>NC_136069.1:1363774672-1364454839 GCF_964261635.1 Lissotriton helveticus | reverse complement strand
TTCTGCAGCACATCTAGTACAATGAAAATGCCTCCATGGATTTTTTTGTGCAAGTAGGGTGCCCCTTCCTGCACAAAAACAATCCTGTCAACAAAGCAGACACCCTTGCACCATGGTGCCAGGGTACCTACATTGGTACTATGCACCAAATTGCGTCTTGGCTGGAAGGACAGAAATGCACCGCGTCTCGTAAATACGGTGCATTCCTGCCCTTCGAATTGCTATGGGGCAGCGCATCAAAAAAAATTGCTGCTCTGCCCTACGCCAATTTATTGTAAATGAGGCCCTTTATGAATTTTAAGGTATGCAGACAATGAGAATGTTTTTTTTAGCAGTAGTTTTATAACTTTCCCATTTCCGATGTGCTTCTCACTTCACTGAGGCAACCACATTTGAAAAGTCTAAAAAGTTACTGTGAACCTTCAGTGCAGTCTGTGCATGAGTCAGGGTGTTCCAATTACCTCAGTTTAAATTTAACATTTAAATTAATTTTTATGAATTTTTATGACAGTCTGGTGTCATTGCGCACACTGTAGGGAATATGGTAAATGTTTTCCAGCAACTAATGCATGCAATGTATTGTAATTTATTTGTATTAATTACATGAAAGTATTCATTACTCGAAAAAGGCCTTTGCTTGATGGAAATTATAGTTCCTTTAATCTAGTGCAACTTTGATTTGTCTGCCTCCAGTGTCCAATGGAACTCATTTATTATCATTCTAAATATTCTGCGAACCAGGAGCCTGAGACATGTGTTGTAATTAAAAGATACATAAACATCAACAATTCTAGGATTGTTCAAGAGTGATTGTCTGTAATTTAATTTACAAGTGGTCTTAATAGATGATGCATATCACCTTGTTAACCCTGGGAATTCATGTGTATATAGACACGTTATCTATTCATATTCTAGAATGTTATTGATACAAATGGTTGTATTGAAGTATGCATGTCTTTGATGAAGAATCCAAAACATGTATTTCAAAGACGTGTCCTGAAGTAAAAACATGTGGAGATTAGTTATAAGATATTAAAAGACATAGAGACTCATAACATGGCTTTGTGTTCATTAGAAACTAATGTTTTATCAGTCATGAACCCAGTAATGTTATGAACTGCAAAATGTTTTCACTGGCCTACAGACTCTTCTGAAATAAAATAATACCTATGTGACATACTCAAATGGATAGTGTTGCCACCTGAAACCCAACAGATCAAACACCAAGATTATCAGCTGTATGAAAAAGGAGAATTTCTACAGTAAGGAAATGGATTATTAGTTGGAAAAAGATGTAATCCATGCCAAGTAATAACTCTGTAACCTTCTTTTTATAGGGACCATGTACTCCACTATATCAGTGGACTGTCTCAGTTTAGCAAGGCAGAGCATTCAAAGGCCCAAGCAGGGCAGGCACAAAACAAACAGCACCCAATGAATCACTGTTCAGCCAAGGCTATCGCGAATAAAAATGAAAACATGCCTTATTACACACACACCCTGCTCAATACTACATGATTATTTACAGATCTAAACATATTGGCATTTGGAAATACCTATTGTGACACCATATACCTATGTGTGTACCCGCAAGGCCTAAATTCTATAGCCACCATACTGCATATGCTAACATAGCACACTATACAATTGGTGTAGTTATTAAAAGTCAGGCCTACTATCTTTGTCGAGGTGTCACCAAATCCAATTCATATAACAGTCTGTTCTTGAAACCCAAGGGATGCAAAAGTAAATATTCTCTATATTGTACCGTCTTATATTAATATTCATTAAGATACTATTGTCATTGCTATTAACATATTTCTTTTTTTATTTGACACATGTGGCAAAACAGTCCTAAGCCATCACAGCAAAGGTCCCTGAACACCAAAACCATAAGGCTAAATATTCACGCATTAAAATTGCTTAGAATGCTTAAAACATCTCCTATGGTCCTAAATGTATCCCCCTGGGAGCCAAGAGCTGGCAACAAGATTTAACCATAAAGGCTACTGTTGGAGCTACTATGTTATTGGAGAGTGTGGTCTACTGCAATCGAAGCAGAACAAAGGTGGACTCACTGGTGGCGCCCCTGCTTCTTGTGGGGGCACTTTGGAAAGCATTAGCACATTTATCAGGCCCTTACAAGGGTTAATGGGTAGCTCCCTCATCCCAGCTGATCAGGGCTTGTTGCAGAGACTTTAATGTTGACTGGCCTTTTTCTTTCATGTGTTGGGTGTGTGGCCTCAAATGGGCACCCAAATCTCATGTAGGGGGCTCCCCACCCGGCACTCTCTATAGAGCTGGTGTGGTAGCCAGCTACTTCTTTCCATTTCCTAATCTGCTCTGATTGTGTGCTGGGATTTCGGCTGTTGTGCCCTACACCCAGACACGGGAAATGTGAGTGAGGGTAGTGTGTCATCATGCTCTCAGGGATCAAGTCCTGCCCAGCAGCAGATCCTCCAGTGTGCCCTGACACTCACTACTGCTTCGATCCCTGGAACACTGGGTGGGGCCAGTGGTTATTCTGACCTTGATGGTGCTCGTTTATCTGTTCTGCCTGTTCACTGGTAGCCAGGACACTGCACCCCCAGCAAAAAAACATTAAGAGGAATCCCCACATATAGCCCTGCCTGTCATCAGTCAATCAATCCCAATCTTTATTTGATTATTAAAAATGATCATAAAAGACCAGCAGCAATATAAAACAGAATGATTACAGCTGTAGACTGATTCACAAATAGTACAAATCCATTAAATTAAAAAGGTATAAAAACCACCATAGCATAACGTAAACATGGCTTGTCCTGGCTGCCAAAACTTTAAACACAACAGATATCTATTAAAGGTGTACAAACACTTAAAAATATTCTAAAGATTAATTGTGTTGCAGCAGCCTCCCACAGAGTAAGAAACAGCCAGCTCAGGCATCATACGAAGAAAACAAAATGCAAGTTTATGCTGGCGAAATCCATGATTTTCAGGAATGGATTATAGATCTCTACATTGGAAGGGCTCACAGTAGCTATGGGAGAGGGTAAAATGCTCTAGTATCGTACTGGCCTGTTGGGAATCAAAAATGATTTGATGCCTGTCCAGAACTTGGTTAAAAGGGACCGGTCACAAGCATTTCTCACCAGAGACAGGTAACGCTTAGGCCCATCACTAATTTTCATGGCTATATAATTTTTCAAGGTTGATTTATCCAGTACCATACACTCTCTAACATCAACGGCAGACCTCATAAATAGTTATTTGACCCTGACACGCTCAGACCAGCCCAGTGCCTCAGCCTTGCTCCTAAAATAGCCTAACCATGGAATCGTAAGGCCCCAGTCACAACCTAAACAATCTGTGATCACATCTCGATGAATTGAGGTATGCTGCCTAGTGGGCAGTCTGATTTAGTCAGGATTGCATCACTAACCAACCCCCGGTAGCTATATTTATTTACTCTGAAACGTTTTCCTGATTTTGTGGGTAACTTGTTAGACATGTATGATCTGGGATCTTAAGATACTAAAGTTTGTCTTCCTTTTTGCACTGTGAACATGTCCTCATCACCTGTTTTACATATAAGTTTGGGGACTTATTACAATCATATTTTTCTTTGCTCTCTTAAACTGCTGCTCTCCACTGATGAAGTGCTCAACCCAGAAACACGTGCCTAGAGATATACAGCAATGTCTGCACCAACTTTGGTAAAAAACTCCAGATAATTTTGGAGTAAGTTTGAACTGTGTACTGCATTTACCAGGATGCAAAGGGGCGAACAGTGCTGGGACTGTGAGGCAGTGTGTTCCCACATTAAGTTCATAAAGACTGAGGGGCAGATCTACAAGGCACTTGCGCCTCTTTTACACCGCTGTTGGGTCACTTTTATGACACAGCTGCAGAGCAAACCAAGCGCCATGCTGCTGGGTAATTACAACGTGACGCATCTGGGATATGCATCTCGTTGTACTGCCCTGCACCACACGTAGGCGTTCTGGCACTGGGGGGTGGGGGGGTGGTCTGTTGTAGGAACGCCTCCTAAAAGTGGCTGAGTGAAATCTACAACATTTCACTCAGTCACTTTTAGGGCCATGCTGCGTCAAAACCCTGCGCCTGCTTGAAGCAGGCGTAAGGATTGACGCAGCATGTTAGCGATTGGGCACCCCCGAGCCTTGCTGGAGCGGGGTTGCACTTGCCACACCACTCCAGCAAAGCGCCGCATTTCCACCGGGGATGCGCCACCCATCTACCCACCCAAGCACCACGGTGTGCCGCATTGTAAATGCGGCACATCAGGGGTGGCGCACGGGTGGGCAGATGCGTTGCAACTCTTCTGGCACACCTTTGCTGATTAGCAGAGATGCGCCAGAAGTCGTAATTTGGCCCCTGACAACTGTAGAGTGTGATCAGAGGAGAACAAAATCTGACCTTGGCTCATCTATGTATGTGTCTCGTCCTGCATGAAACAACCACCACATCAGGATTTTGCTTACACTTCTGCAGGCACGGTTGGTGAGACACAAGAACTGCAGGAACAAGTCTGGAGCAGGAGGACATCAGTGCGCCGGCAGCTAAACTCTTTTTCCACCAGCGAAGAAGAAGAGGAGGAGGAGGGGACCTCAACATCAGCAGGCCAGGGGGTTGTGCCCACCCGGGATGAGGAAGAACACAACTCTGGTGCTACGTTCTGGGTGGAGGCAGTGGACATTGTAGAGGGGGGGAGGACTGGACACCTCGGACCATGATGTGGTGGAGAGCCACTCACCCACACACTCTTCACCAGTGGTTCCCGAAGAGGTGTCCCCGGGGCAGGCCAACATTCAATCTGGGCCTGCCATCTGCCCCTCCCTACCTCTAGAGTCCCCCATGCTATCAGGGGCTCCAGCTCGATCCCCTGAAACCTGTCCCCCTCCTCGTAGCCGCCAAGCCGAACACATCAGTTCTGGACCTGAGGCACCACATCCCTCCTGTCCCTCCCAGACCCCTCCCGGTGTTGTTCCTCCTGTGGCTGTGCCAGGGGACTTGATTTGGATGGTCGAGGGTCAACCAGACATGTCCGCTCGCATCTTGCTACAAGTGTGTCTCAAGATACGCACGATGCGAGCGGACCTTGTCCGATCTATGGACAACCTCGGCACCCACATCCAGTCCCTGACCACAGCCATGTCGTCTGTTGTCTCCCAAATCCATTTCCATACCACCGTCAATGTGTCCTCCTGCCCGTTGCCCCACACTGTTTCCCCCCGTACTCTTCGTGTGTCACATACCCATGTGGTGCCTGTTCCTGCACCAGCCAGCCGTGTGCCTCCGTAGAACCCTGAGGATCTAGACATTGTGGTCCTGGAGGATGACCAGAAGGACATTTGACTTTCGGACTGAGACTTTGTTCTGGACGAAGATTTCTTATTCCCCTTGTTAATAGACTGGTTTCCCTGACGCTCCCTGACGTATTTTATTTGTTTTACCCCACCCCAATCCTAGTTCCCTTCTCCTTCTGCATTAAGATCATCATTTGTTTTCCTTTCTCCCTTCCAAACGGGTGGGTTGTTTTTGTTCCTACATAAATATCTTTGAGGAATTCTACTTTGTTTAACTTGTTTGACTTCATTTTGAATGCCTGTTTCCAAATATGGACACATATTTTGTGAGTCATATGCTATGCACATAATAGCGTGTTGCTATGATAGGTTACACTTGTAACTGTCTCATGCACACACACACATACCTACATCGTTAGACAGGACATGATACACTACTTTTGTAGATCTTTATTTTCACAATACAGCTAAGGACCCCAAGACAAATTGGCCACGTGAATGTCACTGGCGATCGTGTTTGCGTCTCCTCAATAGTGGGGGTGATGAACGCTGTGAGGGGTCAGGTTGAGCTTGTTGTCTTCGTGTATGTGGGTGTTGTATAGGACGATCAAGAGGTGCAAGTGCAGATGGTGTCTGCACATTTGGTGTCTGTGCCTGGACAAGGGCTGGTTGTGCAGGTGGTGGAAGTGACGGTACAGAAGTTGGTGGTGTTTGTGCAGGTGGTGGGGGTGGTGGGAGTGACTGTACAGAGGTTGGTGGTCTTTGTGCAGGTGGTGGGGGTGGTGGGAGTGACTGTACAGGGGTTGGTTGTGCAGGTGGTGAGGGTGTTTCAGTTTCATCAACTTTTATTCGATTATCGAATTGAAAATCATAAAAAGTACATTTGATACAACAAAAAAAAAACAATAAGATCACGGAAGGATTAAATCACTATATAGTAGGACTTTTTAAAACGGTGAAATAGTTTTTTACAGGTTAAAGAAATATTGATTTAGCTAAAGAGATTACGGCGTGTTGATATTACTGCTTTAAGAAAGGTTGCTATAAGTTTGGCTTCATAAGGGGATTTCGGGGATTGTAAGTAGGAGAGTGCTGGATCGGAGAATAGGGATAATCCATGTTTTTCTTGCTAGTTTGTAATATTTGCAAAAAAGGACGACATGAATCGTAGATTGTAAGGCGACTCCATCACAGGGGCATCTCATCAGGTTGCGGGACCAGTTCTTCGTTTCTGGGAATGAAACCAGACGGTAAAAAAGATCGAAACGTAATCTAGTGAGTAAAAACTTTTCGTGGTTCGATAAGAAATATGTCAAATAGGGCTGGATAACTTTTCCTGGCTGCACTGAACAGATTTTTCCGTTTTGTGTTTTAATAATCTCTGCCTGATTTCGGAGTTCTCTCAAATGGCCCATACACATTTGCTTTAGTTGTTTCCTTGAAATGTCTTCGACTGAGGGTGGTTCGTGGAAATAGTGCTCACAGTCCAGATCTTTAAAGAAATTATGTATGTAATTAAGCCACGGGATTTTCCGCCAGTTTGTAAGACCGAGACAATCAGTAATAAGGGAGCGGGTTAGATGACTTTCGGTATTACACCATATTCGATGCCACAGTAAGATAGGCTGACATCGGATGGTGTCGGTAATGTATTCCATACCGAGCTCCCGGTGCGAGGCTAGTATCGGGGAACTTAGGGGGAGGGCTAGGATGTATTTGATAAAGGCGTTTTCGGTGACCTGAAGCTGATCAATGCATCCATGTCCCCAGATTCCAGCTCCATAAGTAGCCACACTATGACATTTTGCATAGTATATGGCTAACAATTCGGGTGGGGCTGGTTTGCCCAGTTTCCTCGAAAAAGAAATTAGTGCTGAGGTTGTACGGCGGAAATGAAGGTTTCTGGCTTCCACTGCCTTATGCCAGTTCATTGCGTCATCCACTAAGATGCCCAGATATGGATACACCGGGGTTCTTTCAAGACTGTTATTATTAATCAGTGTGGATTTGGAAGCTTTTGTCCTGGGGCCAATATTCATTGTAAACGTTTTTTTAATGTTAACTTTGAGGCCGAGTGAGTCCATAAATGTTACGTATTTATTAAGCTGCCGCTGAAGTTGGTTTGGGGTCCGTGCTAGGATTACAGAATCATCAGCGTACAGGAGGGTAGGAATCGGGCGGTGATTTATCTGGGGCAGGTCCTGGCTCCCTTCCAGCATCGCCTGTTCAAGCCCATTTGTATAGAGGTTGAACAGGAAGGGAGCCAGTACACAACCCTGCCTTACTCCTTTCGTTATTTGGAAGGGTCGTGACAGTTCACCTCTGGTGCCAAATCGTACTCGACCTTCTGCATTGGTGTAAAGTTCTCTTAGAAAGGTTAATATCGGGGGATCCACTCCAAGGGCGGCTAGTATTTGCCAGAGCTTTGCATGCTGGACACAGTCGAATGCCGCGCTTAGATCTACGTAAACAAGGAAGATGTTGCCTCCTTTAGCGCGAGCATATTTTCCAGGCAGGAGGACGAGATTGAGGGCCTGTTCCACGGTCCCGAGCCCCTTCTGGAAACCATATTGCAGGTCGGTTATGATGTTATTCTCCCGGGCCCAAGATTGTAGTCGGTCCAGGAGTAATCGACCTGCAATCTTGCCCGTGGAATCCAGAAGCGAGATCGGTCTATAGCAAGCAGGGTCGTTGCGGTCACCTTTTTTGAAAATGGGTAATAATGTTGAGGTTGACCATGAATGAAAGAGACCAGATGAAACTACTGCTGACATGACCCGTGTGATTATTTTTGACCAGTAGTCGACGTCATGTAAGAACAGATCCATTGGGACCCCGTCGGGGCCAGGGGCTTTACCAGTTTTTGAGGCCTTGATTGCCTTTATAATTTCATTGAGGGTGATACGTAAATTAATCGGGTAAATGTTATTCTTCACCAGTCCAAATTCTTGTGTTTGATTGTTTAGTACGGCGTTTATTGGTGTTCCAAAAATTTTTGAAAAATGGGAGACCCAGTTATCCTCGGTTATTGCCACATCGAGGTGGTCAGGGTCACTGCTGTTGGCCAAGAAGGGCGATCTTACGGTCTGCCAGAATGCAGTGCTATCTTTCCTTTGAGCACTGTCATGTAGACGCAGCCAGAGGTCTTGTTTGATATGCTTTTTACGATTTTTCCGAGCAGTGTTATAGGTTTTCCTCAATTGCGAGATTTTTTGGGGGTCTCTCGGTTGCTTGCATAGAGCTTCTTTGAGGGATGTAAGTGCCTTCCGGCAGGAGGTGTCAAACCATCTCGTGGTAGGGAGCCTGGACTTGTTTTTTAAGTTGACAAATAGCTCATTCTTTATTACTTCCTGGATGCTTTGGAAGGAGGTGACAATTGTTTCTGGTGGTGTCTCCAGGGTCATGCATTTGGCTAGCCAATGGTGTGTTTTTCCGAGGATCCTCTGGGACATCTCCTCAGGATCAATCTTTGACCATTTAATTGAGTACCCATTCAGTTTGTTCATGGACATCGAGTGTTGATCAAGGGAACTAAGTTTTGCGGGGAATGCGCCTGCTTGTTCCATGTGGATTTCCACGCTGAGTGGATAGTGGTCGCTTATTGGGTTTGACCCAATTTCGTAGTTAGTTAGTTGCCCTTTATAAGAATTTGAGGCTATAATGTAGTCAATAGTTGTAGAACAACCTCGCCCATGAAAGGTGGGTAGATAATCCTGCTGCGGATCGACTAGTTCGTTCACAAAGTCGAGGTCTAAAGTAAAAAGGATTTCATTTACTTTGTTGCCACATGGCATGTGCGCGAAGTGAGGGATGGGATTCCCAAGTTCATTTTGGAGCCCGCAGTTCCCATTTTTATGCTTTGGGCACAGTGTGAGGTTGAAGTCGCCACCCCAGATAAAAAAAGTTGGGGATTTATTATTGTCTTTTTGAAATGAAGTTAGAAATGTGACTATTTCGTCTAGATATGAGCAGCATTCCAGAGTGTCTGAGTTATTGTAATAGTTTATGAGTATATGATGATTTCCTTTAGATAGTGATGACAGCGTGATTAGTATAATTTGAAAGATGGGTGATTCCTTTAGTAGTTTCACTCTAAGAGGGAGGGTGTTGGCTATATAGGTCGTAAGGCCCCCCTTTGGTCTGCCCATATTTCCAGGTACTGCTTGGGTGAAAAAAGTTTTGTAACCCGCTAGATGCAGTGGGGTTGTGCACCAGGTTTCTTGCAGACACAGAATTTGATGTCGCTTTGCTGTGTCGAGCCACGTTGAAGATGTTATTTTTGCGGTTAGGCCTGCAATATTCCAGTATGCGATGGAAAAACTCAGGTTTGGAGGTTCCATCAAGGTGTGTGGTGAATTTTTCGGGTTGTTAGCAGCCTCTACTACTGATAGTTGTCGTGGTTTAACCCAGAGGGGTTCAACTGGAACTTTAGAGGCTACGACTAGCTGGTGGCACATTCCTGGGATAGTGTCAGCTTCTGCTGAGGGAATGATAGAGGTAGCTATTTTTGAAATGTTGAGAAATGCATTTAGTGGTTCCTGGGTCGTGTGGGTAGCTTTTTTGGGAATGATAAAATAAGTATTGAGAGGTTCTTGGGGTGGATTTCCATGTTTATCAGGAGGGGACTCTGGGGGTGCTGAATGCTGCATAGAGTTAACTAGTTGCGGTGTGGTAACAAGTTTTGAATGTCTTGGTTCAGCCCTGAGTGGTCAATCGACCATCTCTAGACAGTCGAAACGGTTTTGCGTTGAGAGGCCCTGCCAGCCTTCATAAGTTTGATAGGGTCTTTCTTGCCAATGGTGCCTCGGCCGTTCTCTTGGCCTTTCTCTCAGTCCATTCCTACCTGCATGGTGATATGTGTATTCCGGCTGGTTCCATGGCTCTTGGTTCCATGGCTCCTGGTTCCATGGTTCTTTAGGGAACTGGTGCCATGACCAGGGTGCGGTATTACGATGATGTTTTACTGGGGGATAAAAAAAGGAAAGATGGTAAACATCGATCCCCCCTTTTTTTTCGAGCAAGGGCCAGGCACAGATGTAGTCCACTGCGGAGGGGTCTCTGCATGTCACTATGATGCAGTCTCCGCGGATTGATTTTGTTGTTTTGCCTATCCAGGCTACCCTGCGGGCTGTGGTGATCCCTCCAGATAGATGGGATTCAAGGGGTCTATTAATGCTCAACCACTGCATTACTTTGTTTTTAAGTGACCATGCAGTTTCAGGTGTATCATCGGTTAATTCTGGTACACCTGTGAGGACTATCGTGTAGGGAGTGGCTTCTGGGGGCAAGTGAGCAGGGCGTCTAGCTGCTAGTGGTTTTTTAATGATGTTTTTAGGAGACGACTGAGAAGCCGCTGGTTTCGATGGAAGGGATGCAGGCTTTTTGTCCAGAGGGGCACTACTGGTGTCTTTATTTATCGCTGGACCTGGAATGTCCGCAGTAACTGGGACCGGGTTTTCCGTTTGTTGATTAGGTACAGCAGGGATTTTATTCCGCTGTGGTTGGGACTTTGTGTGGTGTTTTGTTTATGACTTTTCTGGACTGGGATAGTTGAGTTTGGATGTTGAGCTACTTTCTGTAATTGTGGTTGGAATTGTTTTTTAGGTGGTTGCGAAGAATTCTGCTGACCCTTTATATCTATACGAGTGTTGGTATCGAGAAGGGTAGCAGAAATTATAGTTAGCTGGGCTTCTAAGTTCCTGATACTAAGTTGAATGGGCTTCAAATATTGAAATAGCAGATCTTTTGTTGTGGTGAGGACTTGGGAGGTGACTTTGCATGTTCTGCATAGGTTATCAGAGGGCTCATTTGATATTGCCATGTGAGATAAATTGGTTGCAGAAGGGAGTATACTTTGCGGCATTGTGGAATTTAGATGAGTTATCGCATGATCTGAACACGGAATCATGGTTACTGCTTTTTCGGCAGTTTTGGGATTTCGTTTTGGGATTGCTCCTTCCCTTTCGCCTTGTTGGAGGAGGTTAACGTGTGTCTGGGCGTCCTCCTGGGTTTGACAAATTTCCAAGTCAGGGGTGACTTCCAGGTCATCAAACGCTAATGAAAGGTCAGACTCGGTCTGTGTTACAGAAAGGTTTACTATCGATGGTACTGTATTTATGTCTAGTGCTGACAGGGTCACGGGGAGAGAACAGTTTTGTGAGTTAAGATGGATGGGAGAGGTGGCGTTTGCTATGGCTCCTAGAGAGGAACGCTTTGCATTCGCGTTCATAAGGTCTAATGACACTCTTTTTTCCATCAGGGCGATACTCTGATTTATTGCCTCGTGGGTCCGTGAGATGAATAGGTCAATAGGACCCGTTATTTGAGCTACCTCCTGTGCATTTTTGGATTTAGTCTTTGTGGTACTCCTGGTTTTTGGAGGCATGGTATTATCTGGCTGCGAGTTCTATGATGAAAGGGAGGAGGCCCGGTCCGGTCTCTATCGGGCACTAACGGGCAGCAACGGGCCCGCCCTTGGCCCGGGCTTCGCACGGACTTCGCCCCGCGCGCGTCCCGCGATGCGCGGTCCAGGTAGCGCTTTTAAGGAGTGAGAAGTTTTTTGGGGGCGGGGCACTGGAAGGGGGCGCGGCTCTCACGGGAAGAGGACCAGCTGGAGATGGTGTATGCTGGTCCTCGCAGTCCCGGGGCCGGCGCCTCGTCCTCCTCTGCGGCCTCGCGGTGGTCTCAGACTCCCAGCGGCACTTGGGCAGTAAGCTGTGCTACTCCTGTAGCGGGGACGGCAAGAACAGGCTTCAAAAGGTCCGTGGCAGAAAAGTAAGCTCCACGAGTGGCACCCGCGAAGCGGGTGCCGCGAGAAGTTGTAGCGCTTCACTGGGGCGGGGCACTGGAAGGGGGCGCGGCTCTCACGGGAAGAGGACCAGCTGGAGATGGTGTATGCTGGTCCTCGCAGTCCCGGGGCCGGCGCCTCGTCCTCCTCTGCGGCCTCGCGGTGGTCTCAGACTCCCAGCGGCACTTGGGCAGTAAGCTGTGCTACTCCTGTAGCGGGGACGGCAAGAACAGGCTTCAAAAGGTCCGTGGCAGAAAAGTAAGCTCCACGAGTGGCACCCGCGAAGCGGGTGCCGCGAGAAGTTGTAGCGCTTCACTGGGGGCGGGGCACTGGAAGGGGGCGCGGCTCTCATGGGAAGAGGACCAGCTGGAGATGGTGTATGCTGGTCCTCGCAGTCCCGGGGCCGGCGCCTCGTCCTCCTCTGCGGCCTCGCGGTGGTCTCAGACTCCCAGCGGCACTTGGGCAGTAAGCTGTGCTACTCCTGTAGCGGGGACGGCAAGAACAGGCTTCAAAAGGTCCGTGGCAGAAAAGTAAGCTCCACGAGTGACCAGGTGGTGAGGGTGGTGGGGGTGCCTGTTCAGGGTGCCGGTGTGTTTGTGTACCTTTGCTGTGGTGCTGTGCAGTTGGTGTTACAGGTGGGTGGATGTGCTGTCCTGCAGGCCAATATGATTGTTCCCCTCCCTGCGTTGGCCGTGAAGGGAGACTTTGGATCACTCTCAACATGCCCTCAATTATCTTCATGGCCAAGGCATGGTGTCTTGCACTCTCTTCCTTTTGGATGGATATCAGGTCTGTCTATTCCTGGACCTTTCCTGCCAAGAGCTATCCATCCTATCCAAAGCTTGGCACACCCTGTCCACCACCTGAGGGAATTGGACCATGTCCTGCAGGGACCAAGACATGTCTGACAGGATAGCCCCTATGATGCAAATCTCCTGCCTCACATCTGCTTCTGTTGGTAGAAGTCCTGATCCCACTGGCCACCATCGCCATGTGCCGGCCCCCTCTGCAGGTGTCTGCCAGGGATGAGATGAGCAGGTCCAAAAACAGTAGGGGTAGCAGGTGGAAGACTGTGGGCAGGAGAAGGGTGCCCAGGGGATACCTGCACCAGAACAGGGCTGGTACTTCCCACAGTTGTTGGAAAGAATGGCAGGGAAACACTGCGTAGGAAAGAGCAGGTAGGGGAACCACCATGTCGATCCAGGACGTGAGGGCTGTGAGGGAGTGATATCTGTGATTGGATGTGTGTGAGCCGTGGCTGCTTTGATCTATGCTGAGGACATGGTATTGTTTGTTTGGGAGGAGGCAGACGAATGTTGCTTGGCAGAGGATGTGATGCCCTGACATCAGAATCGTCATCCACGGAGTCGATGGATACATGGTCATCATCCTCCTCAAAGTCAACATTCTCATGATCTTCCTCCTCCTCTTGAGCATGACTTGCTGCCGACATTACTGCCTGGAGGATGAGAGAATTCTCCCCTCTGATTCCCCGTCGGCCAGCACTGGTCGTCGGTCTGTCATCCTCTCCCTCAGCATCATCTGAAACACAGAGGTTGCACCCGTATTAGTGATTGACCAGGTATTACATGTGGTGCAACACCAGGGTTGTATTAACTGTACTTTGCTTCAGCAGATGAGGATCATGTGATCTGGTTAGGGTACCACCACAAATGACCGCTCACACCATAGCACTGAGGTGTTACACGGAGATGTACATAATACTAGCAAACTCACCAGCTCCAGCCACAACTCTCTGTCCTTTCGCGTTCCCTCTGGTGTATCCTGCTGCACCTGTCTCCTCATAGTTGTTGTAGACATAGCTTTAGAGGGTAGAAACAACATTCTCAATGATCTGCATCACCAATTGACAGACAGGCATATGTGACACTCCTGGTTTGTATTTCACTTTGTAAGCAACAACTGTTGATTACATGCAGAAGGGGATCTCTGTCAAGGCTTAGTAATCTAAGCTGGTGACACACCTCATGCCCGATCTTCCTGAAGGACAGGTGCGCAAGGGTTTCACTGCTGCAGCCAGGATGTCATGCATTCCCCGGGATGGTGTCCGCTGCAGTGGTCTCATCCTGTCAGCACCTGTGATGAGAAATACATGCCCATGTTTTAGTACAACAGATTGTAATTATGAGCCAACATGTGGTTCTCATTAATCATTTGTGGATAATCAAGGACGATGTGCAGCATGTTTACCTCATTGACTTTACATGTGGGCACCTGCTCACAAGCAGCATTTGCCAGCTGTTACATCCATGCAGCACTGACATCAATAGGATGACACATCAACGGGAAACATCCTTTACAACGCAACTTTTACCACGCAGTGCCTTTACGACGCAACTTTTACAACGCAAACCATTACAACGCATTGCGCTGGGGGGCGCTCTAGGATAGGGAATAGGTTTAATTTACTGCCCAACACCTTCCCTACTATCCACGGGGACTTGAGTTGGAATAGTAAATTAAACTATTTACTATCCAGTGCCCCAAAGCACTATGCGTTGTAATGGTATGCGTTGTAAAAACCGCATTGTAAAAGCATGCGATGTAAAAGTATGCGTTGTGATGTCATACATCCCACATCAACTGACAAACTTGTATGAGAAGATTACTGATATTTCAAAGAAGGGGATAAATGACCCAAACTCATCTGCATCACACTGATTTCACCTTTACCACTGAGACTAACATTTTTCATGGGTGTAATGTTGTCTGTTAACAAGTCAGAAAGGAGTTCATGTGTGAGATGTGCAGTTGTCAGAGACATGATGTTGCCCATTTGTGCTTCCCTACCCATGAGGTCACACAGCTCATTTTTGAATGAGAGAACACAGATTACTAATGTCCATCCTTTGAGTGTCCTCTGTTCCCATACTCCATTTCCAACATCATGGTACTTCTTACCTGACAACGGATGGTGTCTTGTGCAGAAGACACCCAAACCTCATTTGTCAAATACTCACCTATACATGTGAATACGATAGAAGGGAGGCAAGCAGAAAACAACATTTGATTATGATCACACATTGCAGATGATGTGAGAAGCTTTGAGGCTTCCCACCTGCACTGGATTATCGTGTTGCTCTTCAGCAAATTCATTTTGCAGGTGTAACTGCATGAAGAGTCACCTTAGCAGCCCCTACACCAATCTCAAAGGTACACAACTGGCAGCAGTGTGTGCCTCAGCCATACCAATTTCATTTTGATTTAACCATGTATATTTTGCTAGGGATTTATACTATCATTGAATTCCAAGCCTGTTGTGTTTTGGTCAGTTCAAATGACACATTGTTCTATTGTATGTCCATTCTGCACACACTTGGCATACATTTTGTGTCAGCCTCTCATTCGCCACCAGGGTCGGCCATGTGTTCAAATTCCATATGTGAACATATTGTGATGCAGGACAACAGTGTTGTACAACACATACGGTGGAGGTGAAAGGCACAATTAATGAGCATTCAGCCAGGTTGACTTACCTTGGCCCAGCACCGGAGCAGTGTGTGGTCCCTGGACAGATGTCACGTCCAATCTAGTAGCAGAATTCAGTGTGCGTCTTTGATTCTGGGAGGACCACATTGTACCTACAAGGGCAAGTGTGTTTTGCAATTTTACATTTCTGGTGCCACATATGATGCACTCAATTTCTGGCACAGAGGACGAGCACAAGCAGTTGTGGGCACCACCGTTGCAGAAGTGTGTCATACATAATGTAATGAGTGATCCCACATATAACTAAAAATGGACCCACTACCTTGATGCTACCTATATCACAATGACATGCCTACGAATCCAGAGGTAAGGTCCACTATCGTGTTTTGTTGATGCCCAGAAGATAATCCATCCAATGTACGCAGTACATGACCAGCTGTGTGGACTGAGCAGTTTAATGTATATTGAAAAGATTTGAAGTTGGAGAGTGTATGCATTGTCAATACTACAGAGACTGGTATCTCACTGCTTGTTCATCATTTCCATATCTGTGCAAATACGCTTTCTTGATTAGGTCTGCAGACACTATTACAATACAGTGGGCACACCCTTTTGACTAGTTGTGGCCCTCGATTACAGGATTGGTTTCCCCAGTCTGGGACTGTTGGTGAAATACATGTTGTGTACCACAATTACAAAGGTATGATGAGCCAAGACATTTTATATTTTGTTTTTCGCTGTTCACAAATGTCATATGGTAAAGGTGAATGTCCATTGACATCTCCAATTGTAAAGAAGCAAATGTTTCATCTCTGGTTGACTTATATAGGTGGGCACTATTTGTCCCTCTGTCGTCTCCTGACAATATATGCATTTTGACCATCTCCTGGCCTGTTTGACTTACCAGCCAGTGTGGTTGTCATGCCTCCCTCTGTACATTGCCGATTCCTCCCATTAGATGCGGTGACCTCTGCTACAGCAGTTGTCAGTGCTCTGGCTGCATGTGTCAATGGGTGAGAAGAGAGAAAAGTAAACAAATGGGAAATGTGCTTGTGGAACTTTTCAGGGATTCGCCCATATCTTCTGTGTGCTAACAGTGTTGTGAAGTACTGCCGGAGACGGGGCAAGTAGGAGCAGTGGTGTGTTGGGGATGTAATGGCGTGGTAGTGTGGAAAATGGACAACAGAATATGTGTATGACATATTTAGCTCTGATGATACTCTCACCTTCTGCTTTGTGATTTAGGCTGGCACAGGGTGATGTACTTCTTGGAGAACTTGTGGCAGGTTTACAAGCCCCTTGAATAAGATTTACACTGCTGTTGCATCACTTCTGTGACACAGCGGTGGTGTACAACAGACAACACATTTAGAATTATTTGCAACCTGATGCTTCTATGGTGAAGCGTCACGTTGTGAGGCCCTGCGCAACATTGAACCTGCGTCAGCTTTGATGTACGCAGGGTGGGCATTACTTTGGGATATGCGCGTAAAAGTGATTCAGTAAAATCTACAAGATTTCACAGAGTCACTTTTCAGAGGCTGCTGCGACGCAACCTTACGCCTGCTTGAAGCAGACGTAAGGAGTGGCGCAGCACGTTAGGTATGGGGATTAGCCTTTTCTGATGCAAAGGATTCTGGGACTTGTGGTGCTACGTAGAGGGTGACACTTGAGTCTCTGACTGACTATATTTTTATACACATTTTGGACAAATTCCATAATCACAATGACAGTGTAAAACAGACAATCTTTTCATACACTTTTTCTTTTCATTCCATTTACCTGGTACCACGTAGCGGACGTCACTGACAGGCAGCCCATGGACCAAGTGGGGGTGTATTGTTGTGAGGATATCCTCCTCCAGTGGGGTGAGACGTATGTGGGGTCCAGGGCATGCAGCAGGGAGGATCCTCCTTAATTCGATCCTGGACTATTTCTCCTTCACCCTCTGCCTTTTGTTCTGCCACTTTTTTTATGTCCTGTACTGTGGGCCTCTCCTCCCCCAATGCTGAGACAGCAGTAGATAACTGCTGCCATGGGGCTGCCTTCTTTGTCCCACTGGTGTAGTAGGGTGGGAGTCCATATAGACGTTTGTGGTGCCTGACTAGGAACTCCACAAGCATGGTGGTCTCCTCTGCCGTAAAGTTCCTTTTTCTCCTCATTTCCATTTTCTGTGGTACTGTGAGCGTTGTGGACACGAACTCTCTGTGGCCAAACCTGTTCCTTCAATGTGTGCTGCTTTTATGTGTTTTGTGGTGCTGGTCAATTAGTGTTAATTGGCCTCAGCTGGGGTGTGGTGGGGGATGGTAGGCACTGGCAACATTCATCATGGCAAAATGGAGCTATTGGCTCGGATTGGCTGTAGTGTGTCAGCTGATCCATGGTGGGGGATGGTAAGCACTTGGACAGGTGTTTACCCTTGGCTAACATGACCAACTTCCAAAATTCGTATCTTCCGGCCCGGAATCGTATTTTCCGGCCCGGAATCGTAAATTACGGCACAATGCTGGAAATTGTGTGCCGGAATCTTAAATTCCGCCGCAGAGCCGTAAATTCTGGCCCAGTGGCGGAAATTACGGCCCGGTTGCGTACGTAAAGTTAGTAGTGGTAAGTCTTTTCTGTGAATACCGAAAGTAGTAAGTTCAGTCTGTAAAAAACCGAAAGTAGTAAGTTGATTCTGTGAATGCCAGAAGTAGTAAGTGCATTCTGTGAATACCAAATGGTAGTAAGTTTAGGATTTAGTCTTAAGTTAATTCTGTGAATCGGGCCCAATGGCTTGATGGAAACAGGAAAAATAGAAGGTTAAAAGAAAGGATGGGTGAAATGGTATATAAGTGAAAGGATGCTTGGGTGGGTGAAAGGATGTGTGGGTGGGTATTGGGATGATGAGTGAATGGTGAAAGGACGGTTGGGAATGTTGGTGGAAGACTGAATGAGAGAAAGTAAAGCTTAAATCATGGTGGCTATGGGTGAATACAGAAGAATGAAAGGATGAATAACTGCTTGGATGAATAAACAAGGGGACTCTTCTGGAGAGGGGCATGATGCTCACCTACAAAGTTTACTTTGTTTCATGGTTATCAAAGCTATGTATCAAAGTGGGGGGTATTAACATTTTTGTTCTAATCCTTTGACTCACTGTATCTGTTAAGCGAGGCAGAAATGTATTCCACTCATCATCATTCATCACCTCCCCCCTCCCAGCCCATGGCTTTTTGCCACCCATGACCAAAGTTTAGTATGGCTCAATTTGTGACTGCTGTTTTGGCTGTGCAATGTGCAGTGTGCATCTGCTTCAGTTAATGCTGCATTTACAAAGTTTTCAATGTACTGCAAACTTAAAACATGCACAGTGTGTTTCCTTCGCCCACTCAGTCACCTCATAGCACTTCACTCCTTTATTCTTTCCTAAGGTCTTCCGCCCTAGTCTACCAAAAAATTGAAAAATCCATTCTAAGCGTGTGTCACTTTTTTGTGGCCATGTAAAGTGATTCCAATATATTTTAGGATTTCCCATAACAGATTTACTTTATGCCTCTCAGATGTTTACCCTTTCGACTTTGGTCAACTACCAAAAATTTCTCTGTATTAACCGCAGGGTTTTAAGTATTCCTGGATGACCAGCTAACGGTGAGTCATGACACCAAGAGAACGTCCTCTTCTGCAATCCAGCCGTGGGCAAAAACAATTTGTTGTTAACAAACGGTAGCCTTTGTTTCACCATGCATCCACCTTCCTGGGTGGCCAAGATACCCATCCTGTCTTGTTTTTGGTTCATCTGATTTTATCCAAGAAGTTTTCAGCATCCACCACACAAATCACCTTTGATGGTTCTACAATAGCCTCTAGAGCTGACTTGTCAACAGATTGATTCCTGACCACCTGTCTGGAAAGGGAGTCTGCCTTCCGATTTTCAACCCCGGGCCTAAAAGTGATGACAAAGTCATATTCGGCAAAGAATAGCATCCACCTCATTTGTCTCTGGGTGAGATGTCAAGCTGTCTTCATATATTGAAGGTTACTATGGTCGGAGTACACTGTAACCGAGAAAACAGCCCCCCACAAATGTTGTCTCCATTCTTGGAAAGCTTTTTTAATGGCTAGGCGCTCCTTTTCAGCGATTGTGGAGTTTTTTTCTGCTACACTCAGTTTCTTTGACATATAGGCCACAGGGTGGATTTGGCCAGTGGTTTGGCCTCTCTGTGACAAAATGGCTCCGATTGCTTCATCCGAAGCATCAGCCTCAACCACAAAAGGAAACAAGGAAACTCTGGTTTGGGATGAGCAAGCACTGGTGCAGAAGTGAAAGCCTGCTTTAGATACTCAAAGGCTGCCTCTGCTTCACTGGACCATTGTAAAGTCACTCCTTTTCTGAGCAGCCGTGACAGAGGAACAGCTACCTGGGAAAAGCGGAGGATGAATCTGCGATAATAATTTGCAAAACCCAGAAAACACTGAACATCTCTCACACATTTGGGGACGGGCCATGATTTAACAGCCTGTACCTTTCACTCAGACACGTGCAATCCTTCAGGGCACAGCATGACACCCAAAAATTCCACCTCAGTCACTCCAAACTCACATTTGCTCAGTTTGCAAAAAAGTTTGTGTTACTGCAGCTTCTGTAATACATCTTTAACATGTTTTGTATGGACATCGATGATATGGCTCTGTAATTCATCAGACGGGAACTGCATGGTCTTCGTTTTCCAGTTAATGGAAGGATTATGATGAGTTAACCATGGCATTCCTAAAATGACTTCATATTGGGGTGCTTCAATTATGTTCAAAGACAACTCGTCTCTATGATCACCATTGCTCCCAGGTATAAATATTGCCACTACCTCGGTTTGTTCAATGATAAGTCCTGATTTTAAAGGTTTCCCATCAACGGCCACTACTTCTTCTGGAGTTTCCCTGGACTCCCGATTTAAGGCATGGCTTGTTACCAACCCACTGTCTATAAAATTACCTGTAGCCCCTGAATCTATCATAACCAACACGTGGTGATAACTTTGATTGCTCTTGAGACTCATGGGAAGCACCATGTGTGGCTGTGTGCCTTGTAAAGCCATGACTGTCAAAGAAGGGATCTTCCAGTCCTTGCCTGTTGCTCCTTCTCCCTCCGTACTGCCGACAGCCGGAGTGATAGATGACACTGCTACCTTTTTACTCCTGGACCAACCCCCCGAGGTCTTAGATTTGGTGGGGCATTCCCTTACATAGTGACCCTTTTTTGCGCAGTACATGCAGAGTCCTTGCACTCAACGGCTCTCTCTTTCCTCTTTGGATAAAGAGGTATTGATAGCACCTATTTCCATGGGTTCATTCCCTGTCTCTGAGGATCCTGAGGGCTTGTGAGATGACATATCTGGCCTGTAGTAACCTCTATCCCATCTTTTTCTCTCTCTCCCTCTTTCTGCCAATCTACCATCCAATCTCAAGGTCAGGTTTATCATATCTGCACAAGTAGCTGGTTGTTGGTCTATCTGGGCTATGATGTCCATCAGCCCTTCCCTCAAACCCTGACATTTGTTTTTCTTCTGGCCAAGCTGTCTCGGCCGCCAACCTATTAAAAGTGGTTAAATGCGTTACCAAATCACTTCTACCCTGCTTGAGTTCTAGTAACTCCTTATCAGCACTAAATGTAGTCGCTCTTCTATCAAAAACCCTCTCAAACTCAGTTCGAAAAGCGGACCAATCTGATAGCACAGCATCGTTGTTCCTCACTAAAGGAACGGCCCAATTGGCCTCATCCCCTACCAAATAGGATATGGCAAAAGCTACCCTAGAATGGTTGTTGGGAAAAGACGCGGGTTTACATGAAAAATGTAACATTACTTGTGTTAAAAACACCTGTGTTTTTGAGGGATCCCCTGAATATCATTCAGGACTAGCCAAGGGAATAGGAGGCGGGACCATAACCTGTATCTGAGGATTGGGCAGAGAAGCATCAAATGGGTTCCTGGCTAATTTGTCAACCTTGTCTTTCAGAGCGGCCGTCTCTGCCCTAGAGGAAGCCAACTCTTATTGCACTAATATTAATGCCTGGAGAACGTCCTCCATTGAGGCCATTACCCCAGACAACTGGATAGGGCGGAGCAGAATTCGTGGGCGTGTAATTTTGTCAGGGTATGCTCCGCAGGATCCAGTTGCCACAAGTAAGGGTCCACCTCCTGACGTTACCAACACCCTGATTATAAAGTACAGAGTATTCGAACGATCAGGAGAGGGAAAGGAAAGGGAAGGAGCAGCAGGGAAGGAGACCTGAAACAACAAAAGAAAAAAGTATAACCAATGCATACAATAGATGGCTACTCTCATGTGGTCTCACTAAAGGCTTTCTATATACCTGATTATAAATACAGACGTCAATGGTATACTCTAAAAGACCGTTCCTTAATCATATATGAAGCCTGGAAAAAACATAAAGGTGTCTGTGAGTCACAAGTCACATTGTATTCTATCGCCCCCCTCTCCAGGAATGACAGTTGACACTCATTCACATACCATCTGGTTCCATACAGGACCGCTAACAATACTAGGGTTCGGACTAGTTCTGTGTCACAAAGGAGAACCCTTTCCCATGATATAAATGAAGAGAAGGCTAAACTGAAGAATCAGGCTCTCAGTTAATGTGTTCCCAAATAATACAAGAAAGGATTGCAAATCATCCATTTGTCATAATCTTAGAGCTCTAGGAAAGAAGGAGGTAACGCGTGGTTGCGCCCACCACTGCGCTCCGCTTTAGTAATACAAGTCACAATAAGAATGTCACCACTCAGAACAGCAGCGCATGGTTAACTTCACCACAGCTCAAGCTACTGCTCCCAAAGTATTTGCAGAAAACAAAGGCAAGTATATACGGCAGCGAGTGGCTTCCTACCACCGCGCTCTGCTTTCAGAGAACAAGGAATAACGGAAAGTGGCAGCGTGTGACGTCCCACCACAGCGCTCCGCTTCAGAGAAGAAAGAAATCAGTTAAAACGGCAGCGCGTGGCGTCCTCCCACAGCGCTCCGCATTCGGGAAGAAAGGCAGGAAAAAACAGCAGCGAGTGGCGTATTACCACAGCGCTCCGCTTTCGGTAAGGAAAGGCAGGAAAAAATGGCAGCGTGTGGCGTCCTACCACAGCGCTCCGCTTTCGTTAAAGAAAGGCAAGGGAAACGGCAGCGCGTGGTGTCCTACCACAGCGCTCCGTTTCAAGGGACGTTCCTACCTTCTTGGAGCGGGCAGAACACCGGAATATTCCCTCCGCCAGACGGCCTGAAAACAATCAGGGGAGCAAACACGAACTCCTCACAGCGGACAGCGCATAACAAAGCAGGAAGCCGAAAAGCTCAAAATTACACGCATCCTTGTGTGCGCATCCCCGCCTAAAGTACATTCTCTCCCATGGAATCTTGGGAGTTGTAGTTCTTTGCCCGTGAGGCAGGCGCCGCTATGTAAAACCTGACAACAGTGACTAAATAAGCCAAATCTTTGGCACATGAATCAATGATCAGTGACACCCCTCTGTTCAAAATAGCAAAAGCTCTACATACCTGCCTAATCCCTCTACCTTACCCAGCAGTAGAGTAACTGAAGTTTTCTTTCCTTACTACCCAAAGAATGAATTTGTTGATAATAATTTGTTGTAGTGTGGTAGGCCAGTGAGTAAAGTGGGACTATGTTTCTGATTGGTTTCAAGTTTGGCATATGGGATACTCTAACGAGCATTCCAAACTCAATCTATATAGCCCGTTCCTTTACCTGTAGTGCAGTGCATTTGTTTTCCTCACCGTCTTCTTATCACAGACGGAATAATAATATCTGTGTTTTATATGTGACATGTATGACGGAGTATCTTCTGCCTCTATGGAGTCAGCATAGAATGTGAAAGGCATTTAGAGAACAGCAGAGTCATTGCAATTAAAGATAGATAATTGCAACTACAACTGCCCCAGCTGCAGGCCTGAGCAAAGTACCCGATGTGCTGAATAGCATGCCTCCAGAAATGTACACAACATCTTGCGCTCCATAGTGCATAATGCCTTACTTATTAATGAGAGGAAATGCATTTATTTTGTTCCACTCAAAATGTGTGTTTAGTTACTAAAAAAGCCTTTAAAGGAAAAAAATCAAATCACAGTTTCTTTAATCCGGTGTTATTCTGCCGTAATTCTTTTTATGTAGGCATGTGTGGGTAAAAAATAAAATTGTCCCTGTGGCTCTGCTAATCATAATCACATCAAATTCCAATGATGCTAACAGACCAACAATGTACTCCTACTGTACCACCTATTACTTAATTTTAAACAAGTGTTTGCACAGAGCATTGTTTGCAATTTGTCTTTTTTATTTTTGGTTTTCTCAATATTGCTATTCCTGCTGCTACACAAGTACCACATACCAGGGAGGAAATATTAGCAGTCAGGGCATTGGTTGGAGATGGAACAATTTGTTCGGGGGGAGAATGGTGGGCCTGGTATTGGTGTAGAGGGTGGGGGATTTTTTGTTAGAAATTAATGGGGGAAATCATTTTACCACACTTTATGCCTGAAATATTTTATTCTTGTTTTACATTTACTTTGGACTGCTGCCTTTTGGGGCAGTCTGTTTTTTACATTATTTTTATAATAGTGTAAACTGGTTACATATAGTTAGTTATATACCTTTGTCTTACTACCCTTCTTAACTATCTTAACCATTTGGGGGGGATTCTGCCATGATATACAACTACATAGAGAAACAATTACTTATCTGTTGTAGAAATTAGTTGCTTACTTACAAAATGAACTAATTGAATTCATTTTACTCCATAATCTCTTACCTCAATGTAGATTAAGCAATAACAGGGATGGCATCACAACTTCACAAGTGAGTGCCCACTCTCACCCAGGTGAGCGCCAACTGTAGGATTAATTGGAAGGATTATCCATCGCAGGCAAGTAAATTGAAATAAAATCACTGAGGACCTAATTTATAAAGACCTGCATTACATTGACGCTGCAGTTGTGTCAGTTTTTGTGCCACTGCTGCACCATATTTATGAAGTGACGCATCTAGGCAGCCGCTTCATTTCATAAACCCTGCGCTACATTATACCTGTGTCAGGTATAATGTATACAGGGTGGGTGTTCCCCCGCATCAAAGCCTTGTAGAAGTGAAGCATTGAAAAATATAAGATTTCAGTGCGACACTTCTAGGACACCATTATGTCAAAACCTTACACCTGCCTGATGGTAAGCGTAAGGGTGACACAGGCCCTTTCACATGGACATTGCCCCATATGAAAGGACACATTGCTGGAGTTGCATCTGTTTTCAGACACACCAAAACAATGCTTTACTTTTGCACTTACAGATGTTATGTTATGTTAACCCATATTTATAAAGCGCACGGCTATTCCCTGGAGTGTCCTGCCACTAAAACACAACCAAATATCAGTAACATAAACACAACTAAAGACTGCCAGCAACTCAGAGCTAAAAAATCCAAGTTTTAAGCCCTTTACTAAATGAAAGAAGGTCATGACTCTGTCTGATCGCGAGAGGACGACTGTTCCACAGCAGAGAGGTGGCTGCATGAAAGGATCTACCCCCTATGCGGGCCCGAAACACCCTAGGAGTAGCGATCAAAAGTTGAGATGAGGATCTCAGGGCACGCTGAGGAAGTTAAGGCTGAAATATTTCCCTGAGATAAGGAGCCCCAATCTTATGAAAAACTTTAAAAACCAAAACCAAAGCTTTAAACTGAATTCTGGAAGTCAATGAAGGGAAAACAACAGCTGGGAGGACTGCATTCTGGGGCCCAGCAGGAAAATGGCCCTGGCTGCTGAATTCTGAATCACTTGTAGTCGGCTCAAAAGATATTCAGGCAGGCCGAGGTACAAGGAATTAACATAGTCCAATCTGGACATTATCAGCGCCTGAACCACTGTCTTCCTGTAAGGGATGTAAAGCAATGGGAGAAAATTTCGCAACATTTTCAACAGCCCGAAACATACCCCGGCTACTGAGTGTACTTGAGCCTTCTTAGAAAGGGTGGAATCCAACTTGACTTCCAGATTTTTCACTGTAGGGACATCCGATACAGGAGGGGACATAACCTGGGGCCACCATTTCTGCCAAATATCCGCTGGCTGAGGTCCAAAGAAAATAATCTCGGACTTCTCGGGGTTGCTTTTTAAATGATTGGGACCTAACCAAGAGAAGACTTTAGAAAGACAAGTTTTAATTAAGTTGTCGTCAAACTCAGCTCCCTTCTCACAGGTAAACAACAGTTGAGTGTCATCAGCGTATGACACTATCTTAGCACCCAGACTCTCAGCAAGAGGGGCCAAGGGGGCTATGTACAAATGAAAAAGCGTCGGGCTCAAAATAGAGCCCTGAGGCACCCCCACATTGAGAGGGGGAACTACCGCCAAGAAGGCGGGAGCCCAGATGGTTTGAGAACGATTAGCTAAAAATGATGTAAACCAACTCAACACGGTGCCACCAATACCGCTATTCCTGAGTTTTTCCAATAGTCTGGTATAGGGCACAGTGTCAAAAGAAGCAGATAGGTCCAGCAGCACCAGAACGGCGCTGCCTCCTTTATCCAATGCAGCTTTGATAGTTTCTCCAACTTCCATAAAGCCTTCTCAGTGCTAAAGTTCGCTCGAAAGCCTGATTGGCTAGAGTGCAGCAAGTCATTGGTCTCCACAAAATTCACGAGGACCTTATCGACAACTTTTTCTAAAACCTTCGAGAAAAAAGGCAGAAGCGAGATAGGTCTGTGATTACATGCTACCTCAGGAACAGCTGTAGGTTTCATCAATAAAGGAAGAATGTTTGCATCCTTCCATTTGTGTGGCATCAGCCCCTCCCATAGAGCCATATTCAGAATGGTATTCACACATGGATTAATCATATCTGCTAATGAAGACAGGACCTTTGCTGGACAATGGTCCGCGGGCGAGCCGGACTTCAGAGCTTTCATAAATATCAGAGATTGCTCTAAGGTAATCTCAGGGAATTCCCACAGGGAAGCCCGGGTGCTGGCACAGGCATCTAAATGAGGGACCTCAACACCCTCCCGCTCCAATGGTTGAATTTAAAAGGAATCCTGAATCAATTTAATTTTCTCATAGAAAAAGAGGGCCATTCGATTCGTCCAGTCGCTTGTGGGGACAAACGGTTGACTTATAGAGGCAGGAGAGGTGAAACTTTTTAGAACATTAAAAAGAGTTTTACTCTTATTAGATGCCATATCTATTTTTGTAGAGAGAAAAGCTTCTTTGCCTCGGGTATGCTCGTATGATAATTATTCAATGCCTGTTTGTAAATCAGTCTGTCTGAAGAATTATAATTTCTCCGCCACTCTCTTTCATAATGTTTACAGGCTCTTTTACTGTCCCTAAAAGCCTCAAAAAACCAAGGGGCTGACATTCGAGTTGATTTAGCAGGTCTCACACAAGAGGAGGCTAATTCAGTAGCTTGTTGCTGAAGCCAGTCCTCTTAAGTCTTTACATCCTGTTCCAGGATACCGCTTAAGAGAATTGCCGACAGAATGGCTTCAGATGAAATGATCTCGATCAATGATTTACTTTAGCTATCTCTAAAGATTGAGGCCTTATGGCAATTCTACAAATTTTAAAATTGATCAAATAATGATCGGACCAGGTTAGGGCCAAGGGGGTATCCACATGAATCTGATTAGAAGAATATGATTAGAAGAAAAAACAGGATCCTGTATATGGACTTTGTCATGCGTAACACCACAAACAAACGGAGTCAAGTTAAGGATATCCAGAGATTCATAAAGTCTAATAGGGACATGCTCCAAAGATTTATCCATGTGTATATTAAAATCACCCAAAACCATACAGTGGCTATATTTAGCTGCGATGGAAGAAATAGAGTGACTAATCGAGTCCAAGAAAGCCTTTGCCGGACCAGGGGGACGATAAATTACTACTCCTTCCATGGATTGCTGAGCTGAAAAAGTTAAAAGAAAGCCCAAACTTTCTGCCCCCTCTGTCTCCAGATCCACTAAAGGAATACACATAAAGGAGCTCCTATATATACTAGCAAGCCCCCCGCCTCTCCCTTCGGGACGGTCCTTCCTCAAAATCTGGTAACCCTGCGGGATCGTCATGGCGATAGTGGGATTGGAGGCCTCCATTAACCAAGTTTCAGTCAGAAACAACAAGTCAGGGGATAAATCGCTTAAGAAGTCATAGACTTCAAATTCATGTTTCTTCAAGGACCGGACATTCAATAGAGAGGCCTGCCAAAATACATCTGTGACTTCTTCTCCCCTAACCAGGGCAGGCATAGCCCGTTTAGCTTTTGACTGAGGTCGAACTGACCAACTACAGTATGCGCACTTCTCAGGCCCATTATACCCTAAATTAACCGAGTGGGGTCTGCATGCCGAGTCCTTATTAAGTGCTACCAAATGGTCTCTATCATAGGTAATTACCTTTGGTGGCTCCCCGACAAAACTGGCAGCATGGCCGGCCCTGGGCCCTTCCGAGTCACTGACGGGCGCAGACGGGCTTGCCTTTGGTGCGCCAGTGGCACACCCGCTAAGCGTGTCCGCTGTGCAGCAGCCCATTTTAAAGAGGCCCTCATCCAACCACTAGACCGCGCTGAAGAGGAAAAATGGTGGCTAGTGGTCACGGAGCTCAAGGGGACCTGGTTCGATTCCCCCTCCCTCCACAAAAACAATTCCCCTTAATAAAAATTCCCACAACAGCAAAAGGTAAAATTGGGCAGCAGATCAGATAAAATAAATAAAGTGCAACAGATGGCTTTAAAATACAAATATTGCAACAGCAAGTATTTAGCAGCAAGTGGTATCAGGCTGGGCTCGAGTTACTATATGTCAGTAATATTGAAGATGTTCTGCCTTCAAGATTTGGAAAAAATCAAATAATGCAAATTATGGAGGAGTGAAGCCACCCAGTCCTAAAAATTTGATTGGTAAAAGAATTTTGGGTGGTGCATCTGCTTTCGCCTTGGAAATAGCCATCATTATTGGGCGCATGTCTGGACTGGTCTGGTAAGTAAGCAGGAGTGTTGACCTCACCTTTCACATTTCATTCATGTAGGAGATGAGAAGGCCTGTGGATTCTACAACAAAAACTGTAGTGTAGAGTCAAGAAGAAGGACAGAAGAAAGGTAAGCATCATGAGGAGTGTACAAAGAATACTGAGAGGCAAAGCTATAAACAAGAGAATTCAGAGTTTTACTTTTGACGCTTTGCAGCATTTCCCAAATCAACACACCTCTCTCCATTCCACATAGCTGAGTTGAAGGACTTACAGTCATGGTTTCCCTTTGAAGGTGATAACTTCCTTGTTCTAGCTTTTGATGATGTAGTCCTGCCTGAGTCCTTCCATCCCCATCCTGACTCGGAATAACTCTGTTCCAGTCCCGACTAGAGCAAGATAGATGTGTAGTGCACTGCTATTGAAGAACAAGTAGAGAAACGGAATTGCAGCATTTTGTATAGGTTTGTATTTGTTAACTTAAGTAATTGGCCTAGTTTCCACAGAACCAGAAAAAAGGAGTGGACCCGCAAGTAAATCTGGTTAAGTGTGAAGGGGCCAATCACCTTCAGGAACAATGATCACCTATCAGTCCCCAAACATTGCAAATCATCGAATTCAACGTTACAATTAGTTGAACACCCTCCCATGGTGTTTACCACCACACTTTAAAATACATCATTCATTTGTGCAATCGTTACCAGTTCCAATCTAAGCATGATGGTAGATATACAATTGTATCTCTCTTTGATGCAAGCAATACATTGGAGGATGGCAGTTTTATAAATCAAATGATCTTCTGGGGCAGCCCTTCTACGTAATGAAAAATAGAAGGATAAGACTGGACCGTACATTTTGTAAAGGCCAATCACCTTCAGGGAAAATAATCACCTGTCAGGCACCCAACATTGCAATTCATCTAAATCAAGCTTACTATTTATTGAACACACTCCCACGCTGTCTGGCAACACATAAATAGTCAATCACCACTCAAAATCACTCACTCAATGTTGCAATAGTTATACTTAACTCTTCCAATCTAAGTTCGGGTAGGTTAGGTAGTAGGTACACAATTGTATTTTTGACGCAGGCTACACATTGGAATTTGGAACAAGCCCGCCATCAATTTGACAGCCCTGCTAATTGATGGAAAAAAGGATAGGCAAGCAAGGGAGGCATGCGTTGCCTCCTATGTCATGAAGGAATTGTGGATGCTTCTTTACTGCACACTGTTCCAAGTGCAATTCGACCATACCTGTGACTAAAAAATGGTGGGGCAGCATGAATTTGACAAAAACATAATATTCCACTAGCTACTTTTTTGTGTGCAAAGAAACAAAATCCCCTTTGGCACAGACATACTCAGTCCGGGAAGTTGAGTTCAGTCTCAAACTCACCTGGTTCACCCAGAAGCTGGTCAGTTAATACACTTGATTATGACCAATCTTCCTCCTCCCCCTGTGCTGTTTCAGGAATGGTGTAATTGTATGGTATAAAATGTTGATTCATTTTAATAATGGTCAATCTACCCACGTTTTACGGCGAGAGACTGGTCCTTATGACTTTTGCAACTTTACAGCAGGTACCGGGCACACGTGGGCATATATACAGTATTGATACTGAGACTTGTAGCATAAAAGACAGTTGACATCGGTAGTGGACAAAATAAGTTCTTTATATGTTTTTTTTCTTTTTTCTATCTTCAAACAAACAACGCCAGCCGACACGTGTTTCGTCAACAGGACGATACCTGTGACTCTTCAGGGCTGTAAATTACATCATGGTATTAGGGACATACTGCATAATGTATACTACATCCTCAAAATGGACAATACACTTGTGAAAGTAAAATCATGGGCAGTATGTGAGCATAAAAAACACCTAGGTGACAGAAAAATCCCTCAACACAAAAAACTCAGTGATGGACAGGTGGGTGGCTTGGAGAGATTGAAATGGCAAATCCCCAGACAGAGGCCTAGAAGCCGTGTCCAAATATCTAGAATCCAGACCTGCCAGTCTTTGGCAACATACCAACATGCTCATTAGCATGATGAACACGATTCTCAATAACAACTTCTTCATGTATGACCAGAAATGGTATAAGCAGATCAAGGGGGTAGCCATGGGCTCGAGATTGTCACCTTCTTTTGCGAACTTATACATGGGCGCACTTGAAGCCACGTGGATATGGGGCACACAAGGAGCACGCTGGGTAGACTCTATCATCTACTGGGGTCGCTATATTGGCGACTGTCTACTACTCTGGTCAGGGTCACAGGCTGAACTAGAAGCCTTTAACGAACACCTCAATTCCAATGACATGGACATGAGGTTCACCTGCAACTACAGCACACACAAGATCACCTTCCTCGACCTAGAACTATATATTACCAAAAATACCCTGCAGAGCAAACTTGTTCGCAAAGAGACTGCATGTAACGCCATACTTCGTGCAGATAGTTCCCATCCTAAACACCAAATTGACACAATACCCTATGGTGAATTAGTCAGAGCACGCAGAAACTGCAGCGACAACACTGATTTCAAGTTGTGTGTAACTGACATGAAGGATAGGTTCCTCATACGTGGCTACAACAACAGAGTTATCAACAAAGCAGTTAAACGGATCAGCACTCTTCAACGTAGAAGCACCCAACTTCCCAAACCTCCACCTATTTCCAACAGACCCCAAACCAGACTGATCATTGATTACAACGAGCTAAGCCCAGTGGTGAGAAAAAGTATCAACAAACATTGGAACATCCTGTTCTGGTTTCTGGTGTTGGCTACTGTGAGACAAGACAGTCGTCTCTGGAAGTTTAAGGCAGCACCCAAGAACTGCTGAGTATGACTCTAATTTCTAGTTGTTCTTCCAGGTTTCCGGGTTGCTCAACAATCTGCCTTTTATATTTTGAAACATCCCCTTTAGAAAAAGGAATTAAAGTGGGTAGAAAATGTCATGTTGCAGCTTTGCATTACAAGCCAAGCAAAAGATTAAGCTCTCAACAAAGGCATGCACTTCTGTGTTTTCATTCAGACCTGCTAGTGTGAACATTTCAGACACCTTCTTTAGCTGATCATGTAGGTTATGCAATAATGGGATAGCCTGACTCATCATACTGCCCTCACTTCTAACTTCTTGTGTACAAACGTCAAAAAGGAGTAGCACCTGTGTCAGGCAATTGACTAGACCCAATTTACCTTCATCCATAGTCATAGCTTTCCCAATTGCATCCACCCTCTCTAAATAACAGTCATTGATCTATTTGTACTGCTCAAACAGATATTGCAACATGTAGTTGGTCGATGTCCAATGTTTTAGCACCTCCTGTATCAGGGCTTTTACTGGTACTCTACTAGCATGCTGAATAATCTGCATCTGCTTCCAGGCTTTTAAAGAATGGCTGAAGTGCAGATTCCTCCGCAGGTAGTCAGTATGTTTCAGACTATGTCTTCTTGACTATGTTACTTTCATTACCATTGGCAATAGATAACATTTTGACACCTCTTGGTAGCAGCCATTCAGACACCTTGCTGTTAAATCTGTCTAAGATGTTTGCAGCTTTATGTGATTTCTTCATGGCTACTGTTGCATGCCGACCAACTCTCTTAACACTTTCTTCAAGCTCAAAACCTGTAGATAGTTTTTGCTTTACCCCTGCAAAAGAGATCGAGTGTGCAGTTATGCACATGTAATCAGTCGCCTGACAACTGGTCCACATGTCTGTTGTCAAGTGGATAATCTGAAAAACACTTAGCTGCAAAGCGTGTCTAACCAATTATAGTACATCGTGAAGCAGAGCTGAGCAGCAGCTCTGGCAAAGTAGGTCTGGATTGGAACCTTCCATTTTGGGCAGATGGCTGCCACAAATTCTAAGGATTCCACACCTTCCATAAAAAAGGAAGAGGTCCAGTGCTAACATTTTTGCTGGCTTACCATTGTAAACGGGCTGTTTGGTGGTTGCAGTCATAGGCCCCCTCCTGCCTAAACAGGCTCGTAATAGTAGCCTGTATTTTCTTCTTTTCTTGGGTCACTGACACAGGCAACTTTTGAGAAGTAGGTGGTGTCAGATATGTGTTAGGGCAGTCACTGTGTGCCGTGGTGTCTCCATCTGACTGGGTGTCTTCTTGTGTCATTGTGATGTCACTGAAGTGGGTGATTCTGCTGGTGCACTGGTGGGGACAGGGCTGCTGTGCTTGAGAATGTCACCCTCTTCTTCCTCATCATCACCTCCCATGATTGGACATGCAGCTGATTTTCCCCTGCTCTCCTCACCTTTGGCACCACAACCACGTTCTGTGTTTTTAAGGTGCTCCTACCAGATTGCGTGATGTTTTTTCATATGGTTCATTTGGCCTCCAGTACCATAATGTGAACCAGTCTTGCCTTGACGAAAAGTTGTGTGTCAAATGGTGAATATAGCAATGTGCTCCTCCTGTGTGCTAACTGTAAAAATTTGCAAACTGGGGAGAGGTACTCTTTTACTGGGCCACTGCCAATGCCTGAAGAAGAACTGGAGGTGTGTGGGTGTGTTGTCAATTGCCTCTCTGCAGTGCACACTCTACTGAGATAGGGGATGCTGAAGGTTCCAGCTGGGTCTTTGCAAATATGGAAACTGGCAGTGCTATCCATGCCACACCCCTCACAGCAGGTTTAATAGTAATGTCTGACTCATCTGTGTCCCTTCTACAATGACTAGCTCGTTGTTATCTTCCTCATCATCCCCTTCCATAATTCTAAGGCTTTCAGGAACTTTTCTTTACCTGTGTCTCCCGAACTCTGCCGGGGTCTACTCCATGTCCTTATCAGCATCATCAGAAGTGGTGCTTGGAGAAGATGGCGGAGTAGTACCTTTCCTTTACATTTCTGGGGATCTCAGAGCCAATGATTCTGAAAGAGGAGTTTCTTGCTTTGCAGGAAGCTCGACATCCTGTTCTGCTCCAACATGAGGAAGGTGTACTATTGCTGGCTACGGCTGCTATCCACTTTGCTCGGTTTCCTGAAACAATTGGGTACTAGTTTGCAAAAGGGACAAATCCAATTCAGAGTCACTGTTTGTCTACGTCGCCATGATTTCAGTGGCTACCTCACTGACAGACATGGTCTTGGGGTTAGGTTGGGATGGTACACTTGATGCAGGAGGGCTGCTCCCAGGTTTCTCACTGGAAGCTGGTCTGGCAGGCACCCGCTCCCGAAAAAAGTTGTGGTTATCTCACCATTTTTTGAAAGCTGCTTATGCTCACTGACCACTTTCTTGGGAGCAACTTTCTTTGGGACCATCTTAAAGTTCCTAGATGGCACTGGCACTAAGCTGCATTAGCGCACAAGATTGGAGGACTGACGTCACCATACAGGCCTTCTACTTGGCAGTACTGTGGGTGATGTCTCTTCTATTGTGTACCTAAAATCAAAAAGGAAGTAAAACATTAAACGAAACTTGTTTTTTTTGCAGTTTGAATTAGTACAGACAAAGGCAACATTAGTGTGGTTGGTTACTTAGGTAATAATAAAACAGCCACTTTAAAGTAAAACCACACCATCATACCATAAAATGTAATTTCAAAACAGGATAACACAACATTCAGATGGAGCTCTTTTCTTTATGTCCATATACTCTAAATGAGACACAAATGGCTTGAGGGTTAATGTGGGTGTTGGACTTGGCCCTTTTTGCAGGGTCCTCCCTGAACTATTTGCCTTCCTCCTGTCTTTTGTCTGACCTGTTTTTGTTGGTTTTATGACTATGGGCACTTTACCACTGCTGATCAGTGCTACAGTGCATATGCTCTCCCTATTGTAAATTGATCTATTGATCAGTGACTCCATGATTGGCTGGTTGGTTTACTTGTCAGACCCTAGTACAGTGCACTGAGTGTGCCCTAGGCTTGTAACCAAATTCTGCTGGTGGGCTTGCAGCACTGGTTGCGCCACCCACGGAAGCAGCCTGTAAAAGTGGGTCTCAGTTCTTCTATTGCGGAGCCTGTGTGCAGTCTGGTACTGCCATGTTGACTGGGCAAGTGCACCCAGTTGCCAGTCCCAAAACCTCCCCTTTTCTGCATATTAGTCACCCCTATGGTAGGCCTAAGGGCAGGGTGCATTGTAGGTAAAAGGTAGGACAAGCCCTGATGTGTGTGGCATGTCCTAATAGTGAACTACAGCCATTTTCGTTTTTCACTGTTGCATGGCTACCTGTTCCCCATAGGCCAGAATTGGCAGTTCGATTATTACATCTTCTAAACCTAACTGACTAAGGGAACTCAGAATGATAAAATGCATCTTTTAGTGAAGTTAGTTTTAACATTCTGTGTTTAGAAAGTAGGTATTTTCTTGTCTAACCATCCAAGCCTGCCTCTGCCAGGTTATGTATTTCTTGTCTGGAGTTTGAGTGACAGGGGCTGGGGAATTCCAGGAGACAGGGTCATTCAGCACAGGGTTGAAGAGAGAGATTTGCATGCAGATGGGAGGGAGGAGTTGCACCTGGGACCTGAATAGGGCTGTGCCTTCCCTCCACAATGCTGTCTCCACCTCCTGTGGTACATCTGATGTCTCTGTCCTGCATTGTGAAAGGAAAGAAGGAGTCATGTAAACAGAGTGCTCCTGGACTGACCAGAACTGGTTTCGACTAGGCAAAGGCCTCCCTGCCTTCAGAGAACAAATAGAAACTGTGTATAAAAAAAGGGGGACCCAGACCCAAGAACTTTAGATCACTTTTGGGAACAAGAAGTAACCTTTGCTGAGGAGAGGAACCAGAGAGACTGAGGAGAGACTATCCCTAAGCTTCAGTGCTGCTTTGAGGATTGGCCTGCCTAACTGCCAAAGAGAGGAGAGAGGAACTTTGTGTGTACTTTCATCAACTTGTGAAGGATCTCCAAAGGCTTGAGAAAGAGCTTGCCTCCTGCTGAAGTCTCAGGGACAACAGACTTCAACCATCAGTTCCCCAAGAGTTCTTTGGAAGTGCCTGCAGTTGTGTTGGGCTTTCTGAGGGACTGCGTGTCGCAAGGAGCTGGAAGCGCGACTCACGAAGGAGAAGCGCGTCACCGAACTGCCGCAGTCACTTCACAATGCGAAAGCGCCTCACATCGCCAGAGAAAGGGATCGATGTCATACCAGACGTGGCCGCATCAACGGAGAAGTGTGTCGCAGCCGCAGCGCTGTTGTTGCATCGCTGGGAAAGCGTGTCGCAGCTGCAAGCTGTCGCATCGTTGCTGAAGCGACTTGCATCGCCGGAGAAGAGGATCGACGTCGCATCAGATGCCCCGCATCACCGGGAAGCTTGTCACAGGGCCTGTCGCGGCTCAGAAGAATCGTTGAGTCACTGCAAGGCCATCGGGCATTCACGCATCGTGTAGCGCCCAAGAGAAGATGCCGTTTTTGTTCATTGTACCGGATCTTCATCGCATTATGGCACTACTGGTCGCATCGCCAAGGAAGCGGAGAAAGAAACCAACGAATCACCTCCCCTCGTAGAGAAGAACGGACGCATCCCCTTCACAACAGTAGGGACCCAACGCATCACCGTTCTTGCATGTAAGGAACCAACAGATCACCTTCCCTGCAACACTTTCGTTGTATAGCATTACGCATTCTAAGGTACATTGAACTCAAAGTGTCGCATTTTAACATCTTAAGAGAAATTAGCTATTTCTACCATTTTTAAGTACAGTATTGTGGATTTTTGTCATTTGTGGTCTTCTGTTAAGTCTATATAAAAATACTTATTTTTAATATACAACTTGTGTGGTGTCCATCTGTAGTGTTGTCACTGGGTTATTGTATGTGTTCACAAATGCTTTAAACTCTGCCTCTGAGATAAGCCTGTCTTCTCGTGCCAAGCTACCAAGGGGGTGAGAAGGGGTTAATTTAGGAGTGTACCCCCTTACCCTGATTAGACGCAACGGTCCCTATTTGGACAAAGGTACCTACCTCTGCCAACTAGAGACCCCAAAATCTATCAGTGGGCCTATGGCAGACAAAGTGGTCCAGGAGTAAATGGAATAATCATTAAAAAAATTACTGATGCTGATGTGTCCGCAGTGCACCACAGCCAGGGTGTCCAGGAGGAAATGGAATTATACCCAAAAAAACAGAATGCTGTTGCACGGCTATATGCCTGTGGTGAATGGATGGTTGGATGGATGGATGGATGGATGGATTGATGGATGAATGGATGGATAGATAGATAGATGGATGGGTGCACCGACTGAAGCAAAATGAAAAATAAATTAATACAAATTACAAAAAAAATAACATTAAAAAATGTAAACTAAAAGTAAAATATTTAAATTGAAAAATATCAATAATTGGCAATGTTTGTATGGGAGGATGAGAAGCAACCTATTCTGAGGAAAGTAGGTGCAAAATAAAACATATCCAAAAAAATGCATGTCATATATAAGCACTGTTCATCAAAATCATATTCTTAATATATATATACTTCAAAGAGCCTCAAGCATATTTTGAAACTGATCTCACATCCATCCATGCAAGCCTGTGGCAAAGGCACACTGTGTGGATTCACAAAATGGCTGCCAGCCACATGATCAAACAACAGCAGCAAGCAAGGAGGCATGGGGGATAAAGAACATGTGAAAGCCTAGGGTAAAGGCACACTGGGTGAATGCACAAAATGGCTACCAGCCACATGGTCAAACAGCAAATGTGAGCAGAGGGGCATGGGAAACCAAAAACGCATGCAAGTCTATTGCAAAGGCACACTGACTGGATGCACAAAATGGCTGCCAGCCTGTGCTATGTGGTCAACCAACAACAGCGATTAAGGAGGCATGGGGAACAAAGAACACATGCAAGCCTTTGACAAAGTCACACGGGCTGGATGCAGAAAATGGCTGCCAGCAAGTGCCACATTGCCGAACAACAGGCAGCAAGGAGGCATGGGGTACAAAGAACACATGCAAGCCTATTTCAAAGGCGCACTAGATGGATGTACAAAATGGCTGCTAGTCAGTGCCACATGGTCAAACAACAGCAGTGAGAAAGGAGGCATGGGGAACAAGGAGAACACATCCATTCCTATGGAGACATATTCCACAAAATGGCCCCTGGCCATTCGGCATTTGGAATAAATACAAATGGTGGCCTATTCCAATCTATTTCCAGTCGTAAATTAGGTTTTAAAACAACATATACCACAAAACAGTTATTTCATGCATCAATGACTAGTCCAGGTCTGGGCCTACTGACTGGATAGCCCCTTGGCAGACTAGGCAACACAGTAAAATAAATAAATATGGCAAATATAGTAAACATGAAGAAAATGTACTGATCTGTGAAACATTAGTCCTTTACAATAGAAGCAAAATTAAATGCAAACATGTAACAAGGGGGCATATTACCAAGCAATAGTGATAATTATCGCTATTGCTTGGTTAGAGACACAAATTTACCGCTAAGTTGCGGCGATTTTTATCGCAGATAAACCTTGGTATTACCAAGGTTTATCGCAAATGCGATAAAAAACGGCCGCAATGCATGAATATCGCTGAAAAGTCAGCGATATTCATGCATTACCGAGCTAATGCTCTTAGTCATGTTATCCACCTCCCATTGGATAACATGGCTAAGAACTGCTCAGGGCAGGTGTTAGCTTTTGGAGATATTCGCGCTTAAGGCGAATATCTCCAAAAGTTGGTAACAGGAGATAGCGATGTTAGCGACTGTTTCCAGTTGCTAACATCTTGGCACGCCCACTTTGCATGTCATTAGTGATAATTATCACTGACATGCAAAGCGGGGCACAAGATGGTCGCTATCTCCTACTAGCTTTCGCTAACTGGTGTTAGCGACAGCTAGGTAATAGGGAGATCATTTTATCTCCGCTTTCTTGGCTTTTAAAGCCAAAAAAGCGGAGATAAATCCCCTTGATAATATGCCCCAAGGTCCCTACATAAACTACAGTCCAACCACCACAATACATTTAAAAATGTGAATAAGTATACAAAAAAATACTGGTGTATGCCTTCTATCAAGAGTTTTTGAACTTACCTTCCATATCTCAAATACAAAGTCCTTAAATCCAATGTTATACATGCAGAAGACAAAGCGAGTGATCCTTTGACATCCAAATGAAAAGTGACCAGGAGATGAACAAAGCGCTGAGAGGACCCTGCTGGACTGGAACAGTATTTTGAGTCTGAGGCACTACTTTCCTGTAGGGGAAAAAAGTGAAAAAAGGCTTCTCACACAAAAAATACAACTCAAACAGTCTGTTGGAGAAGAAAATCCATTAGAAAATCCATTTTGAAAATGTATTTGCATCTTGAGCACAAAAGCTACTAGAGTGGTGAGTTCATGATCGTGAGAGGCACCACATTGACACCTGCATGGCCGGAAGCCGTCCAAGCCACAGCTAAGCCGTGTGCTTGCCCAGTAGCGACCCAAGAATATTGTGAGATGAGCGAGTGCCAAAACAAATCTCGAGCGTGTGAATGGAAACAAAAACTCAGTTTCACACTGAGAAGGCAGAATCCAGGAATGTTGCACTCCATCGCAGAGTGCCTGAATTCCAAAAACTCAGCAAGTGGAGCGGAGTTCACCACCCGGGCCTAGTTTCTACCCCCTCAATAATAAAACAGGGCCATATTATCAAGCAAGGGCGATATATTATCGCCCCTTGTATCGGCAAGAAAGTGCCGCTAATGCGGCGAAAATGGGCTTGATAATATGCCCTTGTGAATTCCCATAGAAGCCCAGGTTCTGGTGTTAACCTGGGCTTCTATGGGAATTCACAAGGGCATGTTATCATACCTAATCACCTAATATTTTTTAGAAATGGGCGTCTCCAGTTGGCAGAGGCAGGTACCTTTGTCCAAATAGGCACCCTTCTTCCTAGACAGGATAAGGGATTTACACGCCTAAAATAACCCCTGATCACCCCCTTGGTAGCTTGGCATGAGCAGTCCGGCTTATCCTAGAGGCAGTGGGTAAAGCATTTGCACATATCCAACAGTAATACATGTAAGCACTGCAAAAGGACACCACACAGTTTCCGAAAAATATCCAATATTTTTATATAGTGAAGGCAAAACCAAAAATGTAAAACAATCCACAATACAGTACTTAGAAATCTTCGGTTATCAAAATAACCTTGAAATACAATACCTTATAGTCGATAGCTCCATCCGGGCTATCATGGAATCGCAAACAAACAAATCCAAACAGACCATTTCCAACTGGAGACCCCTATTTCTAAAAAATATTAGGTGACTAGGTATGAAGACCGTTCTCTTGCTCACCTCACCACCCTAGTTCAGACCCAGACATATGCACATCAGTCTTGACCCTGCTCCTCATGGGAACAGTCCAGCCCGTACTGCCAAGCCAGGTTTTCCCTGAACCGGAAACAAGCATCCTGGGACCGATTTTGGGGTAACACCCCTCATCAGCCAGGCTAGCTTGAATCCAGTGGCAAAGTGAGCAAGGGATCCACGTCTGTGTGTACCCTGACAACTTAGGGACTAAAAAAGCACTGGAATCCTTGCTGAAGTGAGCAAAAGAACAATGATGGATTCAACCCAGATCTAATAGTGTGTCGGGGTGTGTGTGTATAAAGTTTCACTGCTGTTCGTCCCAGCACTTAGCTCCTGTGCTGCTTGAGAGCTGGTAACCTCCATTTAGATCTAGCTAATGATGGAGAAATTTCATTTCTGCGCCTGTGGCAGGAGTACTCTCCAATGTATCCTACTTCTCCTGCCCAAGGGGGAGCAGGACCTTGGTGCTGATCCTCCCCCACTCCCCAGAATCATGGGGAGGGAGGACAGTGCCTGAGCCTCTTCTGGCCTTTGTCTCTGGGGAATGGGTCCTTAGTACATCATTGCCTAGGGCCCAAAATGGACTCAGGGAAGGGTGCCCTACCCGTGCTCTTTCCTAAATAATTAAATTAATAAAGATGTTCCAACCCTGGGCTCTGATCCACCCTTGGTTTATTCTTTAGAGAGTAGGGCAGAGCCCTCTGTGCTCTTTTTCTCATTTTTGTTATTTCCAAAGGCAAATCTTTAAAGTGGCATTACTCTGGCTGTGTTGTGCACATTTGTGTTCATTTTGTTCCCTATGGGCTAGTTTTGCCCCAAGTGGTGAGCAATAACCACCAGAAGCATTCTCATCAGGCCTTCTGACCTCTAAAGGGAGTGCACTTTGCAGGGAGCCTCATTCTCAATGCACGGGTATTCTCCTCTGTCTAGCTCCTGGTGCTTCACTCCTGCTGGTGAGGGAATCTTGTGCAGCCACATTTTCTATCAGCCAGCAGAGCACCCTCCTGTCTGAACTTCCTAGACCCTTCCTAGACCCTAGTGCTGCCTATCTGGATTGCAGAGCACCCTGAGAGGTAATGGAGTACAGATATATCCCACCCTGGCTCCCAGCTGGGGTACAAAAGAGACCTGTCTTAGTCCTGGGATGGTAGCTGGAGTCAAAGTCTGTCAGGAGGCTGGAGTCAAAGTCGGTCAGGTGGCTTCTCCTTCCACCTTGATATCCTTTCCACCATCCTCACCTCTCAGGTCCAGGTTTTCTTCAACTGTTTAGCTTGTACAGGGTTTTTTAACTGGGGGTGGGAAGTTAGATATGCCTTACACCCCTGGCCAATCCTAGGCTGCTACATCATTCCGCCCCATCGCAAACCTCATGGAAAGAATTCTGAACCAATTAATCATGGTGCCTTCAAGTATTCCCTGGTAAGCGCACTTCTGAGAGCCTCAGCTCTGCCCCTAGCTAATATCACTGACTGACCAATTCCCACCATATCTATACAAATGAGCCCCTACTGTGTTGCTCCAGATGTCTGTCCCTCCCTCCTTGTTCTAGTGGAACTGGGCTGTCCCAGCCCTGGTGTAGTGTGGTAAGCTAAGTATCAGATGCAGATGTTCCCCATCTCCTTTCCACTCTCAGTAAATGAATCAGTCACTAATAATTGCTATTTTTGTGTGGGGAAGCCTCTGTTCCCTCTACTTGGGGGCTAACTTGGCCAGATGGGGGGGGGGGGGGGGGAGCAGACGGGCTGAAACCTGATTGAAAGCCAAGTATTGGAAAATAACATTTCCTGAAGTACCATAAGATGTGGATGAAGTGTGGTGAGAGCTGTAAAATCGAACTCAGAGAACATATTGCACCATTGTTTGATACATGTTTGGACTGTTTAGGCCCTAGTTGAATGGATCTGCACTTTAGGACATATTTCACCCATAAATGTAGTGTAAGCACTGCACATTTTCCCTTAATATGTGAATGGTCGCTAACCATATTATAAGGCCTGTCCAGACCTATATTTGCAGAGTCTCTTCTGCAGCATGCTTCCTGTATGCAATTACTGGGGTACGCACACAGTAGTATCACTTACATGTAGCCGGCACATGTGTGCACTCGCATGTGCACACATGTTTACATGTAACCAACCCAATGTCTCTTACTCTAGCTGCATAGAAGCGGCCTTATCTTAAAAAGCTGGACTCTGGCAGTAAACATGCATAGCGCAATTACTGTGAAATTACTGTAAGTGATACTCAGAAGTGAGATTCACCACAGTAAAAAGTTACATTAATTAAAATGTAATTAAAATAAATCTGCAATACAATTATTTATTAAACATTACTTAATTAACTACCCACCCTAGACCCCTAAAACTTTAGCAGCCCGCAATTAAAATATAAGTACAATAAATAAATAAATAAATAAGTGATATATACTTTCCATAATTAAAAATCAATTAAATAATGAATTACCAATTAATAATTAATTAAGTATCGCCTACTTAACTTCTTACCCTATATCCCTACAATCCTAACAGCCCGCAAATAACATAGCAGAAATAAATCAGGATTACATAATATATGTAATGAATATAAACCATATAACAATTAAATAATTCATAAATAATTTGTACCTAACGTCACACCCTGTCCCCCTACAAACCTAACAATCCACTACAACACTGTAAATGACTAATAAAATTACATCAAAAAAATATAAATTACTTAAAATGATATGCTACATTTCAAAAATGTAATAACATAAATATAAACAATAATAACACATACAATTAATATATCAACTAAAACACATTAAAATTATACAATGATCTTTGTAAGCAGTATGTTACTGAAACTGATATTAAAAACTTTGATATATAATATTTAAAATGATAATACTTATTTCAAACAACTATATTTGTCAACTATATTTTAGCATCATGATATTTGTGTGTCACGATTTTTAATATCCAAAATTTCTGTCTACCAATATTTTTAACTCAATATTATGTCTAAACACTGTGTTACTACTGTCCATTGTCAGTTTAGGTCTCTGGCTATCCTGTCACTGGATAGATTCCGGTGTGACTCTTGTTTTGTTTGCCTGTGACGCAGATTGGTGTATAATTTTATTTGATGTATCATTTGTTGAATATCTTTTGGCTCTGGACACATTGTCTTGTTATTCTATGGAGGTCAAAGAGATGGAAGACATTTTTATGACACGGAAACAGGGATATAGTGATGTGAGCTTGAGGATTGTTTTCTCCTTTACAGAACCAGTGGCAATTTTCATGAAACTTAGGGATGTAGTTTGTTTCGAAGGCTGGTTCAATCTTTAGAGGGACCTTAGCAAGCAAAGGTGGAGGCTCCGGGAGAGGCTAGGAAAAGAAGTGTTAGGATGGGAGGTATCCCGGCCCGGATGGCTTCACTGCATCTTATTATAAAGCCTTTGAAAACCAACTTACCCCTACGCTCCATACGGTTTTCAATTCTACCGCGTCCAGTGGGTGTATTTCACCCTCAATGAGTGAGGCTACAATAATTGTAATCCCTAAAGAAGGGAAAGACCCTCTCGAAACCAAAAACTACCGCCCCATCTCTCTAATAAACCTTGATTGCAAGGTATATGCCAAGATCTTAGCAAATCGATTAAACGCTGTTCTTCCCAATCTGATAAGCCCATCGCAAGTTGGCTTCCTGAAACACAGGATGTCGAACGACAATACCAGACTCCTGTGCCATATACTAGAGAAAGCTAACAATTGCCAATCTCCAATGGTCGCGATCACTCTGGACGCGGAAAAAGCCTTCGATAAGGTTTCATGGTCCTTTCTTCAACACTGTATGCGCTCATTCAACCTTGGTCACTCCTTCATCACAATGGTGATGGCCCTATACTCCTCCCCCTCAGCTTGAATAGCACTCAACGGCACCCTTTCCAATCCATTTCGCCTCTACCAAGGCACTAGACAAAGTTGCCCACTTTCACCGGAACTCTTCCTTCTGGCCCTTGAACCCCTACTAACTGACATCAAACGGAATGAAGACATTCAGGGAGTCTCCTTCGGAGATACTCAGATAAAATTAGCAGCATATGCTGACGACATATTGATTGCTACAGAAAATCCGGCCAAATCAATCGAGGGACTCATGACCTCAATCAGTAAATACTCGGCCCTGTCTGGATGGAAACTCGGGTCTAGCTTGGCAAACAGAAGTAATAAAATACCTAGGGATAGAATTCACTGATAAACTACTGAGTACACTCAAACACAACGAGACAACAACACTGACAAAAGTTAAAAGAATCCTGGATGGCTGGTCCCCACGATTTATCACTTGGTGGGGTAGGGTGGAAACTATAAAAATGATGATATCCCCACTAATCAACTACCTGAGCATAATGCTACCCCCTACCTTCTCCAAAGAATTCCTTTCCAAGCTTGATAAACTGATTTCCTCCTTCCTTTGGCAAGGGTAAAAGGCCAGAATTAGCCTGAAAAAACTACGTCTTGATAAAACTTTGGGAGGCGTCAATCTGGCTGACTTTAAGCTCTATCAAACTGCTTTTTTGGCCAGACAGGGTTCATTCTGGCTAACTCCACACACAGACTACACCCCGGTGTGGCTGTCGGTGGAAAAATCCCTTCTTCGAGGCCTTGACCCCTCCGCCCTTCTTACCACCAAACTACAACCCACTGTAAATTCAGGAACCATCTTCAAACACACGAAGGCAGCCCTCCTCCATGTAAGCAAATTTTTACCTCACCAATTCCGTAAATCGAAGTGGGAATCGTTGTGGCACAATAACAAACTATTATACAAAGGGAAACCACTAAATAACCCTACTTGGATAGGGAAGGGAATATACTTCCCTCACCAACTATTTGAAGGTTCGTCGCCACTCACTTTCTGCGAATTACAAAATAGATTTCAACTCCAACACATAGACTTCTACTATTTCTTGCACCTCAAGGTGGCACTCACCAAAGCAGATCTGAACGACATCACCCCCTCCCTCCCTAGCTACCTACACACACTCAATAGACTTGGCCATCAGGTGTCCAGAATATACAAAATGATCCGTCCACCGAGGTCCAACCTGACTAACTCCACACAGTCATTCTGGGATTCATATTCTTCCACAACAACTTCGGAAGTAGAGTGGGCCAGAATATGGGAGTCAACCACACGACACAAAATTAGCCCTACACTATCCCAAACTAAATTCTGGCTACTCCACAAAGCCTTTTGGACTCCCAGGAGACTCTTCTTGCACAACATCAAAGAAGATGATTCCTGCTGGAACTGTATGGCGGAGGGTGGGGACCTTGAACACCTAATATTTAAATGTCCTCGTGTCACCGCCTACTGGGATAGAATCTTCGAGTTCATTACCAAAGTGCTACATATCTCTCTCCCGAGAGAATTTGCAACCTTAGTCTTGGGTTTTACCAAAGCCGTCACCCTCAATGAAAATGACAAAGCCCTACTTGACCTACTTCTGACGGCGGCGGTTAAAATCATATTGAATAATTGGAAGGACACAGGCAAAGCCTATTTCCCCCATTGGCTCAACTGGATCTCAAATCTTAGAGGAGCCGACAATATAGTGCTTGCCTCTACACCATGGCGTCCCCCACATAGGACACTATGGTCCTCACTCGACGCTCACTTCGACCTGTTCAAACCTCCATGATTATCTGATGTTCACATGTACTTCTCTCGTTAGAGCCCTTTCAATACCCATCAGCTTCATTGCGGACACATACTTTTTCACAGAGCGTCTTGCGCCTTTTTACAAGATACTGATCTTACTAGACTGTACGATTATCTCGCACCTCTTGTTGTTGTGACACCTGCAATGTGTACTGATGCAATGTCTAATTTCCTTATTGTTTATATTTACTTTATCCTCCTTCTGTTCCCTTTATGCTATGCTTTCGTTAATATTTGAACCATGCCTGATATATGCTCATGACTGTAATGCTCTCTGTTTATCTCTCAATAAAATTTCTGTGAACTGAAAAAAAAAGGATGGGAGGTATTATCTGTGAGCAGTTGGACTTAAGGTGATGAAATGGAAGATAGCGTACTTGCTTACTTACTGAGTGTGAAGTATGCTGGTAAAAACTGAAAAGTAACCCCCTGTGTGGGAAGAAATTACATTAATGAATGACAAGGAGTATTAAAAATTAGAGGTAACATTTTACCAAAGTATCCCCTGTGAATGTGTTATGATCTTTCTATTGTTATAATTGGAGATAATTAGATTGGCCTTGCTAAAAACAGGTGTATGTGATAGATAATTTTGCAGCTCTAAGAAATTTTAGCATTTTATGGAATGGTCAGAAGCTTTAAAAATTAGATCTGTCTAGATGTTGGAGGTATCAGAGAAAAAGGATGCGATCTGCGCTAACATTTCCTTTGAGTAAACTGTGATAATAAAGTTTCAAGGTGATCTTTTGTAAAATCTGTTTTTTTTGTTTTTTTTGGGGGGGGGCATTTTTGGAGAGATTTGGATGGTGTATAATTTTGAAGTTATGCACTGCGTTCATCATGAGCTTGGAACAAAAAGGATTGTATGCCATAAAGCCGGATGTAGATTGGCTTCTAACTACTAATGTGGATGGGATGTCAGAGTTGATAAACTTGTGTAGTAGCAATGAAAAGACTGACTAGCAGATGTGGCAGATGGGATATCCCGGCTGGGTTCCTAACATAATTCATTTGTATGTTTAATCATTGAACAGATCGTGGGCCCAATTCACAAAGGTAAACGTAGACGTTTGATCTAAACTTAGACTAAATGTCTATAGAAATTTTTGAAACTTGGGAATTCACAAAGGGCATTTATGAGTTCTATCTTTATGTCCTCATTCAGACCAGATATCCACCCGACATGTAAACAGACATTTGTTCTAAGTTTAGATCAAACAGCTAAGTTTACCTTTGTGATCAGACTCCTTGTTTTTAAGGTGGATGCTTGCAGGAACATACTGGCTACAAACCTTAAAGCTTTCAAACTGATCTTGTAAGAGAATATTTTATTTATCCCACATACCACATAACACATGTGGTTTAAACTCCCCTCGATGAGAAATATATTTTCTATTACTGTATTAGTATAGCTTGGGTAATTCCATTCATCCCAGGTTATAATATTTTACAACATTAGAAAATATGTTGTGGTATTCAGTGATATTCTTAATGCTATGTTATTAGCTAGAGTTATTATAATGGGTTCTCCTTAATAATGAGTCTTTCGTCTGTTATTGTCTTCCCTCTAGGTCAGGCAATACTTTGATTCAAGAATATGGTCCTAAAAAATGTAATAGGGAGATCTAAATAGTACCTCTGTTTTTCTAGATAAAGAAAGCTGTAAGGGTGGTAATTTAGTCAATAGTACCTCTGTTTTCCTAGATAAAGAAAGCTGTAAGGGTGGTAATTTAGTCTTTCAGTGTTTGCAGGACCTGATACAATTGTGGATTCCTGGGATGCTGCTCAACCTGTCTGCCTCTAGGAACTGATTTAGATCAGGACAGTGATCTTGTCAAAGTGATGTGTTTCCCAACATAACCTCCCAACCCTACCCAGGCATTATTAAATGGGTATGAAAACATGCAACACAATATGATGGTGGTGGTCAGAGGAACTTGGATAAACAACAAAGATTCATGACTATGGGCCTAATTTGGATGTTGTTTGGACTGCACCGACAGACCGTTGGTGGTAGTCACACTGACATCTACGGCAGTGCTCCAACCGCCAGATTACAATACTGGCAGTCGGTAGTATGATCGCTGCCTCCAACAGGATCAAGGATCCTTGCGCAGGTACAGCCATAGGGATTGAGACTTCTCTTTCCATCAGCCTTTACATGGCGGCCTGACTGCCATATAAAGTTAGACGGAAACAGACTTTGGGGGCCCCAAGCAGGGCCCCTTCCCCATGGGCCACTGCTAAGTGGCATGGGGGCACATGTAGTGCCCCCGACACAGACATGCACCATGTGCCAGGCACCACATGGTGGCTTTTTTAACAGTGGCTTGTGCTTCGGCCCTTTGCTTAAGCCCCAGGACAAGCCACTATAGAAAATTCTATTTTACGACCACCTGCATGGCGGTCCTATCGTAATCGGGCAGGTGGGTCCGCCGACAGATTGTGGGACGGACACCTGCCTGCGGCAATGGTGGTTGGAGGCTCTTTCTACCACCACTATAATCAGGGCCTACATTTTGCAACAGGGGAATGTGACATTGCTTGATTGAATGATTATGAGTCACATGACAGTTTGGCTTTCTCCAATTTTTTTGGGGGTAATCAATTTTGAAGAAGGTTTCTTTGTCATCCAACAGTTATGTACATCTATTTGAAACATACATATTTTAACTATCCCTAACCATATTTGACTAACCCAATACCTGAATTTGCAACTCAGTGTCTTTGCTTAGCTTTCCAATACAGGCTTTCTAAATGCCAATGTTTCATACCCTGTGTTGCAGCTCTATTCCCTTACTTATTTTTTGTATGTCTATGGTTCTATAATCTTATGTTTTTTCTTCACACAGGTATTCCTCTTACTTGAGTCCAAGGTATGTGATTACTTGGGGCAGGACTAGACCTGGATATCATCGAGAAACCTCTGGGATCGGCAACAGCTCCGGATCAGAATCTTCCTGGCTCTGTTTTAAATACTAACTGTGCCCAACATGGCTGCCACTCCTATAGATCAGTGAAAATCATGTCAGATTTTGTCAGAAACTAGATTTCACAGCTATGAAGCTCGGAAAGGTATTAGAGGTATGCTTTAAAAAATACCCCCAAGAAAACTACCTAATGCTTACAATAGCCTCCAAGAAGCACTCATGATGGTAAGGGTAAACAGCTTTCCATGAAACAGATCTTGAATACATTGCAGGAAGGTCAGTAGGACGTAGCAGCAGGACCAACTGAGGACATGTCTGAATAGAGCATCCCTGACAATAAAAGGCCCTTAACTTGCACATTAGGATCAAGCCTGATCATGCTGGTAGCTGGGGAGCCACGCCTCATGCTCTCCAAGAGTAACAGGAACTGGTCACCACACATCACCAACTTGATGATTTGCCGTCACAAATCCTTGCATCCTCCCACCTCACCTCCCATGCAGAATGCCTCCCGGGAACAGCTAGTGCCTCATTTGTCTTCCCTACTGGCCCTCCACTCTCGATGATTCTTTTGAAGTGATAACTGGGCTAATGGTGCTTTCATTCCCACTTTAGTTGATTGATAAAGTTGCTGCCAACTGTCATATTCTCCACCAATAATAAGGAACCTTAATCACTCGAGTAGTGCATACCCCCATTTGCCCTTCTTGTCTCTAGCATTCTCATAGCAAACTCTGAAGGGATATCCTTATGAAACATTAGTTCCGGTAATGGGCTCATCAATGGCTGCCAAAAAATGTAACTTGGTCATTTCATAAAAAGATTTGACACCCTTATTCTAAAATATCATTCAGCAACTACAGGTAGTCCCTCTAGATAAAATTCGGAGTGAAAGGTAAACTCTGCTCCTCCAACAGAGTTTTGCTCACTCCTCTTGGAGCGCATACTTTGGCAAAAACTCCACTAATTGCCACGTAGCAGAGTTTTTCTCATGAGTGGCTCACCAATATAAAGCTGGTAAGCATGAAAAAAAGCACTAGACCGCCTCCTGGCTAGATTTCTCAATGTGGGTGGTCGCAGTAGGTCACTACCACTTGCGCTGAGAAACATGCTGCTTGTGTTGCAAAAGCAGCCTCTCAAGTAGACAATCTACTTGAGCGGCAAGAAAGAATCAGTGCCCTCTGTCATGCTGGTGGTGCCATTCACACAAATTGTACATCGCAGGACTATATCCCAGCGCTAAACTTGAACGTGAGCAGAGTGACGGACCGGAATTACGCTGCTCACAGAACTCCGTGGAATCTCACAGAGCTTTTAGGTAACTCAGCTGAATTGCAAGGATTAAAACTCCACAAGTCCTACCCACACCTAGATGGAATTCACTTGGAGGAATTGCTATGTAAATATGAGTGGAATGACATATATACAAAGGGGCAGATTTATGAAGGCCTTGCGCCGCCGGTGCGTCATTTTTAACATGGGAAAAAGTGACGCACCGGCGGCGCAAGGCCTTCATAAATAAGGCCCAAAATATTCAGAATAATGCTTTTTTCAGGATATCATGATGGAGTTATGTAAGGTCTCGAAAGAATGCAGAGCAGTCTCATTGCATATTTAGGTATACCACCAGAATATTGTGGATGGAATATCACCAAAGAAAAATGAAGGACCTTATTTCTAACTTTGATAGTCCGATATACAACCCATATTTGTATTGTACAGTAATACAACGCCTTAAACCTCACTCTACATACTTGGATAGTTCCATTTTCATGCAAGACAATTCTGTCAGTGTCCATATGCTGTAGTCAAGCATGGCAATCAATTTGCTGAGTTATGGAATATATTGTTGATACTATGTCAGTAATGACTTGTGGCTTTTGTTAATCAATGTGCTGGTATGTCTGTCCAGACCTTCTGCAATGTGAATTTAATTCTATTATTTTGTCAGAAGCAGTTTTAATTTTAAATCATGTGTTACCCGCAGGGAATCTTTCTACAAACGCCCTAGGTTGAAATCTGGAGGTCAGTGCTGAATATTTCCTTTCTGTCAACTGGCCTACTGTTTTATTTTGGAGAGATTTAATCAGTGAGGTGGAAGGATTCAACATCTGTTCATGGAAGCACTCAATAAGCTAGGAGATGCCAGTACCCTGCTCACAAGAAAAGAGAGACTAGCAATGCTGCTCATTGGACTGGACCCCCGCTTTACATTAGGTGGGACCTTTAGGGGGCCTCTCCTGCCCGCCGCCTGGATGTCAGCTGGCCCAGCACTGGGTCTTTTGTCGCTCCCCATTAGTCTTGTGTGCTGCGGACGTGGAGAGATCAGGGGCCTCAAATCACTTCCCCCCCCCCCCACTGAGCAGTACCCCCTGATCGACACGCACTGGCAGGCCAGTATCTATAAACATTCCCTGAGTTCACTGACCAGGCCCCCTCCACTTAGCTCCTGGAGCTGGACCCATCCCCCATTGGTAGCAGGTTGCCCGTCTCCCACCTTTCCCTCCCCCACTTCCCCAGGGGGCTGCCACTCCTACTGCAAGGACCACTCCCTGAGGGCCCCCGGTGTTGAGGGTGCCAGACAATTCCTGAGTCAGCTGCGCACCCTGGACCAACTTTCATCCTGTCCCCACCTCCTGTGATTGGTGGCAACGCTTATTGGATTTCAGTAACAGGGGGAATGTTGATCATACACCAGTGCTGCTCCTTACTGTGCTCTCATCATGGGTGAGGACAAAACTTTGCGTTCTGCATTGGCGCAGATGCAAATGGACCATTACACTACTCGATCCGGCAATGTCCATCCGGGACATCCGGGTCCTCCGGACAGAGATAAATCCATTACCCCACCAAACGACCTGGCGGTCATTTAGCAGGTGATCCAGACATCATAGGTGGTGGTTGATATCAAGGTCGGCGAGGTGTAGATGGATGTGGTGCTGCTCTGTCAAGACATTCGATTACCTGCCTGGATTATGGAATCTGAATCATGGATCTCCATGGACGAAAACGGCATCTCTGCCCTTAAGGCCCAGATCTCCACACTTACACACACATCGGAACTCCATGCCCCGGTCGAAGACACGGATATTTGCTCAAGGCGCAGCAAATGTTGTGTTATCAGAGTCCCTGAAACCATCGAGGGGCTGCTCCTCAGCATATGGCCGACTTCATGGAGACCTGGATCAAAACCTGGATGCCAGATATGCACTTGTCTCCCTGGTTCTCTGTCGAGAGGGCACACAGACCACCGACTCTCAGGCCCCTTCCTGGTACTTCTTTTCAGCCTATCATCCCTATTTTGAACTATCCAAGTGAGGCTTGCTACCGACTGGACCTCCAGTGCAGTGACGCTAAGGTCCTCAAATTCCCAGATTGCCCCAAAGAGGTACAGCAACGAAGGTGGTCCTTCCTGGAAGTCAAGCACTGGTATCGAAGCCCCCGCTCACAGAGGGGGTGTGGTGTTGCTCGTTCAGCCTCACCTTCGGGTTCCCCCCAGGCACAACCACAACCCTTCAGAGCATGTGTCCAGAGACCCTATTTCAGGGGAGGAGGAAAAGATCCAAGCGGTTGGAAATCACTCTCCCAGGAATCTGCCTTTTCATTGCATGTGCCCCCACCCAGTGGCTCCCGTAGATGTCCTCCGACTCCACTGTTCCACTCTCTCTTAATAAATGACTTTCCAAGTCTTATCGTGGAACATTAACAGTTTGTTGGACCGGGTGAAAAGATCTGCGGTCTTCACATTTGATAACCGCCACATCCCTGACATTCTTTTCCTCCAGGAGACCCACCTCCTAGGTGGACAATAGCCCTTCCTAGCCTGTAAAGGCTACAATAGGGTTTTCATGTGGGATATTCCTAGGGCATGAGAAGGGTTGCCATTCTCCTTTATCGCTTCTTTCCCTCATGATTTCTCGGGTCACCTGGGACCCACATAGGCTCTTCATCGCCATGGAGGATACCTTGGAGGGAAAACTGATTGCTCTGATATGTGTGTACATTTCACCTGCCTTGCTGTCAATCTGCCTTCGGGATCTTTTTAAACTTCTTACTCACCTCTCACAGGGACGTACACTGCATCAACACAATCCTCAATCCTGACCTGGATAACACCTGTCCTCCCGCTTCTAGAATCACCAAACCTGGCATCTTGCAGACTGACCCACCGGTTGGCGCTTGTGTGATGCCTTGCGATCCTGGCAACCCACACTCTGCCAGTTTAACCACACATAAGCCACCCACCACACACATTCACACATAGATCAGTTTTTTCTGCCTGCCCCTGACTGTCAATCGCTGAACCGGATCAATGTATTACCTAGAGGGATTTCAGATCACTGCCCTACTTCTTTGTCTTGGGCAATCCCCCTCAGCACCGCATCCCATGTGGCACATTATCGCATGGAATTTCCGGGACAAAACCTTTGTCCAGGCGATGAAGGCTGAGTTTCAAACATATTTTCACAACAATGAAGAAACTGTTGCCTGAGTGAGCACTCTCTGGGCCCGCCAGCAAATCATCCCTGGGTGGGTTTGCAAAACATCTAATCAGAACTCGGGAATGTGAGCCTTCTTTTCTCATCACTCAATTTGGGGCTCACACCTTGCATTTGGAGCCTCGCCTCACATTGGATCCCCATGAAGCCAGCTATGACTCATCTGGGAAGACATCCACCTACATTCCGCAGAGCATCCAAACACCTCAGGTGAGCCACAATGGCTAATCTTTATGGGTGGGGTGATAAGAATGGGAAGATGCTTTACTGGCTAACCTCCCACCAGCAGGTGAATAGGATTGTTCATGAGATCATGGACGATACTGGCTGTTTGCAACGATCCCTCCCAGAATTGCATAGACTTTGCCCACTACTATGAGAAATTATACTCTGTCCCAACGGAAAGGGTTCTAATGACATACAGCCTTTTATTAGACACGGTCACTCTCCTGGCTCTTTCCCTGGAGGACTCTGACCTGCTAGATAAACCCCTTGCCTTGTAAGAAATTAAGGAGGTGCTCACTGGCCTGACCCATGTGAAAAACCCCGGCCCAGACGAGTTTCTCTTGGAATAATGTGCTGCATACCGGGACCTTCTTCTCCTTCGCCTATTGGCACTGTATAGAGAGACATGTCACTCAGGCTCCTTCCCAGGAGACCTGGACTTTGCCACAATAGTTGTGATATCCAAAAGACAAAACCGTCAGCGTCCTACAAGTCTATCTTACAAACTTGAACTTTTGAGACAAGAAATCTAATAAAAAAAGATTGACATACAATTTGGAAATCCATCGTCTTTGAAATCTAGATTCTGTAAAATAAATGTTGTATGGTGCACCTTATTGTGTACTCATGTTTATCTAGTCCCCTTCTAGACTACACCTAGATAGCAGGTGTTAATAGTGTGTGCACATTCCGAATATGTTTTTATGCTAAATACCAGGGAATATACAAATAAGATGTGTCATGTTTGGGGTCCACTGTCACATATATGTTAATACACTTTCGCCCTATCTATTTGCTTAACTGTGAAATTAAGGTATATGCCACAATATTAGCTAACAGGTTGAAGTGGGTACTGCCTACATAGAGGCAACTGGGCCAGTGTGGTTTTATGTCTCGGTGAAGCACACAGCACTGTATTCGCTGTCTTTATGCAGCCCTAGCCCACTGCCGTTCCAGACCCCTAGACCTAGCCTTACTCCTCATACGGTGGACTGGGGATACATACAAAAACATGTTGACCCTTGTTGGCTTCAGTCCGCACTTCTGTAACGTGGTCCATGTCCTCTAATCCCATCCCACAGTCAGAGTACGTGTAAACACGATCCTCTTGAACCAAGGTACAAGACCGGGTTGCCCCCTGTCCCCCCTTCTTTTAGCATTAGCAAAAGAGCCTCTGGCCCAACTCATCCAGGGAGACTTGCAATATAAGGGCTGGGCGTGGGAAGTCAGACACGAGGACCGCATTGCTTTATATGCAGATGATGTTCTCCTTTATTTGGCAAATCCAGCAAGGAGTAGCCCTTCATGCCTCTTCTTGCTTGAGAATTTTGGGAGGGGCTCCAGCCTGAAGATGAATCCCTCCAACTAGTCCCCCTGGCATCCTCTATGGACTGCTTAGATTGACAGACATCCATTACTCTTTGCAGATTGAGTTTGAAATACCTGTGGAATTGGGTTGCGTTGCATCCTGAACTTACTTAGGCCCCCAACCTGCAGCCCCTGCTCATGAAGACGAAATCAGACTGGACGAAATTGTAGACCCTTCCCTTCAAAGTTATGGGCCACATTGCACTATATCAGATAATAATTCTTCCCACTTTCTTTACATTTACATTTTCCAAAACTTACCACTTAAATTGCCACAGTCGTGGTTTAGTGGGCTGGTGGCTGACGCAAGGACCTTTCTATGGCAAGGTTCACTGCCTCAATTGGCCCTCTCTCATTGTCAATGGAGACCATTTGTTGGTGTTCTGGGTACGTCCAATTTCTATCTCTACTATCTCTCTTCCCACCTTCTTGTCATCCACAACTGGTTCAACGAGGGTTGGTCGGACCCAGCTTACTGTCTTTCCCTATTAGGCTTCTCTAATTTACAGTTGATGCTGTATGAATCGTCACTCCCAACACACATGCCTCTGGTCACCCAGGTGGTATTCCTTACTTGGAGAGCACTGCTGCATCACGTGCAATGGGAGGACAGGCTCACCCACAAAACCTCTCTTTGGAATGGCACCTTGCTGAAGGAGGTGCCAATGCTTTGCGGCTTTAAAGCATGGGACCTTATCGGGATCTCACAGCTGGGTGATGTATGGTCAGAGACACACATATGTTCCTTCTCAAGCGTTCAGGAGCAATATGCACTTACACATCCCCAGTTCTATAAATATGTTCAAATCAGACACGCTCTCCACGCCCATGTTCCGTCTGTTGACCTCTACCAGAGTTCAATCCTTTGGAAGCCAAACTCCTAAAGGAAAGCATGGGGCGTGGAGGAGTTACCAAACCCTGATAATAAACTCCCCTGGCTCTCTTGATCATTTAAGGTCCTGCTGGAAGGGCTGGGTGGGTCTTTCAGAGAAAGACGACTGGCAAGATACCCTGATGCCCCTGTGAACTTTCCATTTCCTCACAACTGCAACTAATACAGACGTATTATCTTTACTCAGTATCTCTTCCCACTGCCACCCTGCATCGTTCAGGCCTACATTCTGACCCTGCCTGTCCGTGTTGTGCTGTTGGCCCAGCAGACTTCTTCCAGATGGTATGGTCCTGTGCAAATATACAACACGTCTGGACTGAAGTGACTGGAGACATCTCCAAGGTCCGGCATCAGTGGTTCCTATCTGTCCCCTGCTATCCTTGGGATAGTTGAGGGTATTGATGGTACAAGGGCTGAAAGGAAATTTCTGGGTATGGCCCTTCTGGTTGCAAAACGTAATATTGCAACACAATGGTTGAGTCCCTCCCCAGCAGGAGGCGTGGTGTGGACTGGTGTGCACAGGAGGAACAGGTGGTATTCGAAGCGAGAGGTTGCCCCAAAAGAATAGGTGGGTGTGGGGGAACGGGCTGGGTCACTGATCCTACATAGCAGTGTGATATTACTCTGTGCTTTTATATGAATGCTCTGCTATTTAATTGGTGACAATACTTACTTATTATGTATTGTACTGCTTCTGTGCCATGTTCATCTGTTGGCCACCTCCGTGGCCATAAAACTTCAATGAAGTTCATTTATCACAAAAAAATATATGTTCAGGTATTTATTAAAGTAAAGGGCAGATGCAGAACTTCTCATTTATATCGAACAATGCCACCCTCCCCCCAAGAGAACTATTTAAATCTGAAATTTGCATTGTTCCATATTAGGTTTGGATGTGTTATATTCCCTAGTTAGGCCCATGTAGCTAAGCAGCTTATTTCTTACATTGTCCTCACAAATAACATTTCCAGCTGCGACCTTTGGCACACATTTTGCATGCAGGACAATGTTGGATTCGTTTGTCTGAAACTAAATTTGTTTTTACATCTAGCTTCGTACAACATTATAACAACACCATGAGCATCATGTACAAGGTCTCAATTAGCACTACGTACAAATGTCATCACTATCTTCATCCACAGGGTGACAGGGATATCTATATATACATAAAATTACTAATCTCTACATACATAGAAAGACTACTTTCTACTATAAAAGATGAGCATCCCGATAGATTAGTAGAGAAGGTACTTCTGCTGACACCAAGGATCCTTGCATAATGAGAAATCACCACACAGCAGTCTGACATCTCAGGAGGGGTGTCCAGTTTGTGACCAAGACGGGGTCCTTCACTCTATCCCATCAGGTAATGGGGTGGGATCATCCCTCGGGGGATTCTTGGCTCTACACCCGCGCAAACTCTACGTACACTTAGAGTAGAGTTCGTATCACAGGAGAATGTTAGATTACTGCCTTGTTTATATGCCTGAATATATACATTGTTTAGCACCATGGTAGAACTATATTTACTATTTACACTGCTGGTGCTTGAAATCACATATATTTGCTTTTTTCTTCCAATTATTGCACCACACATATTTTATGGAAGAATAGCGTTGGTTCAATAAATATTATTGAAAAACGTCCCCCTGTGTATTCTCTGTATATTTCTCAGAGGATAAGTGAGCACAAGTGACTAAGCGAAATGTTCTGTACTGTTTCCATGATTCCTAAGGAGTCAGGGTTGTCTCCTGGTAGGATGGGGGGCTTACGGTGTCACTGTGTGCTAGCTGGTCTATAGGCCAATATATCCTACGAGAGTTTGTTCAGTATCCCAGCACACCAATACATAGATTTCAACAGTTCAGTAATTCCAAAATATATGACATAAACATTAGCATCATATGTGTTTATTTTTTAATGTCTTTTTCTTGTTAGACTCCAGCCAACAGGTGTTTCGTCAATCGGGACAAGACACCCGCGACTTCCTCAGGGCTGGAAAACATATATCCAAATCGTATATCCTACGAGAGTGTCCGGAATAAGTCTAAATACCAAGCCCTTAGTTTATTATGTCCAAACAATGCACAGGGCTTGCAGATTGGCAGGAATTACACAACTGGTGAGGGGCAAGGGATTTTCTTGTATCTGTAGAAATGAAGACCATAATGGTTGCCATATCTAACAATATGAGCACCAATAAGGGGAGCATACTGGTAAAGATATATGAGATACAACCACTTGGTGTTTGTATATGTCACAACTACGATAATGACCTAGGTCTTGGGCAATCAATTTTTCATCGAGCTTGGGTATCTCATGTCACAGTCACTTACAAGAACCTCCCACTTTTTATATGCAGGGTAGGGGATACACCAGTCAATAGCCCATCTTAAAAAGCCCGTCTCCTTATCCAAAACAGTAGAACAACCCACACCAACATGTGATGAAAAAGGTGTGAGCTAGCACGATAGCACCTCACGGGCGCACCACCAATGGGACCCCTGGTAGGTACTCACCAGGACGGCCCTGTTATCATCATTGGTGCTATCGCACCTATAGAAATGGTGTCCAAATGAAAGCAACTGTGTTAACAGTGAAAAGTGCAGTGGAAACCATACAAATAACACAAATAGTGATGTCACTCAACATATAACATATAACATAAAAGCGCATACAGCACGAACAGACAACTTTATTCTTGTTCCTTTATGCTGTTTGCGGACATAAAAAAAGTGAATATGGCTACTACCTATAGAGCCACTTTCTACTTGCCAACATGTTTCATTGCTAGGTACTTTTCAGGCAATTTCTTCAGGGCATATACTTTTTATGCCACTGCATTGGACACCAGGGTTGCAAGCACCTCAGTCGGCAGATATCTCTCCTACCAGCCGAGAGGTGATAAAAACAAATTCCAGTTAACTCCCTTCGCGAGTCACGTGGTACCTCCTTCCGTAATTTGTAACGATATGAGGAGTTTCGCCGGCTTTCTCTCGTCCCTCGTTTGTATATGTCGAACAAATACATTACACTCCTTCATCTAGAGGTCTGTATTTTCATTCAATCAATAAGGAATCACACTAGCAAATTAGGGCTACATATAAAAAGCATTTTTGAGGTTGCAAATGATACAATTTACAGTATCAGGCTGTTTGAGACTACAAACCTACTTTTCGGAACATACAAAACCCTAATTGTGATTTGGTAACTTGCTACCGAATTGCAAATTGGGTTTTGCGATTCGGTATTAGAAAGGTGCATGTTGAAAGTGTTCCTTCCTAATACTCAATTGGAATGTTTTGCTACTGAAATGGAATCACAAAACATTTACAATTTACCACCACCTCAACGTTGGTGGTGACCCATTCGCAAATGGGAAGGGGTCACCAAAGGACCCTTTCCCTCAGAAAATGGTAGTCTAAATATGTTTTTTAAGAGCATGAATCTTAATTTTTTTTTTCTTTTTAAACGTATCCTGTTTACCTTTAAGGAATACAGGATGCATGTAAAAAAGAAGATTGCTTAATTTAAAAGCAAATCACAGATGTGGTAGTCTGCTGACCCCAGCCACCGCCCCTGTGATACAAGCAAATCGTAGTGGCTCACAAATTGCGACCTACCTCATCATTATTTATGAGGCAGATCTATTTTCAACAAACTACAATTTGCTATCGAAGGATTAGAGGACAAATAGCCCCTTTATACATTAGTAATACCGATTATAACATAGTGATTCAAAGGAAACTACACAGCCACCCACCCATAAGCACTTAAATTGGCTGTGTGGAGGTTGGTGGTGTTTTAGAGAGTAAGGAGTAGGGATATGCTCAATTTTTGGGCAGCAAGGGGCTTTAAGTGGCGTGCAGGAATCAGTTGTGTATAGGGATAGAAATGGGCTTTAAGGTTTAGCGATGGGTAGTGTACAGGGGTAGCAGGATGTATTAGGTTTCCAGGGTGGGTAGTGTATAGAGATTGTAAGGGGTTATTAGGGGTTATTAGGGTGCAGTGATGGGTGGAGTATGGGCTAGCAAGTGTTTCAGAATGGCTATAGGTCAGTGGTAGAATGCATGTTAGGGTCCACGGAAGTATGTGGAAATGGGTGGAAATGGGTAGTAAAGGGGTTTTTATGTTCCAGAATGGATAGTAAATAGGGGTAAAAAGGGGGTTTTATGGTTCATGGATACTAGAGATATGGGGTAGCATGGGACTTTCAGGGTTTGGTGAAAGGATAATGGCTAGGGGAATAGATAGGGGTCCATAGAGCAAACACTGTTTACAGACCCAGCTTTTCTACTCATATCAACATTGGTTTGATACAGATGACAGCTGTCCACAGTGGGGCATTGGAAGAGACATTCAATATTTTGAGAAATGTGGCTTTCTCTGAACAGTTGTATATAGATTGAATACAGTGTCCAATAAGGGTTTCCCATATATTTGTGGTTGATTGTTAATGTGATCTATGCTAGCTGTAAAGTGTATAGTATAGGGTCAATTCTGCACACAGTGCTTGTTTTCAACACCTTAGAGAGTTGTTTCTGTGTTGGCAGTAATGATGGTTCATGTTCTCCTGACCTATTTTTTATTTACTGTCTGATCTCTAATGCTAATGAAATTTAAATGCAAAAAGAACAATTTATGGACAGAATGTAGAAACATCTCATACATTCACCCCAGTACAGAGAACTGGGCCAAAATCCATTGTTTTTTTTTCTCACCATGGCATTCTAGGTTAGACCCAGTCATATACAAACCAGCCTTGACCCTGTGCTTGATAGGAACAGTCCAGCCCGAACTGCCAGGCCTGGTCAGGTCCTCCCTGGACTGGAAACAAGCATCCTAGGACCGGTTTTGGGCTTTCAGCCTTCATCAACCATGATAGCTTGACTCCAGTGGGATGGAGACCACGGGACCCACGTCTGGGCATACCCGCCCCACTTGGGGTGACAAATGCAAAAAGAACAACTGATGGCCAGAATGCAGAATAATGTCATACATTCACCCCAGTACAGAGATCTGGGCCCAAATCCATTGTTTTTTTTGCTCACCATGCCATTCCAGTTTGGACCCAGCCATAAGCAAATCAGTCTGGACCCCGCGCCCAATGGCCACAGTCCGGCCCGAACTGCTTTGCGAAGTGAGCTAAAAAACGATGATGGATTCAACCCAGATCTGTGACTGGGGGTAGGTGTCAAAAAAGTTTCAGTGCTCCATCCATCATCTCCTGTGTTTGTATAGTAATTTAAACAGCATTATTTGAGAAAATGATGTTCGGATGGTGTCAGTGATTTTATAACTAATGTTATACAATATGTCACGAGTGATGTCATACATGAGGTCATATGCAGTACATGGCAGGGGCCCAAATTATAGTTACTATAAATGGTAAATATCTGGGTTTTTATTAGTTCAAAATGTTAGTGTTGTCACTGAGAAAATCACCTAACTATTATGCTACTTTAACCTTTGGTTTTTCAGTGAATATCTCAGTTTTCTTTCAAAAACAATACCAGATCTTTTTATCTCACCTTACTATAATGTTACTTTAACCTTTGTTTTTTTCCAGTGATTTCAAGGGATTTTTTCAAGTATGTTCTTTTTAAGTCTATGTATGGTAGAGTAACTGAATGATATATCCTGTGTACAGAAATTAGTCTGAAAGGGAATTGCTTTTGTATTGTCACTTAACAGGAAAGGTTGCACACTTTGCAAAATGTTTCTAAAAATATTGTTTGAGGATAACATTTTCATATTGTAACATTTTCTGAGCAAGTAAAATAATCTTGCAGTAGTACACTTCTTATATCCTTTATATGTGCTTTTACATTAAAGCTGTAATTATAATTCAGAAAAAGAATAATACTTTTTTTAATATTGTATAATATTACGTTTTATTATATACATCTATTTATTAAGTGTATGAGAGAGGGGTATGACAGGGCTGCATCCTGCCCCCCCTCCTTTTTACGATCTATATAAATGGGCTTGAAAAACATCTGATGGCCGTGGAGGGGGACGTCCCGCGTGTAGCAGAGAAAAAAATACCAGCTCTCCTATACGCGGACGATGCTGTCCTGATAGCCCGCACTGGGGTGGGTCTCCAACGCTTGTTGGACTTATTTGGTGACTTCATGGACCAGCTTAATCTTAAAATTAACACCAAGAAGTCCCACACCATGGTGGTGGCCCGAAAGAGGCAAAAAATTACCGTATTGCATTGTAAGGGGAAGGTTGTGTCCCGAGTAACATCGTTCCCTTACCTGGGCATTACCTTTGACGAGAAGGGTACCTCGGGTCCACAGATGAAGCTAAAAAAGCTGGCTATGACTAGAGCCGCTTCGGCTCTTGTGGGGTTCGCAAACAAACTGGGGGCAAGACCCATGGAGGCTCTTTTAAAAATATACAATGCAAAATGCATAGCAATAGCTTCATATGGTGCACCTCTATGGGGGTACCTGTCCCACGATCTCCTACAAAGGGCAGAAAACAAATTCCTCCGACAACTACTTTCTGTCCCTCAATCTACACCTACTTTCTCATTGCACGCAGAGCTGGGTCTAGACTACCTATCAGATAAGCTGAGACTTGCTCCCCTAATGGGTTGGTTGAAGCTATGGCTGAACGAGGAATTATCTCTTAACCATGCTATCCTGGTGGACGTCATGTCTCTTGATCACAGAAAGAAAATCCCCTGGTTAGAATATGTCCGACTAGCTTTTGAAAAACTAGGCCACCCGGGACTATTCAATTTGCCATCTTCCATCAGGGTTGAGGACATTAAATGGGTCAAAAATCATTTCATGGAGAATGCAAGGCTGGCTCGGGAGGAGCTCGAGCTGACAAAAACCTCAGTAAGAGCACATTACATGTTGTTATCCTCCCCATCTTTAGAGCCTTACCTTACCTATGTTAATAAACCCCTACATAGACACCTTCTAATCAAATTTAGATTTAATCAAATTCCTTACGTGTTGGGCTGCTTCCAGCAATGGAGCACGCCGGAATTAGGTGTGCCATGTAAATGTGATGATTTTTCGAGCCAGGATACGTTGCACTTTATGATGTTTTGTAGTTTTTTTAGAGAGCCAAGAATCAAATATTTAGTACCCGTTTTAAAAGAAACTGGTTTTATTCAAGTCAGGCCTGCCCTGCTATACTTACAGTCCTTAGGTAAAATTTTCATTACATATTCTGTGTCTAGTTTTTTAGTTGCAGCATTTAGAATTAAGTCAAGGCTCAATATTGGCAATACTGTACCATGAATGTTGATATATATGTCCTGCTTCTCATGATGGTTCAATGTGTCGCAAATTCTGACGATTTGTATGTATCCTTTTAACTTGTATATATTATTGTGTTTTTATTGGCTTTTATGATTTTAATCAAATCGAATAAAGTGTATTTTGACTGAAGTGTATGAGTACTCACTAGATTTCTGTTTTGTTTTAATCTACTGTTTATAGTTCTCATATGTTCAGTTAATTTTAAATATGAATGGGAGTAGACATATTTGGCTGCTCAGCCACCCAAGGAATCTTTGGTGTGGAAGTTCTTTGAAAGAGGATAGCTAACAAGAACGTTTCTGTGAAGTATGTGACCTGTAAGAATTGGCTAGTACAGCAGAGCTTGATAACTCTATACGGGCTTCAACATCATTTTCTCCTGGAGATACTATTAATGCACATATTTTAATTGAACAAGTGGACAGTTACCCTGCTTTTTTTTTTTTTAAAAGCACTATTTTGCTGCTTGTGTAAACAGAACACTTTATCAGAGACAAGCAGGTCTGCCCAAGAGAAACTTGTCAAAGAACTATTTTTGGAAACTATTTTCGTACGTTTTTCTCCTCTTTGTTTTCATGGAGATGCTGTTGGTGTATGTATGTTTTGGTCGTACCATTTTAGAAAAAGATTAACATCCAAAAATGTAACTTTATGAAAACACAATTTTTTTGTTTTTCATGTTAAAAGGGATTCCAGCGGCTCTTCTGCTAGCCGATATCGATAAGGCCTTTGACTCGGTAAGTTGGGTCTACCTCCGTGCGCTTCTGTCCCGCCTGAATCTGGGGCCCCGCTTCTTGTCTTACCTACAACTACTATATACAGACCTCACGGCATCGGTGAGAGTGGCTGGGGCACTGTCTGATTCCTTCCCTATAGGTCGGGGCACCAGGCAAGGATGCCCCCTATCGCCATATCTTTTTGCTCTGGCTATGGAGCCGCTGGCGGCGTGGGTCCGAATGGACGCACAGATGCGGGGCATCGAGTGGAGAGCGGGACCCTCTGATAGAATTGCACTCTATGCTGACGATGTCCTCTTTTTTCTCATGGATTTGAACTGATCGGGGCCGCGGGTCCTCGACATCATGCGAATTTTTGGAGAGGTGTCGGGCCTTCACCTGAACAAGCGTAAGTCAGTGCTATGGGTGCTGGGGGAGCGCCGTAGCCTAGGGTCCTGGGCGGCGGCATTGCAGGCAGCGACAGGAGGCTTCAAATACTTGGGGGTGTTCCTTACGGATCTGCATGGGGTCTCCTGGACGCGCAATGTTGTGCCTGTGTGGGAGCGTATCCGGTCGGACATGACTACATGGTCCCGCATGCCCCTGAATGTATATGGCCGCTCGGCCATATTCAAAATGGTGGCCCTCCCACGCCTCCTGTACCAACTACAGAACCACCCGTATCCTATTCCACCGCAGTGGTTCAAGCAGGTAAATTCAGCACTTTGTAACTTTCTCTGGGCCGGGGGAGTGGCGAGAATTGCACTCCGCACGTGTTTCCTATCCACGTATTGTGGTGGTCTAGCCACGTCAGACATCCTGTCTTATTATCAAGCTTCTCAACTATTGATACTGAACGAATGGTGGTATGGGGACCGAGGCGATCCGGCCTATGCCCTGGAGAGGTACCTGATGGACCCTGACACGCTCCACGTTATACTGTATTCGGCGGCTAAGAGGAAGAGGCTCCCAGCGGTCACTCAAATAGTATTTCAAATATGGCGCGGAGCACTCCGCCGCATGGGGTGGTGGAACAGGCTAACGAGGGAAACCCCATTGTGGCAGAATGGGCAACTGCCGGCATTGATGTCCCTACAGGGGTTCCGTGGCTGGGACGCGATTGGCAACTCGGCCCTAGGCCACGTCGTCAAGGGCACGACTCTTAAGTCATTCCAGGAGATAAAAGAAGAGTATGACATGCCCCGGGCCCAGTTCTTTAGATACTTGCAGCTCCGCCATGCCATCACACCCGCCCTGAGGGGCCGGGACTCTTTGCCCGAATTTAGCCCCTTGGAAGCAAAGGTATTTATGGGGGAGCTGGAAAGTAAAAAGATATCATCTATCTATCAAACACTAGTCACACACTGTTCAACTTCCCTAGACACTCTGCGGGCTAAATGGGAGAATGATCTGGGTGCATTTGAGGAAGAAGACTGGAGAGAGGCGCTTGAGGCTCCAAGAGGAGCGGCCATTGCGGTACGCCTGAGATTCATTCAATTCAAATATTTACATAGGGCCTATTATACCAGGGAACGACTGTGGAGAGCGGACATGATTGCGTCCCCTGATTGTTTGAGATGTGGCAGAGAGATGGGCACCTTTCTACATACAGTGTGGGAGTGTGATGGTCTACGGAGGTTTTGGTCGGGAATGTGGGACTGCTTGTCGGAGGTGTTGGGCTGGGAACTCCCCCGCACGCCACAATTGGTCCTCCTCCATATACTGGAACAGGTGGGGGGAAACATCTACAAACGCCACTTGTTATTGTTGGGCCTCACGGTGGCTAAGAGAGACTTGGCCCGCGCCTGGAAAGACCCCAGGGCCCCCCTGTTGGAAGTGTGGAAAAGGGGACTGGACTTTTATATGGGACTGGAACGCCCAATCTTCGAGGCCAGGGGCTGCCCCAGGAAACACTATAAGATTCGGAAGCGGTGGGCGGATTATAGAGGATTGTGGCTGGAACCGCCGACTCATGAGGACCCTGAGGACAGGCATTTGGACATTGACCCCGGGTGATGAGGAGTACACACTAAATGTTTCTTGCTATGCTTTTTAATTACGGACTGTCTGGTAGCTGTGCAGGGGATGGGAGGGGGACTTCGGGTGGGGGAAGGGGGGGAGTAGGGAGGGGGGATATTGGGTAGTTACTTTTACATCAACGGTTGTTTGAATCACTTGCAATGTACTTAACACTTTCATGCTCACAGCTCTTCCGGTCTCTGGGGTGCTGTGCATACTATGTATCTTTTCAACAACACAATAAAATTTTGTTCTGAAAAAAAAAAATGTTAACACAAATGGCTCCTTTCAGAGTTACCCAACATTTTCATGACCTATGTTTCTTGTATTATGTTTCCCTTTTTTCCCTTCTCCAAAGCTAGGATACTCTCGTGGGAGCCAGGTAGTCAATTCCTCATGTGCAGTCTGAAGGGGTATTGCTACCTGGTTTGCTCTTGTGAGCCGCTCATGACATCATACTTTTTATAATGTACTTTGCATTTATACTGAATGTATCCTGATGTAAATTGTACAATTTATAAACACCAGAATAGAAACAGTGTGTTTGGTTAAATTTAACAAAACCCACAATTTAATTGTGGGAAAAATAAATCAGATAGATTTATGAAAAAACCCACATTTTATCTACATGAGACCAACACTGGTACGTAGCTCTCATTGAAACTCTTTTATTTACTCTAAGTTCATTTATTATTATTTGAAAAATTCCATTGACTCATTGTTTTAACCCACGATAGTCTTGCAAGACAGTAATGTATTTTCTTTTAGAGGAAGAATTGACACTTTCCTTTATTACAGTACTTATGCCTCATTGCCCCATTTGTAGGGTGTGGGGAGACAGTAGACTCACAAAGGAGACCATTTCATGGTAGAACAGTAGGGTGTAAGGAGACATTGATCTCACTTACACTTTTCCACAGCCTAACAACTGTGTATGGTAGGCTATGGGGAGAGAATGACCTCTTCAGTAAGATCTTGCACGAAGGTAACTAGTGTGCAGAGTAAGATATAAAGAGACATTTCCTCTCCACTCACATCTTTTCCCAGGCTCAGTGGTATGTGTAGTAGGGTGGAGAAGGTATTCTCCCCACATATAAGACTTCACTATTCTAATTTACTGATTTTTTTAAACACGAATTGGTGGCCTGATTGCCCCTCAGGACAGAGGTGGGATGATATCCACTCCACTGGTAGAGAACCACCCATCAAAGGTAGAGATACTGGGAGGTAATCAGGCAAGCAGGCCTCGCTCTTCAACACCTCCACTGAAAGCACAGAACTTTGCCAAGCAAGCACTACATTTGTTGAGTTCACTTGCCAATGCATTTCATTTTCAAGAAGCAAAGTCCTAAAGTAGGAGCATGTTATGTGAAAATAAAATAAGAATGGCTTTTGCCCTATGCATGAGGGCCATTGTGCATGTTGCTTATCAGGGATGGTTCTGATTTCTGGGAGGAATGCTGCTCTATCAGGTTGGAATCTATGACGAAGGATGGTGTTCTAAAACAACTGACAAAACCAAGGGAGATTAATTCTCTTCTTTGTCTTAATCAGTGTGAGAAATTGGATTGTTATTTAAGGGAGTGAACCCCTACTTAAGCAATAGTCACAATCCTTGTCAGTGTGAACCACATGCCATCTATTGTGATACTGTCTGGGAGAAAAATACAAAGGCCAACTGCCAAATATGCATATTCATGTGGACCCAGGATACGGCCTGCAGGCACCAAATGCTTAAGAAAGGAAAATTAAGCTTTCTAAACGTATCCTTTTCAGGTTTGTGACTTGGAATCCACATTTACCAGTAAGGAGGGTTTTAAATTACAATTCCTCAGACACCAAATGTGAAATTTGCACCTGTTCCCGCCCAAAAGTTAACGCTTATTAATTGTGTTAAGTTAACCCAATGTTATCCTGTGGGAGAGGTAGGCCTCACAGTACAAAAACAATGAATTTAAAACGTGTTCACTACCAGGACAGTTAAATCTAAAAGCACATGTCAAACATTTTAATTAAAATGCATCTATAACTTTGGAACATTTAGGGTCTTAATTAGGCGGGTCTTACATGTAATGAAAATTGAGTTCTAGGTCTGCCAATAGGTTTATTTTGGCAGCCTAAAATTGCAGTTTAAAGCTGCACACACGGCTGCAATAGCAGCCCTGAGACAGCTTCTGAAGAGCTACTTAAGTGAGTGGCACAATCAGTGCTGCATGTCCACTAGTAGCATGTAATTCACAGACCCTGGGTACAGTTAGTAACACTTTACTAGGAACTTAGAAGTAAATTAAATGAGCCCGTTTTAACATGTTTAGAGGATAGAGCTTAACCACTTTAGCAAATGCAACAGTGAATAGTGCAGTAAGTCCTAAAGCCCACAAAAACGAGTTCAGCAAAACCGAAGTGGAGAAGGCAAAAATGTTTGGAGATGACATTGCAGCGAGGGCCTGGTCCAACAATCAGGAATAGAACACTTGGACAATCAGAAATAGCAGCAATCTCTGTGGAAAAGGCGATTCATTAATTTTGTTTTGCCTTTAGTGTACTATTTTTATTCACATTGCTTTTTAAGAAAATGGGATTTTATTTGCACCCAAGCATGTGTGGATTAGTTGCATTCATAACTAGGTATTTTGATAAAATGTTATGTTATTGTATTGATGTGGTCCTTGTTATAATGTCTACGTCAAGGGTAATTCTTTTTGATGGTTTGTAAAGTGGTGTAATCAACAAAAGGTAGGCAGTGTGAGGCTTGTGCATCACTGAAATGCATTTTAACAGTAAAGACCAAACTATGGGGGACAATAAAGATAATGCAACTGGCAGCACCTGCACATAAAATGTGATTGTGGTCATATTTAATAACTTTGGAATATGGTACAGCCACTTGAGTATCTTGAATCTTTTTAATGTTATGCATGTGTATGAGTGAGTAGGAGAGTGAATGTCTTGATCTGTCTTTTATCAATTCTGTGTGGTTGCTAAGTAGGTATTTTTTGGCCTTGTACACTGACACTATAATTAATCAATTTACATACGTACTTTTAATTGATAACTAAGGGCCATATGTATCAAGCAAATTCACATTCGCAAAGGCTGAAATTGCTTAATGGAATGTATTAAGCAAAATCTGGTGCAAAATAAGGAATCGCAAAATTTGTGATTCCTTATTTTGCAATTGCATTTAAGGAATCGCAAATTTAATGATTCCTTAAATGCAATGTATGAAGCCAAAAAAAACTTGCAAAATGTCCTTAAGGAATCGCAAATTACCACCAACTTATAGTTGGTGTTAAGTTGCGAATTCCTTGAAAAATGCACATTTTTGCATTTTTCAAAGTGCCATGTGATGCACATACATGCACATGTGCACCCATGCATATTTCAGGGGTGCAACAGGGTGTCCTTTGGACACCCCTGCACCCTTGAAATTATTCTCAATTTGCGATTCTCAAATTGCGAATCACAAATTGAGAATAACTTCCCATTCAGTCCTATGGGCCTCCTGGCCCATAGAAATGAATGGGAAAGTATTCCTTAATTGCGATTCGCAATTTGCTAATCGCAATTAAGGAATTTTAAGAAATCGCAAAAATAATGCGTTTCTCAAATAGCAATTTCTTAAAAATTGCTATTTGAGAATCGCAAATGGGTATCTTGATACATATGGCCCTAAGTCATTCCTAGTTTTGGAAAGAAATATAGGTCAGGCGGGTTATTTTTCTCTTTAATGTTGTTCTCTATCTGGACCACCATGCCGCTTCAAGAAAATCAAGTGACAGATTTCCCTCCCAAAAAAAGGCATGGTGACTGTCACTTTCATCTGGTGGACTATTAGGGACTAAGCCACCAGGTTAAAATGTATGTTGGTAGAGATAGTAGAGTCTCAGCTGGTGTAAGCCCATTGCTGTCCCCAGCCCCTAACAGAGCAGGAGATCTGTGAGTTTAGTAACACTGTCAATCTACTGGTTTCAAGAAAATGAGGCCACCAGCAAGCCAGTAGGGAAGAGGTTCTCTTGTGCAAATCTTCCGAACTCCGATAGGCAGCCATTCTACAATTGATTGCTGTGGCCTCATTTCTTCTCATTGTTGTCATCTTTTTCGGGGTGTTGAATGAATGTCAGCAGTAAAGCCAAAGAATAGAGATGAGGCCTCTAGAATATCACCTTCATTTTGTTCACCCTATTAAGGGGAATTGATGATGTGTTTTTGTTGCTGGTTGTTTATGTGTAGTGACTCAGTAATTATTTGATGTTTTGATGTTTCATGTCTGTGTGTGTATTTGGATGAATGTGTGTGTGTGTGCGGTTGTGTGTGCGAGTGGGTTTATGTGTGCATTTAAAGGTGACAGGCACGGGGTATGCGAAAAACTCCAGCCTCAAAGGCAATTGTGTGAGCATGAATAAACAGAAAGAGATTTTGGAAATTGCAGCTTGCCGGGAATAGGCATCTAGGTGCACATGCTGATTGTTTGATAGAAAGGGCAATAATTTGGTAAGTAAGATCACAAGAAATTCAATTCCCCATAGAATGTCATCATGACCATTGGGAGCCGTGTCAGCTTGAGGGTGCAGTTAATAAGCAACTGATAACCATATTTATGACCCCTGCGCCTTCCAAATGACCCCCACTTTCATCTTTACGTGAATGTGAGGATATTGTTCCTGAAGGGATTTTATTCTTTATATAATAACTAATATGTTAACGCATCTCAGACATGACCAGCCAAAACACCAGTGCCCACAAGAACACCAACTGATGTCAAAAGTATCTTTTCTTCTGAACTTCTTACTTAATGAATCATTTATTTTCAGTGAATGCTCTGGATTTTTAATAGGAAGATGAGCAGAGTCAAAGAAGACTTTGAACATGTTTCTCTCAGTTTTAAAGCCAACATCGAAATGCCTTAATGATGTTAGCCAAAGTGTGCAGAAAAATCCAGTTGCCCAGTTTGCCCTGTAATTGAGTTGATCCAGTTGCGTGTTATACCTTGTATTCTGATATTCCCAAACTTAATAGGAGATTTTATAATTTACATATTATCGTAAATCTAATAGCAGCAGGAACCAGATTGAGTATTTGTTCACAACTGTTTTCATTTTTCCTGAGGGCAGCCACCCACATTGAATACATTTCTTACTGTGGGTGGTAAACTGTTTTCCTGACATTTATGAGGCCTATCTTCAACTCTGTGTGTAACTGCCTAACTGCCAAAGATTAGGATCTATGTTGAATCGTACTACAGATGGCACTTCTAGGGTTAGATACATGGAGAATTACCATGGAATTTTGAGGCTTGGAATATTAGGAGATGACCCTTCAAAAGTCATGGAATACTGAACAATATCTCACCTTTGTGAATATTCACAAATGATACTTTCTAATTAAAAGTACGATCCTACACTTTCATTCTGTAGTTGCAGTAGTTTTGTCACAAAAAGCCTTTAGTGTAATCATGCCTCAAATCACTGACATCTGCTATCTACTTTCATGGGAAGAAAATTTACAAGAGGTGGTGTAGGACAACAGAGTTTTTGTACTTCGTCAATTCTCTGTTTAAAAGATCTTTCCTTTACAACACTATTTAGTATGCTGGTGTTCTCTTGGTTTTCTAGCATTAATGCCTCCTAATTCCTAGCTTCGTCATCAATAGTTGTGTGTATGCTACTCATTTGGGAACCACACTGAGAACTATGGGCCATATGTATCAAGGTACCCATTTGCGATTCTGAAATAGCGATTTTTAAGAAATCGCTATTTCAGAATCGCAAATTGGTATGTATGTACAAATTCGTATTTTTTTTCTCGAATTCTTAGTATTCCTTAATTGTGATTCGCAAATTGCGAATCACAATTAAGGACTACTTTCCTATTCATTTCTATGGGCCAGGAGGCCCACAGGAATGAATGGGAAGGTATTCTCAATTTTGCGATTCGCAATTTGAAACTCGCAAATTGGGAATAATTTCAAGGGTGCAGTGCACCCCTGAAATAAGCATGGGTGCACATGTGGCGCACATACATGCCCTAAGGGCATGTATGTGCGTCACATGGCACTTTGAAAAATGCCAAAATGGGCATTTTTCAAGGAATTCGCAAATTACCACCAACTTTAAGTTGGTGGTAATTTGCGATTCCTTAGGGACAATTTGCAATTTTTTTTGCTTCATACTTTGTATTTAAGGAATCGCAAAATATGCGATTCCTTAAATGCAATTGCAAAATAAGGAATCGCAAATTTCCAATTAGGCCTTCCTTCCCCTACCACATCTAAAGGCAGTTTGCTGTTTGGCAGCACTGTTTGTACCATAGTGACGCTGGACATCAACAGTTTGAAAATATATCCCAATAACATAGGAAAACATATCCCAGGGTGCAGAGACATTTATTTTTGATTTTCCAATACTGTCTTCAGTCAGACCTAATTAGTTTTGCTTTATCGGAATGAAGATGTTGGTGTTGGGGATAATGATGGTGATGATAATAACATCAATAATGATAAATAATAATCATAATCATCATCATCATCTGCAATCATGTTGGTGGATTGACACAATGCAAAGGTGTGCTTTTCCAGAGTAATCCATTTACCTCTATGGCACTATCTAAGGAACTGAGAGGCCTCTTTTGCAGTGTTGGCTTAGTCTGGGAGTACTCCTATATGTATGTATAGGTTTGACAACTTTCTCCATGCAACAGAAAGTTGTACTTCTCCTGAATAATTTGTTAGCCTCACCGGAACTGTCTGACGAATCAAGCAGCCAGATATACAATGTAGACTTTAAGTATTCTTGCACATATTGCTTATAGGATGCCTTATTGAAGGTCCCAAGATTCCACTGTTTCTAGAGAACGTTAGTCAGAATACATTTGTACTGATGGGACCCGAAGACTAACTACAGGTAGAATTGTTGGCATCCCCTCCCTAAGTTGCTTTCAAAACACGTTATGGCTCACCAGGAGATATCATGTTCGAACAAACAGAACATCTGCCTATGTTTGTTTGATATAAAATCATATAAAACCTTGGAATCTGTTCACTATTTTGTTCTATGTGGTTGCATACATATAAGTTCACTGCCTGCATTATCTCTACTAATTTTGATACATACTGAAATGTATATTGTCCTGATATTAAAAATGTAAAAATAATCATCATGCAAGAAATTGTGTCCTGTGACTGAAACATCACTTCCAGATTCTGTTCCATTTTACTTTCCCTCAGATATTGTCTCAGTATCTGCTGTATCAATCTCTGGTCCAGCCTCAGAACTGTCCTCTTTAACCCGAGATAGCATCTTGGAAGCAGTCATCCACTAAAACCCAAACTCTGATGACTGGCTAAACTGTACCTCTAAAACACTGTTCTATGTAGAAGGCAGAAGTATTGTTCTAAACACAAAGGAGCCTATCTTTTTCACTGAATCTGCAGGTTTCCAAAGATAATAAAAAAATACACATAAAAGACAGTATTGCTTCACCTTGCAACACCCAATACTACAGATATGTTTGTCATTGCTTATGCAAATCTTTATTGTTGGGGGAGCTGCTGGGCTTTTGCCAGCATAAAACGTATTTCCTGAAGACACAAATCAACCTTTGTTCTCAAGAAACATACATTCACACAGTAGCCCTTGCAACTTTGTGAGCCGTGATACTCCTTGTGAAAATCCCCAGTGCTATCACCAGGGTCAATGGAATCATGCAGCTGGACTTTACCCAATTATAGGACAGGTTGATTAAGTTCTGTGGTAAGAAAATGCACATTTTTGCAGAATAATGCAGCACATTTTCTGATAGTATTACATCATTATTTTATGAATTGAAAACATGAAAATACTGCTAAGGCAAATATTTGAACTCATTATCATTGGCATAGCAAAAGATGAGCTAAAACAAGAGAAGGCAGTGGGGGAATCTCAATCAGTGTTAATTCTTCAAGGTCACCAAACAACGACCACCCCATGTTTTAAAATTGTAGATAAAAGTCCACAAATAGTACAATTATACACAGTTGGCAACCTGAGCAAAAAACACAAAAATAGAAGCAACAAATAAAGTCCAAATGTCAGTCCTTAGCATTATCTTCTTGCTTTATTCCAAGCTCAACGGGTATATATTCATATTTTCAATCTTCTTAACACTTGTAGTCCAAGCGACAAACCATGTCAGCACGTGTTTCGTCTATGTGGCTGTAGGCCATAGACTTCATTTGGGCTAGAGCCAAAGCAAAGTAACCAGGTTACAATTTTAGTCAATCAGTCTCTTGCATAAGAGGTGTTGTGTGTCCTTGATCCATAGTGTGTTTGCCAGTAGTAGGCAAACCAAGAAGATGTCACGCGTCAATCCAGAGAGGGGCAACTTATTAATACAGTCTGACTCATTAAGAGAGAAAGGAAAAGAGTAAAAGGTCAGAAAAGATTCACCACTTTTCGTGCATGCATGTTCTTATAAAATTAAATATTCAGAAGTTATAAAATAAGTATGAGTCTAAAACGAATAGCTAAAGTCCACTATCTCCACACCACATAGGGATCACCACAAGTGACACATACACTTACCAAAAGAAAAACCTATCCTAATCATCGTGTTCATAAACAGTAGGTATTGCAAGTATCAGGAGGAGTAGCCCCTAGAGGTGAAGAGACCTGGGTTGCTGCTATAAAACAATTGTCCCATCTCCTGCTGGGTGATTGAGAATCCAGACCTCCACTAATCAAAGGAAAAAGGTGTCACTGGCAGGGAGGCACCCAGAACTGGGTTGAACAGGGTTCAGTGCCACCTGAACTTTGGAGAATGACTTGATAAAGACTGAACAAGACTGGAGCTACTTCGTGGTCAAGAGGAAACTTTGCCAAGGAAGAAACAACTGAAGAGACTGAAGGAAAGGACTGACCCTTGCTGTGCGTTCTGGGGCTGGCCTGCAGTTTGCTGTTTAAATCAAGGAAAGGCTACAGGGACTTTGCTAAGAGCTATGTACCCCTGCTTGAAAGGCCTTTGCTGTGCTCTGTCCTGAAGTAATGTATCCCCAAGGGCCTGAGGTGAGCTGGCTCCCTGTTCCGGAAACACAAAAGTTTCCAGGAGGGTCTCAGCGGTGCTGTGTGTATGTGCTTTTTGCAGCCTGAGCCCTTTGTGAGGATTGTCCAGTTATCGTGTGCCCCAGAATCCAAGTGAGTCTCAACGATGCTGTGTGTGTGTGCTTTGTGCAGCGTGAGACCTCCGTGAAGATTGCCTTGTTATCATGCACACCTGGAATCCAAGTGAGTCTCATCGACGCTGTGTGCATATGCTTTGTGCAGCATGAGCCCTTTGTGAGGATTGCCTTGTTATCGTGCACCCGGAATCCAAGTGAGTCTCAGCGACCCTGTGTGCATGTGCTTGGTGCAGCCTGAGACCTTCGTGAGGATTGCCTTGTTAACATGCACCCGGAGTTCAAGTGAGTCTCAGTGACGCTGTGCGCGTGTTCTTCGTACAGCCTGAGACCTTTGGTGATCGTGAACCCGAAGTTCAGGGGAGTCTCAGCAACGCTGTATGCGTGTGCCCTGTGGCAGCTTGAGATCTTTGTAGCAGCAGCGACCCAGACAGGCAGCCCCGAAGGAGCTGGGCCACCATTGCCAATTCACAAAGATTGCATCAGAGGCCCAAGTCGCTGGACGAAGAGAGTGAGTTTGTGTCCCCCAGGTAATGTGTTTCGACTCCTGGGGTGGGGTGCGGGCTAGGAGGGAGATGCCCTCGGCCTCTCTCTCATTCCGTCAGCACGAGCTTCTCCTTTGTGGCAGCCCGCATTGCCACGGGAGTGGCAGTGCTGGGGCTGGAGCACGCAGCTGCACTTTTTGTGTTATACCATACCTGTGTTGGGGGCAACTGTTGTCAGAGGCTACCTGCGTGTAAGCACGAGTGGCGGAGAGACCGCTTGATGCATCGTGATCGGTGCCGGATGGTAGTATGGATTACTCTATTTCTGCATAACGTAGTATCTGATTGTTGTATTACACATTGCATCTTTCCTGCATAATGAAGTACCTAACTAGTGTATGACGCATGGTGCTGTTTCTGCATAACGAACTACCTGATTGTTGTATGATGCATTGCATTGTGTCTGCATAACGAACTACCTGATTAGCGTATTTCGCATTGCCTTACATCTTTATAATGACGTACCTGTTGGTTGTATTACACATTGCGAACTAAGTTGCGGGGCTTGTTTTAATCATCGCACTGACGGTTGGGACTACTGCGCTGCTGTTGGGAACTCAGTTTGCCCTTCCCCGGTCCACCGCGGGAGAATCCCGTTTGTTGTGGAGGGAGGAGGCACCTCCGGCGGCAGGGGCGGGTGGTGTTAGATTGGCCTGCCTTCCCCATAAAACCGGATGATAGCTAGGACGCGCAGCGGGCGCGCCGGTGGCGCGCCTCCCTAACCAACTGCAAATCGTTAAGGAAGCACCGGGTGGAAATTCATGACCATCTGGTGGATAAGCAGGTGGATGTCTTATTCCTTACCGAGACTTGGCTTGATGACACCTCGGCACCAGAAATCTTAGAAGCCCTCCCTCATGACTATGAAATTAGCAGAATTGATAGAACTGCGGGAAGGTGTGGTGGGATTGCCATAATATATAAGCACGAGATCCAGTGCACCCTAGAGATTGTGGATGTTGAAGACAGTGAATCTGGTTTTTTCACGATCTCAGCATCAAAGAATCACATTTTCAAGGGACTCCTGGTATACAGACCATCAGGACCGGGGGTGCGTTTCGCTGCAAGCTTGATAGAGAACCTTATTCAGCCAGCTCTCAGGTATGAGAGGTTCCGTCTGTTGGGAGACTTAAACCTCCATTCTGATGAGACTACCAATATGGAGGCGCAAGAAATCCGGCAGGAACTGGCTGCACTTCAACTCACTTTGAAATCGGAGCAGCCCACCCACTGCCATGGCCATCTTCTGACCCGATATTCGCAAACTGGGAGCTGCTGCATATTGAGTCCCCTACACCTGTGGTATGGTCCGACCACTTTTTGATCTCATTTAAGGCAGGGACAACCGCAATTCCAACACAGGGCAAGCAGGGAACAAAGATTAGAAGCAGGAAATGGGCAAACTTCTCTACAGAGGCATTAAATAAGGCCCTAAACCAGGGTGGGGCCCCAGGAGGTCAGGGGATTGAGGCAGCATGCACGGAGCTGGACAAACACATCTCGGAGGCACTGAACAGTACGGCGCCTCATCGAATAATGCACCGAGGAGGCAGACTAATTCTGCCCCATGGTTTGGGATGGAACTCCGGGGCAAGAAAGCGGATTGTAAATGCATAGAGAGACAATGGAGGAGAGGGTTCTTCAAGGAAGAAAAGGCGGCCTATAAAATTATGTGGAAAGAATACTATGCCTTAATTAGGAAAACACATAAATCCTATTTCTGCAATAGGATAGAGGGAGCAGACAATTCAGCAAAGGAGCTGTTCTCCGTTTACAAAGAGATCCCCAATCTCTCTAGTATTATGGTTCCTATTACCGGGTCAGAGGAGTCCTGTAATCGGATGGCAGAGTTCTACTCACAAAAGGTAGAGAAGATCTACTCCTCATTTCCGGCAACGGCCAGAGAAGGCCATCCGGGAGGAGACGTCTCTACCAACGTGGTAAGCATGGACTGCCTCAAAATCTTCACTGTCCCTTCTCGGGAGATCATTTGTACCATAGCAGGCAGTATCAATTCAGGCTCCCCGAAAGATCCTGCGTCACCTAAAACTCTGAGAGGGAGTGTGGAGACTCTGGAGCCTTTTATTAGATACCTGCTAGAGCTCTCCTTTGAGGAAGGCAGGGTTCCTAAAACTTGGAAGGAGGCTATGGCGCTCCCCCTGAAAAAAACAACTAATATCAGTATGGAGCAAATGGAGAACTTGCACCCCATTTCACTCCTGCCATACTTCGCCAAGATCGCGGAGAAGGCCCTCAATAATCAGCTGACAGCCCACATTGAGGCCAATAGACTGCTCCATCCCACTCAATCGGGTTTCCGTACACTCCACTCGACCGAGTCAGCACTGCTGTTAGCCACAGAAACCTTACAGAAACATGCTGATGAAGGCCACACGGCGGCACTGATCCTGCTAGATCTCAGTGCCGCTTTCGACACGGTAGCCCATCACACACATTGCTTAAAGAGGGGAGGAGTGGTGGATAGGGCATGGAAATGGTTAGAGTCCTTCTTGTCGGACCGTAGTTTCCAGGTGGCACAGGGCACTTTCCGATCCAACCCCATTTACCTGAAGCAGGGGGTGCCTCAGGGGCCCAGCCTAAGCCCTACCCTCTTCAATCTATATGTGACACCAGTGGCCGAGATCATAGAAAAATTTGGGCTGGAAGTCGTGTCATATGCAGATGACACGCAACTAGTGGTGGCCTTGACCCAGCCGAAGGAGCAGGTAGCCACTAATTGTAGGTCATGTCTGCAGGAATTGGCGGCATGGATGGCCAACAACTGTCTTAATTTGAATGGAAATAAGACAGAGGTCCTGATTGTGGGTAAGGCTCCATCAGTGTGGACTTCGGCATGGTGGCCTCCAGCACTGGGTCCTTTACCCAATCCCAGCAATCAAGTGAGGAACCTAGGGGTGTGGATCGATGATAAGATCTCATTCGAGTACCACACCAAACGAGTGACAGGCACATGCTTTGGCACGATGAGGGTTCTTAGGAAGACATTAGATTATCTGCCGGTGACAGCGAGAAAGACCATGGTCCACGCACTAATAACATCAAGGCTGGACTATGGAAACATCCTATATCTGGGAGCCAGTGCTAAACGCTTGCAGAGGCTGCAGCGCGTGCAAAACGCGGCGGCCCGGTTGGTTCTGATGCTGCCCAAAATAGCCGCCTCCAAGAGAGCATTGAGAACACTGCACTGGCTTCCAATTAGGGAACATGTGATATTTAAAGCACTCTGTGTTGGTCACTGTATCCTACAAAGGAAAGGACCCACTTACCTGCACAACCTGCTTACGCCATACCACCCGACCCGTCAACTGAGATCTAGCTGGATACGGATGGTGCTGACGCCTAAGTTCAGGAGAGTAAGAATGGGAGGACATTCCTTTCGTGTCTTGGCTGCTCAGAAATGGAACAAACTTCCTCTGGAGCTCCGGCTGGAGAAATCAGAGCTCAAGTTCCGTAAAGAGCTCAAAACATTCCTGTTCCCTAAAGAGTAGGGCCAGGCTCTGCTTGGGTATGTTCGAGTGGGCAGTATTTGCAGTTGATTGGCTTTAACGCGGCAGTCCATAGCACGGGTACACACTTGTACAGTGTAACCAGGCGCTTTACAAACTTAAATAATAATAATAATAATAATATCGCCAGACTTACAAGGGCTTGCTGGCCTAACCACCGGCCTGGAGAAATATTATAAATACGCATAATTTGGATTTATATTCTGTGGTCTTATCGTATATCTTTTTATATAAAGTTTATACTCGTTTTTATAAAACACGTGTGGAGTCTATTTGTGGTGTCATCATTGGGTTGCTGTGAGCGTGGTTGCAAATACTTTACGCATTTACCTCGAAGATAAGCCTGGCTGCTCGTGCCAAGCTACCAATGGGGTGAGCGGGGCTATCACAGAAGGTGACCTTCTTTCCCTGACGTGGAACCGCAGGTCCCTATTTGGCCTAAGGTACCTACCTCAGCCAACCAGGGATCCCGGGTCTAACAATGACTATCTTTATCTTTATAATAAATATTACAACATATGCTGTGATTTTTTTAAATATGTATGTGTTTTCCTTGGGGGGGAGGGGCGCAATCACCCAACAGAGAAAACATTCTTCTTCATTTATTTTGGGGATGCGCTCCCCCAGGGATAACACACATTGCCAGAAACAAATATGGGCCCAACAGTGGGTCGGACTGTATGTGAGGAGGGCCAAACCCCCTAACAATTCCAGTAGCTTGTTTTTATTTTATTCTCTACCTTCCCTGTGGGCATCCCACGGGGAAAATGCACATAAAAAATGTAAAGTGTTTATGGGGGAGTCTGCCTGTTCACCACAATGATCAATCTCACAAACACTGGTCCCTGGCAGCCGATTGGGGTTTTCTGGCTGAGGATTACTCGCGATCTATCTCCACAGCCAGGAAATAGTTTTAGGCGTGCATCATTGAAAAGTGGAGAATGTTCACTTTCCAATCAGGCCCCCGTGAAACCTGGGAAGGCCCTTTTTTCACACTGGAGTAGGTGAGAGCGCTTACCTGCTCTTGTTAACTGCTCCGGTGATAAATGGGGGGTGGCGAGGGCTGACGTGGAAGCGATTCTGCATCTCTCCATCTCTTTTTTTCTCCAAAATGGAATCCTCCGGTGATCGCACCTGAGGAGTCCTTGTAACCCTTCCCAGTTTTGGTCAAAAGCCGACACCCACACTGGGGAGGGTGTGCAGGTGATGGCCATTAGCCGACACCCACTCTAAATAGCTTAAATAATAATAATAATAACTATAGGAAGAATAATAATTATAATAATACGAAAAGTGGTGTTGCTTGCTGATATCTTGAGGAATGCCCTTCTGCTGCAAGTCTTTGGAATGACAGTTCAGTTAATATGGGAAAAACATTCTAGTCAAGCATATACATCTCTCATATATGTAATTTAAGAGCAGTACATGTTCCCTGGGGAGGGCAGTTTAAAATCAGTGACATAACTCTCTACAGTTTTTGAATGCACACACAGCATGTACCTATCCTTTTTAACAACAGAACCTCCTATGGTTTTTATTTCTAAAATATTTCAAGTTAATCATTTGCCTCTTCTTTATCCCATTGAAAAACTTGACAATGTAGGGTGATTACTATAGTTACGTTCAGAACCGAGAAGGCTGAATAGCATCATCAGGTACACGTCTCTGAATACCTCTGATAGCTGTAGCTGGGGCTCACCTTGTGCTGACATTCTCATGCTTTCTGCAGCATTTTCCACGGGACAAATTGCAACGCTATTCATTTCTGATGAAATCCATTACTGCTAATAATGGGATACTTAGGACCTTCCATTTCAGTTTGTGTTTCCTGTAAAAGAAAATAAATGTAGTAGCATTTATAGTAAAACCTCAGACCTATCATGGCCGATGCTGTAGCCAAAGCTAGTGGATGTGAATATTTATAAAAGATCTGACGTCGAGCTGAATAGGTATTCTGACACCCAATATGAGATGCCCTCTTGCAGGCTATGTACTCCTTCTGTTGTGTCACGACCTACACAGAACAGGAGGAAATTGATTCTGATATGTCCTAGAGGACGGTAAAATCCCCTTGACAATAAAACAACGGCATCTATTTGTATGTAATACAAAATGTATGTTGGATTTAAAAATAAAATGATAGTACCGATACTGAAAAGGCTTTTAAGAATCTTCAATATGTTATCAAGCATATTAGACTTGCAGAAGGGCAGGGAAAAGTCAAGTCTCATATGCACATTTGTTCAGCTCCTCACAATAACTGGTTGCAAAACCACTATTTAGTTACACATAGGGCCTGATTGTGAGTTAGTTGTTTTTTCCCTACCCATGCATAACCTCTGTACACGAACAGGTTGGAATTACTCATCCGAAAATGATCAGATGTGTTAAGTACCTCAATGTTAAATTTCGGCAGCTAAAACCTACTGAAATTGAAGAGGGAAAAACATATGTTAATTGCCATATCATGCGGCTTTTGGTGTGTTAAACACCACAAACTGCATGCTTTTCCTCAGCAACTTGCTATAGTTCATTTTATTGTTCCCATTAAATAAATTATGAACACAGTGGGATCATTATATACCAGGGGACATTTTTATGACCCAGTTTATGTTGCATTTGCACCATGCAACGTGCTATATGCGCGATGCAAACCTTAAGTGAGATTTATGAAGCCATGCAAGGCCACTTTGCGTGGCTCTAAAAATCTGTAGTAAAGCAACGCAGCACACATCACTGCATTGCCTTACTCTGCTCTGGGAAGGCGTTCCATGGGTGTCGCATCAGTATTTAATTGAGAGTAAAAAACGAGTTTTTTTTTAGGATAATGATTTATTTTATTATGGTCCACACAAGTGATAACAACAGATAACAACATAACAATGCAAATATTTAAAATCCTTCAAATACAACCACATCACAAATATAATAACATAAATTATTGAAAAGGTAAATATTACAAGCTTAACTACATTGTGAAAATATACCAGGAAAAGGAATTATTTTTAGGAGTCATTTAGTTTTTGGTTTCTACTTTACAATGTTTTTTAAATTTTGCAAAGCTCTTAGATAAGTGAGCAGGATCTCCTGCTTGGGTCCTTTGATGTATCTGTCATTCATGCATTGTTCCTCCTGTCAGAAGCCATGCCTGTAGGACTTTATGACTAATTGGGATTTTTGTTTAAGGAGGTTTCATTCGTTTTCACATACTGAAACCTCAACGGCATGTGTAATTTGAACTGTTTTAGGGCAGTTCTGCAGCCACTCTTACTTTCAATTGTGTATGAGGTTGTCCTGGTTTGTGAACTCAACAGCACTGATAGAGCGTGGGCTCACCTGCTCAATATACTCACCTGGGCCCATATAACTATGTATTAAACAGGTGAACCTACACACTCTACTCAATTGGGGTTTTTACCATTTGGATTTTTATACCATTTATCTTACCAATCCAAGTCACCGATACCTAAAGTCCTAAGGATCAAGGGAGTTAGAGAGAAGTAGATAGCAAAAAAAACATTTAGCATTTCATAAATAACCACAAACTTGGGAAAAGTTTAAAATCATTATCTAAGTAAATCTATGAAAGACTTATAAAACATGACATTCAAATTAATTTCTTATTATGTTTTAGACTAATGCAGATTTAAAAACAAACATTTGCAATGATTTGGAGAGAAATTGTCGTTAAGCATTAAAAAAGAGGGTGGGTAAGAGAAAAAGGAAAACAGTACAATGTCAATCCCACACTTAATAGTTACCTATTCCAGTGTGATGAACAATCCTAGTCATAGGCTGAGTCAATGAAATAGAATCCCAAAGTACAGGTGCCAGCAGAAAAGACCAGGTGCAAGCCAGAATCAGAACCAGGACAGGATACGGACCAATTTGGACCAGGACAGGACCACCACAGCTTAAGACTGGCACCAGAGTTAAAGTTCAAAACCCCAGCGTTTAAAACCCTCTCTGCAACTAACAGTCGAACCACGATTGGGTCATCAATCTCCTTCCCAAACACCCCGATTGGATTATCGAATCTTCTGACAGAGTGCTCCGCCAGCAACTCTGCTCTCGATCACCTATTGAGTGCGTTGGGTCAGTGACAGGTTAGCTATTCGGACAAGTCGCACAAGCTAGCTAGCTAAGCCTACCCTAGTTATACTATTTTTCAGGTCAGTGTACCACCCCCAAATGTTGCAAATGTGTAAATTATACAATTTTATTGGACAAGAACGAGGAGTAGCCATCACACCATATTTTTCTAGAGGCATCTTGTCAATCATGTATTCATGACATCCCCGCCCATAACTTTATCAACTCATGTTCTTTTTATTCCTCCCGGTAATGAAATGTATCAAATGTTTTATTTTAATACACAGTTTTATCAATTCAGCTTCCTCTGTCAAGACAAGAAGTTCATTCTTCTCCGCCTTCCATGTCCGTCTTGGCCTGAGTTCAAGGCTACAGCTTCAGTGGTTTCAGGACATTTGTCGAACAGGCGCAGCTTCTCCAAAGTTGGAGTTCAGCAAAGCATTTAGGCCCATTCAGTTTATCATGTAAAAATAGACAAGAACAGTTTTAGAGACACAGAATAAATGAATACAATGTATAACACTTTTTTCTACTCTACTCCCATTATTTTATTTTATACTATTGCGTTAGAGATTATGCGAAACAGACAGTTTAGCAAGGCAGCGGAGCAAGATTCTTGCGCGTTAAGACACATAACAGCCATCTTAGTTCTTTTGCGCAGAAGCAGAAGTTTTCTCTCCAAGCATATCACATCGGCATGACAGATGCATGTGCAGTAGAAAATCCCGCATAGCAGCAGCCATTTTAGTGCAAGCAGATTGTTGTTAGTAAAAGCACATTGTCAAGCTTCCCTTAGATACCTATTATGTCATGTAATGCAAATATTAATATGACAAAAACATGTTCATTAGTACATTAATGTTATTACGAGAAGCTTGAGTACAAGCAAGTCACTTTACGTGTAAAACCTTGCTCCATCAGCCCTACCAGGCTGATCAGTAGTGTAAGAGCCAAAATTCAAATTGGTCAAACATTTAGATAATATTATCCACTAGTGTTAAAGTGACAGTGTCAGCGTGATAACCAGCACTCCAACCAGATTGGTATTTGTAAGGTAGGTTGTTGGATTACAGAATTCTTAACAACATAGATGTTGTTTAGTGGTCTAGGACCTCTACTACAAAATGAAGCCGTTCAATGGGGCAAAACCTTCCAGCTTTGGTTATGTGAGCTACATGTATTTTGACTTGAGCATGGAATGTATAGTGCCTTCTTTACAAAGTCTGGAATATCTCCAGTATTCAAGGAGGAGCATATGGTTATAAGTCAGCTCTTGGCTAGAGCAAGACAGAACATTCATGTCAGGAATGACAAGCAATTCAATAGATTATCTTTCCACAAAATAAATAGCAAGTTGTGGATTGAATGTTGTTAGTTCCTGTTCAATCATGTCTATTTTATTTTCAAAGGTGGCGGCAGATCCCTTATATCTTTCACCAGTCATTTGATAAATATAATTTACTAAAATATCATACGATTGAGAACACATTTTCTACTAATGACTACAACAGAATCGTATTTTTAATTGATCATAGTTAGGAAATTAAATTGATGTGAGATGATATCCCGACAGTGTAATTCTGATAAAAGACTGTTTGGGAGGGGCAGTAATATATTTCCTTAATCGAATCTCACAAATGAAAAAACACTTCTTTCTTTCTTTCTTGAGTTACAAAGAGTACCATGGAGTAGAATTTATAGCTGTCCTTATATTTTTATTACATTTGTTTATTTAATTTGATTTAGAAGTTCATCAGATGAGCTTGAGGGCCTCCCGTTTTGTCAGTGATCTAGTGTTCTGATTAAGGAAAGCGCATTTAAGGTGGACACAGCGCGACCGCGCCTAAGGCGTGCCAAAGGCAATCTCGTCTGCACACGCACCAACCGTGTGCAGAACCAGCCATGCTGCAGGTTACATCTCCAAGCTAACAGGGCAAAGAGATCTAGAACAGATAGAAAAGATTGCTTATCCAAGGGACTTACTAATTTATAAATGAAATAACTGTCTTAATAATAAGCTGAGATGGGGAATAACTAATACAGAGATGGGACCTATTAGATCCTCATGTAGCTCAAAGGAGAGACCAGAAACGTTCAGATGTGAACTTATGAGTGCACAGTTGATCTGAAGAATGCTATTGAGATTTAACATGTTATTAGAGTCTGTTGCATCCTCCCTTGCCTGGGTACTCACCAATGACTGCAGCACACACAGAGCTCAGTATACCATTCTTTTATTCTTCTGTGTGCAACTAAATCTCAACATTCTAAACCTGCATTCTCTTCAGTAAGCTATAATGCTTACCTTATAGTTCTATGGAGTCCATCAAGAACCACTAGGGTTCGTCATTACAAACTCACAGACCCTCTGTTAAAAAAAGAATTTAAACATTTTATAAATATATACAGTATCATAGCTCTTCATTGAGTGTTTGTGGTGCTTTGATCACTCATCTCAACAGTGTCTTCAGAAACTGGACACAGTATGGAAATGTTTCCACTTGTCCTTTCAGACTCAGTCTCTACATAGACATCAGTGCATGACGAGCGATGAGCCACATGTTGGAAATGCAAGGAATATCACATAATGGAATTCCCTTGATGTTGGGGAGTCACCATGTGTCTTTTGCTGGTCACATCATGAAAGGAGCATGAGACTTTTGTTTTCTATGCTGACAAACTAGCACTCGATAACCTCTGGTGAATGTAGCATCTTTTGCATTTTGATGATTGTCTGCATAGACCTTATTTTTTCTCTCATGATCCGTGTCTTTCATGCATTTTTCTTCCTCAGTACTTGATCTTCTGTTTGTCCATTGAGGTTACTTGGTCATCAAGGCTCTCCCAAACATCAAGGTTGCAGGGCTTTCACCTGTGGTCAAGTGAGGAGTCGAACAGTAAGCTTGAAGTGTTGAATTTAAGACATTGTTAAAGGTTGAGCTTTTCTAGAACAGTACACTGGACAGCTGTATTATGAGTCCTCATTAAACATTCAACAAGGACATTGACCTGTGAGCAAAAAGGTGTGCTCATCTAATGTTTCATATTAAGATGGCTGTGAAAGTCTCTGAATTCTTGACTTTTAAAAAGTGAATTGTTGTCAGACTTTAAGATTACAGGCACACCCAATATGGCAAAGATGCTGTCTAGTCTTTTAATGACTCTTTTCTGAGTGATAGATGAGAGATCTTTTACCATTGGCAAATGAGAGCATTCATCAATGATCACCATCAGGTGATGTCCATTGTCAAGAGGACTGAAGAAGTCAACAGCAATTCTTTCCCATGCATGTAATTTGCTGCTCTCCCAAAACCTGGTTGCATCCGCCTATAGCATTATCATTCCATGTGATGACGGCTTTGAGTTGGATAGTAGCGCAGAACCTCTGATGTTTTCCCAGCAGGTTCTTGGCAAACAATGTGTTGACTACTCAATGAAGCTTTCATTATCTTCCAATGCCTTACACAGACTAGGGGTGTGCTTTGACTCCGCAAATGCCAAATGTCAATTTCCCACTTCGACTGAGATGAATGTGGCAAGCATGAGCAGTTTGCTGGACCATGGCAAACTCTCTTGGAGAGCTCTGTCTATATTTGGGTTACATATCCCCTATTGCGTTGCCAGTTGTCCCATCCTCACCAGCCTGGGTACTTGCCACATTTAGAGCTTTGTATAACACGTCTTTAGAGCTTAGTATAACACGTCTTTATTCCTCTGCGTGTAACAGTGAATTCAGCATTCTAACCCTGCATTCACTTCACTACATTCTAATACTTATGTCATATTTCTACGGAGTCTATCAGGAGCTATAAGGGTTCCATCAATACAAACTCACATGACACTAAAGAGCCTAATGATTGGGACATCTTATTTTTTACTGATACATGGGCCTTACAAGACTAAAATGTTGATGTTAGAAATCGGGGTCTCTAGTTGGCATAGGTAGATACCTTTGTCCAAATAGGGACCCTTCCTTGCTTCTAGTCAGGGTAAGGAGGATACACACTTTAGATAATCCCTGCTCACCCCCTGGGTAGCTTGGCACGAGCAGACAGACGTATCCCAAAGTCTATGTGTAAAGTATTTGTACTCCAAATACACAGTAATACCGTGATAACACGGCAAATGGACACCAGAGAAGTTCAGAAAAAAAGTATCTTTATATAAGCTCAACAAGATCTGAATGAAAAAGTTCCAACATACATTTCATTGGAATATAACTTTTAACGGTTTTGTTGCAGGGATTCTACTACTACACAAAACTGTGCATAGAGACCCAGGACAACCTCAGTGAATTCTTGTGGACCAAAAAACTCACCTCAGTGCCTAGAAACCCTAACTAACTAGCATCAGTGTCACATTAGCTCTTCATCCTTTAGCAAAGGAACCAATGATTAGACAACCCAGAACATGCGACTTAGGTTATACTCAGGAATTGTGGGAAGCAAGAACTCTCCTTCGTGTGTTATTCTCGTACCAGTCCATAACAGGAGTAAAAAGGAGACACGGGAAAGGTTAAAATATTTATTTTAAAGATGTGCTCTAAGATGCAGTATATTTACTAACATAAGCAGACATATGATTAGAAATAATATGATCAGCATTGTTACAATTCCATAAAACACAAAAGGAGAAATCACATTAAAATGACGGTGAAAACAGGTCCTATAGTGCCTAGTATATCACCCTCCCTAGGTAGGAACTATGTGTTATAAAATATAGAAGTTCACTTAGGCTTGTTTGGGGAGACCCCATACCTCCAAGATCAGCAGGAGTGTATCACATCAGGATCTGCAAAAGCTCTCTGTCTCTCTGGAAACAGAATTCTTCCAAGTGTCTAAAATCATGCCTACAGTGCAATATTGAAGACGCCAGCTGCATATATATTATGTCTAAAATGTGAGCCGATCAGCCTGAACAACAGCTACCTTGTTATGATAACCTTGGAGGCTTTAGCACTCACTGTGCAGACTAGGGTCGCGATGTAAGTCTAGGGATGCGAAAGGAAGCCTTTCTCATGTGAAGTAATTCATGGAGCCTAACTTACAACAACAGTTATATGCAGTGTTGTGTGCAAAAGCAGCAAAGGTAAAATGGCGTTTAAACTTCTAATAAGCATATGTTAACATAGCAATGTGCGCAACAAGGCCCAGCCCTCACTACAGTTTCATACAACTTAATCCATAGAAAACTATTGATGCGTGATTTCTCTCAAAGTACCTATAGTTGACAAGGCTAAACAGCTGCAGAGATGGGAACCATCAAAAAAACAAAGAGATGCGTCAGTCCCTGGGAAGGCAATGCAACAGTTCTACTGCTAGTTTATTAGCATTGTGATTTAGGGAGGGTTGGAATGTAATGGGAAGGCATGGTTTAGGAGTTTGGGTGAATCACACAAGTTTTTGTATTAGTTAGAGTTGCATGGTATATGGTTTGAGTATTTTTTGGTGAGGGGGTTTTGAGTGAGGAGGATATTACCTTTTATTTGGTTAAGGATAATTAATTAACTTTTTGAGAGTAGGGAGGGGGTGATTGAGGAGTGATGCAGATGAGGACACTGTATTCTGAATGTTGAAGGTTACATTTAAGCAGTCAGCTGATCTGTCTAGTTTATCTGCTTTAGAGACCCCTGACGAAGAGCCTTTTTACTTTCTAAAAGTGGCATTTTCAAACACATAATTTAAAAACCATCTTTACTAACAGATGTGTTATTGAATTCTGAGTTCAGAGAGCCTAAACTTTATTTCTCTATCTTGTCCCAATGGAAACTTATACTTGTAAGGTGTTACAAAGCATTTCTCATTCTATCCTATGGGGCAAGATAGCCTTTCAATAGTGAAAAATGAAATAGGCAGTATTTCACTATCAGGACATGTCACATACACCAGTACATGTCCTACCTTGCACATACACTGCACCTTGCCCAAGCAGGTACCTTGGGCCTACCATAGGGTTGCTTTACATGTAAGAAAAGGGAAGGTTAGGGCCTGGAAAGTGGGTGCACTTGCCAGTTCGACATGGCAGTTAACAACAGCGGACAAACACTGCAGTGGCAGGTCTGAGTTACGTTTTTAGGGCTACTTATGTGGGTGGCACAATCAGTGCTGCAGGCCCACAAGTAGCATTTGATTTACAGACCCTGGCACACTTCAGTGCACTTTACTAGGGACTTAACAGTAAATCAAATATGCCAATAAGGGAGAACCAATTGTAATCACAATTTAGACAGGAATCACTTGCATTTTGACACTGATCAGCAGTGGCAAAGTGTCCAACACATCTAAGCCAACAAAAACGAAATCAAACAAAGCATCAAAAATACAGGAGATAGAGGCAACATTTCAGGGGAAACATGTCAAATATGCCAAGTCTAACAGTTGATTTTAGTGTAGTCTGTTCCACAGGCTATACGGTTTTACACTGATCCACTGGCGGCAAAAGAGGTTGGTAGATTAGCTCTTATTTTTCAGGGTGATTGGAATTTTAGTACTTTGCAATTAGATGCATTGTGGGCACTGAGATCTTAGGTTTCTCCAACTGCAACAAAGGGGAGTGTGTTTTATGGAATCTTATGCTACTGCCCACCAGGCCCAGTGGCCCCCTTTACCCAATCCTTTATTGAGCTAATTTCAAATCTGTATCACTCTCACTCCAACTTCTTGGTTCTTGATGATTTTGATATGTGGGCAGGGGACGTGATGGTGCAATATTTCAAAGGCCTTCAAAGTTAGTGTGAAGCTATTGGACTACAGCAGTTAGTGCTAGGACCTACTAATCAGCGTGGACACACATTATTATCGTGTTTTTGCATCGGAAGCCTTTATATCCATGGATGATATTATTCCACTGAGCTGGACTGATCCTGCTTTGTTGATCTCCCATATTAAGGGGCGTAAACTAACACCCCAGATAGAGAACCTGCCAAAGCAACTCCATGTAGAGCTAGGTCTAAATTGACTGGCTCAAAGGACAGAACTATATTTGACCTGGAGGCTTTCTTTGATGATGAGTGTACAGTAGAAGATAACCGCAATTCCCTACATGAGAGGATTTAAAAGGCTTTGGATTATATAGTACCACTTAAAGAGGGTAAGACCCATCGAAGGCCTTTGGGACCTAGGTACACAGAAATGCTAAAATACCCAGTAAAAAGCTGAGTTATTCAGCAGAAGACAAACTATAAATAAGGGCTGATTTAAATGGATCCAAAACATCAGGACATGAGACTGAAAAGAAATGTATTGCCAAGACTGTCTTAGAAGCATTGAACAGCACAAAAACCATATTTGACATTGCCTGTGAGCTATATCATCCAGATCATACTAATCAGTGGTCAAGCCTTCTCAAGTTTTCCGGGATAACTAACCTTATTTTGTGGAGGACAACATTAGAAACATCGGGCATATTAGCAAGAACATCGTTAAAATGATTGCAATTTTAGCAGCAGGAAACTGCCGCAAAAACGGCGATAATGAGCTTGCTAATATGCGTTAGAGAATTCCAATAGAAGTCCAGGTTAGATATCCTGCACATCTGACCTGGGCTTCTATTGGAATCTATAATGCATATTAGCAAGCCCATTATTGCCGTTTTAGCGGCAGTTTCCTGCAGCTAAAACAGCGATAATTTTAATGAGGATCTTGCTATTTGATCAATGCACAGTCATTCACTGGAGGAGGATGCCACCATAGAGGATATCGCTGCTACGCGCACTAGTAAATTGGATTCATTTGAATTGATGACTGAGGAAATCCATAGGATAACAGCAATAGCTATTTCATAGGGTTCATTATTCGACCTATTAGCGCCCAAAAACGTGAATCTTATAGCAGATGATTTGGGCCCATCACTACTAAAGATCTGTAACTAATCATCAGAAATGGGCCAAGTCCCTTGCACCTCGAAAAGAGCACTGGTAACCCCTTACTTAAAAAGTGCACAGCAGATCCCTCAGTGCTGGGTAATTATAGACCTATGTCTCAGCTACCTTTTCCAGTTAAAATTCTTGAATAATATATCAGTAAAGACTTATCGAAATACTTGGAAGCCCATGCCCTCTTGGAAGAGGAGCAATCTGGATTTAGGCTGGTGCATGGCCGAATCATTTTTGGTCTTGGCCCTGGATGAGCTTCGGCTGCCAATGACTAGAGGTCAAATGGCTGCCCTGATATTGCTCGATTTATCAGCTGCTTTTGACACGGTTAACCAAAAAATCTTATTGTGCAGATAAGCGAAGATTGGGGTTGGTGGACAAGTGCTTGGGCAGAATAAATCCTAACTGATAGATAAAACTTAATTTATTTTACTCCCCCCCCCCCCTTTTGCTCTAAGTTTAAAGCATGAGAATGTGGAGTGTCCCGGGGATCAGCCCTAATCCCAATTTTTTTTATGTTTATTTGCATCCTTTAACTGCCCTTATTTGATCCCAATGTACCAGCTTCTCTAACTGTAAAACGTTAGCGAAGCTTGTTGGCTAATTGTAAAATGATAGCACGCAGATTTGATTGCTTTAATGCCCTTTTATATGGAGCACCTCCATTTCTAACTAAATGACTTCACAGAGTACAACCAGTAGCCGCAAAGCTGGCAATGAACAATCCAATATTTTTTTTTAAGTTCAGAAGTAAGTTTATTAGGGTAAATAATATATCAATACATAATAAATAAGAACAATCAATAATAGAAAAATTACATACAATATATCAAGTATATAATCAGCAAATAAGTGTGGTTCGAGTTAAATAGAATGGAATATATCATGCATAAGAAGAAAAACATCAACATATGAGCAAAATTGCATCATGTATAAGATATAGAAGTGCAAAGGATAAAACAAGATACAAAACAAAGCATATAATATCAATCTAAAAAATGTCATGGGGGTTTAGCTAATTCTTGTTGTAAGGGAGCCGGATGTAGAGAGCGTTTTGTACTTGTGTCAATGAATAGTGTAACAGGTGACCATAAGTCTAAGCGCTTTAGTGCCATGTATAACGGATATACAAAGGTTGTATCCAGTCTGTGATTATAACAAACAGCATACCACCATGCCTGGTATGATAGTTTGGTAAAGTCCTTCCAATTCTTGGCAATTTGCTGAAAGGTCACTGCCAACAACAAGTCTATGATCTTGACATTGGACTCAGAGTCTTCCCAAATAGGGGACAGGCTACCTAAAAAGATGTGTGAAGGAGCAAGAGGATGTTCGGAATTAAAAATGGAGCTGATTTGAGACCATACCTTTTCCCAAAAGCTCTGGACGAATTTACATGCGAAAAGCATGTGAAATAAGCCAGCATGTGGTAGCGAACAGGACCAGCAAAGATCTGGCATATGAGAGTGTATCTTATGAAGTGTAAGTGGAGAAAGTAGGAGTCTATTGTATATGAAAAAGAGCGTTTGTATAGTATTAGCTGCCCTGAAGGATTTACGAATTTTAAGCCAAATTTTACCCCAAAAGTCTATCGACCAGGAAGTCTCTAAATTGGTTTCCCACATCAATTCTACTTTTGTTTTGTCTCTCGGAGACGGAGTAAAGTATGTAAAAATGTATAAATAGGTGATGCCTTGGATGCATTAATAACAAGGGTCCTTAGCTTATTTGCATGAATAAGCTCATGTGAAGCAGTTGACTGGAACGACACGAATTGTGCGTGGGCATTTTGAATAGCTTCCGATAAAAGAGAGTATTTGGACTTAAAGGATGGAGGTAAGGTAAACTAAGTGCTAGCTCGTTCGAAAGACATGATATGCTCTTGATCATAAAGTTGATTAACCCAAATTATACCACGCTGTCTCCAGGATTTCCAAAAGAAAGGTTTACTATTGATCAAAATATTTTTATTATGCCAGATAGACGAGGTAAGGAATGAGGTCAGGATAGCAGGCGGTATTATCTTGGAAGTATGTTTGAGTATAGGGGTAGAAAGAAATGGCGGTGTACGTGTAAAGGAAAGATATTCCTGAAATGAGAATGATAAAAGGAAGGATTTTTCAAGCATAGCCCATTTAGGAAGATAGTTAGAATGGTCAGAAAGCCATTTTGATGCCTGGTGTAAAAGGAAGTATTTGTGATATGTAGGGAAATCAGGAAAATTCACCCCACCCCCTAATTTTGGACGGATCAATTTTGAGATAGACATGTGTGACTTTTTGTTGCTCTATAAAAAGGAAGATAAAATGGAGGTGAGTTTCTTAAAATATTTGGAGGGAATGCACAGTGGGATATTAGAAACTGTATATAATACTATGGGCGAAAGCATAATTTTAATGGTGTCCAAACGATCCCACCACGATAAGTAAAGGTGGTGCCATTTCATTGTTAAGGACGACAATCTTTGTATGCAGTTTTCCAGACAACGGGAGATTGTCCCTAAAATAGTCGGAGTAAAGTGTAGACCTAAGTACTTAATGTATTGGGGGCTTCAAGTAAAACCCGAAGTGATGAAATCAGCGCTGAGAGTGTATTTAGTGAGAGGCAAAATCTCACATGTATCTTGTTTAACATATAACCAGAGACAAATGCAAAGGAATGAACCTCTGCTAAAAAAGCAGGAAGAGAAATCTGAGGATGTGATGAAAATAAAAGGATGTCATTGGCATATGCTGCCATTTTGACAGTGGTGTCTTTAAAAGTAAACCCATGAATATTAGCATGTTGATGAATTCCTAACAAAACAGGTTCCAAAGCAAGATTAAAAAGAAAAGGAGAAAGTGCCCATCCTTGCCTGACAACTCTACCTAGGTGGAAGTAAGAAGAAACGTTACTCTTTGCTGATATAAATGTCCTAGGATTGGAATATAGAATAGATATTAGAGTAATGATCTTTGGGCCAAAACCAAACCACTGAAGTACGCGAAAAAGATAAGGCCACTCAACTCTATCGAATGCTTTTTCCGCATCCAAGGCTATGGCAGCTAGAGGATGGGAAATAGGTGATGCTTTAGACAAGATATCAAAAAATAAGCGGGTATTGTCCGTGATGAGGCGCCCTTTAACAAAGCTGGACTGTTCCGTGCCTAACAGATCAGGTAACTGATATTCTAAACATAGAGCTAAAGCTTTCAAAAAGATTTTATAATCAATATTAACTAAAGAAATAGGTTGATAATTTTTACAATATTTTGGATCTTTGCCCTCTTTAGGTATAAGACAGATGGGAGCATCTGAGAAAGAACCAGAAGATTTACCAGACTGCAAAAAAGCAGAGATAAGGGTGTGTACTTTCGGGAGAAATAGACGTGCAAAGTCAATGAAAAACTCCACAGTGAACCCGTCAGGACATGGGGCCTTGTCCTTTTTGAGCGTTTTAAAGGCAGCTAGCAGTTCCTTCCGTGATAAATCAGTTTCCTAGAGCAGGAAAACCGAATTGGTATTGGGATTACCTTGTATGTGAGGTAGAAATTGAGATATGTCATGGTCAGAGGACACGGTTTCAGATGTATAAATTGATTTATAAAGGTGGAGGAATTCATTAAGAATGTCTTCATCTTTAAATTTTTGTTAATTATCTCGGCCAAAAATAGATTCAATATTAAGTTTATTTTGTTTGACCTTTCAATTGTTGGCTAATAATTTACCGGCTTTATTCTGACCACATTAATGTTTAGCACTAGATCGTAACAAGTAATTGGAAGCATTGTTAGTAGTGTCTTGATTAAATTGAAATTTGGCTTTGAGAAGATCAGATAGGCAATCTTTAGATTAAGAGGAGTAATAGGAGTGGTCCAATGCTTTAATTTTGGTTAACAATGCATTAGTGGTGTGTCGTTGTTTTTGACGCTTGTTTGAGACATACCTAATAATAAAGTCTCTGGCTGAGGCTTTAAATGCGTCCCCGACTACGTGAATAGGTGTACTACCTACTTGATTAAAGAGAAAATATTCATTAAAAAAAGAGGTAAAAGATTATGTGAAAATTGGATCTAAAATCAAGGTGTTATTAAAGCGCCATTTACGAGTTAGTTTAGGTTTGCATATGACATCCAGGTGTATAGTGACAGGTGCGTGGTCAGATATTAAAATGGAGCCAATGTCTGCCATCACAAGTGACTGGACGAGGTTGTTAGATATGAAAAAATAATCTAATCTGGATTGGGTGTGATGCATCGGGGAGTAAAAGGAGTATTCTCTCACTGTGGGGTTACAAAGTCTCCAAGCGTTTGTACGTTTGTGTTGTTTGATTGTTTGTGTGAATAATGTGTGAGATTTGTGGGGAACGAAGGTAGATAAAGAGTTGCGATCAATGAAGGGATCAAAAACTTCATTGCAATCACCTGCAAGAATAAAGTAATTGTCGTAACATTGTGTTATTTGTGATGCCAAAGATTTCTAAAAGGAAGGATCACCTGCTGTAGGTGCATATATGTTCAATAAAGAGAGTGGGGCATTATCTACCAGAAATTTAACAAATATCCATCTGCCTGCTTGATCAGAACAATGAGACAGTATCTTAATCATAAGGGATTTACGAAAGAGAGTTAGGACACCATTACGTTTACCATCACCAGGGGAAAAGAAAACTTCATTTACCCAACTTCTTTTCAATTTTACAGACTCTTCAGCTGATAAATGAGACTCTTGTATACATGCAATATCCGTACCCACTTTAGCCAAATGAGTTAAAACTCTCTGTCTCTTAATAGGTGAGAGTAAACCCCTGACATTCCAGGAAACAATTTTTAAAGGCATAGAATAAAATCGTAACAATATGATGCATACAAAAAAAGCTACATTTCAAACAAGTAGAACCATTTTGAACAACAAACCAACTGTACTTAAAAGGAATTGATGGAGGTGAATAGGAAAGGAAGGAAAAAGGGAAAGAGTAACATTTGAACAGTATTGAATGAAAAGCAGAATAATAATGGAAAACATAGAAAAAATGCTTTGATAAGTAGATATAATGACAAAGAAGAAAAGGGAGAAAGAAGTGAAGAGAAGAACATGATACAGGAGAAAAAGAGAATAAGGAAGAGAAAAGACTTACAACGAATCCAAAACATACGGAGGATGGAGGGATGGAAGTCCACAGTAAATAATGACATGTTCGAGACCCATGAGGGAGGGCGGAGAGGAGAACACACAACCAGCGAGCTGTAAAAACATGGGGGAAGGACGAAAGCGTTGGAGCGATCTGTGGAAGGAAAGGAAGAAATATCAAATGTATGTTAAAGACAATAGGAGCATAAGTTGTTGTAATGCATGAACCTTAATAAGCTACGATTAAGACATGACTAGTGTGTAAGCTTGGGAGAAAAAAAATTAAATAAAATACTAAGTACAATACAAAACCTCTATTTGAAGTGTGATGAAGAAGCACTTTCCATTGGATCAGCCTGATACGAGTAAAGGAAGCTCTTTAATTGTAGCAGATCCTCATAAGTATTGGTCTTGTTATTCAGGGTCACCTTAAAGAGGCAGGGGTGAAAGAGGCCATAGCGTGCCCCTATGGAGCGTAGTTGAGGTCTTAATGACAGGAATTCCTTATGACGATCTGATGTTGGTTTAGCATATTCTTGAGTGAAAAATAGGTAATTACCAGACCAAGTAATTCTATTCAGTGCTCTAGCTGCAGACAAAACCTTTAACAAATCAGTGTATTCCAAAAAGTATATGATCACTCCTCTTGGTTTCCTAACTGAAGATGAGGATTCCATATGTGTCCTTGAACCTAACCGATGAGCACTTTGAATATTTAGAATGGTGCTTTCCGGTAGTTTAAGGAGTTGTGGAAATTTTCTATTTGCTTATGCAGCACTAGTACTTGAGAAGATAAGGATTCCACTTTGGATGTGGAGGAAGATAAGGAATCTACATTTTGTTCCAAGGTGGTGACACACTCCTCCACCCTAGACCACTTGTCAGTGAGAGCCTGAAGCGTTGAATTATTCTCTTCAATAAATGGGCGTAGAGTTCTGATTTCCTCCAACAGCAGATCCATTGTGACCAATGAGGTTTGTTTCGGAGGAGAGAACGGATCTTTTTTCAACCTCTTAGTGGATGTCTTTGTTGTGTTAGAGGATAATGTAGCGGCCGACGCCGCTGAACTTTTAGATGAGGTTCTGGCTGAGTCATCCATAGCTAGGCACTGATAGCGTGAGCTAGTTTGAAGTAAAAACTTATGGAGTACAGGCTTAGGCTGAGGTAAACCCTTTATCTGTCTTCCCATTTAGAAAAGAAAAAAAAAGAATCAACAGTAGCAAGCTTCTAGTTTTGCATAAAACTGAAATTATATATCTAGGGTATGGAAAACACAATAGCATAGCCTGAATAAAAATCACTCAACAATTGGGTAAATAGGTTCCCTTTAAGCCTCAACACTAAGTGACCGTAAAGCTCAAGTAGAATATAATTTCACAAAGGTGCAGACATTGCGGAGTGGCAGTTTCAGGGAGAAAATATAAAAAATAAATTACAAATAATGGATATAAGGCTAAACAGATATTTCAAAAGATATGGGGTGCAGCAACATCAAATAAGCATTATATATTTGGGTCATGAAAAGGACATATAATGTCTTGGGAGGAAAAAGCTCTGTCAATATTAAATGAGAAACCGGAAGGTAAAATGGCAGACAGACTCTCCTCATAAATATGCGAAGCTTTGGTGTGAAGACTGAGGTTTTTCAAGCCTTAAAAATTATAGTGGTGGTTGATGTCCTCAATAGCCTTGGTAACTGCACAGTTCATCCATGAAGTAAACAATAGCAATGACACGGTAAGCACCACATTATAATCAGCTGCGTCATGAAATATGGTATAATTGCATCCACTGGGATCATTGCCTAATAAATATCACAGAAAGCACAGTCATGAGTAGGCTCCAAAATAATAGATTCCACTGAAGGCATGAATGATTTAATAGAAGAAGTACAACATAGGAGAGGGGCTCCGTCGGTGGTAAAGGAAACATGAAGCAGAGAAACAAATAAAAGCCCAACGGAGCAAAAATGCATTATGCAATGAAAAGTAAGGCTTTCATGGTCCTTGACAACGTTGAAAAATGGAGGCTAAATACCTCAAATGTGACTGGGAAGCAGTTTGTGGGGAGGCAGCAGGAGCGTTAATAAGAGAGCAAGCTCCGTCAGCAGCGTCGCAAAATGGCAGGCGCAACTTTTATCAAGCCGCGCCACTACTCACACGAAGGATAATGATGAAGGTAGAGCAGAAGAAGGCTTAAAAAGTATCCGTCTATGGTCCTGCGATGTTCGCACACCTCAAACTTCAGTTTGAGGTCAGTGCATCTGTGTGGAGGGTCGCGGTGAGTCTTCTCATCCCCGTCAACCCGGGAGAGTCACGAAGTAGCCGCCATCTCCACCGGGCGCAAGCCACGCCCCCAACGATCCAATATTTTCATCAACCTCTTGAGCGTTAACAGCGCTTCACTGGCTTCCTGTGAAGGAAGGGATTACATCCAAATTCCTCTCTATAGTGTCCAGGCCAATTAATAAAAAGGCTCTATGTTCCCGCAAAGGCAAAATAAGTATTTCATACCTCCAAAAGATCTCAGCTTTTCAACCGCAAACCTTCTATGCATCCCTAAATTTCAGAAAGTTAAAATGTGGGTCAAGCATTCTCAGTTAGGGCCTCTCAACTCTGGAACAGTCTACCGGGCTGTTGAAGACCCTGCCAGAACCTGTTTCAATATAGGAATGTGAGTGCCAAGATACCTGTGAGGTGTAATTAGCACTTTATTAGGGTTCTATAATAGTGATAATATTAACCGCATGCGCGCGGCGCGTTTTCCCACTGTGCGCTGAGAATCGCGGAATCCCGCGGTTCATGACGAGCGCGTACGAGAGGTGTACCTCATGACGAGCTGAGCTCGTCATCAGCGTGGAAGGGGTTAATAATAACAACAATAATAATAAGTAGCAGCATACCTTTTAAGGAATGTGGTTCCTGAATGCTGATTAAAGAATATCATTATAACCTTTAAATAATACCTTAATATTGTAGCCAAAATACTGTGAATAAACAGATTCCGAGGTAAGAGTTCAATCTTACAAACTACAACTGTTTATATGAATGTGGCTAATGATTTGGTATTTCAGTGGCTTTGTCATGTCCCGTCATATTTGAATGGTGTCTAGTTATGTTTTTAAATATTAATATGTCTGTGTTCGTGCCATCCCTGTACAAGATATTCTCTTTAAAGACTGTTTCTTGTGAATAGGTACTTGAGTTGGGATGAAGGAAGGTATTTCCGAGTTGTTGATTATATTCTTTGATGTATCATTCATTTTTTGACAATGATGAGGTCTTGGATGCATTCTTTTTTGTGACTAGGCTTTTTGGAGTGTTCAATAAGGTTATCATTTTCAAGGAAGTTTGAGAGGTTTGTTGCGACCTTGGGCTGCATCAAGGAATTCTGCTTGAGCAGCAGACAGTACAGCTTGAAAACATGGAGACGCAGTCATTGCTTGCTTATTCCGAACTGCACAATTTTTGTTTTATACATTAAGTTGGAGGATTAACAAGTTAGGTGTGTGATATTTAGAAGGACCAGTTTTTCTAAAAAAACATTCTCACAGCTATACTCTGCTTCAGTGTGCGCTTTCATGATACAGCAACAGGACTGCTATTGTAGAAACTGGGAATAGAGGAAACATGAGGTACAGGATATTGCACTAGCGCTCGCTATCCATTCATAAGGGGCAACGTCATATATTTCTAGATACAATGGAGGATATTTACAACGAAGTGGTGGAGTGCGGTGTTAGCCTCCTTGGGTTAACGCCGCAGTCCGCCACTTCAGAAGCAGGGCTGTCCCATATTTACAACAATATGGTGCAGCCCTGCCTTTCCGCCTGTGCTGGTGCTAAACTTAGCAGCCTAGAGCCAACGCAGGCAGCCTTGCACTATAGTGCATAGGTGACTGCCTTGAGGGGAAGATTGTTTATGTGCAGGAAGAGTCCTGCACATAAACAACCAATGGCATGTTACTGTTTCTATGTGTGCTGCACAACACAACACACATGGAAATATCAAAAGCAAGGAGAAATAAAGCATTTTTCATCATTTTGCCTGTTTACGACCAGATTTTTTGTGGTCTTTTTTTTGGTGCTGCCTCCTATTTACACCCCCCTTATAAATAGAGGGCAGCGTCAAAATCAATAGGTGTTCCGGTGGAATGCCCACCACGTTCCACCGCAACACCCATTGACCTCCTCTTTCAATCTAAGAACAGTGTGAAAGGGTGCCTTATTTACAAGGCAGCATTAAGCCACGTTAAGTGGTTTAACGCTGACTTGTAAATAAGGCAAAGCCCCTATTGCCACTACAACATCATTAAAAGTGATGCTGTGGTGGCGATAGGGGCTTGTAAATATGCTCCAGCGTGTCTCTCAGGGGTGAGACATTTTGATCAGGCAGGCTTTATCACAATTAGAGCATCACATTTATCTTTGTGAATAGTTCGCACGTATCGTTTTAGATGGCAAATCTACAGTTAAAAATTGCACATCGTAGTAGTGATTGTTTCTCTGACTTGTTTTTATGAAATGGCTTTGGCAAATTTGTATGTTGTTGGTCAGGTTAGCTTGGTTTTAGAGCTGGATGTAGTTTGATGTCCACCCTATTCTCCCTAAGTCTCAGTGGAGAAGCTAGGTACATGTAAACACAATAAGTGAATAGCTAAAAGTGTTACTGGATAGGGAATTCATTTAGAGTGTTTTCTTGTAGTTGTTGAGTCTTAGGAGAGGTAAAATCGTAAAAGGATTTGGTGCACGTGTGTCTTTTATGTTCGTTGTGCATTGCAACAGTAGTATAACACGTTGTAGAGTTAACGTGGGACGTACATGGAGGAAAATGCATATGAGAGTAATGTCTTGTCTCCGGGGTTCGAGGGTCAAAATATTAGATTCAACGGCAGAGTCGGAATTATCATTTCGAATCTTATTTAATAGATGGGTCAGGATAATTTCCTAATTACAGTGGTCGAATAGAATCATGAACCGAGTGATGATGGAGTTGCACATCTGTATTACCTCTCGTCACGGGTGTGCTTCGTGTTTTGAGAATTTGCATAGAATTTATTTTCTGGATGTTTACTTAGTAGGCACTCTTCTCATTTATATTTTGAACACTTTTGCTAGATGTGTGATCATGTCATGAAGCTGTGTTCTGCGTTGCAACAGCGCAGAAGTGGTTCGTGAGCATCGTTTTGTTTTCTTGAGCACACACAGTAACCCAAAGTATCTCTGAGTTGTCGCATGTTTAGCTGGCAGTAGAGTTCAGAAACACGTAGTTACTACCGTGTTTCGGAGTTCTGCTGTCAGCAAAGCACGTCTAATGCTTACCTCTGCCACTGGGAAAAACGTCCTCACACAAGAAATCCAATCAACATGTATAGGAGTTGGAAAAAGGCACTGCCCTCAAAAACTCCAATACGAGCATATAAGGAGAGCTCAGAGAGAGAGAGAGAGAGTTGAATAACAGGTTTCGAGAGCCTGAATGTGAGCTTCTTCTCTCCTAAGGTAAGTGGCAAGGGATCAGGAGAAAGGGGTAAGAAGAGAACAAGTCTGGGGAAGAGAGGATCAAAGAGATTTTCGTAAGGCCCAGACATAGTACACGAGAAGAAACAAGAGAGTTGAAATTTTTTTCTGAGGGCTTGATATTGACTATGAAAATCAAAGAGATGGTTTATGGAGGAAAAATCTGATTTACCAGGACTTGGGAAAGAAAGTATTTCTGCAACAACAATTCACGACAAATGACATTGCGCTTTATGCTCTTTTGTGCACTCCACAAATCTGTGATAACTCAGGGCCTTATTTATTAAGGCCTTGCAACACTTTTGCGCCGCCGTTGCGTCACTTTTCATGATGTGGAGGTAGCATAAATAATGTGCCACGTTGTGCCATATTTACAAGGTTACACATCTAGGCAGATGCGTCACCTTGTAAAGTCCAGTGCTACATTATACCTGCATAAGGTAAAATGTATGCAGGGTGGGCATTCCAACATGAAAAGGGTCATAGAAGTGTTGCAGTGAAATGTATGAGATTTCACTGTGACACTTCTAATATGCCACTGCTTCAAAACTTTACACCTGCCTCATGGCCAAAGGCACAAGCCTACCACAAGCATTGCTGGAGTTGTGTCATGCTTGCAACACAACTCCAGCAATGCATGACTTTTGTGCCGACAGATACATCAGCATTCTTGACATATCGGTTATTGTTTGCAACATGGAGCGACATGGAGCGCTGTACATTAAATGCGGTGCATCCACCAGGTCACAAGGAAGATGCAGTGAAAACTGTTGTATCGCTGTTTTATCGCAGCGTTGCAACAGTTTTCCTAAACGAGGCCCTCAATTTTGTGTTCCTCTTTGTGCCCACTACAATGTGGAGAAGTGTGGCTCACTGGTTAGAGGAGGCAGACCTGGAAGCAGAGGCCAGCCCGGGACCAGGGTTCAATTCCCGGCTCGGCGGGGTCTTGAGTCCTAAAATGTCCATGGACTCGACAATTCTCGCTCCGGTGCCTACTCGATTCACGGGTTCACACTCCGCGACTCTGGGCAATAGCTTGCTTAATCTCCACAACGGCCCTTTGCGGGGGGATGCCTGGCTTTCACCTTGCAGATACCCTGCCGGGGTTATCTCACAGGGGAATACCAGGACGGGTTCACTAAGCAAGCGCTTAGAAAACGCTTGGTGATTTGCGCTATATAAATTCCTGTACACACATTTCAACCCATCAAGAATGGTTTTAGATTCCTACAGCATTTAGATTCGCCAGGGCATTGCCATGCACGGAACAGCTAGATAGATGTCGTTAAATATCAGGAAGAGATATTGTTGATCAGTCTCGATTGAACACTTTTACAACGTTTTTTGGTGTATTTTTAGCATTAAAAAAATGTTTAAGTCCCATCACAGTGAGATTCTATATGCTATGCATTCTTCTATCTTCAGAAATTATTTGTCAAGTGTGTCTAATTTTATTTTATGTTGACCTGTTATGGCTTTATTGCCGAATAGAATAAAGTTTATGACTGACTTAGCATTTCTTTTACTCTCATTCAATAGGTGTCTTGCACACCTTTTTATAGGTTGCCTAAATGGAAATTCTACAATATGGAAATAGACGCGGTCTTGAGTTAATAGCAATTCATCAGCATAAGGGTTATCACATAGCCAAGCAATAGAAAGTTGAAACTGTATTGCAGCGTGAAGCTTATTATAAAGACAGAATGTAACGTAGGTGATTTTGAGGATTCACTTTAATACTGATATAGTGTAGATTTGAAATTGTAAGCCTGAAGACAAGCAGATAAGCATGTATGCATGGGTATCAGAGGGCAGGGTAGTTAAATAAAGACATTTAGGGGCCTCATTTGTGGGTTTTTTGCCGTAGGGCAGCGCAGAAGGCCTTGCTGCTGTGATACGCTACAGCAAAAAAATGAGCAGGAATCTGCACTATCTATTAGATATGGTGCATTCCTGTCTTTTTCCCCTGCGCCAAAACACAATGTACTGCCGTGTGCCAAAGCAGGCACCTTTGCACCATGGTGCAAGGGTGCCTGCATTGAGGGGATGATTGTTTTTTGTAAAACAAATCACAAGAGGCTTTTTCCTCTTTCTATGTGTGCTGCTATGAGGAAGAATGAGGAGAAATAAAGATATCTCGCCTCCCAAATGCCTCCCCGGGGGTGGTGTATGTTTTTTGCGCTGCCTCAGCCTTACAATTTCTCCTAAAATCTGGGGCAGTGTCAAAAAGCCATGGAACGCTTATTTCATGCAGTTTTCTGTGTGAAAGGGGCACATATTTATAAGGCCATGAAAAGCCACATAACATGGCTCTATGTGGCCTAATAAACATGCCAGTGGGACATTGTGCCACCGGAACGTCCAAAAAGTGATGCTCGCCGGCGCAATAGTGCCGGTAAGGCCTCATAAATTAGGCCTTAGGTACTCATGTGTCCTATCCTGGGGGAGGTTTTGTCAGAACATATGTTGATTATGCAGACATCAAGATAAATGTATGTAGCATTGTTACCAATATGAATTTCTGCCAGAAGGCAGTTAACACATATGTCAACAGACACACCTAACACACATAGAGTCCTATATGTAGAAGTAATCACACAAAGCATAGGCACCAAGCATCAATCAACATTTCTGCTATGTATGTTTATATACATGTATATATGTATGTGTGTATAAATGTACAGTTACTTACACAATACAAAACCTAGGTGTAAAGCTATACAACACTCAAAAAGGATGGAAACCCAAACATATGCCAATTTACAATGAAGTTGGAAAAATATTTGAAGTGCAACAGTTTTGCTCCAGTTTTAGGTTGATGGTTCTGATGTTCAGATCCTGGTACATAGATGGAAAAGCATACTTTCTGCTGTGTTTCTGCTTGCACCCACCTATCTCCATTCTGGCAATGTACTTCCTTCTGCCGTTGCACTGTCCACCTGATGCAATTAGTCTCTTGGTCAGTGTTGTGAAGACTGTGAAAAAGTCTCTTTTACGATTCTTCTATTTTCATTATGTGCCTGCTCACAGATGCTTTTATCTCCTGTATTAGAAATTTTGAAGTGTTAGAATTGCACAGAAATGTCAGTATCATGTCTGCCTCCGATCAAGGCTGACATATTTTATTATTTTTGTTACTGACACTGTCATAACATCCTAAAATCTTACAGTAGAAGCTGTCATGTTTTTATTGCTTTTTTGCTATACGAGCATATAATCAACATATGAAAGAAGATGTTGCATTTATCGCCATATTTATTTAGTAATGTTGATGATTTAATGTCTGTGAGTATTGTTTTGTTTTATAAATATAAAACAATATTGGTGCTCAAATACTCTAAAAACCAATGTATCTGACCAGAAGTCAGAGGGGCTTCTCATTGGCTATCACGTCAGAGGTCAAATGGATCCACTGCAACAACTAGCATTGAGCAGAGGCAGCTCAATGAAAGGTAAAGGGAAGTGACCTTCAGCCTGGCACTTATTATCATACCCAGGAGAATAGCTGTTGGGAAATGCCAGCTTTTGACAGTTATTCCCCCAGATTTCTGCCGTGTCTGTTTTTTGCTGGCTTTAGGACTCCTTTCAGTTTACTCCCAATAGCCAGGTTAAAGTGTATTTGCTACCCTGTAGGAAGCTGTCTCTGTATATGATACTGCCACTAGGTGGTAATACAGTGCACAGAGTCCACAGATTCCCCAAAGTGCACAGGGCTCAATGTAAAACCCAAAGATTTCTATTAGTGGTAGTGGTAGTGTGGGTCAGCAGCCTTAGGCCTAACACAGAGGAGTGTAAGACATTTAAGGCCCGATTACAACTTTTCAGCGGGCGGTGGCTGGGAGGCGCAAACTACCGCTCCACTGAAGGTCATCTACCCCGCCCACCAGATTACCACAAGTAGTCTGATAGGCAGGCGGCATGGCGCTCTCATGCCGGTGCCTCTTTTAAAGGGATCACACTACAAGTTTCATGCACGGCATGGACTCGAAAGTCGATGCAGTGCAGGAACCTATGTGCATGCACAGGAACGCCCACTGTCTGCATCCACAAATGTTTGAGGCACGAGGCGGCCCTGTAGGGCCCCCTTTGTTTCCTCTCTGCTAATATTTTCATGACGGTGGAACCACCATGAAAACCCTGGCAGAGAGGAAACTCGTAATATGTTTGGCGGGACCATGGTGGTGTGGACAAGCATATTGTAGTCTTTGACTGCCACTCCAATGTCAGTGAATGGCAGTTCCCTGGCAGAGCCGGCAGTCCCAAGGTGGTCCGACTGCCAAGATCATAATCAGGCATTCAGACTGCCGGTGAAGCAGTGGCTGGATCTGCTGCACCACCACAAGTCTGATGGTCCTCGGACCACGGCCCCTAGTGTGCAACAGTGATCAATAATGGACACACGACTCAAGAAGCAGATCCAGACCAGTTTAAAAAAAATGATACCTTTGTATTTTATTTTAAAACCAAGATCTTGTTGCAGAGGTAAGAATGTTTATATTAAACATACTTTTCATGTGTAAAAGTCAGCAGTGCAATATTCGAACAGTTCAAGATTATCCTGTGGCGGAAATCAAATGAGGGCTGAATCAATCCAGTATACATCTTACAGTTCCAGTTTTCGGGTGGTCAGAACAAGCCTGAGTCCAGGTTCAGTCGTGGGGGCTGGGGTACTCATACAGTGATGACCTATTGCCAAGGTGTTCGATACTGGCAATGATTTTTACCCCCGCGGTCGGCGGGGGCAATAAGCGGGGTATGTTTCAGCAGGTGGCTGTTGGACTTGGCCTTGTTGACTAAAGTTCACTTAAACTATTTGCTTTTCCCTTAGACCATTTTCCTGACAGAGAGCTGTAAAGTTATATGCTGTAGGTACTTGCCACTGCTAATTAGTGTGCAAGTACTGATGTTCCCTGTATAAATTATAGTGGTGATTAGTTGTCTCTGATTGGTATGTTTTCCTTACTAGCAAGATCCCTCAGTGATGTGCACTGCGTGTGCCAGAGCTAGTACTAAAGAAATGCACAGAGAGGAAACATAGGTCTTCAGTGTAGGGCCTGCGGGCATTATGCTAAATTAGAATGTTGTCTTGACAAGTGCTACCTCTTGTCAGGCCTTATTTTCCCTATTGTGTACACATGGGGCACCCCGGAAGGACATCCTAGGTAACCACTAGGGAGGGTGCAGTGTAGGTAAAAGGCAGGACCTGTGCCAGTGTGGGTGCTAGGCCCTGACAGTGGAAAAGACTCCATTTCATTTTCCCTGTTAAAAGGCCATCCTGCCCATAAGACAGAATGGGGGATGCTGGGTGTAGTATTGTTAGACTAGTTTCCCAAGAATTGGAAATGGAACAGTGAAGTTTGGTATGTCTGAACTCACAGGGTCATAATGCAACTTTTTGGGTAGATTTCTTTTTGCTGTGTGTCCAGAAATGGCTGTTTGAGAAAATGGCTGAGTTTGTGCTTTAGACCTTTTTGCATGTCTCAGCCGAGTGTGAATTGCCTGCCTGGCTCAGGGAGAGGTGGGAAAGGCTGAAGGAGGTCGGGCCCCAAGGGAGGGGCGGAGAAGGTGCCAGGCTGCCCTGCACCTGGAGCGGGGAGAAGGAGAGGCTTTGCGAGGTGAAGAGGCCTGGTTCAGAGTCATAAATCAATAGACCAATCTCCCTCTGAGTGATTAAAGATCCAGGCCCCCATTATCAAAAAGAGAACGGTGACACTGGGGTGGAAATATACAAGACTGATTTAGGGAAGGGTCGGGGACCCCTGAGCACAAGGAAACTTCAAAGACAATGAGGGGTATAACTGGAAGAACTGTAACCTCAAAACTTTGGTTAGGTTTTCGTCATGTTGACGATGTCGTCGAGAAGGGTCTCGGTATCATTCAGAGAATTGCTGGGAGCGCTTTAAAGATGCTGTGGACTGGTCGAGACTCTGGCGGCTTTGACCTGTCCACGATCAGGAAGAAAACCTCTGCCTCAGGAACAGTTGCTGAATAGGCTGCAGGAGACACTCGACCCTTGCTTCGGGATCTGGGGCTTGTGGGCAGTTTGTACCTCTTGACAGAGGAGAGACTGATGGGGCGCTGCAGTGGGTCATGTCCCCCCTTCTTTCTGAGCAGGACTTTGCTGTACGCTGCGTCCTGACCCCAAATGCCCGAGGTGAGCTGGCTCCCTGTTCGGAAACACAGGAACATAAAAGTTTTCAGGAAGTCTCAAGTGGCGAGGTGGTGGGACTGTGTTGTGGCAGCCTGAGAGCTCTGAAGGGGTGCCTGAGGTGATCGGGGGTACTCAGAGCGAATCAAGTATCTGATGTACAGGGTGCATGTCTTGGTGCGGCTATAGGTGTTGGAGCACCTGTGGATTGTGGGCATTGTGGAAGAGAACCGAGATTCGGGATGAGCAATGGGTGCGTGTCGCAGTGCAGTCCAGGCACTAGTAAGGAGTCCCAGTACATCATGGGCACTAAGAAGGAGTGAGTCTCCGACACTCAGGTCAGCGTGTGGTGGTACAACCAGGGTGTTAGTGGAGAGCGCCTGGTACCTTGTGTGCACCAGGAGGAGAGGTGAGACTCAGACGCTCAGTGTGCGTGTTGTGATGCGACCCAGGCGTTAGTGGAGAGCGCCTGAAGACCGGGTGCACCAGGAGAGGAATAAGTCCTGACAGCGCAGGAGAGGGGGGCCAAGTAATTGGGCCCTCAAAGGCAATGTGGGATACCCCCAGCGGCGTGGGACAGGCTTCATGGAAAGAGTTTGTGCTGAACATTTGTGGCCCGGACCGGCAGCACATTGCTGAACTACTAGCCCGAGCGCGCCTTGCCCGTGCTGACAATGTTCTGGAGTGAGGCCATGCCACTGCTGCAGGAAAAAGAGAGTGGGGTCGCGCCCCCCCCAGATGAAGTGGATCATCGCATCCGGCGGGGTGCAGGCCCGGAGGGACACTCTCTCGGCTTCTCGCTGCTGCCAGCTGTGTGCGCATGTTGCTTCAGCCCAGATCTCGGTCCGTGCTGGTCCCAGACTGGGCAGTACAGGGGCCAGGGTCCAGGGTGGAACTTGTGTGTCATTGTTGATCTGTGTTGGGGGCAAATGGTTTCACAACTTCTAAAAACAGTCATATAACACTTTGCATGTTTGCTGCTAATGAACTATCGAACTATTGGACAGTGTCTGACACTAGAGGTGCTTAACGAACTCAGGGGTTAGTGCGCTAAGCACTACGTTATATTTCTCTTACAGGATATGGGATCCTAGCATAGCGCACTGCCTTGGTTGTTTACGGCACTGTACTGAATTGCACTGTGACGCTTATTCCTTCCTTGCACAGGGCATGCTGGTGGTGATACACATTGCATTGTTTTCCTCACACACTGTACAAAATTGCAGTGTGACGCATTGCTGTATTTTTTCCTTGAACAGGGCATGCTGGTAGCGAACTGAGTTGCACTATCTTGTGTTGACACAGTACATAATCTAGATGCTATGCATTGTATTGTTTCACTGTGGCACTGTACAGAAACCCATCATAAAGTAGTACAGCATTCCTTGTATTTTGCAATGTGTGTGAATCCAGTGGTACAACGTACCTAACCTGTTGAGAAAGGTTAAAAGTCAGTGTAACTGTTCGTTAGAAGTGGTGGTTGGAGTTTAGGACTGCCCAACCCACCGGAAACACTATTACCCAGTGTATACATGTGGGAGTTGTATCGTTTGGTCATTTCGTATATCTTTTTATATAAAATATACTAGTTTTATACAAAATCGTGCGGAGTCCATTGGTGGTGACATCATTCGGGTTGCTGTGGGCGTGGTTGCGCATACTGAACACTCGTGCCTTGGAGATAAGCCTGGCTGCTCATGTCAAGCTACTAAAGGTGGGCTGGGCTGTCACGGAACATGTCCTTTCTTGGCCCAACATGGGAGCAGGGGGGTCCTGGTCACGCACTTGACAACAACAGTGCGCACAGGAACACCAGCTACTAACAGTGGCCAACAACGTCTGGTCACGGGCAGTCAGCAGTTATAGATTGGATGGGAGGTCCAGTGTTGTTGGATCAACCTGGGGAGATCGTGGTCGGGCAGGTGGAGCCAGAGTAGACTGGCAGGGCCACTAGCAGGAGCCTACTGGCTCTCAGGCACAGAGCTGTGAGCAGCTCGGGTCGTGAGGCAGAGAGGAACCTTTGAGTTCATGGAGGTCGTCCCGTAGCTATGCTTCCTTTGGGCATGGTTGAGTGGCGTGGACACATGTTCCGGACCTCAACCACTGCGTTCTTTGGGAGATCTTTTGTAGCAGTGATTCACATTGACAGCATGTGTCGGATGTATGACGTTACAACGCATACTTTTACAACGCATACCGTTACAACTCATTTTTTACAACGCAAAAACTTTTACAACGCATACCATTACAACGCATGATTTTACAACGCAAGTACTTTTACAACGCATGCCATTACAACGTAAGTATTGGTAAGTATATAATATTTTTTTTTAAATTAATTGTAATTAATAAAATTTAATTTAATTTAATTTATTTAATTTAATTTTTTTTACCTTGTACCCCTGTACCCCAAAAACCCAAATTAACCCAGAAACCTAAAAATACCCTGTACCCCAAAAACCCAAAACTGTCCCTAAACCCTAAAAATACCCCTGTACCCCATAAACCCAAAACTGTCCCTGAACCCTAAAAATACCCCTGTACCCAAAAACTGAAAACTGACCCTGAACCCTAAAAATATCCCTTTACCCAAAAACTGAAAATTTTCCCTGAACCCTAAAAATACCCCTTTACCCATAAACTGAAAACTGACCCTGAACCCTAAAAATACCCCTTTACCCAAAAACTGAAAACTGACCCTGAACCCTAAAAATACCCCTGTACCCAAAAACTGAAAACTGACCCTGAACCCTATAAATACCCCTTTACCCAAAAACTGAAAACTGACCCTAAACCCTAAAAATACCCCTTTATCCAAAAACTGAAAACTGACCCTAAACCCTAAAAATACCCCTTTACCCAAAAACTGAAAACTGACCCTGAACCCTAAAAATACCCCTTTACCCATAAACTGAAAACTGACCCTAAACCCTTAAAATACCCCTTTACCCAAAAACTGAAAACGTAAAAAAAAAAAACATATAAAATATTAAATATAATTATATACTTACCAATACTTACGTTGTAATGGCATGCGTTGTAAAAGTACTAGCGTTGTAAAAACATGCGTTGTAATGGTATGCGTTGTAAAAGTTTTTGCGTTGTAAAAAATGCGTTGTAATGGTAGTGCGTTGTAAAAATTGCGTTGTAAGTGATGTTTACCGCATGTGTCGGTCCTCAACTGTGTTAGTTCTTAGAGTTCCTTTGCAGCAGGGAGGATTGTTGGCAATTGGGGTAGCGTTGACAACAGTGGCATACAGTGGAGTGGTGTAGAGTGGAATGACATACAGTAAACTGCTTTAGAGCAGAGTGTTGTAGAGTGGAGTTAGAGTGACATACAGAGCAATAGCGTAAAGTGGAGTGGCATACATGAGAGATTGGGGATTTCATCAGTGATGTCACTGACCATGTATTATGTGAGGTCATAAGCAGTGCATTGCGAGGGTGCAAATTATAGCTGCTGCATTTCCCCAGTTTTGTATGAGTGAAATCTGAACCTCTATAATGTCCAAGTAACATTTGGTTTTTCAATGAATTTCTATGGTTGTTTCAATTCTATTTGCTAACTATGACAGGTTTTTTTTCCAGTGAAGATCTATATATATATAATTATTGGGACATGGAACCGCAAGTACCACAATGCACTGCTGTGGTCCACTAGAGGGCGAACACTTTAAAAGTTAGTGACTAGCTTGTTTGTTTCATTGCCCTAATTGATGTCAGCGGCGTACCTTTGAAAAAGTTTAATGTGAACGAAACATGTCAGGATTGCCGGCTGTGTTTCAAATAAAATGGATACATCCTTCATTGTGGAGTGCGGCTGTCTCTCTGTAAGAGGAGTGTTCTATATATATATAAATATCCAACAAAAAAGTACTCCTTCTGGACTCCTACGGACCCGTGGAGAGTGGCAGGCACGCCGGCGGAGCACACAGGCTGTTGAAATCTCATGTAAAAACTCAAAATCCATGTGCTCTCAGAAATGAAAGACTCTGTATCAGTAAATGTGCACTGCCGTGTTTATTCACAATGCGTTTTACTTCATTAGAAGCTTGATCATGTGAAAATGTGGCAACCAATGTGGGAAACATATAATGGCAGAAGGCCATGAAAATAAACATAGGACTTACAGATATTGTATGTCAGACATGGTATAGCAGTATAAAGTATGAATCAGTACAAAGTAGAAAGGCACTTCAGCATAAATGTATAGAGTTGATCACACTCTCAGCAACAATGACACAATAATGTACATGTATCAAACCAGTGTGGTGATTCGACGCAATGTCATTCAACATGATAAGCAATTGGCCGGGAAATTATATATCACCATTATGCTGTAGTCAATCCAAATAGGACCTGCATTGAAACAAATATCTCAAACCTGACTTGAACAATGCATGAATTGTGTAGAGAATAACCCAAGTAGGAGAAGTGACGTTGTGCGTGATGTGTTTGTCATTGCGGAGGCTTGGAGCGCGTGCTTATGTTGTTAGCAAAAACCAGTGTAAATCAATAAAGTTATCAACGCTGATTGTTGCCTGGGTAAGAGGACATGAGTGAGGGCTGACAGCAGCACGTATGTCGAAAAGCATTGCTCAGTGTGTATGTGCGTACCTGCAAGTGCAGGTGGTTGGTGACTCTCAATAAAGGTATATTGAATGCGACCGCTGGTAATCTCCATGGTGGCTGGGAAATCAGGGCAGGTGCATGTAATGTCCTGACCGTGTGCGTGTGTCTGCAAATGCAGGCGATTGGTGACATTCACTAAAGTGATATTGAATGCGACCGCTAATGATTGCCATGGTGGCAAGGAATCGGGGCTGATGCAGGGTGCCGACTTTCCTGTGTCATAGGAGATAGGCTGCCTTTTGAGAAGGTAATCACACACAGAAACCAATGCATGTGATAGCAAAAGCACAGCTCAGTGCCTTTGGATAAACACACAATTACACACAAATACAAAATTGCACAGAAAGTTCAACATCCCGGTAATAAGTATAACACTGGCAAGTGACTTAAAATGGTCCAGCAGGTCACTGAGTCAATGTACCAAAATTCATGACAAAATGCATAAAACAAGTTACCGACATGAAGTGATGCGATGATGTGCTCTAGCAACCATGAAGGAGAAACAAGGGTAGGTGGCCCGTGCTGGTGAGTACTGGTGAGAGGGCCCCTTCCTTTCCTCCTGTAAAACAAGAAGAAAAAAAAGAAGTGATTAAAAACAGAATCCCCTGACCCTGTACCTATACACATGTTACTGTGAAAATTAAACGAATTCATTGAAGTTATCACAGTGAATAAGATGTAAGTCACTCAATGGAAGTAGGAAAAAGTGTGAATGCAGCTCAGAAAAGAGATGGAGATGAAATGTAAATAGAAATTCAGAGAAAAGAAGATATCAACAGATGTTTGCAGAAATGGAAGGCTAAGCAAGCAGAGGTGAAACACCACTAATCCATCATAGTTATTCTTTCAGATGTATTGACAGTTCTTCTTCCTGGTTCAGACCTCCTGGGTTCTTCGTTTGGAAGTCTATAATGTACCTAGAATCTTTCTGTCGTAGATTGAGAGCCCTTTTGTCACCTCTGGGATGTTTGTCAATGTGTTCCAAAATAGAAAAACTCATCTCTTTGGTGTTGTCTTGCCTCAGGATACTTGGGATCAAAGTTGGTAATGGCCCTGCTGTATTCTAAGATGCGCTTTTTCGCCATACAGGTGGTGCTGCCAGTATACCACAGTTTGCAAGTGCACTCTATGGTATATATGACATAGGTGGTGCTACAGGTTAGGAATTGGGTCAGCTTCTTACTGACACCATTGTATGTTACCTGTTTCCGAGATCTACTATTGTTGCATGCTTCGCAATGGCCGCAAGGATAAAAACCCTTGAGGCCATGTTGGCTTCCCTGTGGGTAGATGGTAATGTCATCTTGTACCAACATGTCTCTGATGTTTCTGCCTCCTCCGTACGTTGTGCTCGGTTTGTCAGGGATGCTTTTACCTATGACGTTGTCACTCTTGAGGATCTCCCAATTCTTGGTCACAATCCTTTTGATGTCAGCGTCAGAACTGAAAGCCATGATCATTCTGGATTTGCTATCTTCGATGTCAGTGTACTGGTCTGGTTTGTCTGTGATGGTCACTGATCTATCTACCAGACTCGTTCTATCATAGGCCTTCTTCAATACCCATTTGGGGTAACCCCGTTCCCTGAAGCGCTCTATGATGTTGGTGCTCTCACACTGGTAGGCTACATCTGAAACCATAGGTTTCAGGTACTTTATAGTTAGAAAAAAATAGCATTTAAAATACCTTTGAAATTCACTAAAATAACATAGGTTTCAGAGTTCTCAGAGGTGTTATAAGTAGAAAGTAGCATTTAAAAAACCATAAGATAGTTCTTTAAGTAGTAGTCACGTTTGCAGAGAGGTAGAGAAAGGGTGCTGGGCCTCCGACAAGCGCTCAGGAATTCCGCTGCATAAAACATACAGAAGGTACCAGGAGGGCTTTTTTTACAGAGTTTTATATAGCACAAACTTGACCTGAATCGGGTATCAGAGCACTTTACATAGCACCAGTTGCATTACATGAGAACACATGCATTTTTTTTGTTAGGCACAGGGAGATTAAGTGATTTGCCCAGAATCACAGGATTTTCAGCGTCATTGTTGAGACTCGTACCCAGTTCCCTAGATTTGAGATCGACCGCCCTAGACGTTAGGCCATTGCCTCTCCCCCTCAGGTGTAAAGTGGACATCATCCCTCATCCTGTAGTCTGCCCGGGGTACGTTTGCAGAGCCGTGGTGAAATGGGGTCATGGCCTCCGAAGACTTCCTAGCAATCCCACTGTGTGGGACATACTGGAGGTAACAAGCGGGGTACTTGACCCCCTAGGATATCCTTGGGGGCCACCTACCCCTCCTATTACCTCTAATAAGTATCCCACAGCAGTATTGCTAAGTTCTCATAACAGGCCACACACCCTTTGCCCACCACTCTGCAAACATGCTCCCTGGCACGCTCTTGGAAGGGGATTAAAGTCCCCTTTGCTTATGGAGGTCATTTAGGGGACAACCAGCCTACCTCTTGACTATAGTAAACCCCACACAGGACCTCAGGACACAAGTGGACTTCATCCCCCAAGCAGCAGTGCACCAAGAGGTGCATTTGCAGAGTGGTGTAAAAAGGGGCGTTTCCTCAGACCACCTCTCTACAATCCAGCTGTGTGGCGTTTACTGGGGTTACCTGGTGGACTAGTTGTCCCACAGGGACCCTCAGTATTCATGGTGACTTAATTTTCAACTTACAACGCGCCTGGGGGCCGTGTTTACAGAATGGGGCAGGGCGGGGCAGGGCCTCTGCTGAGATGCCGGCTTTAAAAAAAAAGAACTATTGGGAAGGGGCTGTGAGGCCCCCTTTCTCTTACTATTTTTGTAAGGGCCTGACCCCTTTATTTAAACTTTTTAAATAAACAGAAAGGGGGCCACGCAGCCAACCATCCCAAGGCCAATTTTGGCTCCAGGGACCCCATCCCTCGGGGCTGGCCTGCTGTTTTTTATTTATCTGTTTTATTCACGGGCAGGCCACTTTTGGCCCCAGGGACACCATCCCCCGTGGCCTGACCTCTGTGACGGTGACCGTGGGGGTAGCCCCATTGTCCCGACGGCTCCCCGCCCTGCCTCCAGTGTTGTCACTGACCATGTCATGAGTGATGTAATATGTGACGTCATAAGCAGTGCATAGCGGGCGCGCGAGTTATAGTTAGCTCAACTAACTACAACAGGTGAATTTCTCTGGTTTTATGTGAGTCAAATGTCCAACTAACTATAACGTCCCTGAAACATATTTTTTTTTCAGTGAATTTCTAAGGTTTTTTAAATGCTAATTCCTAACTATGACGTCTGTAAAATCTATTTTTTTTCAGTGAATTTCAAAGGTTTTTTAAAAGTTAATTTCATATTTTAATATTTATAAAATCTATATTTTTTTCTAATTGTCTTTTAATATTTTGCAACTCTATTATCCTTTTTTAACTTTAAAAATTATGTAATGTTTTATATCTACCCCAAAAAATATGTATATCATTTATTTTTTGTTGTTGAGAAAACTACAGCCCCGTACCGGTAGTCTACCAGGCTCGATCAGCACGCGAATCCTATCCACCACGTGTAAATGATGCGCATTTCATATCCGAAGGGTTTGTGGCACTGCGTCACGCGTAACAACGTTGCGCCACCTGCTACTGCTACAGGCACGCTCTACCAAGCCGCACGTTATGTCATGTACGTATTGGTCACGCCCACTGCGTGTTGCGTATGCGATGAGTGCATGCTGCCACGCCCTGTGTTATGTCATAGACGTACGGTGTCGTGCCGCGTACACCATTCCCTCATTTCTTTTGTCCCAAAGCTATATCTAAATAACTTTAAAGTGTATGTGAGAGCAAGCAATAATCAAAAATAGTTTAAACATTTATATATTTCTAACTGTAATAAACTTATATTATAGTGAATATATTTTCTCAAAATTACGTCGGGTGCAATCTCCTTGCGCGCTGGGTGCGCAATTGCCATGTGACCATAAAAAAAAGTATTTCATTAGTTCATAACATTTCCCATTGTAACAGTTGGAAAACGCCACCCATTTTAGTCAATCTCTGTATTGAATTGGATGAGACACACCTCTTCTGCTTAGAGAGCTTCAGCAAAGGCCCACAGCCACATGGCATTGACTTGAGCTCCACAGTTTGCAATACGCGAAGCAACAAAAAAGCATGTGTGGAGCCTGCAATGATGCCTATGAGTAGTGCAGACAGAGCGCACTGGAGCAATGTCTTTTCCTAGAGGACTGCGTTATCGACAATACCGACTCCATCTCAAATGTGAACACCACTGTCTGTAGTGTAGGCTATAGAGAGCGTTCAGTTAGGGCCCACAGCCACGCAGCATTGTCTTGAGCTGCCCAGTTTGTCATATGTGAAACAAAAAAAGCATGTGCGGAGCCTGCAATGATGCGTATGGGTGGTGCAGACAAGGCACACTGGAGCAATGTTTTTTCCTACAGGACTGCCTCATCTACAATACCTAAATATCAGCAGTGCATTGCGGGCGCGCGAGTTATAGTTAGCACAACTAACTATAACGGAGGAATTTCTATGGTTTTGTACGATTGAAATGTCCAGCTAACTATAACACTCATGAAACCTATGTTTTTTTTTTGTGAATTTCAAAGGTTTTTTAAATGCTAATTCCTAACTATAATGTCTCTGAAACTTTTGTTTTTTTCCCTGAATTTCAAATGTTTTTTAAATGCTAATTTCTAACTATAACGTCTCTAAAACCTATGGTTTTTTCAGTGAATTTCAAAGGTAATTTTTAAGTTCAATAGTAGTTATACCTATTTTTTTGTACTGAATTTCTACAGTTTTTCAACTGTTTATTTATAAATATTTTATTTATTAATCAACATTATGTATTTTTCAGAAAATTGCAAAAAAAATTCTAAATAAATTTGAAACGGAAATACTTTTAAATATTTTTTTTGAATTTTAAAATATTTATATAATTTTCTTTTAAAAACATTTTTTTCAAAATTTTTTGAGGAGTCGTGCACCCAAAGCATACCTAGCGCAGCAGGTCCACGTATTCTAACTGCCATTTTGGAAAAGTCATGAAGGATCCACGTATGGTGAGCGATGAGTGCATGTTTTTTTTCAGTTACGTCATATGCGTACAATATTACGTGGTGTGCGCGACCGTTATGCGACTGGTCCACGACTCCTGCTCCTGCGCATTTTTGACACATGCGTATTATGATACGCGACGCTTTCGCTGTGGCGGGCCCCACGTGACGTCATATACATGCTGAGGCGCGCTGGGTACGTGACTCCCGCAAATTTTTTTTAGGTTCTATAATGATATGTACGAGTCTTTAATGTACATATTAGGGCAAAACATTATCTAAGGTATTCATAAAAATAATATATTTCTACTTGTAATAAACTTCTAATATTTTTAAATATATTTTCGCGAAGTCGCGTCGGGTGCACGCTTCATGAGCGCACGGTGCGCAGATCCCATGTGACCTAAAAAAGAAAGATTTGATTGGTTCATAACATTTCCCACTGTAACTATTGTAGGATCCCACCCATTTTAATGATTCTGTTTGGAGCAGTTGATGAGAGACATCGCTTCTTCTTCCAGAACTGGTTTTGGCATTTTCTTTGGTGTTTTTAAAAATTGCACTGGAGAAATGGCTTCTGGTTCGCAAGCTCCTCATCATTCTTCAGATGAAGATATCTTGGAGAAATATCCAAGCAAGCAGTGGCCTGAATCAGTTGTATGGACTTTTTTCACCTTTCCTGCCGGAGAAAAAAAGGTCAATGCAAGAAAAGTTACATGCTTGCTGTGTGACAGGGTCCTGTCGCGAGGCAGTGACAAGAAATATTCCTGCGGAACAGCGAGTATGTATAATTATATGCGGTCCATTCACCCAAAGAATCTGGCACGAGAAGAAATGAGGCATGCAGCAAAAAATCCACCCCCAGGCATTGACAGCACCTCCGGAGCATTCACTTCAGCACCACCAGTAGACATTCACCCAGAATTTGCTTTTCTGCAGTAGCACTAAGTGCAAAACCATCATCTGTTATGGTGACCAGTCAGTGGACACTATTTTTGCAGCTCAACGGAACCACCAATGCAAATGTTTTTTATTTTTTTGTTTTTTGTTTTTGGAATGATGTTGAATTTCAAAAGCTAACTGTTTACTTAGTTCCTTTTTGTTAAATTTTTAAAAAAACACCAAAAAAGTACCTCATTTAAAAAAAAAACTACAAAAAAAATAGAAAACAAAAAACAGAAGGAAAAAAAATATTTCAGAACTACCTCATCTGATTTAAAAAAGAACTATATTTGCATGGTAATGTCTGAAAGTTTAGTTGAATGTATGTGTAGAACATGATTGACTGAAAGAATGCATTAGTACTGTACGGTGAATTTATAGGGGCAGATCTATGAGGAAGTGCTGCAGCGTGACACTGCAAACCCTTTAGCTGCACCGTGCTGCGGCACTTCTGAAGCACAGGGATGTGACATATTTACATAAACATGTCCCAATTCTGTGCTCCCTCTGCACTAGCACACAAACTGCAGCCATGCAGTGACACAGGCACCCTTACACCATGGTGCAAGGATATCTGTGTCATGGAGAGATTGTTTTTGTGCAGGAATGGACAACTTCCTGCACAAAAACAATCACTGAAGGCATTTTCCTCATTCAATGTGGGCTGTGGAATACAGCATGCATTAAAAGAGGAAAAACGAGGAGAAATGAAAACATTTCACCTTGTTGTGCCTCGCTACACCACCTCTAGGGTGGCGCACCATTCACACGTATCTACAGATTTAAACTTTCTCGTAAATCTTGAGATGTGTTATTCCATGGGTGTTGTGTAGGAACAGACACAGCAACACCCATGGAATGTCCCTTCAATGCAAAGTGCTGCATTTGAATGGGTCTATTTTCAGTGAAAGGAAAAGCCATGTATGTGGCTTTTTCCTCTCCTTGTAAATAGGGAGGAGTCCCCAGCGCCATCACTACGTTACAAAAAGTGACGTACTGGTGGCGCAGGGGGCTTGTAAATCTGCCCCATAAGCACTTAGGTATTGGCAGAGTGATACAATGAGAACATAGGGCTGGATGGGTGATTGACAAACTGCATTAGACTGACAGGAGGTATCCTAGACTGCATGAGTACTACTTCAGTATTTATTGGAGTGTACCAATAGTATGTATCTGCTTAGAGGTTTGTAGGGATTGTGCGCAGAATATTGTATGTGTAGAGTGCTAGTAGTTGACAGCAGGATAAGTTTATAAGCACTTATGTTTCATCAGAGTGATTAGATAAGGACATGCTTCTGTCAGGATGATTGTAGGAGTGGACACAGACTCACAGTGTGATTCCAGACAAGCATGACTAAAACCTGGACTTTTTGTCAGGGTTACAAGCACTCTTACCCGTAGGATGCTTGTTAGATGATTTTGCAGAGACGTTATAGACCAACTTTCCTTGGCTCTAAATAACACCCAGTGATGCATGATTAAACAGTAAGGTTATTAAATAGAATCTAGGGACGGGGGCTGGATCTGGGACGCTACCTGTTCCTTGATTGTCGGCCCGCGAAGCAATAAGGAAGAATATTGTAACTTGAACTCCTTTTTAGCTATTTCATTGCTATCCTATTCTAAGATTTGCACTCTTGTTATTTAAATCCAAAGAGGAGTCTACCTGCGACTTCTGAAGTTAGGCGTCGCGTCCGTGTTTTCTTTGTGAAGTGAGATGGAATATGTGTTGATGGTCTTCGTGGAGATCAAGGGGAGGGCAATCTTTGGAGACGTTTGTTGTATTCCTACATGAAAATGTAAAGGGGTGAATAAGTTACTGATTTTTCTCATCTAAGAACTGCTATTTTAAAACTGTAGATTAAAACATTCCATTCTCTATGTCACTTACTCTTTTTACCCTCTTGAATTCGTTCCTTCACAACCTATATATTGTATGAGAAAATCATGAATAGAAATAACACACTCTGAACAGTTACAAAGTTCAAGATACAAATGTTCCCTTTAAATCATGAAAGCGTTGATTGGTTAAGTCTTTAAATCTTAAAAATTTTCTTTATCAGAAAACAAGAATGTTCTACGCCAAGATTCAAATAATCGTCTTAAAATCATGGCAGGTAAGTATCTTTTCTAGGTTGCTGCTTGCTTGCGGTGGGCGCTTGCATTTAAGTAGAAAAATGTTCACTTAGCTTTTAAAATGTTCTTCTTTCTTTCTTGCAGCTTATGAAGGTTTAGGCGATGTCCATTGACTCCAGGGTGTTACCTCGCAGAAGAATCCAAAGAACTAGCAGGACAGGTGAGTCTTCTGGAAGTCAAAAAAAGGCAAAGCGTCTTGGTACATGGGGTGTGGCTCTTTATACTCGTACCACACCCAAACGGCTACTGACTCATCGCGCACATTTACTTACGTGCGTATGCGTTTAAACTGTTTTCCTCTTTTTCCGGTAGCTTCAACAAGAGTGCTCCCAGCTCTCTTACCTGTGCGAACAAGTTTTTCCGATAAATTATGAGTCTCCTTTTGTGTAAATATCAAGGCTGCATATTTCCCTATACACGAGCAGTAACAAACATATCACATAACGATTATGTTACAAATATGTCAAAACACGATTATGCTACAAATCAATATACAGAATATACATACAAATTAATACCACATTAACCATTGGTGTGCTGGATGCATGGGACAGGGGTGGGTTTCAAAGTGAGATAAGCTCCTTTAGGAGCACTGCGCCAAACTATTGGTGGAGTAATAAGTGTCATGACAGTACTCCCCTTTAAAATCCCCCCTAAAACTTGAGGGACTGGTTTTGGATTCTCTGGGTATCTCAGATGAAATTGTTTTACCAAACGTGGAGCATGTTGTAAGTTAGCGAGGGGCTCCCAAGAGCGTTCTTCTGGGCCGTAGCCCTTCCAATGTACCAGATAAAATAGTTTTCCACAAATTCTTTTTGAATCCACTATTCTTTGTACTTCAAACTCTGGAATCCCATCAATTTGTATAGCTGAGGGAGTTTTCTTTAACCTGGTCATTGGATTAAATGGCTTAATCAAAGACACGTGAAAAACTGGGTGACAACAATATTTGTGAGGTAAGGTCCATTTTACACTGATTGGATTTATGGGTTTTTCTATGTCAAATGGCCCAATGAAACAGGGACAGAAGTTTTTTACAGGCTTTTATTTTAAGATGTTTTGTGGATAACCACACTTTGTCTCCGATTGAGTATTTAAGTTGTTGTGATCTGTGTGAATCTGAGATACTTTTTTGGGTTTCTTTTGCTTGAGCTAAATGATATTGAGTTTGTGTTTGGATATGAACTAACCTCTTAATATGTTCATCCAATGATGGAATTATGAAAGGAGATCTAATTGGTCCAGGTATATTTTTAGGATGAAAATCATAAGTGCTAAAAAATGGAGATAGACTAATAGAGGAGATATCAATGTTATTGTAAGCAAATGCTAAAATCCATAACATTTCTGACCATTATAGTTCATCTCCCATTAGTGCACATCGTAAGAACTGTTCTATAGTTTGGTTGGTTCTTTCTGTAAGACCATCTGTTTGAGGGTGATAACTGGAAGAGGTGCGAATATCCATGTTTAAAGTTTTTCCAAAATTTTGCCAAAAATGAGAAATGAATTGGGGGCCTCTGTCCGAAATTATTACCAAGGGAATTCCATGTAATCGAATTACTTCTTTAGAAAATATTGAGAACAATTTCAATAAATAAGATGACATCAAAATGAATTCAGTCCAATTAGTAGATCTGGATTCAAGATTCTTTAAGGTTTTTAGTGAGATTTAGCACCATTAATGTTGCAGCGAGGGCATCTGGTCGTGGGAGATTGAGTCAAAAGTCAAAAGTTACGGCTGCCCACAATGGTGGGTAGAACGGGTATATTGGACCTGTTCTCACCTCCGGACTCAGTCAAAAAGTGTTGGAGAAGATAAAGACCAGCATGGCAAGGCAGCAGGCTGTGTTGATGGAGGAGTTGTTGATGTCAGGAAGCTGCTAGACAAAGTCTCAGTGATGCCTTTGATGATAAACTTGGACTCAAGGAGGCGGTTCAGTTCTCCTTTAAGCATCAAACCAGTCCTTCAATCAGCAAAGCAGTCATTTAGGCTGCAGGCAGTACTTCTGGCATCAGGGCAGTATGTCTGAATCCTCCACATGCTTAGGAGTGCAGTGAAGAGTTTTTCTGAGGGTCCAATATTTCTACATGCCACCAGCCTTTGTGTGTTAGGAAACACCCTGTCCTACTGTCACACCAGGTTCTGGAGAGTACTTCCACTCCCATGTCAAGGCTCCCAGGAGTCTGGGGTGACAAAAGACTGGTGTCAGGTTCCTATAATTGCACTGAAGGCAAGTATGTTGAAGTGTAAGTGGAGTAGGGCAATACTCTCCCCCTCTCCATCCTGGCAGGATGGCGCATCCTCCCACACCTAGTCCCCTTTATGTAAGTGTCTGGGAGGAATACACAAACCCAACAGAAAAGCTTTTCACAGGCACATTACAAGTTGCATATGCTTTTATACTCTTGGAAATGGTGTAAGTCTGTTGCCATATTTTTAAATGAATATCCTATCCAGTAAAATGAATCTCAGATGCATGTTTCACGTCTTTGAAGTATTGTTGACAGAAAGGTTCTACACATGGTGTATTCTCATAGGCTATGACCACCAGTCATAGTTTTACATAGCTGCTCCCAAACAAGCACAACTAAATGGACAAAAGTTACAAAAATAAATTGATGTATATCAATGTTTAAGCCATCTTTTTAACAACAATGCGTTCATTCTTGCCCAGGAACTGGATGTCTTATACAATGCAGCCTGGTTTATTGGCCAAGGAATAATATCCAATTCACATGATCTAAATTAAAACACAGTAGAGGTAAGACATCAGTTTAATATAAATATAAGCACATCCAGAACTGTTTATGTGCACCACAGCAGTATGAGTCTCGTGAATCATGTGATGAAAGGGCAGACTAGAAATATTTTACAGTGCTAATCCTTCAACAGACATGAAATCTGCAAAATTAGAAATACGGATTAGTGCTGCACTTTTATTTTGACGGTTATGTTACTGATTAACAGTTCTCCTGTGTAGCTTATTGCATTTAGTATAACATTTCACATTTGTGGTGGCATAGCTTTCCAGCAAAATCTAAACCGGGGGCAAAGTAAAAATACATCCATTGATATTTTTTTTTTATTGTTTTAACTTTAAAGCCTGATTTAGAGTTTGGTGGTTGGGTTACTCCATCCCAGACACAATTGGTGTTCCAGCTGCTTTGATATAAGATCATTATATCCTACAACACTTAAGTGGACAGGATAGCCATAGGTGTGTGACATATTAAACTGTGTGCCAAATTCTAAATTGGGCCAATATTATTGTTATGCTGTATTTTAACCTGAAAGTCTGCAACAGTGGCTCAGTAAAACATTCATATTTTTATGGTGAGTACACTAACCCCTGTTGCAAAAATAGAAATTCACCAGATACAATTTTTAAAAAAAAGTCTATGTAGTACTTTAGTTGACATTGCTGAGAAAAAAATATATATAGTACCAAGTGAGCATAAAGAATCCTATAACATTTGTGTATTGATTGGTGCATTCAGTTATAATCTTTCCACAATGTCAACTGGTTGTCGACTTACCAACTTCAGCCACAGATGTTCCCTTTTTGGATGACCCTTGTGATATCAGCTGATGGAATCAGATTGCTCATAGTCAGTGTTGCCATGGCATCTTATATTCCAGCAGCTATAGAAAGAAGAATTATGTTCAATGACTATTGAAAAATTATAAAAGTGATATTGACCAAAAACGCTGATACATTAGAGAGGGATACATGAAAGGAAAACAAAAAACTAATTTTACTCTAAAGAGTTGCTGTATAAAGAATGTACAAATAAAACAAAGTAATGTACACTTCTGGGCATTTATAGAGCTTGTCTTAGTGGGTGTTTTGGTGGGTATGTATCTGATGTAGCCCTTACAATGTCGGTATAGGTGAAAGAAAAATATATATCAGTGATGCAAGGTTTTTTTTTAGTGAGAAAAAGAAGGGTTTAGAATCTTATTTGGCACCAAACTGTTGTCTGAAAAAAGCAGTCTGTTAGACTGGTCAGACTTACGGCTGTCTGCCTCCAAACCTTTTGCCTATTCCCCTCCTGTTTTGCTGAATGTGTTTTTGTTGGTCTTTGCAACTTCTAACCATTGCTAAAGTGCTTGTGCTCACTCCATTAAACAAGGTAAAATTGGCTTACACCTAATTCACATTTTTTATTTACTTATAAGTCCCTAGTAAAGTGGTATACAATGTACCCAGGGCTGGTAGAATAAATGATACCAGTGAACCTGCAGGACTTATTGTGCCACCCACTTGAGTAGCCCCTTAAAACATGTCTAAGACCTGTCATTGTGGTCTGTGTGCAGCGTGAAATTGCCAATTTGACCATGAAAAATATACCTCTTACCAGTCATAAAACCTTTTTTTTAAATAAATATAGGTTACCCTTAAGATAGACCCTCAACAGGCCATAGGGTAGGTTGCAGTGTATTTAGAAAGTTGGACATGTACTCTTGGGTTTTACATTATCCTGCAAGCAAAAAAACATTGTTTTTCACATATGTGTGGCCTTCCTCCCCCATAGGATAGCATTGAGTTACCATGTTAAATTTAATAAGTGATACCTTTTGTTTGGGAACAGGTATACATATCATGTTTGGTGTCTGTGGAATTGTAATTTTAAAGCCCCATTTATTAGTAAGGTTGGGTTGTAAGTCACAATTCTGAAAACTTAATTTTTAGAAAAAGTTGGTGATGTCTGCAGCCTGTTTCCTGGATCACATGACTAGGTGTAGTTGGCCTTTAGAATGTCCTCCCAGTTACACAATATGGGGACTAGGTGTTGGCCGGGGAGAAGGGTAGACCTGTGCACAGCCCCACTGACACTTCACAGAATCTGTCACATCCCACACATGACGAGCTTTACACTAGCATGTTGTGCCCCAGAACATCCTGGGGCCAGGGCAGGGAGAAATTAAATCCAAATACCATCTGTGGGGGACTCTAGAAGGTTCTCCCACTTTGAAGCTGGCACCAGGTATAAACATAGGGCCCTCAGATTCACTCTTTAGTTTACTTCTGGACCTGTGAAGGACTTGCAGAGGATTGCACTGCTGTCTGTGGCCTGCTATGTACTTAAGAGGACTGCCCTGCTGCACCACAAGCACTGTCCTGCTGCCTGAAGCCTGCCCTGTACCATCAGAGGTGTTTGCCCTGCTGCTTGAGACCTGTTTTTATGCTTGAACACTTGATCACCAGAATGACTACAAGGGCTAGCTGGCTGGTCTCCTGATTAGAGCCTCAGGGACAGAAAAGAGTCTAACCATCTGGAACTCTGACCTGGACCCAACCCGAGTGAGTCCTGACCCTTCACATTGTGGCCTTCCAGTCCTGGACCTGTGGAAGTAGTACTAAAGTTGCCCAAATAGCCCAAAATCCAAAATATGGAACTTCGTAATTTTTCAGCCAAAACATGCCCTGAAAGGCGAGAGGAAAGAGGGCCTTACCTGATTGCTGATCTGTCTAAATTAATCACCAATTGGTCTGACTTTGTAGTAGCTGCTGCTATGTTCTTCTCTACAGCAGCAAATCCTCTTCATTGGCCCCTCGCTGTTAGACCTGTCAGCCCTAGGGTGGTCTTACCCCATTTTTTGTCCTTTCTGCCTTGTTTTTGTAACCATCTTTTGTTGGACCGAGGTCTCTGGGTGCCTTACCACTGCCAAACAGTGCTGAGGTGCAGGTGCCCTCTCCCCATAACATGGCTGCCACAGGCCCCTGCTACTGCAGAGTGGCCATTGAATACACGCACTAGTAGTTAGGAGCAGGCTCGGACATCCTGATACTCTATCTCTGCCATCCCGCCTTTTTGTTCCATAGCCAAACATGTGGAAGCTCCTGGAACCTTCCAGCACTGGGAGGGGTTATGCTTTGCCGCCTTTACAGGAGGGTCACCTGACCTAGGGGTATAAGACAAAAGGAGGGAAACTTAACTTGTCAGTTGGGGCACCACTGGACCTGGGTGAACCTCTGCCGGAGTATAGGCAGTTGGGCCTAGGGGAGGAACCTACACTACTGGGACTGACTGAGCTTAGGCCCTGCTGTACTCAAGTTAGATGAGGGACTCTGCTAGCCTGCTGATCTTGCCCAGTGAGGGGGAAACCCAGGGGACCACCTCCAGTGTGCTGCAGGGAACCATCTTGCCTCTGATGCCTGCCAACTCAACCCCCCTTCTTTCCCCCAAGAACCTGCACTGTGACCTGCTGTGTAATCATCCCCCCAAGACAAGCACTGTACTGAATCAGTGGACTGCCGGCTGTGAGCACTGCTGGGGGATCAACCAGGTAATCAGCGCTGTGCCAACTAAGCGCTTGATTGAGAGAACTGTGCCCCCTGCGCTGTGCTCCTTAAGCGTTGTGCCCACCTAGCGCTATTTTGCCCAGGACTTTAAAGAACTGCTGCTGCTGGAGCTGTACCCTCCAGCGCTGCGCTCCTGAACTGCTGTGGCCAACCTGCGCTATAGAGCCTGCATATGCCCCCACCTGGTACACTGTGGCAGTGTTCTGCCTGGAGCTGTGACTTCAAAGCGTTGTGTGACTAAATGCGCTGCAGGCTCTAATCACCGCCGCAGCCCGGTACCTGTCTCCTAGTGCTGTGGCAGGAAGTGCACATCTGCCGAGGATCACCGCTGCGGCCTGGGCGCCGTGAAATCTGAGGCGCTTCCTGCGCCTCCCACTTGTGTGTGCTGCGGTCGGGCGCTGCGGCTGATTGCGCCTTGGGGCCTGAAAGTCACCGCCGCGGCCGCGGCGCCTTCTGCGAGAAGACCCTCATCGCTCAGAATCCCTGGTGCAGCCACCGAAGCCTGGGAGGGCCGCTGTGGTAGAGGAAAGGCCACAGTAGGGCCCAGAGCGTTCCTCAAGGCCTACGTCATCGGCCGTGTCTGGTGGCAGGCGCGGCCCCGTTGGTTCCTGCGGCCGCGCCTACTGGAAGCCGCCACTCGATTGGCTCCTGTGCCCGGCCCCTTGAAAGCTGCGCAGCCTTTGGCTGAGGCTGCCGCGCCTCCCTCAAGCCTCGTCCTCATTGGTCACCAGGCTGGAAAAGGCATCGGAAGGCCTGTGACCAACTCATACCACCAGCAAGGGGGCTCAACGGAGCACGAGAGCCCCCGACTTGCCCCGAGACCAGGATCGAGTCGCAAGGGCCTCACTGAGGCGGTGAACAAAGGTAACACCCCTGGGGGACGGCGGAGGTATCAGGGGATAGCGGGGGCTGCCGAAGAGCCTCCTAAGATCAGAGAGGCATACCCGTGACCGCCCCTCCCCTCAGGAGACTGCAGCTGGGCCCAAAAAGTCCCATTTAATGCTCCAAGGGTCCTGTTGGCTCTGTGTGCCTAAATTAAGAGTGAAACAATTTGGAGGCCTGCTGAACTGGGCACAAGACTGCTTTGGCTTCTGATATACTGTGCTTGAATTAACCCCTTGCCAGGGGTTAATTCAAGTTAGTTGCATTGAATTAGTATTTGAAAGATGTTGATCCCATTTGCCTGATACAAGAAGAGTTACTTACCTGTACTAAAGAGTCTAGATAAAGAGTCTTGAATTGAACAGAAACCTGGTGAGGTGTAGTTTTATTGTGTGTGCCTTCTTGAGTCAGTGTGAGTGTGGTGCTGCACCACTGCTTTACACATTGCCTTCAGGTGCTTTCCTGCCTCGCGCCAAGCTACCATGTCGGAATTGGGGACCCCAGTTCTAACACTCGCATAAGGGGTATTTGGTCTCTTGGAGCTTTACTTGGCTACAGCCTGCAGCCTCATACCGCTAGAAATTTTCAACTTCCAAAAAAGAGAATAAGTGCTTGATCACAATCCTGGTGGATGGGATAATCTGTCACAAATGTGACGGATATCCCGTTCGTCGTATTACAAGTTCCATAGGATATAATGGAACTGTAATTCTGTCCGCCAAGATTGTAATCAGGCCCTATGTTTGAATGTAGTCTGAACTTAGAAATGTTCTCTGCAACTTCATCCTGGGGCTCCCCAACAACAACACCTCCTCCTTGGATTCGGCTGGATGCCTTGCCCCACTGAACTTTAAATTCTCAGAAATGTTTCTTCAAAATTTCTTCAAGTCTGAAGTAAAGCAGAAACGGGCCCAATCTAACTCATATATTCGAACCACATTCCATTCTAGCCCTAAATTTTGACTTTTCCCGGGTCTTGTGCGAATAAATGTCAGCGATTGGCTCTTAGATTTTTAAGCACTAGATTGCACTAAAACTTTTAAAAATTCATAAATCCTGTTCCATTATGCACATAAGTAATCACAGAACATTTTCAGTTAGGGAGCAATTTACAAAATTTAAAAATATGAAAGAATAATAAATCTCGATGTCAAGGAAACAAATTCATGAAAGAAAGTGCAAAGAAGATAAAACCTTGCATAACAACAGTTTACCCAAATATATAACATAATTCTCAGCAAGAATACAATAATATTACGCAACCAGGTTCTACGTTTTATGCCAAACTAAAATGGAATCATAGTAAACAACAAACCCCAAACCAAAGGGTTGCTGTGGACTAGTTCACTGTTATGTCCCTGTGCTAGTGGCTCCTCCTACTTGGATATACATAAAACTCCCAGGTACTGCTTTGTTGCTTGGTTATGCAAAGGCTCGAAATCCACCTCGATTTTGGGTTTGTTATACTTGTGGCTGAAAAGTACAAAATGCACCACAGTTTCTGGTGCATTTGAACACAATGAATATTTACATTTCTGTTTTTCCTCTTTACACCATCTCACCTGGAAGTGAATATACAGTGATTTTGCTGCGGGGAGGGGTAATTATATTGTGAAACAACTCGAAATGTGGGGAGCATTTATGGTTTAAAAATGTATCCTTCAGGCCATCAGGCCTAGCTTCACTCCACATATTTTGTAAAACATGCTCTAAATAAATGTTTTTGCTACAAAGGTATTTCTTTCCAATAAATATGTTGAATAAACCAGGAAACAGAAGATGATCCGTTATTTGCATCCAGTTAACAGCTCAGGTACAAAAAACGAATAATCCCAACTGCTCTCTCCCTTCTGTATATATTTTCCTCACACATTCAAACCCATACATACCTCGTGGCAGCCAACTATGTTACAGCTCACCCATTCAAACACATACCACAAACACGTGGCAGCAAGCATTTCGCCATACTCACACGCGACTACAAACCAAAACATCCACACGAATATTAATCCAAGTTGACATGCGGGCGTGTGCGCCCATGCCAACTTCGAATAATAACATACCACACACCTCCCTCCTTTTATATATATATATATAGATTTTTTTAATTTTATTTGTAAGTTAAAACAAAATCCTTAAATTTGATAGGTAGCTTATGGACTCTTGAATTTCTCATCAAGCCAGCATGACCCAAAACACCAAGGGGCATATTATCAAGTCTGTGCGATCAAATTATCGCCGCTTTATCGGCCGAAAACGGCCGATAAAGCGGCGACAATGGGCTTGATAATATGCTCTATGGAATTCCAATCGAAGCCCATGTTAGATGTCTTCACATCTAACATGGGCTTCGATTGGAATTCCATAGAGCATATTATCAAGCCCATTATCGCCGCTTTATCGGCCGTTTTCGGCCGATAAAGCGGCGATAATTTTATCGCACAGGCTTGATAATATGCCCCCAAGTCCATTAAAAGAAACACACAATTCATTGGACAATGTATTCGTGTCTACATTTGTGACACCTAAAAATACATTTGAAGTATCATTATCATCTGAATCCTTCGTGCCCTTAAACTTGGATACTCTAAGGGGTATATTATCAAGGGGTTTATCTCCGCTTTTTTGGCTTTAAAAGCCAAGAAAGCGGAGATAAAATTATCTCCCTATTACCAAGCTGTCGCTAACACCAGTTAGTGACAGCTAATAGGAGATAGCGACCATCTTGGGCCCCGCTTTGCATGTCAGTGATATTTATCACTAATGACATGCAAAGTGGGCGTGCCAAGATGTTAGCGACTGGAAACAGTCGCTAACATCGCTATCTCCTATTACCAACTTTTGGAGATATTCGCGCTAAGCGCGAATATCTCCAAAAGCTAACACCTGCCCTGAGCAGTTCTTCACCATGTTATCCAATGGGAGGTGGATAACATGGCTAAGAGCATTTGCTCGATAATGCATGAATATCGCTGACTTTTCAGCGATATTCATGCATTGCGGCCGTTTTTTATCGCATTTGCGATAAACCTTGCTAATAGCAAGGTTTATCTGCGATAAAAATCGCCGATGTGCGGCGATAATTTTTGTCTCTAAACAAGTTAGAGACAAAAATTATCGCTAGTTGTTGGTAATATGCCCCTAAATTCCAAACACTGCCATCATTCACTCGAACAGCATTCCTGAATACCTCAATCACTTCAACAGGATCTGACCATTTGAATAACCCCTTATGCACAAAAGTGCCCTTTTTCAACCTCACTAAATCTCCAACCTGAACGAAAGTATCACTCACACTTTTATTCTTCAACAAATCATCGTTCATTTTTATTTTGTATGCTTCAACCTTCCTACGAATTTCTTTAAAATCAATTTCAGCAAAATCAGCTCGTGTCTTGTCCTTCCTTTTTAACCACCATGGTACTTGTTCCGTGCTTGGCTTGCGCCCCCTAAGTAACACTACATTCAAACCAAAACATCCACGCGAATATTATTCCAAGTTGACATGTGCGCGTGTGCGCCCATTCCAACTTCGAATAATAACATACCACAGTTTTTGAAGAAGTTGGCAGGGTCCACCCTCAGTATGCTGGGGTCTTTCCGAACACCCCAAGCTTTATGTCACTGCATAGATTTTTCACAGCCTTAATCCATGGTGTGGTACAATCTTTATCTAATTGCAGTAACTCCTGCAATGCAGCTTTAAAGGAGGCCAATTCCTGAATTGTCCAAATTCTACCCCAGTAGGTCAGGATTTTTAAAGAAGCAGGGATATATGTACAAGGAAGTGGAGGCCAAAGGCGTTAGCTTTCCTGGCTTAACGCCTCTCTCCTGCACTTCTGAAACACAAGGCTGCACCATACTTACAAGAATGTGGTGCAGCCTTGCATTTCGCCCTGCGATGGCACTAAGTTTAGCAACTTAGCGCCAACGCAGGCACTCTTGCACCAGAGTGCAAGGGTGTCTGCGTGCAGGGGAGGATTGTTTATGTATAGGAAGGTGTACCTTCCTGCACATAAACAATCCTAGAAATGCCATTCTGTCACTTTCATGCATGCTGCTTCATGCAGCACACATGAAAGTGACGAGACAAAATGGCATTCTTTTAAAAGTTTGTTTATGTACAGGAAGGGACACCTTCCTGTACATAAACAAACAATGGGATTTAGCTTTTTCCATATGTGCTGCACAAGGCAGCACACACGGAAAAAGCAAAAATGAGGAGAAGTAATGCATTTCTCCTCGTTGTGCTATCTTAAGACCATTTTTTACCTTGTCTTAATTTTTGTGCTGCCTCCTATGTACGCCACCCTTGTGCATAGGGGGCAGCATCCAAAGAATGGGTGTTGCATTGAAACGACCACCGCAACACTCAATGCCCATCATGTTCACGCTAACCATAGCGTGAAAGGGGGCCTTATGTACAAGGCAGTGTTAAGCCACCTTAAGTAACTTAACACTGCCTTGTACGTAAGGCCTAGCCCCTATCCCCACCCCAATGTCACTATAGATGACATTGTGGTGGTGATACGGGCTTGTACATATGCCCCGCAATCAACCCTTTTAAGCCTCAAATTCCTCCTAAAGATCTGAGCGGACACTCAAAACTGACCTAATAAATGTGAATTCTGTTGTTGTTCCTATGATGATTGGCTTTTTATTGTTTCATGTCAAACAATGTATTTACATTTTACTCTCTTTTTCTAAATTAGGGTGGGATTTTTCTTATGTTTTGCCTTCACTTTATTACCATTTAAGTGCTGCATAAATACTTTAACACACACTGAATAACTTATTGTAAATGAATTAACATTAGTAGTAAAAGAAGAGGAGAGAAAAGAGACAAGAATAAAAGGGAAGGAAAAAACAACAAAGGGAGGATAAATAAATCAATTCAAATACCACTAATGTATAGAAAAATATATTTCAGATTTATTATAAATATACACGCTCAAGAAATGAATAGCTGGTTTACATAACAGTATATCACATAAAAGACCAGACAAGTGGCAAACAACAAATAAATCTGTTGAAAAAATGGGGGTACAACATATACTGAGATTATGTGTCCTCCTAGAATTTAATTTTAAAAGCCATTTTAAAAGCCACATATGCGTCGACGGCGTTTCAACCGCTAATCAATTGCGCGGTCATCATCAGGACCAGGTAAGTCATTGAGCATCATAACAGTCTTTCAAGGACTGTTTCCATGAAAAACGGAAATTCGATGAATTCGTCAGAAGATATGAAGTATATTAAAAGCGGTATCAATTCCGCTTACATAAGGCTGGCTGAAACCATTCAAATAGGTGCCAGAGATATATAAAATTGGAATCCAATCTTCAATAATGGGGGTGATGTGCCAGGCGCGATGCTTTGTCCTAAGGAGACCCTTGTAAATTAATTGGAGGGTGCAACGTTAACATTTTTTGAGGGGATTGTCTGTTATTCAATTGATTTGCAAACGGGGAACAGTGGATAGATCTCCGACTACTTTTTAGCACCATGCCATTTGCACCTAATTTGATGTTGTCCTATGTGTCATATCACACTTATTTCTCTTGGCCTGGTCTCAGAATGCAATATTGAGGTATGATGTCTATGTCTACAAGTAGGGACCCATTTGTAACATGTCGCAAGGGTGATTTTACATGGAGTTCCAGGAGGATTCACACCTGTATGCTATTGCTGTACCTCAAACCCATAAAAATTTGTAACCAGCCCAGAATCTGGGCAAAGACGGCAAGGGGGACTAAAGGACTGAAAGTCTCATTGTAATCCTAATCTAGCTGGTAACAATTATTACTGAGTTAATTGGCATCATAAAAATGTGCGGTCATTTTGTGGATTGGAAGCATTTATATGAGAAACTTTGGCTACAGAAAAAGCTGAAATAGAGGGCAGAAACTTGGAAGTCATCCAAATCATGTAATCAGGTGTATTTCCGACCCTGAGAGATACTGATACCCTCGGAGTTGGTAAATAGGGGGTTGGGTACCAGGCAGAAATGAATTCCTTTGTGTCTTCCCAAAACTATGTAGTTAAAGGGTATCCTTAACATGCACAAGCTCTCAATGTGTAAATACCTTGGGATCGACAATCGAAAAATGCTGGGGAATCTCTAGATCAGATGAACACTTTGTGTCCATGAAATTGTTTCTCTGGTCGTCCTTTCGCCCTATATTGACTCATTTCTTATCACTGTAACTTAAAACATCCAGGGTCAGATTTACTAAAGTTTCACCCAACGAAGTGTAGCAAGGCAACTTTCTGAACTATTTTGCATGAAAGGGGAGAGCAGAAATGCACCTGGGTCTGTATAACGGAAGTGGTCCTGGGGTGCAACTGGCGTTTGCACCCCATTTATGCACCCACTGGGCACTTTGGTATTACAGAAGTGGCCACAGACATTTGTGCATCCCCTATTGTAATACCAATAGCACTAGTGCACAGAAAGCGCCAGCACTATCAGCAGAGGGCATTCACTCATTTGCGTGGGGGCATGACCTCGTGAAAATGAGGGAATGCCTTTGCCTTTGCGCACACCCCGTATTATAGACACAGGCACAGAAGCAAAGAAGTTCTCAGGGCGGGCACTGACAGTGCGCCTCCTAAAAGGTGGCACATTTTCAGTGCACTTCCTGATAGCAGCCCTCTGGAGGAAGAGAATGGGGCCCTATTGACCCCCAGAAACCCCTTTGCAGGTGGGTGCAGTCACTCACTGCACTCGCATATAAGGGGCGCTCCAATCCCCTTTACAAGTGAAGGCAGGTTGCCGCCTGCACAGCTAAACACATAGTGGTTGTTTTAATGCTGCTCTGTTTTTCATCTGAATGCACTGCCCTGAAGGCAGCACAACTTCACGGCTAGTCTTGAGGCAGCACATTCTATGTAATAGGGTTCACTTTCCCTGTTTTAATGTGTGCCAGGCAAAATAGGGAAACAATGCCCTATATATAATAGGGTCCCATATCTACTAAGATATGGTGCACTTCTGATCTCTGATAGCGCTCATGCACTTCAGGCAGCCTAATGCCAACTCAGGCACCTTTACCCCATGCATGACAAGAAGAATTGGATCAATACCTTCCTGCACAAAAACAATCTCTTGAGGCATTTTCACATAGAAAGAGGAACTAACGAAGAGATAAAAATATTTTTCTCCCCGTTATGCCATCTTCTCAGTAGGCGTAGCAATTTAATGCAATCTTTTGTATATGTGGGATTGCATGAAATCCATTAATGGATGCATGGGAATGCCAATGTTTCACCCATGGGACGCCTTCCAAAATGAAATGTAAAGCAATGCATAGCAAGGTGCTGCATTGCTTTACACTTATTTTGTAAAGCCACTCAAGGCAGCGCAAATCACTCCTTGCGTGGTTTATAAATATTTCCTATTATTTCGAGTCAAAAATGTGCCACAAAAGTGCTGCAACCATGACGCAAAAGTTTAGTAAATCTGGCCCCCAATCTTGGTCTGTTTTATTTTTTTTTTTAAATCTCCCACATAAATGTTGTTTGCTGCAGTGTGACTCTTTTGAAGAACTGTACCATGAAATGTGTTCTTTAGCTGTGGTGCGGAAAATATGTTCCCACTAAGTTAGCAATGGACATTTGCCTTTCCTTGGTCACTGCCACGAACTCAACCCAAGTAATTCGGCACCTGGACTTAAATGGTGGTAAGCACACAGGTGGGTGAGGCAGAGCAGATGTGACTCATAGATCATGGACCAGAACATGTCTCGTCTTTTAATAAAAGACGTCAAAGTTTGCCTTTATGTCATGTGTTTCTCTGCCAAAACATGCGTTAAGAACTGTCTCTTGTGATTTTCCCCACCACATAAATTCAGACGTGAATGAGCCGCCTGCTGCTGCTGTCTGAAAATCAGGTCAAGGACCTGTTTTGGATAATAATGAAAAGTGACTTATTTGTCAAAAATATCAGAATATAGACGAGACATAACATATTTGTCTGCAGCTTGTTTGCCTACCAGCACTCTTAGTAACTGTTTTTTTCCCGTTCCAAAATATTACACTTTTTAATGATCTGGAACAAATTCAGAAGAATAATAGCCAGACATCAGGACGATTCTTTTATCTGTCAAGGAGATTGGATGGCGGGTCAAGGTCTGAGCCCTGGGACTTTCATTTCTCAGCAGTCAGTCACGAGAGGAGGATAAAGTAAAACCTAAGCATACTTTGGGGAAATTGATTTGCCGATTGCTTCTGGTCGTCATTTGTCATCAGTATTAAGAGATATTTGCCTTGTCCCACGAAATCCCGGGAGCAAGCCTTCACTTTATATTTTATAACATGCAATGGCATTCCACTGGCACCTTCAGCTTATGGGGTACCGGAGCGGTTCCCTTCCAGTCAAGTTGCAACAGACAAAAACACAGCTGCGTGACCATTTCCTGACCTTTCAACCATCACGTATGCACATCCCACTCTAGTAAACTATCACCTTTGTGCTGACACCTGCACACCTCAAAACACCTGCACAATCTGATTCTGCTGGTGCCTTATGTTTTTTGAAATTTTATTATTTAGACTACGTTGATCCTGGCAATCAAACACCAGCAATTCGGTTCATCAGTCTTAAGCACACGAGATATAGTACAAGAAACATATCTATACTTCAAACACAGAAAACACATTGTATTGGCCCAGAACAATTAAGCCAACCCACATAAAAAGAGTTTACTTTTCAGAACTGCATCCTTTATTTAGATCAGTGTTTGTAAAAGTGTGGGTTGTGAGACACTGATAGGTCGCCAGACAATTTCTGATGGGTCGCAAAAAATATGAAGATGCTGCAGGAAGCTGAGTCTCTGTATAGTGTACTAAGGAGAAGTATACTGTGTAGAGCAGTGATACTCCTCCTGACCTTCACACGCGGCACCCAGTAGAACCCCTACACTAGGCTGCTCTTTACGGATGTACGAAATCACAACGCAGGCTTTTACCCCGCATGCCATTACAACGCAGTTTTTACAACGCAAGTCGTTACAACGACTTGCGTTGGGGGGCGCTGGACAGTGGAATAGTTTAATTTTCTATTCCAACTCCAGTCCCCGTGGATAGTAGGGAAGGTGTTGGATAGAAAATTAAACTATTCCCTATCCTACAGCGCCCTCCAGCGCAAGTCGTTGTAACGACTTGCGTTGTAATAGCTGCGTCGTAATGGTAGTGCGGAGTAAAAGTTCCGTTGTAAAGGATGTTCCCCCTCTTTACTAGATCGAGCAGTAACATGCAGAAAGATGGTAAATAAACAGCAGGCGTTTATTTAAACTAACTGAAGTAAAACAGAAGAAGCAGATATGGTGTACTGCCTCACTCAACTTTAGGAGAACATTATGTTTTCAAAACCTTGAGCAACAAACTTGTAAAAATATGATAACGTCTCTTCAAATCCAAAATAGTGTATTTCATGAAGATGCAGATCCTTTCACCTCAGTAAACCAGATGATATCAGAGCATTAAGAAGTATTCAAAAATTAACAGAGAAACTTTCATGCCTCCGCCCGCCCTGACAACAATGCCAATGGCGAACTAAGAGGACGCCAGTTACCACATAGAACCACCTTCTGGGTGGTCTGGGTTGTTATTATACATGGAGAAAATTATACTTTATTAAATGAAACACAAGAGAGATGCTTTTCTACACCGCATATCCTGGACTCAGGAGGCAAATTGAAATTAAACAATTGTCTAGGATCACACAACATGGTCCAGTAGGGAAGTTGGGGATTGATCCCAGGATTTCTGATTTCACATTTTGTAATTCTTTTCATTCCACTTTAATTATCACGCTGGTCCCTTTTTACACTTCGATCTCCCAAGCTATTGATAGCGTCCATCTTAACCCTTCTCCTCAAAAAGCCCCACTCCTACATGTTGGCATAAATGTGGGCCTCGGGCCCACCACAGACCACACTTTGGGGCCCTTGGGAAAATGTTTACGAGTACCCATGGTGTAGAGTGCCCACAGAATCCCCAAATGGTACACAGAGGTAAAAGCTGATAATATTAAGGCTCTTTTTGTGGTAGTGTGACGAGTAGTTAGATTTATAAGAGGGTAGTGCTTAGCATTTGTTGCACTAATAGAGGAAATAAATGAGACACACACTCAAGAACTAATCCAAGGCCAATTTTTAAAAAATTAAAGCCAATTTTTATGTATGTTAGAAGACCAAGAACACAGTTCTTGGTCTTGGTCTGAGGGTCTTGGGAACTGGTGTTCAAAGGCAAAGGGGGTCACTTGAAAATGCACTGCACATGTGAACTTACGGTAAGCCCGGTGGGTCTCCTTGGAGGGAGGAGGTTGCAAGGGCCTAGGGACCACTGTAGCAGAGCTGGTTAGTCAGTGCTGGGGCTGGTGGGGCTGGGTGCAGAGCGAACAGGTCAGGCGGGAGTCATGCATCTTTAGGGTCCTTGCGGCCAGGAGCTGACATCTTGGAAAGGCAATCTCAGGACCGCTGGCCACTCAGGAAGTGGGTTTTATCTATATCTTATGCAGTCTATAGTTGGAATGGCACACAGAGATGTGTGCTATGTCGACTCTCTGGATTTTCCTCCACCAAGACATGCAGCCTTCAATGGCGGATGACATAGACTTGGTGAGAGGGCCCTGGGGTGGCAGAACCAGTGCTGGAGCTCCACAGGACTCTCTTAAGTCCCCATTTCCTAGATACCAGGGGTGCCATTTACTAGGAACTTGAAGAGGTAGCTAAAGTTGTGCCAATCGTGGTACAGTGTTTTGGGAAAGAGATCTGGCCTTGGGGTCCCGGTTAGCAGGAACCCAGTGCACTTACAGTTCAAAATCAGCCATCAGGCAAAAACTAGGGGCTTACTTTCCTACTGTGCATGATATGGAAAGGGAGGGACTGTGCTGTACTGAACAATATACAGTGCATTTTTGTCATTTGCCAGTGCTAGCACACACTGTACTGCCTATTGCCAATGCAGGCACCATGGTGCAAGGATGCCAGCATTAAAAGTAGGCATATACCTCTTTCTGTGTTTGCTGCAGAATGCAGCACACATACAAAGAGTAAGTAATGAGGAGAAACAAATATATTTGTCCTTATTACGTTTCAGCTGAAAAGGTGCAGCATTCTGATGCATTCCAGGTCCAGCAGTATTGCTAAATCTGGGAATACTTTAGACTCCAAGGGTGGATGCGTAGGAACACCCATGCTCCATCCATGTAATGTCTTTTCAGGGCAGAGTAATGCCTAGCAGCAATGTGAGCTGTGTTGTGTTACTCTGGATTTATCAAGCCACTCAGGAACACTTACAGTGGCCTTGGGTGGCTTGATAAATCACATCTCAAAGGTTGCATCACTTTTACACCCTGTTAGACTAGACAGTCTTAGGGTGGTCTTTTCCCAAACTCACAAGGGCTCTGAAAAACCTACACAAATATGCTCCTTAACATTTATCTCGTCACATTTGTTGTGCTTCAGAGACAGTGATCAAATATCAGGCTTTATTTTCAGTCAAATTGCTTCTCGTGCTTTTAAAATAGGCACTGGTGTATATTGTCTCTCTCTGGCTGTAAAGTGAGAGGAGATTTTAAAGTGAAGTCTGTGACAGTCTTGTTGGGGTACATGGAAGCGGAAAGGAAAGGCTGTATAATCTAATTTTTTATTACACACAACAACATTGAAATGAACTCTACACATAATTTAGAATATATCAGCAGTTAGAAAAGGAAAAATGAAACTGTTAAACATGGTGTTTCTGGTAGGCTAGGGTATACACCTAAGCCAGGCAGAACCCACAACTCTAGTCAGGGCAAGTAAGTTACACACCAAAATAACCTGTGCTCACCGCTTGGTAGCTTGGTGCAGAGCAGGCAGGTTTATCATCAGAGGCCATGTGTAAAGCATTTGCACAGCACACTCACACCAGTAACACAATGAACGCCCCACAAAAGAGTCTCCATGCAGGATTATATAAAATATATCTTATATTATATGTAAACAGAGACCAAAATATTAAGAATCATAAAATACTGTGCATATTATGTAAATGCTGAAAAAATACTCATTATCCTGGCCATGCAAAAGTTTGAACGCTATAGCTTGTAGTCCCACTGCATGAAAATGCAGCAGTTTAGGACAAAGCTCATAAATCATCACCTCACCCAAAACACAGGAAGCATGATAACTGGGCACAATATTGAGGTCTTGCAACCTTACTCATTATCCTGTCACTACCAGAGTCAATAACGTAAGCATCACAAAACATTAGTTCCTGACATGTGACAGTGAAACATATTATTCCCATAAGAAATACACATACATAGGCCCTATCAGCCTGATTCATGTACATGCCGTTTTGCGTGTCCCTAATAGCGAATCATAGCGATTCGCTATTGAGGACACGCAAAACGGCATTCATGTAGGAATTGCTACTTAAATAGCGATTCCTACATGTTCTTTATTTGCGAGTAGCAAATTGCTACTCGCAAATACTCCCCATTCATTCCTATGGGCCAAGAGGCCCATAGGAATGAATGGGGATTTGCGAGTAGCAATTTTCTACTCGCAACTAAGATAGCGATTTTAAGGGTGCCAGGGGTGTCCAAAGGACGCCCTGTAGCACCCCTAAAATGTACTTTTGGACAGGTGTTGCGCACACACATGTCCAAAGGACATGTGTGTGTGCTACATGCAACTTTGAAAAATGCTTTTAAAAGCATTTTTCTGAGTTTTTGCTATTTACCGACAGGTCTGACCTGTCGGTAAATAGCGGCCCCAAAAGTCCAAAATCGCTATTTTGTTTTGTGTCATGAATAGCATTTGAGGAATCTCTATTAGAGATTCCTTAAATGCCATTCCACGCAAATATGCAACTTCTTACATAGCGATTTTTGCATTTGGTATCATGAATACCAAATGCAAAAATTGCACTCGCAAAGGGCCAGATTCTCAGAATCTGGCCCTTTGCGAGTGCAATTTACCTACATGAATCAGGCTGTATGTCCTCCTATTAGCAAAGATACAGTAATTAAGGAAAAAGAGAAGGGCTAAGAGGCACCTGCGTACCTATTACATGTAATGCAGTGCTTTTGGTGAGAGCAGCTTAAGGTGATAAGGATATGCTAAATACTTTACAAGTTTAGGGGCATGTAAATGTGTGCAGGTCCACGCCGAGCTTCGCCTGCACCCGTGACTGTACAACCAATAAATCATTGCCCCAGGGTATGGTAATTCCTGAATCACCGAGGCAACTCCAGTACACAGTTACATGAGGCCCGATCTACAAGAACACTATGGTCCGGGTGACGTGGAGACACACCAGGCAGTTTAAAAAATAACAATGCTAGGCATAAGCAAGTCACTACACCATCAGGGCCCAGCCGCACCAGGGGAACAGACCAGGTACCTGAGAAGTCAGCGAGCAGTTGGCAGGTCTCAGCCTTAGGATTTGCACTGTTCAGACTAGGATCGCTTTGGGCATGGGACCCACGCTGTCTCTTGGCAATCTGGAGCACGGCTCAGGGAGCGCTCCTGACTCCAAAAAGGGTCTGGGCTAACAGTGCTGGTTGTGATACAAAGTGTAAACCTGCTGCGCACTTATAGCCAGCGGCGCAGGTTCAGAGGGCGCCACACCGTGTTTAGTAAAGATTGCAAGCCTCCTGAGCGTTCCCAGTCAGCCGCAGCAGGGTCAGAGTGCACCGCACCATGTTTAGCAAGGGCATGAGTCCTCAGATACTAAAAGGGCAATGAGGCAGGCTCAGTCTAACTGCAATCAGACAGGCACCCAATTCACAGCATGTAGGGCCCAGCTGATGAGTGGGCAATGCTGGTTGTAGTTTAAATAGCAGGAATGAAAGGACAGTACATTCATTGTGTCACTATGCGCTGACCTCAGCGCTATAGTTACAAACAATGAAGGCAGGCTCGCTACAGGCAGAACGTAGTCTGAGCCCCAAGGAAGACTTTGATGTACCTGTGTCTTACATAACAGGAGGGAAGCCTTGTATTTCTGGGAATAATTGGATATAAAGGTCAGAATCCTTCCTCCCTTACCGCAGAGGAAGCAGGCATCAGGTCAACACAGCAGTGCACAGTGCAAAGTGATAATCCCTCCTGTTGATGAAGCAATCAATTTGTCGCAGGCCAACAAAGCAGAGCAGTGGCAAAGTGACAGTCCTTGATGTCAGCATAGCACCTCTTAGTAGCAGAATCGCTTCAGGACCCCAAAGTGAATCAAAAACATGTACTTACTCTCAAAATGTCTTTGATGTAAAGGTGACTTTAAAAAAACATAGACATACACAACACCCCCTTTTGACCCCAACCCTGGCTCCAGACATCAATTGGAGCCAAACCAGCACTTTGTGTGAGGGCAGGACGCAGCCTACACAAATGTAAGTGCACTCAGCATCCCTTTCTCCCAGCCCAGGAAGACTATCAGTATGCAAAATGGATGCTGATTCCTCTCATGTCACACCCAACCCTGCCTGTGTTGTATTTGTCTGGAAATTATACACAAACAGTAGTTATCACTCTGCCCTATCCGTTGTTTGGAGTCAGGCTGCAGAGCAAAAGAGTTATGAGCACAGAGAAATGGCCACTTTCTAAAAGTGGGATTTCTAAAATAGTAGTTAAAAATGCACCGACACCAGAAAGCATGATTTATGACTACCATTCAAAATATACCAAACATGGCATCACTACTCCTGGTAGATCTGGAATTACCACTGACACATATATAAGGGAATTCCCAATGCAAGACTGTGAGAGGAGTGGGCCTCACAGCAGTGAGAAACAAAATAGGCTGGTGCTCATTACCAGGACATGCCACCCAATAAAGTTGCATGCCCTGCCTTTTACCCATACAGCACCCTACCCATAGGTCTACCTTTGGCCTACCCTAGGGGTGTCCTATATGTAGTAAAAGGAGAGCGTAAGGCTTGGCATGTAGCTTTAAAAGGCAAGTCTATGTGGCAGTAAACTTAGACACGTTTGAAAGGCTACTTCTGTGGGTGGCACAAGCTGTGCTGCAGGCCCACTAGTACCATTAAATTTACAGGCCCTGGGTATATGGCATACTACTTTACAAGGTATTACAAGTAAATTAGATAGGACAAACAGGTGTACACCAATCATACCATGTATAAAGAGTGGGCACATGCATTTTAGAACTGGTTAGCAGTGTTAAAGTACCAGAGTATTAAAGCCAACAAAATGAGGGTCAATACAATACATTAGGAAGGCAAAAGGTTTGAGGATAACTCTGCAAAAAGGGCAAGGTCCAACAGAAACACTTCTTTGTAATTCTGAAGTGTGATGGAAACAGAAATTTTAGTAGTATCAAAACAAATCAAGACACTTTACATGATGATGACTAAATGATGAACTTCACAGAAACCCTATTTCCACACATTACAATTTGTGTGCTATATAGTTTAATCAGTAGAACTGTATGACTGTGCAAATTTAATGGCCATTTAAATCTACATAGTGCTATCTGTAAAATGCATTGAACTACTGCGAGACATTTTAGTAATATATTTATAACAGTAAACTCTACAATGCACCACCAGCTACATACTAAATACTTACCACTCTTCTCTCCTGCTGAATACATTTGTTACAGTTTCTGTAAAGCTAGGATGTTTCAGAATCTCTCTGACTTCAGTGATGCAACATTGATGTCTTTATCAGCAATTTGAAAATTGGTCCAGCAACAATGGTGCAAAGGTGCTGAACTATTTCCCTTGGTCCAGTTTTAAAACAAACCCTTGCAAGTATTTCCAAGAAAGACTCCAGGTGAGCCTTCCAGCATTTGCTGCTTCTATGTTTTACTTCACAAAGACATTTAAAAAAAGGATGTGCTCTCTAAATGTAATCATACGAAATCATCCCAGTGAACTTTCAAGTATATATCGATAAATATCGGTGTGGTCAGAGATGTTGGCTTTGGATCTGGGGAACCAGGTATGAGTCCTGACATTGGCTCTGGGCAAATCACCTAAATACAATACAATACAATACAATGGCATTTATAGAGGGAGCATCCCAGGGCTAACAAAAGGACCACCCTACAGTACAGATTAGCGTACTGGCAACCGACCTAAGCATTAAACAGGTGGGGCTTCAGGCTTTTCATGAAGATACTTTATGAGGGAGTAAAACAAAGGATGGATGGCAGCGAATACCAAAGTTTTCCATCTGAAAGATAAAGAATCTCCCACCACGCCTTGCTCTGTGGACCTAGGGATGTGCAGGAACCTTGGGGAACTAGACGTGAGAAATGTACTCTGACGATAAACTTTGAGTCTGCATCTTAAGTATTGAGGTACCTTGTTCTCCAGTAATCTATATGTGGAGATTAGAGCCTTGAATTTGATACTGCTGTTACGGAAAGCCCGTGCAGCTGGTGGAGATGAGCGGACAACGATTGGCGTTCAAGAACTTAAGAATAAGGTGCATGGCGGCATTTTGGATAATCTGCTGCCTTTGCAGAAAGCAAGCTGGTGCACCCATGTAAGGACTGTTGGTGTGGTGCAATTTAGAGGTGACTAAGGCATAGACAATGGGCTAATAGTGTACCACAAGAACCAGATGTAGCATTTTTCTTATGGACTTCAGCGTAGCAAAGCAGCTAGCAGAGACCCGTTTGACCTGATGGTCAAAAGACAGAGTTGATTCAAATTTAACGCACAGATTTCTGACAGAGGAAGAGGGAGGGGCCAAAGCCCCCCAATTCAGACAGCCACCAGCTGAGAGTCAGGGATCGTGCTTGTGTCTAAAACGCAAATAACTGTTATCAGAAGAAAGTTTGAGGCAGCTATTGCCCATCCAGTCACCTACTGCTTTGAAGTAGTCCTTGAAGGACTTGAGGGCATCAGGTGCCTCATCCTGAAAAGAGAGCAGAAGCTGCGTGTTGTCAGCTTGTGAAACTAAGAAGGTTTTGTAATTAAAAGCAGTTGAAGCAATTATAAAACATAAATTGCCCCTGAAAGCTATGTAGCTGCTCACATCCCCCACAAAGGTGCCCAGAGTGTAAAAAATTGGCAGTAGTAGCCGTTGCGTGTTCACACCATAGGCTGCTTAAAAAGGGATTGAAAGTCAACGAAACCAACCACTAGAGTGCATCCTGAGCAAGATGGCGGCTCTGTGGTGGCAACCAGGAAGTGGCCAAAAGCAAAAACTAAAAGCACAAGATTATCAGATTCAAGTTTGACTTAAACGTTTTTGTCATTAAAAGCAGTTAAGGCAGCACTAAAATGTAAATTCCCCGTTAAAGATTACTAGCTGCTCACACCGTTGACTAAAGGGCCCATAGGGTGAAAAATCGTCAGTCCTAGCCTCTGCACATCCAACGCATAGTCTGCTTATGAAAGGACTGAAACCCAGTGAAGCCAACCACCAGAGCACATCCTGAGCAAGATGGCAGCTCTGTTATGGCAACTAGAAAGTGGTCAAAAGCACAAACTTAAAAGCACAAAAAGATCAGATTAAAGTTTTACTTAAATGTTTTTGCCATTAAAAGCAGTTAAAAGTGTATTAAAATGTAAATTACACCTGAAAGATTAGTAGCTGCTCACACCCCCCACTATCTTGCCCGAAAGGCAAAACACGGCAGTCGTAGCCAATGCGCGTCTGTGGCATAGGCTGCTTAGAAGGGACTAAAACCCTGTGAAATCAACAACTAGAACACGTCCTGAACAAAATGGCGGCTCTTTGGTCGCAACCAGTAAGTGGTCAAAAGCACATACTCAAAATCATTAGATTTAAGTTTGACTTAAACGTTTTAGTCACCCAAAGAAGTTAAAACAGTATTAAAACGTAAATTCCCTCCAAAGGATTAATAGCTGCTTGCGCCCACAGTGCCCCAAGTGAGAAAAATCAGCAGTCCTAGCCCTAATCTCTTATGCTTAAATTAAACTGAATCTGACCTTATGCACTGTAATCTGGACTGGTGCTCATGTAGAGTCTGCCGATGCAGTGAGCGTGCTATATAAAACCCCTACATATAATATGGAGTAAAAAATGTACCACTGGGCCTTGTTTTAACACAAAAATGGATACGAGAATTTGCTGAAGATGGGGTTTTTCAAATGTGCAATAAGCACAGGTATTGACACTAAGATTTTTCAAATGCCTTGTGATTTTAGTGTACAGATGCCAGATACTAGCATCCCACTCTGAAAATTGTTCCAGCTCCAGGGTAGTTCACTACCTGCCACTTTTATGTGCAGATCAACATCTTGGGTGAAGTCGGAAAATGGCATATTTAAGGGCATGGCCAAGATCATGACATTTACAAATGCTATTAGAAAGCAAAAAAAAAAAGAATATGTTATTATGGCAATTCACAGAATTCTGAAAGCATGTCTACTATCATATTAAAAAATTGTCTCTGCCTAGTCTGTTAAAGCTAGGTGGGACATGAAACTGAAGTTCTAAAAATTAGGTTGTGATTCAAAAACATTGGGGATGCACTGATTTAGATGATTTAGGGAGAATGATATGATATGATATGATAAAAGAACTTATACAGCGCACGTTCACTAGCGGTTTCTTGGCGCTTTCAGGACGAGCAGAAGACAGGACTGCAAGGAAGAGACATTAATTGTAGGCTTGGGAGAATAGCTCAGAGCTCAGAGCTCTCCTAAATGAAGGATAAGTGGGGGTGAGACGAAGGTCAGAGGGGAGAGCATTCCAGACACGGGGGGGCTTGCGAGGCGAATCTTAATCTCCCAAATTTTTTACCCTTAAAAGAGCAGGCAGACAGTAGGTTAGAGCCTGAGGAATGGAGAGCTCGTGATGGGGTGTAACGGTGGAGGCAAGAGGCAATAAAGGCTGGACCTTGATAAGAGAGGGCCTGGTAAATCAAGCAACCCACTTTTAAGAGGCTGCGCTGGACTACCGTGAGCCAGTGCAGGCTCTTCAAGAGAGGCTTAGAGGAACTACACTTAGGTTGTCCGAAGATGAGTCTCGCTGCTTGATTTTAAATGAGTTGAAGTTGATGGGATTGGTAGGCAGGGATACCAATGTACAGTGAGTTAACATAATCAATCCGAGAAATCACTAAACCCAGCGTAACTTGGACTAGGGCGTCATGGGTAAGGAATCTACTAATTTTTCTGAAGCGGCGAAGATGGAAAAAGCATGCCGACATCACTGATTTAATTTGAGGTCTCATGGAGAGATCCTTACTGATGGTCACTCCAAGGCTCTTAACTGAGCTGACCGGGCTAGGTGCACTGCCCAGCAAATGTGGCCAGAAATTAAGAGTTCCAGGGGATTCCATGGGGCCCAGTGAGAAACAGCTCAGTCTTATCCGAGAATATAGCTATATGTTTTTCCTCTCCAATCCAATCAGCTGTGTTTTTAAATCATCCTAGTAAGTATTTTGGAAAGAAACAGCCATGCAACGTTGCTATTATTATTAGAAATGATTTGCGTGTATAATTAAGAGTGTGAAACTAAAACGTGTCACATGAAAAGTGTTGTACAAATCTACATAGCACCAAGTTCTCAAAATCCAAATTGTTTATGCGTTAGCAATAGAGGCTATCATACTTTGAGACTATTGGTCTTTAAATACCTGCCCTACATTCCAAAGAATGACTGAGGGCCCGATGTAGGTGGCCATTTACCGACCGGTAAATGGGTATTTGGGATGTAGAGGGCCAATTTTAGCGATGCGGTAAATTTACCGAATATGTAAATTTACCGAATCGGTAAAATACAGAATCGTTATTTCTACCGATTCGGTAACTTCGGGATGTAGGTGGGACTCTTCTGAGTCCCAAAGGCCGTTCAGATTCGGTATTTTACCACCCAATCCAATTGGGTGGTAAAATACCGAATCCAGGTGTGCATGCACATGTTTGCATGCACACCTATGCCATGTGACAGACAGACATGCCCTTAGGGCATGTCTGTGTGCCACATGGCACACATGCCTGTATTTGGGGTGCTAGAGGGTGTCAAAGTGACACCCCCTGCACCCTTGCTGGAAGCGGTATTTACCGAATCGGTAAATACCGATTCGGTAATGCCCATTGATTCCTATGGGCTTCAATGCCCATAGGAATCAATGGGCATTACCGAATCGGTATTTACCGATTCGGTAAATACCGATTTTTACAGATTCGGTAATTCAATTACCGAATTTACCTAAATCTCCCTCCTTCTATTTTACCGATTCATAAATACCGAATCGGTAAAATTCGGTATTTATGAGTCGGTAAAATAGAATTACCTACATCTGGCCCTGAGTGAAGCAAGCAAGTACAACTTACTCCAAGGAACAATGCCCAGACACCTTTGAACATAAAACATGACATTTCTCAGCACAGCTTCCACATAAATTGGCTAAAAATGTAGACATTTTTAGGGGCAATTATTCAATATCCTTTCACAGTGTGCCAGGTTTGCAGTATCCTCACCATAAGAGGTGTAAGTTTACTCTCTCCAAGTAAGCCTTGAAAAATTATTGAAAAGACTACCTTACCACTAAAATAGCTCTCAAAACTGGAAACAGAGATAAAGGTATTCAGGGAATTTAAATTCTGGATATGCAATTGTACTTGATCTATCATTTTGTGGGTAGCATTTTCCTCACTGCTACATTTAAATTAATGTATCATTCCAAAGTGGCACTTTCAAGTAGATTATCAGGCATATGTTTATTAAAGAATCTACCTGAAATAGGTAGGGTGTAACAATGAGCCATTTTACAAACTTATAATCACATGCCATAGACAAAGCTTCCAAGTTATTTTACAGGCTCACAGAGCACACCTATTGCTTAATTTATAAAACCCTATCACGGTCACAATGCTAATAGCTTAACATAATTTTGCACATCTGGGTCTCATACAACAATGGTGACACTATAGAGTTGTATCTGTATAAAGAAATACATTACTTAGCATAATTTACAAAAGTAGCATTAAGTGGCCTCTGGAATCACAGAACCAATATCAGCAACATGCGTATTGAAATCATTATTAAATATAACTCGAAGATCAGCTTAAAGTATATTTCAGGAATGTTACCATATTGCCCACAAACATCACCAATGCAAGTTTAGAAAATTCATACATATTGATATTAAATGCCAGCATTTTATTTTGAAGAAAGATGCATAAAATGCAATTTCTGTTCCAAAGTAACAGATTTTAGATCTTAATACATACACGTTCAGACCACAATCATCCTTTTTTTTTTTTTTTTTTTTTATTGCAAGACATCGATTTGAAACAAATGCAACTGAAGATTCACACTGCGTCACGCCAACAACCCGGAGGCAGGCCGCTACCAATTAGGGCATACAAAAATCACAAAGAAAGCTAACCAGAGGCCGACATCCGACCGGGTTAATCATGCAGAAATAAACAGGAAATACAATAAAAGCTGTTGCGTGTGCAGTGCGACTTCAGCGAGGGAACGGTCTTGCTTTTCTCACAGTGTCGCAGACAATTGAAAGATATAGAAGATCAGTGAAGCCGCCCCTAAAGAAGCAACGGTCAACTAACCGCTGCAGCGGCCTATGGGAAGGATATGTCTATCAGCACTGTTTTTTCTTCCCAACAGGACCCCCCAACAAGCTAACCCAAAAAGAAACATCAAAACATAGGTGCAAGTACATATAAACAGCAGTCATACAGCACTTCAGGCCACAACAGAGTTGCGCGGTCTCGCCATGGAGCACTCAGATAGAAGGCAAGCCATAGTCTGGGCAGGCGTGCAATGGCATCGCATCTGTGCCCGTATATGCTGAGGGGCGTTTGGGGGAGGGGGGGGGGGCAAGCAATAGGCCACATGAGGGCCAGCGGGAGGGAGATGCCAGGGACAAGAACAGGGTCAGTGGGGGCAGCAACTGCAGAGCGCGCTTCAGGGCAGGGCTTGTACTCGACAGCGCCACTACGCAGGACTTCAATCATTAACCTACGCAGCGCACATCCTCAGCCCATATCATCTGAAACGCTCGTAGCACGTGATGTACCTGGGGTGTCTGAACTCGCGCGCGCCGCAGTCCACTGTACAAACGGGCCCCAGATGTCAGTGGGTCTGGAAGCGGAGGGCATGGTCTCCCAATAGTGTGTCAGTTGTGTGTGGCCATAAGTCACATCCCTAATCCAGCCCTCGAAAGAGGGGAGAGCCGATCTGCCCCAGTGCAGTGCGATCTGACGTTTGGCGTATAGAAGGAGCAACGCATGCAATTTCCTGTCGCAGGGTGTAGTGTCTTTAACATACCCCAGCAGACCCAGCAGTGGGGACGGTGAGTCAGTTCTTTGTATGATGTGATTGATGGCAGTGAAGATCTCCGACCAGTATGTGCTCAATCGAGGGCAGCTCCAAGCCATATGAATAAAGGTCGCATCCACACCCCCACACCTCCAGCAAGAGGCGTCCTCACGGAGACCCATACGGTGTAGTAGTGTCGGAGTGCGGTAATACCGGTGTAGGAATTTGAAGTGGATAAGCCTCAACCTATAATTAGGGGATAGGGCTGTCAGTTGAGCACAGCAATATTCCCATGTGTCGTCCGGCAGCTGATTCTCTAGGTCAGCAGCCCAAGCGTGTTTGGCCACGGCCTCCGTCACCGGGGCCTGTTCCTGCATGCAGTTATACAGTCTAGACACCAGCTTTTTGGGGGAAGGTCGTGACAGCAAGTTTTGGAGAGCAGCCAGTGCGCAGGGTTCCTCCGGGAAGCTCGGTCCCATCTTCTTGCAAGATTCCTTAAGGGAATGATATAGCAACGTGTCAGCAAACGAGCAGGGCTGGCTGTCCCCATCAGCGGACATCTCAAAAAAAGTGCCTTCCGGATATAAGTCAGCGAATGTGAAAAGGCGATTGCCACGGATGGTGAGGACGCCACCCCTTGCTGTCAAACAAGGCAGCATCGGGTTACCTCTCAGGGGGACGGCTGGCGCATAAAGTAAGGAGAGACCGGCTCTCTTCTGGAGTTCGCGCCAGGACCAGCGGACCATTTCCACCGTGTCCACCTCACGTGACGGGCATGTGACTTTGCCATATAGTGCTACTCGTAAAGGCAAGGGGGCGACCACTGCTAGTTCCACCGCAGCATGTGGCTGGTATGGGGTGGGGTAGGCCCAGAAATGCAGGAACTGAGCTTGCGCACAGAGGGAATAGAGCTTTAAGTCCGGGGCACCCAGACCTCCTTGACGGAGTGGAAGCGTGAGTAAGTCCCAGGAGACTCTGGCTTGACCGCCGGCCCACACCAACTTCAGCAGCAGGGAGCGCACACGAGCATGGAAGGGCGCTGTCATAGGCAGTGGTACGTTGACGAACAAATACAAGAATTTGGGGAGAACCACCATTTTAGCCAGTGCAATTCTCGCGACCAGAGACAGCGGCAGTTTATTCCAGACCTCGACCTTCCCCTCCAACCAGTCCACCGCCCTCCCGAAATTCAGCGACCACAACTCCTGCACATCTCGGCTGATCCAGATACCCAAATATTTGACAGCCCCCGTCTCCCATCTGAGGGGGTAATCAGGAGCAGGGCGAACAGTGCTCTCCGTCAGTGGGAACGCCACCGACTTTGTCCAGTTAATGGATATCCCCGCCAGGCCCTCAAATCGTACAAATTCACGGAGCATCGGACTTAGGTTATCTTTTGGATTAAGGACATATAGGGTGACATCATCCGCGTATAGCGAAATCAGTAAGCTTCTAGCACTGAACCCAATGCCCCAGGCGGTGTGATGTTGCCGTATGCGAGCCGCAAGCGGCTCCATCGCTATCGCGAAGAGTAGCGGTGATAGAGGACATCCTTGCCTAGTTCCTCTCGATACACGAAATGGTGGGGAGATGAGGCCATTAACGCTCACCCGGGCTCTGGGTGCTGTGTAAAGGAGCTTGATCAGGGTCATGAAGTTCTGGCTGAATCCCATCCGCCCTAGGACACTGAAGAGGTAGGGCCATTCCAAGGAGTCGAAGGCCTTGGTGGCGTCAAGGAACACCACCGCCGCCTGTACAGATGGGTGTAAATAGTGAAGGACAGAGAAGATAGTCCTGAGATTATGCGATGTCGCGCGTCCAGGGATGAATCCCGATTGATCTGGAAGCGCAATCATAGGCAACATCGGTTGTAACCGATCCGCAATAACCTTCGCGTAAATTTTAGCATCCACGTTGATAAGAGACAGGGGTCTGTAGGAGTCTAACTGTTGTTCATCTTTATCCGGTTTGAGTAGCGTGATAATTAGAGCCTCACGCATGGAATCTGGAAGTGTATTCGACTCGAGAGCCTCGACAAAGACAGAGTGTAGTCTCGGCGCCAGTTCAGCTACATAGGTTTTATAGAAGGAGGTTGTCAGACCATCTAGGCCAGGGGCTTTAGTAGCCGGCATGCTCTTAATCACCTGGGCAATGTCTTGTATCGTGACCGAGAGGTCCATGTACTGTCTGTGGTTATCGTTGAACCATACTAGTGCAATGGAGTCAAGAAAGTCGCGCAGTGAAGGCGGTGCTGTGGGTTGCCTTGAGGTGTACAGGGTAGCATAGAAGTCTGCGAAGGCGCCTAACACTGCCTCTTGGCCCATCACTAAGTGTCCAGATGTATCATAAATAGTGTGTATGTAGTTCGAGTGTGTGCGAGGAGTAGTCAGCCTGGCAAGGGTCCTGCTTGGTCTATCCCCCTCTCCATATCTGCGCGCCTCAGCCTGTTTCCCCAGAAATTTCACCTCCCGCTCCGCTTCCTCATTAAAGGCCAGCAATTTGGTTTTTAGAGCGCCAGCAATCTCCAACGACGGATCAGAGCTAAAAGCAGCATCAAGATCTTTCAGTTCCCCCTCAAGTTTAGCCAGCGTGTCCCTAATGGAGCGTAGGACCCCTGCTTTTCGCGCTATACACTGACCCCTGATTACAGCTTTAAAGGCATCCCATACAATAGCCTCGGATGTGGCAGAACCAGCATTTTCTTCAAAATATGTAGTGATGTCCTCTCTAATCTCTTCTACAAACACTGGGTCTGTGAGCACGTGGGGGGGAAGGCGCCATTGGAACGCCCTGTGTATAGTGTCTGGGGGCTCAATTCTAACATACACGGAGCATGGTCCGACAGTGATCTAGCCATAATATCAACATTCGACACCCATGTCGCAACTTCAGGAGATACCAACCAGAAGTCTAGCCGTGACCAGGCAGCTTTATGGCAGGTGTAGCAGGTCCCCACCTTGACTCCCGGATGCCTAGCTCTCCACACATCGGAAAGTAGACCTTCATTCATGACATCAAATATCGCTTGACGCGCTCTAGCATGCTGCGGTCTGCTCACACCCCTACGATCCATGTCATCATTCAATGCAATGTTGAAATCTCCCCCCAGCACAATCGTCTGGCAGTTCAGTAACTCAATCCTCGCCCAAACACTTCTAAAAAAATCAGGATCGTCCACATTGGGGCCATAGATTGCAGCCAGGACAATGGGTCGCCCCTGTAAAGACCCATGGAGTAAGACATACCTTCCCTCCACATCTCGTACCTGGGAGAACTCCCTCCAATCCAACCCTCTACGAATGAGTATGGCAACGCCCCTCGCATAACTGGAGTATATGGAGGAATAGATATGAGCCCATCTGGAATTTTTCAATCGGGCCGAGGGGATCACGTTTAAATGAGTTTCTTGTAGGAAGCAAATATCAACGTTGTGTCTGGACAACATGCCATGCAGTAACCGGGCCTTCTTGTAGTCCCCAAGGCCTCTAATGTTCCAAGTCCAGAGTTTGATACCCCCCATCAGAGTGCAGTCCAGCACAGCAATCTCCCCACACATCTCCGCCCCCGGAGGCTAGACAAGTGCTCAGGCACAACATCTGCAGACCAAGCGCGCAAAAATAGAGGCATTTGTAGTAGTACAGTGCACCAGATACGGACGAAAACTCTCAACTTGTGAAATCCCCCCTTCCACCCCCCTCCCTCAGCAACCCCCCAATTAGGTCGTGACATACCCCAGAAACTCGCACGCATAGCGTGGAAATACCCCAACATCAACAACAAAGGGAGGCACCCCATGAGGCGTGGTGCGCTCGGCAAACACCCCCGTATACTCGGGGTGGCTACAGTCAAACTTTAGCGTTCCTGAGCTCTAGCAGTTCCCCCAACTCCCGGTCCACAAAGTCCGCAAGCAATCAATGTCACATTGGAGGCATGGTGACGGCAGCAAAAGTCTGTGCACAAAAGTGACTCCAAGACTTACCCTCCAGGAGATAATGCGAGTGTAACAGACCTGTGTGCTGGGCGCTAACCGGCCCCCATCCTCGAGGCAAAGAGGAAAGGTGCAGCCATTCAGGGTAGGCTTTGTAGAGACCTCAGTCATTGTCACTGAGGGGATCCGAAGCTTCCTCAAGTCTTGGCGATTTTCTCCTGGCTCCAGCACAGATGTGTTTGGTGAACTTAAGGGCTGATTTGGCGTCAGTGAAGAAGTGGGATGCGTTGTCGTGCTGAACCTTTAATTTTGCCGGGTATAGGAGAGAGTAGGGCACACCAGCTTGCAGTAGAATCTTCTTAGCTGGTAGGAATTCCTTGCGGGCCGCCTGCACCAGGGGGGTGAAATCTGGGTAAAATGAGATGTGATTGCCCTGGTGCGTGATCTTACCCTTCTCTCTTGCCAAGCGCAGAACGGCGTCCCTATCCTGGTAGTTGAGCAGTTTAGCCAGTATTGGACGCGGAGGGGCGCCCACCGGGGGTTTTTTCCCAAGGGATCTATGCGCTCTCTCCACCGCGAAGACCGGGGACAGATCTGGGTCGAACAGGTCATGTAGGAGGCACGATACAAACGATTCCATCTTCCCCGTGTTGGTTGTCTCCGGAACGCCTGTAATGCGGATGTTGGACCTTCTGGAGCGCGCTTCTAAATCGTCCGACTTGGCGCGCAAATTTTCAAGTTCCCGCTCCAGTGTAGTTATGTGCTGCTTGGTCTGCTGTTGAAATTCACAACATTCAGTCTGCCTATTTTCGAGACAGTCCAGCCTCGTCTCGTGAGCGTCCACCTTAGTTTTCACTGATTCAAGTTGCGCAGCCATGTTGTCAAGCTTGGCATCTATGCTCTTCAAGCTGGTTCTCACCTCCATGATGAGGGCCCCAAAATCAATGTCCGGGGAAGTGCATTGCGATGACGATGCGCCATTATCCAGTTCCATCGTTTTGTTTTTCGGCGGTTTCCTATTGTCAAAGCTTAGTTTCGCTTGCCTTGCGTCGTTTTTTCCCATCACCACAGTCCGAAGAGGTCCGCCTGCCACGCAGTGAGGTAGCCCCTATCCTGCGCCTCAGCCAGCAAGTGTTGAGCCCGCTCGTAATTATCCAGGAGATGCCAGGGCGCGCCAGGCGCGATGGAGCGAGCGCGGTATTGTGAGCCAGCCGCGTTAAATATCGTAGCAGGCGTCCGGCAATGTCACCCAACCTGCCACGTGTCCAGCAGGTCTCCTCAGGTCCTAAAATGGCGGGCTCTCTTATCGCAGCGGGGAGTCCACTCGTCAGGCAGAATCAAACCCAGCGCAGGGGCTCCAAGGGGATCGGGGCCGCAAGGCGTCCCACCATGCACACGGCGGCCCACTCCGTCGATTTCAGGAGCCGCTGGGGGGTCCGGGTGCAGTTGTGGAGAGGGAATACTGCCAGGGGAAACCCGTCCCTCCGCAGCACCTCCTCACCTTCTCTCCAGCTCCCGCCGCAGCGCAGGTGGTGCAGACGCGACTTCTTGTCCCTTCACCGGGTCCCTCTCATGGAAGCTCCGCCGCAGCAGGCCTAAGGATCACTCCTCCGCAGCGCGGCCGCTCCCGCCCAGCCTCGCCAGTCGCAGCCAGTCTCGCAGCGGAGATCGCCGGTAGGTGCAGCGGGGGCACAATATTGAGGTGCCTTCGGCATGAATACGGCAAGCGCCAGACCTCCGCCGAGTTCAATCAGGCCGCAGGGGCCTCCGCAGCCGCGGCCCACAGTTGAGCTTGACTCCCAGCGAGAGTCACTTCCGGCGGGACGCAATACTAGCTCACCGGCCGCTGGTATTTCCGTCTTGTGCCGCTTCACGGAGAGACCACCTCCGCGCACCAAACTCGGGTCAAAGGATCACCCGGGCTTGCGGAGCGGAACCCGGGAGGAATGGGGGTCCACAGGCGCCAGGAACAGGATAGTGTAGAGGATTAATCAAAGTAGCCGGCGGAGCTCACTCAGAGAGCGGCCATCTCGCTGCTCTGCTAGCCACGCCAGACCACAATCATCCTTAAGTGCCATCATGTACTACTGTAAAGAATAGACACAAACTATCTTTCATGTCAATTTATTACAATCGAATAAAGGGGCATTCAAGTTATGGTAACCATTTTGACCACTGTTATGCCAGGAGTGGCAGGGATTATTTTAGTAATATGAACAACATAATTTGGACAAGACTAAAATGCCTGGGCTCCTATTATACCACATAGAGTCCCAAATGTGTCGAATGTGCTCACAATACTTCAAAGAGAACATATCCAAACACAAGGACCAACCCAGATATCCAGTTCAGAACCTGGGTCAAATTATACATCAAACAAACAAATAGTGGGTCACACCTCGTAGGACCTGGTCCTTTTTGCAGGGTTATCCCTAATCTTTTTGCCTTCTATCTCCTATTTTTGTTGGCTTGAGGATTCTGGGCACTTTACCACTGCTAATCAGTGCTAAAGTATGTATGCCCTATCTGTAACTGGTGATTAGGCTGGGTTATCCATGATTGGCAGATTTGATTTACTGGTCAGTCCCTAGTAAAGTACACTGTGTGTGCCCAGGGCCTGTGGCACTGATTGTGCCACCCACGTGAGTTGCTCTACAAACATGTCTCAGGCCAGCTTCTGCAGTGTATGTGATTGCAGTTTTAAAATGACATATCAACCTGGTAAGTGCACCCACTTGCCAGGCCCAAACCTTCCCTTTTATTATATGTAAAGCGCTCCTAAGGTAGGGCCAAGGTAACCCAATGGGCAGGGAGAAGTGTACGTGAAAGGTAGGACATGTATTGGTGTGTTTTACATGTCCTTATAGTGACATACTGCTAATTTAGTTTTTCACCATTGCAAGGACTATCTGTCCCATAAGTTATTGTTAGAGATGTCTTGTAACACCTTACAAGTGTAACTTTCAATTGGGACGAGCGAGAGATTTGGAGTTTGTGATTCCTGAATACATCTTTTATTGAAGTTGTTTTTTAAATTGTGTGTTTGAAAATGCAACTTTTAAAAAGTGTGCATTTTCATGCTTTACCATCCTGTGCCTCTGCCTGCCTGTGGAATCCACATCTGGTTTAGGCTGACAGTTGGGCTGTTTGTTCATTCACTTTAGACAGTCACATGAAGGGAGATGAGGTGGGAACTGCATATTCTGATTGCCCATCACCAGGCTGATGGGCATCCCTGAGCTAAAGTGGTGAGAGGAGTTGTCACTGACACATGAATAGGGCTGTGCCTGTCCTCTCACAATGCTGTCTTCACCCCTCTGGTGTGTCTCGAGCTCAGTCCGGGCAAGGGAGGACCTGTGCACTACAAAGTCTATCCTTCGTAAAATGCCTATGTCAAAGCTAAGAAGGTGTTTAAGTACTGTATCTATAACTCCACAATTAGAGAACACATCGTGGGTCAAGAGGATACTCTGCCACAAGAAAGAGCTAAAGAGCTGTTTAGGAGTACTGCTCCTTTGCTGTGTTGCTTTGCTGGGTTTGCCTGCAGTTGCTGCTTCTGTCTTGGAGAGAAAATTTACTAAACTTTGTGTTGTATCCTGCTTGAGTAGATTCTTCAAGGGCTTTTGTGTGCATGCCTCCTGTTAAGATGTCTCAGGGCCATCAAAGACTTCACCTGTTCGCAGCTGGAAGAATCAACGCTCCACCAATTTGCGTGGCTCCAAGTTTGCCATAGCCCGGGTCCCAAGCACCGTGTCCCCACTGTCCAAGACAACCCCTCTGACTCCGACGCAGGCCTCACTGTGCGGCTGAAAAACCATTGCATCACCACGTTGCGGCCAAAGGATCGATGTAGCGCCTGTTCACGGCTGGGAGAATTGACGAAGTGCCTGTTTCACCGCTGCCACATTGACTCTGGTGCATTCAGATTTTCCAAGCATCACATCTGTGCTCCAGGTCAACATCAGTAAGGAACTGAGGTCGTGCAGTAAGAGACCGATCCATCACTTCCCCGTGCAGTAAGAAATGGAGGAAACACCTCCTCTCCCAGTAAGGAACTGACGTATCACCTGCCCTGTGTGATAGTAAGGAACCAAAGCATTAGCTTCCCTATGCATGAGGGACCGATGCATCAACGTCCCTGCATGTGTTTTCGTCTTTAATTTTGAAGCATCCCAGGTACTTTGCGCTAAAATGGGACACATCCATAGTTTTTTATGGATTGAAATGTCTAAACCTTTTTAAAGTGATATGTTCATTCATGTATGTTGGAATTTTTTGTTTTGGCCTTGTTTTGATTAAATAATGATTGATTATTTTTTAAACTGGTGGAGTGTCCATTTGTAGTGCTTTCTCTGTGTTACTGGGTGTTTATGTACACAAACTTTACCCATTTCCTCTGAGATAATCCTGGCTGACAGTGCCAAGCTGCCAAGTGAGCTGGGGTTATCTTGGGTGAGTAACTCCGGTCCCTACTTGGACAGGGTGCAAGCCACTGCCAACTAGCAACCCCTATGTCTAACAGAGCTTAACCACAGATCTATCACACCAATGGTATTAAATCCACATTGGGTTTGATAGTATTTTAACAAATAAGACAATAGGCCCAGAACTTCATATTCATGTCATATATAATACCACAGGGTTATGATATCAAAGTAGAACAATCCGTTTGGATGGTGCAGGGTGCAGAAAAATGTTCTCAGTGCATATGAATTAATTTATATGTGTACCTATATACATCCTAATATCATGAGGTATCAACATTTAGGCACATCTTAATTATGATATCAGTGTTCATAATCATGCTAATGGGATAACTCTTGAGTATGTCGGGGGCGGAGCTAGCTCGCAACCAAGATGGATGATTGAACCCGGAGCTCCCCCGTCTCGCCAACGATCCTGAAAGTATCCTGCGTGTTAACCCTTCTCCGAGGCCTCCAAACTACAACCCGGTGAAGCCTGCCCCCACTGACATTGCCGAGAGTGAGTTTGGCCCACACGGCCCCCCCGCTGGTGTGCCATGATCCTTTGGGCCTGTGGGCGGCCCTTGCAGGTGCGAGCGCTGGACATTCCTTAGGAGGCGGGCCCCCTCTGATGACTCGGCTGCGGCTGCCACATGATGCTGCTGTTACCCGGGTCGCTCAAGGCGACTGGGCAGGCTCCCGCCCGGAGCCTGCTGATGGTGATCCCCCCTGCCCAGACCCTGACAAAGTGTCTGTTTCCCCGGCACCTGGTCTGCGAGGTGCCGGTGTGCACTGCTGAGCGTGGCGCTGTGGTAAGCAGCGGTGCCGCGCAGGAGTGAAGGTCAGTGCACCTCGGGAGCTGCGGGAGACACACTGGCTGCGGAGTCCTAAGCGGCGTCTGGGCCCCACGACCGCTCCTGCCCCATGCTCTCGGCAGGCCCGGAGCCCCAATGCAAGTCCGTGTATGATACTGCGCTGGGCCGTGAGACGCACAGCTGTTGATTGAGCGTCCTCACTGATGTGCCCCGGGCCCTGAGTTTCTCGAGGTGGCTGAGGGGCTTTGAAGATTACTGCACTAGGGCGAGACCCCGCCCCATGCTCCGTGCCACTGGGTGAGCCACGTGAGCGGGTCCTATCGGTGAGCTGACGAACTGCGAGGGCGACCACACCTGGGATGTGCTGTGAACCTGCCCCGAAGAACGTGTGGACACCACAGCGACACGGTAGAGTGCTCTCCTATGTGCCCGGAACCCCTGGGTGTGACTGCATGCCCCCCCCGTGCCCTCCTGCCTGGCACGGAGGTCTCAGCTCGCCATCTTTAGAAAGGGCCAGGAGATCTAGGAGGCCCAATAACGCGACCCACGTTGCCCTGGTGCTGCTGATCGACGCCCCGATACGAGGGAGTCCCACGAGAGGGCCAGCTCAATTTGGAGCCCGGCGGGGTTGAGGAGGTGTTCAAGCTTTGGACGCGGGGCACAGCTGAAGGCCCTGGGGCAGTTTGACTCAATCCTACACTGTGCAGAATAGAGTGCCCGAGCCGGAGGACAGGCGAACACTAGGCCCGGCGAGAATGGGGCGCACTGACACGACTCAGACAAAGCTGTCCGTTGATCCTAAAGGCACCAAAACAGGCGACACAGTGTCGGGGAAAGACCAGGGTGAGCGCGAATCTACTGAAGACCCCCCCAACAAGATATCCGCAGTTTGCTACTGGCAATGGAAAAGAGCCTCCAGGGTGGTATTGCTTCTTTGGGCACCAAGATGGACGCGCTCACCTATCGCATGGATCGCATGGCGGAGAGGCTAGATAAAGTAAAGTACTAGGGGAGAACGAGGAATGAGAGACTAGGTCGCCCTCCAAAGACTTACTGTACAACCAAGAATCCAAGTTACTGGGTTCATAGACCTAGCTCATGTTGTGGTAACTGACCTGTGTGGTCAGTGATACCTGCCAAGAAAGAAACATTTCTTTCTAGTGTCCCCTCACTCACCGGGGTTGCCCCACGGTGACATGCTTCATCATTGGGGCCCTCCCAGTTCTCTACGAAAAGGGGCGTGCTACGACTCACGGACTACGCAGGAGCACTTTCATGTGAGAGACTATGTGTAGTGCAAAGGTGGTGGAGTGGGTGTGGGTGAATTAAAAATACCGTGATTAGTGGGCCTCAATATATTTTATTTTGCTCCTAGTCAGGTATATTAAAAATGGGGTGATATCACTACTAACCAACCTATAATGGGGATTGGTTCAGTGAAAAGGTCGACATGTTTCATGCTACCCCTAGCATTTCTTCAGGACCATGTAGGGACCAGCCCTACATTTGCCACTCCTATGTCTCTAATTAGACTGTGATACTAAAAACATTGAAGATATGAAGCATGCGTTCGTAATAGAATACATACGTTTTTATGGTTTATCCAAAAATTGATGCTTTGCTCAATGGCACCTCATGGTCTCTCTAGGGGTTCGTTTTCACCAAATGGACTCAATGTTCCTTCTTCATGAGAGATGCGGTCCCGAGGGGAGCTGATTTTAGATATTTCCTCACATTTTCACGAAGAAGGAACATTGAGTCCATTTGGTGAAAACGAACCCCTTTGTCCCGATCCGGAACCTTACGTATAATCTTCGGACAGTCTTCGCGGCGTTTCACATGCCCTAAGGTCTCCGCGATATCGGTCTTTTCTCGACATGGAGAAAGCCTTCGACTTCATCGAGTGGCCGTTCCTTCGACATGTTCTGAGCCTAATGGGGGTGGGAGAGCTGTTTCTACAGTTGCTAGCTACGCTGTACACCTCCCCGTCTGCCCGCATACGCATAAGTTCTCTCACACCGGACCCCATACAGATAAGCAGAGGCACAAGGCAGGGATGCCCCCTCTCCCCTATATTATATGCGTTGGTCGCTGAGCCGCTTGCCTGCGCTTTGCGTGAATACCACAGCCATAGTGGAATTCGCTTCCCCACCTATAACCTGATCGTGTCCACGTACGCTGATGACACCCTTCTATATGTCAGGGACCCGGAGGTGCACCTGCCGCCTGTACTCCAAGAGGTGGTCTTGTTTAGCTCGCTGTCGGGGATCCACGTCAACTGGAAGAAGTCCCTTATGTTCCCACTCACACCAGCCACACGGCCCTTTGATCCGGACTACCCTATTCAGTGGTCCACTGACGCAGTTCGGTACTTGGGGATGCGTCTCCACACGGACTCGGAAGTGGTCCTACTTGGGAATTACAGGGTGGCTGTCTCGAATCTCGAGGAGGATGTGGAGAGGTGGATAGCTCTTCCACTATTGCTGCTGGGGCGAATTTCACTAATGAAAATGGTTGTCCTCCCGCATTTTTTATTCTTATTCAGCAACATCCCTATGGTGCTATCACGCAACTTTTTCCAGCAGATACAATCGTTAATGGTGCGCCTGGCCTGGGCCGGGAAGCAGCCCCGAGTAGCATGGAAAATATTAGTGCGTCCATATGGGGCGGGAGGGCTGGGAGCCCTAGATTTGGAGCTTTATTATCGCGCACGCAATGCGCACAGGCTTACCACTGGATTCATGGACCAGTGAACATTCCACATATCCGTATCGAGTTAATATTGGCGGACCCGACGACCTTGCCGGCACTGCTATCCAGACCGCCGTATCGCAGAACAGGTCTCCTGGATTCTCTGAACATTGTCACTCATGCATGGCACCACATGATGGATACTCAGGCGTGCAGTCTCCTATACGCCCCTAATGCACCTGTGGCTTGGTGCATGTGGTTGCCACCATGTAGGGATAAGGGGGTCGTAGAGGCGCTGAAGGGGCTGCAGAACAATACTATGGGAGACCTTTTCTCTGGGGGGCGTGCTCGGAGTTGGAGTGAGATTGAGACAGATGACACTACGCACTCTCTCCTATCACGCTTTCAGTTCCACTGAGTGCGGCTCACTCTTAAAAGCCTACATGGGGATGATATGGAGGAACCTGCGATAGTGACAGCCTTTGACTACATCGTCAACGCTAAGGCCCCTTCTAAACTAATCACCAATCTATATCGCATAGCCCTCTCTGAGAGGACGGCGGAATATGCCAAACCACGTGGCAGGCTGACTTGGGAATTGAACTAAGGGAGGAGATGTGTCAGTACTGCTGCATGAGCACGAGAAGAATATCTCTGAACGGTCGACACAGGCTGCAGCACTTTAAATATCTCAACAGGGTATATCACACCCCTGAAAGACTACATAGATATGGCTTACGGGACAGTCCTAACTGTGAGAGATGTGGAGTTCTACTCGTCGATTTTTTACATGTCGCCTGGTCTTGCCCGGATGTCCTTGCCTTTTTGCACTCAGTGTACAAAGAAGTTAACGAGATCACGCACCTCGAACTGACTCCCGACCCACTGTTAGCCATACTGGGATACTCACAGCCCCTTCGCCCCATGCATAGGAGACTGGTCGATATGGCTTTCCTTATTGCCAAACGGTGTATTGCACGTACCTGGATGCGATGCCCGGTCCCCACATTAGCACAGTGGACTAGGGAAATTACCTTTTCTGCACGCAGACGGAACTGTATAGCGACCTGCTCCCTCCACGCAATAGGCCTAAAAACTATTGGTCCCTGTTCACTGCAGACGCCACACTTGTGACGATGAGACGGATGAGGACGTTTCTCCCCCGATGACTGACGCTGCCCTGACTGAAACAGCAGAAAACGCCACGTAAATTGACTGATATTGACTGACCACAGGAGGAGGGGGGTAATGGCCTCTGATGGTGTGCTATGCAGGTGCCTCCTCTGAGCCCTGGGGTGAGTGGTGATTTACACGAATAACCTGGATCTCCGGATACATAGTGTCCTAACCTGCAACATGTTGAAATATAAATGTGACGCTCCATTGCCTATGTACTTTTGATATTGTTTATTATATGATCATGCCCTGCTTTTCTGTTACGTCTGAGGACTGCCAAGGACTGTGCTGATTGCCCATGCTCTCTTCTTTTTTCCCTTTATAATTTTCTCTTAAAATGTCAATAAAACAAATACAAAATAAAATAAAAAAACTCTTGAGTATGTCAACATTTTGACCTGCATGGACCCATTTCATGGGTCTCTTCAAGATAGCGCCAATGAATGGAAGACCTAAAAATAAAAATAGGACCCATAGTAGTCCAATCAAAAAATACCCTTTACACAGGTAATCATTGCCAAATAACTATTCAACAGATCTTAAGCTACAGGCTACAGTAGCTGACAATAAGCACTATGCACATGCACGTGGAGCCAATTGTACTGAACGCCTGTAGCGGATTCATATCAATGGCCATGGCTCTCTGGTGAGCCATAAGTACAAAAAGAGCTAATCATCTGTATACATGTTTATGCTTGAATTATTCCACATATGATATAGCGGCACATCAGTGAGATAGATCAAGATAACGCATACTAAGTACAATCAATTACACAAAATATGCTTGCAGTACAATGACTTTAGTCATACATGATGCTCACATAGCAGATGTACCACGTGATATAAATATTGAATGAAAAGTAATACTGCCTGTTTGTGGTTTGTTTCTGTGGTCCCTCAATAATATTGTTTTGACGTGTTTGAAGGCAAAGAGGTGCTTTTATTAACATCTTCCAGGAGATGTCACTTATTCCTGATAACCTCCTGCATCTGATTACTGACTGGGTTAAATATCATACCCGTTACTAAATGAAGCATTGTTGACTGTTCATACCTGGGCCATGGTAAATTCTCTCTATGACAGAACCAGGGTACTTTTAAGGCAGTTTGGGCTAACCTCTCATTAGTAATTTACCTCTTATTATCAAGATTTCCCTTTAATAATTCTCTTTGTTAGTAGTACTCCTCCAGATATAATTAATCAAATGGTAAGTTATCATGTACAGCTATTTTGGAAAGTGGCTACTGTAAAGAAGCATGGAATTTCTGTCTGTGTTTTTAAAGTAAAATGTGGTAACTACCAGTCCATCATTGTATTTCACCCATAAGTCCAAATGATTGATCTTAATTTCGCTGTTGCTACTTGTGAACACTCTGGGCATTAAGCCACTTTCTGAATCCTTCTAATTCGATCTGAGGACCCCGCCATATCATGAATATGTCATGGATGTACCGGTGTTAGATTTGTATGTTCTCCAAAAAAGGATTCACTGGTTTGTGTACACAGTTATGTTATGTTAACAAATGATTTATAAAGCGCGCTAACACCGATTGGTTTCTTGGCGCTAACAGACAGAAGAAGGAAGACTACTTGAGCAAGGAATCGACGGAAATCTATTGGAATGCTTGAATGAAGAGCCATGTTTTTAATGCTTTCCTGAATGTAAGCAGGTCCTGACAGGACCGAATTTCCAAGGGAAGGGTGTTCCACAGACGGGGAGCCAGAGTGCCAAATCTGCAGCCTCCAGGACGTTTACGGCTGAACGATGGTATCTGCAAGAGACCCAGGTGGGCAGAACGCAAATTCCGCGATGGGACATACTTGATGATTAGATTGTCTATAAACCTTGGGCTCTTACAGTGTAGAGATTTGAAAATTAGGCACCCCGTCTTGAAAGTGCATCGCTGAGCCACAGGGAGCCAGTGGAGTTGCCTCAATAGAGGGGAGGCAGATATCCAGCTGGGACGATTTAAAATCAGTCTCGTCGCATAATTCTGTACCGTCTGAAGACGTTTCAGAAGAAAAAGCGGGAGGCCCAGATAGACAGAGTTTGCGTAATCTAGATGGGAGATCACGGTCGCGATTACTACCTGAGTAATGGCTTCTGATGTTAGAAGACGTCGCACTTTCCGGATTTTCCGCAATTGGAAAAAACACTTGGAGACCACCTGACCTACTTGTGTTCTTAGTGAGAGATCACTATTCAGGGTGACTCCAAGTGTCCTTGCCGAGGAGGAGGGGTTAGGGGCTTGACCTAGGTCAGGCGGCCAGTAGTGCGGGCCCCAATGACTAATACTGTCTCCAGTGAGCACCAGCTCGGTTTTTCCTGGATTCAGTTTTAGATGATTCTGGTCCATCCATGTTTGGATGAATCTCATTGTAGATTGGAAGGTGGAGATTGATGCTTCAGAATTGTCGATAGAGAAAATCAACTGCAAATCATCAGCATAGGTGAACACCGTTATTTGTTGGTTTCTCAGTGCCTGGATCAGGGGGAATATGTAAATGTTAAACAAGTGTGGTGACAGGGAAGATCCCTGTGGGACCCCACATGTAATAGTTTGTTTGGTGCCAACTAATTCTCCAAGTCGGACTGCCTGTGAGCGGTTTTCCAGGAAGGATTTCAGCCAGCTGGCTGCAGACCCCTGGATGCCGGCCTGTGTGACACGATCGATCAAGATGGAACTGTCGACCATGTCAAAAGCGGCCGACAAATCCAGGAGTACCAGGGCCTGGGGAAGACGCTTGTCTACGCCATCTCGGAGGGTGTCCAATACTGCCGTCACAACCGCCTCCGTTGAATGAGCGGGGCGAAACCCCGCCTGATGGGAGTCGAGGCGGTTGGATTCCTCCAAGAAGTTAGACAGGCACTTGGCCACATGTGCCTCCATTACCTTTGCCAGAAAAGGAAGTAGGGAGATTGGGCGGTAGTTTGCCTTACAAGTGGGGTCGGCCCCAGGTTTTTTGAGGAGTGGAATCACCGTGGCTTCCTTAAAGGCACGGGGCACCGAGCCAGATGATAATGAGTGGCTAAGGAGAGTAAGGGCAGGGGTGGGAAAGACAGAAATGCTCCGGATTTAATTCTTCCTAGAAGTTGCTGGAACTGTTCCGGGAGGATCGGAGGGAACCTGCCTAGGGTGCTAAAGTTGTCAGAGTTGTTGGGGGCGGCTGGTGTTAGTGGCGCCACCGCACTCAGTGGTTGAGCAATGCTGGCTTTTATGTCTGCTATCTTCTCAATAAAATAGGTACTCTCAACAGTGACTCTCAAAAAGATCTACATAAATGTTAGGCACATCTGGCGTGAAACAAACACTTCTGGCTACACCCTCAGACTGTAAGTAAATCTCCTCTTGAACATAAAGTAATTCTGTTTCAAGGACACTTCAGCTAACTGGTCAATAAACTCAACCAGGGCAGAATTATCCTTGAAGTTTCTTTTTAGAATCTTTCCAATGGGCTATAGAGCCTCATCTTGTGGGATATTCATTTACATTCCTAGGTACAGATGATGAAGCAGGACTGAAACAACAGGGAAGGCCTCTAAGAGTCCATGGTTGTCCTTCCTGTATTCCTCTGGAGTAAACAGCAGGGCACAGCAGCAGGCACTCCTCTGAGAGTCCTTGCACAGGTCCAGAAAATGAACTGTAGAGTGGCTCTGATGGTCCCCTTTCTTATACATGGTGCTTTCTTTGAAGTAGAAGAAATTTCTAGAGGGATCTAGAGTTTCTATAGAATTCTTTGATATGCTTGCAGTTTCCTGACTCTACTGCCCTGGCTCCAGGCTGGCTGCATGAACAATGTAGGGGTGGCATGTCTTTTGTGTGAAGGCAGAGTACATCCTATTCAGGTGCAATTGGAGCTGTGCCCGGCTCCGCCCCACTCACCCTGGCAGATGGTGGACCATCCAGGCACACCAAATCCATTTATCGTGTGTCTGTCTGGGCGGAATAAATAAAGTCTAGCTGACAACTACACCCAGTTATGTGACCCAGGACAGGCTGTAGGCACCAAATAGTTGAAATCAGGAAACTCCCAACCTTCTAAAAGTGGCATTTTCAAAATTGTAACTTCAAAGTTGACTTTACCATTAGCCTTATTTATACCAACTCTATGCCATTTAATACAAATATGTTCATTTCTCCATTAAATATCATTACCAAATATGAAATGCTTACCTGGTACCAAACAAAAGTTAGCACCTATTAAATGTCATAAGGCAACTCAATGTTATTCTATGGGAGAAGTAGGTCTCGCAGAAATGAAAAACCAAATTGGATGATTTTCTTTACCCGGACATTTAAAACTTAAAAATACATGCCCCACCTTTTAATCGTAATACACCCTTTCTTATGTGCAACCCATGGCCTACTTATGGGTGAAATATATGCAATAAAAGAAGAGTTTACGGCTTGGTAAGGGGGTTATATTGCCAAGTTGAATTGGCAATTTAAAACTGCACCCAGACTGCAATCCAATAAGTGTTGCAAACCCAATAGTAACATTTAATTTACAGGTGCTGGGCATATGGTATACGACTGTACAAAGGACTTATTAGTAAATTAAATATGCAAGTAAGTTGGAAGCCAATTTTAGTATGTTTAAAGGAGAAAGTGGAACTTTGCCTATGGTTAGCAGTGGTAAAGTGTATAGCATCCTAAGGCCAACAAAAATGAATTCAGCAAAAATAGGAGGAGTGAAGGTAAACAGTTTGGGGAAAGACCACTTTAAAGCTGTCAACACTTCATTTCTGGTCCAGGTAAGTCTTACAACCCCTACTTCATGATCCAGTTTTCTGTCACAATAGGAACAGAGACAAATGCATGAGAAGGTTCCACTGATATGAAACCTTATGCCACTTAAGCGTCCTTTTAGCATTGCTATTTCAATAACCAGGCTTCTATCTAGGTCCTTTTTTTTAATGATCATGTTTTGTATAGCGTGAACTAGGCCCAAAGGTATCAGAGTGCTTTACTGCATCAGCACAGCGGCACATACATGAGTTACATTTGGAATTTAAAAAAAATATAGTGACCGTATATAATATAAATAAGATATACAATAGTATACGTGTATGATATATTTCAGAGATAATCATGATAGGGTGTTGTGGAGGCGGGGAGAGTAGAGGCACAGTTTCCTTCACGGTAATGATGCTCAGATTTCTTAGGAAGGTATGAGGTAGGAGCATCAGGCTGGTCAGATCAATTAGCGAGGAGGGTTTAGGTTTTTATTGAGAAAAAGACGGTTATGTTTTTTTCTGAAGTGAGGGAATGATGAATGTCCCGTAGATCCTGAGGAAACGAGTTCCAGATGCTAGGAGCGTTCCCAGAGAAAGAATGAGTGCAAGATTTTTCTTTCTTAAATTTTGGAAGAATCAGGAGTAGAGCTTTGCAGAGGTCTCTTTTTGGCCAGTTTTTCATGGTTCGTTTGCCAGGTAGATTTATTTTCCCATGTAGAGAGCTTTGTGGGTTATGCAGATGGTTTTGAGTGCACATCTTGCCACGATTGACAGCCTACTGAGGTTCTTGAGAGTAGTAGTGATGTGGTTAAAGTGACTCTCCCCCAACAGTAGTCTGGCCACGGCATGGAGTGTAGCTTTCACATGGGGGAGGTATGTTTTTGTGGCACCTGTGACCGTTCTGTTACTATACTCCAGCTTACCGAGGACTAAGAATTCTACCACAGCCTTTAGGTCTTCAAAGTTATTTTTTTAAAGTGCTTTACCATGTACAATACACTTTTATCTGAGGCATTAATATGCTCTTTCAGCTTCAGGTTACTGTCAAGTACAATTCCTAGAGATTTGACAGAGTTGGAGATGGATAGTTTGTAGTGAGGTGCTCGAGCCAGATATATATGGGAAGGGACTTTATTTTGGTTGAAGAGGAGTTCCGTTTTGTTAGGGTTGAGCTTAAGGTGATTGTTTATTAGCCAGGACTGAACTGAGGAGCGAGTGCTACTTAGGTGCTGGATGCCTTTAGCTGAAAAAATGTTTATGTAGAGTTCAGTGTCATCTGCATTGAGATAATAGACAATCCCTGCTTGTTTCAGGATCATTGCAAGTGGTTCCATATAGAGGTTGAATAGGGCAAGTGACAGGCTTGATAATTGAGGAACTCCTTGTGGGACTAGTGTTGAAATTGAGGTTGAGTTGTTTAGTTCGATTAGTTTTGAGATTTTGTTTAGGAAGAAAGCAAACCACTGAAAGAAAGTGCCAGCTGTGAGAGGGTGTTTAAGAGTATGCCATGGATGACAGTATCAAAGGCTGCCAGGAAGACTTGGAGACAGGTCTGGCTATCATCCAGAGATCTGTGTATGTCATCAGTGATGTTCAGTACTGCAATCTCTTTACTGCTGCCTTTCCTGAACCCAGATTGGCGGTGTTGTGCAGCTGTATTTTAAATGTGTTTGTTGAGTATTTGAAGCACACATTTTATGATAGTTTTTGCAAGGAGAGGAAGGTTAGTTATAGGTCTGTAGTTGTTAAGGCCACTCTGTTTGGCATCTGGCACTTTGATGAGGTGAGTGGCTTGGCCTAGTGTAAGGGAGGCCGGCATGGAGCTGCTCGATAAGGAGGAGGTAATGATTTTGGTCAATGTAGGAGAGATGATGTACCTAAAACTTTGGACCATCGCAGCAGGGAGAGGGTCAAAGATGTGCAATGTCGGCTTCATGCAGGCCAGAAGTTTATAGAAGTCTTCTTCAGGGACGAGGTTGAATTCAGACCAAATTGCATAACTTTTCAGTTAGATGGGGTTGAGGTTGGTGTTGTGGAATGCTGAGGGGGAGACTTTGGGAGGACAACCTTTGGTTGGAGGTAGGGCATTGTGATCACTGACTTTGCTAGAAGGGGCATCTTTGGTGTTTGGAGAGTAAGAGTTTCATGCTAGTTATTTTTACAGGGAAGAGTGCTGCAAACTCTTCACAGTGCTAAGTAGAGTCATTGATTGGGTGTTGAGGAAAAAAGAAGGAGGTTTGCTGCTTGGTAATGTTGAAGAGGACTTTATTTCTGTTCCTACACTGGTCAAGTTGGGCACAGAAGAAGGAGAATTTTTCTCTGACTATGTGTTTTTTGTATTTTAGTCGTTCGGCACAGAATAAAGAGTTATGTTAGTGAGGATTGTTGTCTCCATTTTCTTTCAGCCAATTGAGGTTGCTGCCTCTCTTTGTTAATGTTTGTATTGAACCAGCATCTTGAAGGAATACTTCTTGATTTCTTCAGATTCAAAGGGGCGACTGTGTCAAGGAGCTCTGTCATTTTTGCATTAAAGCACAAGGTAAGGTCAGCAGCAGGGCTGAGTTCCGGTGGGGTAAAATTTCGAACTGACTAATGTTCCTAACTCCGCCTGGGGGATTAAATGTGTGTTGCTCACCCAGTGCTTGGGATTGATAGTTTGAGAGTAGAACTCATATTGATTGACATTAGGATCGAAAATAGGGGGTGGTCAGTCGGTGGGTAGGATGGAGCAGAGGGATATTGTTTGTGATTAGAGATGATTGAATCACAGGTAGAGCCCTATTTATGAGTTTGTTTAATGAAGAGTTGGGCAAGATCATTTGCTGCAAGGAGGGTGAATAGGGCTTGTACTATTGCATCTTCAGCATTATTCAGGTGCAGGCTTAGGTCTCTTAGTATAATGTCTTTGCTACCTTTTAGAGCATTAAGCGTTACTAGGTCGGCTAAGTCTTCAAAGAATTGTTGTTTTTCACATGGAGGATGAACTAAGATTTGATGGGTTTGGGGTCTTTGGAGGGGAGCTGAACTTAAAGCTCTTGGAAGATAGAGTATTTGGCAGTGTTGAAGAGAGTTAGGCAGAGATCGTTTTTGTGTATGATGGCTAGACCATCATCAATACGATCCTTGGAGTCACAGTGAGTGATTGAGAAGCCTGGTGGGGTGAGGAGATCAATAAAAGGGAATGTGCTGTCATTCAGACAGCTTTCAGTTAGAAAGCAGATGTCAATTTTATTTGATATGATGGTTTCTGCTATTACCGTTGCAGACTTGATTGCAGACCGACAATTTAATATCATGGAGCAACAAATATTAAAAGCAAAATTCAACCAGCGGGGAATTCGAACAAGGAGACAAGCAGTTCTGGCATGCCTTGCTCCAAGTGATCCTCAACTAAACTGTGCCCTGGTAAAATGTTTGACAGCATGCACTAAGAAATTGCCGGAATTTAAAAATACTGACTGAAAACGAACTTTTAATATTTATCTATGCATTTATAAACAAAGTATTATATCCAAGAATTACCGTGGTGTAAATAATTGCGATATGCATTTCAGGATATAACCTGCCTGATCAAGAGTTTGCCTATATCCGAATTTTTAATGTACAGTCTTTTTAATAGAATGTTTTACCTTTTTATAATTATGGAGATTTTATGGGTTTGTAATGAAACATTTTTGTGTTGCAATGGTTTTAACAAACTATGCAAAAATAAATAAACTTGGTAATATCATGGAGCATAGCGTAGGTAATAATCTAGGACCAGGCTGACTGAGTTGAATAGTAGTTAGTTGGACAGACGGCCTGGGAGAGAGAGTGGTGATCTTGGTCTAATAATGCCAAGGATGACCAGGATCAGTCACAAGGTTAGCTAGGAGGATTGTCTTTTGTGTTGCCCAGCATTTTGGCTTCCCGCTGTGACATTCCAGTCATGGTGTATCTAGGTGTGAGGTGCTGATGAATGTATGGGATAGTTTGCCTAGGGGTAAGGGATGGTTGGTCATAATACATGTTTGTGGTAGGGTCATTATTCACCATAGGTGTGTGAGGTTGTGGCAGGATGTAGCAAATCTTTGTGTCCCTATGTAATGATGAGACTTCATCATGAAAAGGGTTGATTTTGAGTTCTAAAAGGGCTATTATGGGGATCAGTTGATAGGCAGTTGGGTCTGTGGTAGGGAGTGTGGTATGTTGGAGCTCGCCTAGGGCTGGGGTGGAGGCTTTGGTATAATCCAGCCTGCTGTGGTTGGGGGACTGAGACAACTCTGGTGCAATTGATAGATCAGGATGAGCAGTATATGTGGGCCATGGATTCTGGTAGCGATCCCTAGGTATCAGGGCATCCGAGAATGGAACAGACTGTAGGCGGGGGCAGAGGTGGCAACCTTGCGATGGGGTTTGGGAGTAGAAGGTTCAACTGGGAGAGGAGACGGGGCAAGGTTGGGTTCTTTGGGAGAGGGTGGAGAGGTGATGGGATCAGATTACATGGAGGTGCAAGGAGCAGGGAAGTGTTGATCAAAATTCTAATCATTTTGTTCAGAGACTTGGATCAGGATGCTCCCATTTCTGTAGATGCTTATGGACAGTTCTCCATTAATAATCTGGGATAGGGATATAGTGAGTTTAAAGTCATAAGGGGCAATGGTAATATTGGTTGTGTTGGAACTGGCCCTTCTTGCAGGGTCATCCTCAAACTTTTTGCTTCTTCCTCCCTTATTTTTCCTGACCCGTGGCTGTTGGCAATAGGACTCTGCGCACTTTACCACTGCTGATCAGTGCTAAAGTGCATATGCTCTCTGTGTAAATTGTTATTCTGATTGAATATACATGTTTGGCATATTTGTATCACCATGAAGTCCCTAGTAAAGTGCACTGGGTGTGCCAGGGATGGTGATGACAAATGCTACTAGTGGGCCTGCAGCACTGATTGTGCCACCCACAGGAGTAGCTCTAAAATGGTGTCTCAGGCCTGCCACTGCAGTGCCTATGGGCAGTTTAGAACTGCCATGTCCTCCTGGTCAGTGCCCCCACTGACCAGGCCTAACCCTTCCCTTTTTGTGCACATCAGTCACCCCTATGGAAGGCCCAAGGTACCCCCCTGGGCAGGGTGCAGTGTATGTAAAAGGTAGAGCATGTACTAGTGCAGGTGACATGCTCTGGTAGTGAATGGCAACCATTTTCGTTTTTCACTACTGTAAGGCTATCTTGCTCCATAGGTTAACATGGGGGATGCTGGCTACAGTGGTTAACAGCATTTCTTCCCATAGGAACAAGATAGGACATAAGTATCTAGTATCCCTGAACTCAGAATTTAATAACACATCTTTTAGGAAAGGTTGTTTTTAAATCCTGTGTTTGAGAACAGCACTTTTAGAAAGTTGCTGTTCTCTTGTCTGACCCTTCTGTGTGCCTGGGCCTGTTTGTGTATTGACCATCTGGTTTGAGGGTGACAGGGGCTGGGGGATTCCCCAGGAGGCTGGATGAGTCAGCACTAGGCTGAATGACTGCATTTGCAACTGGAGTGGTGGGAGGAGTTAGCACCTGGGCTGAATAGGGCTGTGCCTGCCTTCCACAATGCTGGCTCCACCCCCCTGCTGGGCGGCTGAGGACCCTGCCCCTCACTCTGAAAGGAAAGATGCAGCCAGCAAAACAAAGTACTCAGGATCCACCCAGAACTGGTTTAGACCGGGCTCAGGGCCCACATGCACCAAGAGAACAAAGACTTTAGGGGTATAAGTACAGGACCCCTGACAACAGAAAATTAGATCATCCTGGAAATCAAGAAGGAACCTCTGCCAAGGAGAAAGCTGAAACTGATGAAGGAAGATTGTCCTGCTGTTGCTCTGCTGGACTGACCTGTTGCTTTGCTGCCAAGGAGAGGGGAAGGACTTTGCTTTGTGCTGTGTCCCTACGTGGAAAAGTAAATTTTGCCATGTTCTGTGTCCCTACGTGTCATCCATCATATGTTATGTGTGCATGATTAAATATGCATATGCATTCCCTATGTTCGATTAATGACGCAATTATAGTTGTGTCCACCTCTAGTATGCCAGTTTCCAGTTCTCGTGAATACTACGAATATCAGGCCTATGTAAAGCTACGTTGCCACATTTCTCAGTGTGCACGTTATTCTATTGAAAAGTCCCCGTTTCTAGGCCTCAAAAGGGCCTGGACACCAGATTCAGCTCCTGTCTCCTGAAGCCTCGCTGAGGAGCGATACAGCCCCCACCTGTATCCTCGACCATTCACTTACTTCCTGCCTCGCAGTGCCCGGCTCACCCTGGCTCTGCCTCTGAGTCTGCCAAGAATATGTTATGATTCCAGTTATCAGTTCAGTCCTCCTTCTCTGCATTCCTAAAGCTACTGAATCGCATCGATAGTTTCCGTCATTGTCTAGCCTTCACGTCTCCACGTTAGAGAAATACTGCATTTAATGGTCATTTAATATTCTTCATCACGTACTACATGTAGAATAATGCATGGTCCAGTCTTAGAATCAAGTTAGCCTTTCCCCTCCTGACTTCTAGTTTATATCAACATGTTCTCTAAACATCAGATACTAGATACTGTTTAGGTACATGTCGCCCTGACTCTCCAGACTTCAGTCTCTGCTCCTAGCACAGAGTTCATAGCCCCCAGCTTCTCCTAGTAACACGTCATTGCTAGTTTGCGCGCACCATCAGGTTAGAGGTCCCGGCTCCTCAGGTAGCCCCCTCCATGGTTTCCGCCCCATTCATGACATATTCTGTTACGTTTGCATCACATGTCTATGTATACGCCCTGTTACACCTCTTTTCACCCTTATCTTTCACGACTGCTACGCGTCACGCCTTTTGCTCCACCCACTGCTACGCCTATTGCAATGTAATGCTATGTGTTTGCGTTATGTATATATGCTCATGCACTGTTATTAAAAAGTGATTCCCCTTGTCCCGATCCTGACACCAGCAGCGCTGCTGGGCCTTGCCATCCTATTCCTGTATTTGCTGTATTAAACCTGCAAAACTCCTACTACCTCGAATCTTGACTCTTATTTATTGAGCTATCTGTTATTCATTTATTCATTCAAAATAGGGTATTATTTATTTATTTACCACATAATGGCGCCCGAACAGGGACCTGCCCTTTCCCCACGCGTCGGTGAAGCCACGCCGACCCCCTGACCCTCTGCAGTCGTGACGGAACTCTTCTGCGCACCGGCAGATATTTCTGCTTCAAGTATCCCTCAGGCCCACGGAGGAGACGGAGGAGGCGGTCCAGCATCCAGACGAGACGGTGGAGGAACGCGGCGAGTCCCGACCAGAGCCCAAGCCGAGAGTCCAAGGTCCGAGGTATCCGGAGGCCCACCTGTAACAGAAGTCCGAAGTTCGTCCGTCCGGCGTCCAAGCAGTCCCGTCCAGTCTGAGGCCTTCCGTTCTTGCTGCCCGGTGAGTACCGTTACTGGGGTAGTATCTAGACAGGGTCAATTTAATTGACTCTGGTCCGTGGGTTGGTGGTACACAGACCCACAAACGAAGTGTCCACTTCGGTGGATGCGGGTCCTGACGTGTCTCTTTATGAGACCGGTAAGTTTCGTACTGTTTCAGCAGTGCACCTAGTTTCTGTTCCAGTCAGTTCTGTTCTCGAGGAAATTCATGTATTCTGTGTTCCGTATTCCAGGTAGTATTCTGTTCGAATTGTTATTTTTGAATGTTCTTCATGTATTTTAATGTCGTGGTATGAATGGGGAATAAGTATCGTGTCCATTGTGTATTGTATTGTGTCTAGATTACAGTCCAGTCATGCCCTTGTTTTCTAAGTTACGTCAGTTAAAAACTAGAAAGGGTCTGCTGGAAGCAGCAGTTCCTGTCCCGCCTAGGGACAGTCCAGGTCATTTTATGTATCAGAAGCATGGCATAAGTGCCATACTATATCTAGATTTATGGGTAGAGTATACCAAACAGTTAGAGGAAAAGTATAGATGGCCCGTATCGGGTACATGGGATGCCGAGTGCATCATGCGAGTAGAAGAAGCATTATGGAAAAAGAAAGCCAGACAGTCACAGAAAGATGCCATCGAGTTATGGCGCAAAGAAGCTCATAAAAGAACCGAAAAAGAAATCAGAAAGTCAGAATTAAGTAGAGAATCCTTAGAACGAGCACAAGAAAAAGAACTAATCGAGATAGGTGAACAAGTCAAAGCCGAACAGTCAAACAGACAGAGGCATGCCCTTATTAGGGGTATGTATCCTCTCCTTGCCGAGGGCTTGCCAAAAGCGACCCCAGAGGCATCCAGTAATTTCCCGCCACCATTAGTTCCGACCAAGCTACGTCACAAACCGACCGCAGCTGATATTTTTATTTCGTCCTATTTGGACGACACAGTCCCAGAATATGCAAATCCTGTTCGCGCTCCGCCAGTCCCTGTAAATCAGGCACTTCCCGCTCCTCCAGACACCGGAGTACCTGTTACGGGACCCCCGGTCCAGCCCGCCATACAAGTCCAGCCTACATTTCCATTTCCCACTCTGCCAGGACGAAGAGCCTCAGTAGACGACTCTAGTTTAGGGGCCGCAGGGGGAGGTACTCCTCAAACCCCGCCGCCACACAAGCGTTTAACGACAGCCGAATTACATATACAAGCATCACAGCGTACGCCCAGACATCAGACTGTAGCAGAAATAAGAAAATCCCTTGCCGAATGCGGCTATGATCCAGTCCCAGGCGAGGATAATATGGTTTTATATTCATTCCGCGTAAGAAAGGTGGCCGAGTATCTAGTCACCCTACCGAATATGAAAGAAGATCTAGACAGAATATATCGCTTCATCCGTACAGGGGATGATCCAGAAAGCATTGGCGAGGCCATGTCTCAAAGGAAAGCTGAGACCCAGCTCATGATATTAAAGTTTCTGATCAATTGTCTAATAAGAGAACAAGATTACCCGTCTAAAGATCCGGCTGAAATGAAAACCCTGACAAGGTGGAGTGATAATATAGCCGAGGGTAAGCACAAGACCGTCGGTGCTATGGAGAGTATGTACAAGAAAATCCGTAAAGAAATAATAAAGTTACACGAACAGCGTAAAGCAGCACAAGTAAGCGAGAAAGAAAGTAACTCTGATCCTGAAGAGTTAGACGACGAGAATCCCGACAGAATAGCGTATGTAGGAAAATCTAGATTTCCAGATCGCCATTTACGCCTAGAACACAAGTCTATTTTCCATCATCCAGCACCAGAACAAGGTTCTCTAGAACAAGTGTTTCAAGCTACCGATCACATTCTGAAATCACGAATCGGTTACAGTGAGTTAAGTACCATGCATGAACAAGAACTAGCCCGATCAGCAGTCCGATGGATTACTGATTCTACCACTTTTCCAGACGAAATAGTGGCACAAATGTTTCTGAAAATGCCCCCAGCCGAGCAACGACTGGCGGGTATGTATATGATTCAGCACCTCATTACATTATATGAGGGTCAGCACTCTGATCCAGGCCCGTTACACGATGTCCTGAACGAGCTACTCCAAGATAGATGGAAAGGTTTAGGTACCGATTTAATTAGTGTCATTCTAGAGCAGCGTCACAAATATAGAACGTTTCTGAACCCGCATTTTGTTCATGTCTCACCCCCAGAAAGTAAACCATTTTACATAGAGAGACAGAATCCGTTACGAGAAGTCCACCCAGTTAGAGGAACGGGTGGCGAACTAGAACGAGTGTTTGTTTACACTCCGATTACAAAGATGGAACTCCTAGAGATGAAGAAATTAATTCCCTGTCATGATAAAGATCCAGCAGGGTTCCATAGAGAATTAAAAGACATGCTCCGTATGGGAGAATACACGTATCCAGATATAATTAAAATGTTAAAGGTTCTGCTGCCCGCAGGGGTGTATGAAAAGCTCAAGGAAAAAGAATGGGAGGTGGGAGAGAAAAAGATCGATTGGGCAGTTCTAGAAGCTGAAGACAAGGCACGAGTACCAGGTACCGGTCTTGGAGCGAAATGTAAAGAATTACCAGAATTATTAATACAAGTTTTACCTAGATTATTGACAACTAGAAAAGAAGACTGGGATGCAATCTCAGCCTGTAAACAGAAACAAGACGAAGATATTAGTGATTTTTATTCTAGATTTGAGAAATGTTTTAGCATCAACAGTGGCCTCAAGACAAGTAGTGAGTCATACCCTCACCTTTTTGTTACTAAATTAGTCGAGAATTCAAGTCCACAAATTAAAAATCGAGTTTTGAAAGTCGAAAGTACCTGGCAAGCTAATACCCCGTCCCAGATGTTGCAGATGCTCCAATACCACCAGAATAGGATCAGGGAAGAACAAGAACACGAGAGAAAACGTATGAAAGACACGAAAATGAAAGTACTAGTTGCACAATCTGTTCCTCAAGACAGTCAGAAGAGGGGTCCGAATCAAACCAGTCATCCTGCAGCTCCCGTTAAAGGGAACTGCAATTATTGTAAACAGCCAGGTCATTTTATAAACGAGTGTGCAGTTCTGAAACACAACATAGCTACTGGTAAGACTAAAGAAAGACCACGTCCGCCTAGACAAGAACAAGTTTCACAGATTCCTCAGCCACAGAATGCACCACAGACAGTTACCGCACCGCAGCCTATCGCTGCAACACAGCACGTTACACAGCAGATGTACCAGTATGCACAGTCTGAGTATCCAGAGTATCAGCAGTATTCATGAAACAGCCTAGAGAGGGAGGAAGGCTTGCCTCTCATCGAGATACCTGTAGATCAAGAAGGTCCCTATGTTCACAGTCAAGTATTAGGGAAAGACAGAAAGTTTTTGATTGATACAGGGGCAAGTAGGACCACAATTAGTCACGCCGAAGTTCCAGGGGCTCCGCTCTCAGGCTCAAGAAATGTTTCCCTTGGATTTTCAGGAAAACCCATTGTAAATGAAATATCAAAGCCAGTTACTCTAGAAGTAGGTCCATTGTCCCGCATTACTGATCTGTTACTTACTAAGTCATGTCCAGAAAATCTATTAGGTATTAAAACACTGAAAGAGTTAGGTGCAGTTATATGCTGTTCCCCAGAGGGAATACGATTGTTCCTACGTGACTTTAAGGGTCACTATGTATTACGAGATTTTGATCCCAGATTGTCTAATGTTCCGCAGCATCTATGGGCGCAAGGTCCAACTGATGTTGGTTATATGCAAATCACACCCTATCGTGTGACTCTCAAGCCAGGTGTAGTGTTACCACGAATCAGACAGTACAGATTGCCACCTGAGGCTGTAGCAGCCTTATCCAAAATTATTGACGAGCTCATGGCTCAAGGAGTGGTTGTAGAAACTGACTCCAATGTATGCAATTCCCCGATCATTCCAGTCATGAAACGTACTGATCCAAATGCACCCCCAGTATATCGATTAGTGATTGACCTACGAGAACTTAATACATGTATTATTCCTCAGTACCCAGTCGTTCCAGATATCTCTTCCCTATTGACAGCCATTGATTCCGAAGCCACGTTCTTTACTGTAATCGACCTCAAGAACGCGTTTTTCAGTGTCCCTATTCATCCAGACAGCCAGTTCCTTTTCGGATTTTGTTTAAATGGAAGGAGCTATATGTTCACACGCGCTCCTCAAGGTTTCACAGAAAGCCCTAGCATTTACAGTCAAGCACTTAAGAGACAACTAGACAGCATTCACATGCCAATTGACACTGCCCTGCTCCAGTATGTCGATGATCTCCTGATCACAGCCCGTTCTGAACGTGCTTGCGAGCGAGCATCCCTTACAGTCTTGTATTTCCTAGCCGAGATGGGGCACAAGGTGTCCCCTTCTAAGCTTCAATTCTGTGTCCAGCAAGTGGTCTACTTAGGACACTTACTGTCCAAGAGGGGTAGGCAGTTGACACCAGACCGTATCCAGTTAATAGCGAGTCTTCCTCAGCCCAAGACCCAGAAGGAGGTACGTGCTTTTATCGGCCTTACTTCTTACTGCAGACAATGGATTCCTCAGTATGCATTTCTAGCCAAGCCACTGATACAGTTAACGACACAGGAGGCAGCCGTATCGACTGTCCTCCCTTGGACATCTGAACATACACTTAGTTTCAATGAGTTAAAGAAAGCCCTATGCCAAGCTCCAGTTCTAGCGACACCGAACTACAGTAAGCCTTTTACACTTTTCGTCACTGAACGCGAAGGTACAGCATTATCTGTTCTCACACAAGATCAAGCAGGACAATACAAGCCCTGTGCTTATTTTTCGAGCACATTAGATCCTGTAGCCCAGGCTCTGCCTGCGTGCCTCAAGTCAGTTGCAGCCACAGCACTAGCTATCAGACAAAGTGATTCCATAGTATTAGGACATACCTTGACAGTACAAGTTCCACATTCCGTGGAAGTTCTTTTAAACCGAACACAAACTCAGCACTTGACAATTGCACGTTTAACAGGTTATGAATTGACACTGTTCCAGCCACACATAGAAATCAGACGCTGCAACATCCTGAACCCTGCTACACTGTTACCATCAGTTACTTCGAATTCTGCCACACATGACTGTGTGGAAGTAGTTAACATTATGACCAAGCCAAGACAAGATCTGACAGATATTCCGTTACCAGACCCAGACCTGACACTTTATGTGGATGGTTCATGTATGAGAACAAGTACAGGAGAACTAGTCGCCGCGTATGCAGTGACTACTGACACTGAAGTTATTGAAACACACCGTATTGACACCCTGTCCGCTCAAGCAGCAGAGCTAGTTGCTCTGACACAAGCCTGTATACACGCCAAGAACTTGAAAGTTAATGTTTACACAGATTCACGCTACGCATTTGGAGTTGTACACGACTTCGGAGTGCTCTGGCAGGAGAGAGGTTTCATGACTTCTCATGGAACCAAGATTCAGCATGGTCTCCTTATTCAAGCTCTGTTAGATGCCATACATTTACCGACATCTATCGCTATCATGAAGTGCAAAGCACATACGAAAGTTACTGACACCATTTCTCAAGGTAACGATTTAGCAGATCGCACAGCCAAGCTTACAGCACAGACTCCAGACTTTCCAGTTAATCCGACACAGACACACACTCCAGATCCGATTACATGTATGACAGTTAAAGACCCTACACAAGATGTCATAGACATACAGTTACATGCTACTCCCGAAGAAATCAAGAAATGGTCCGAACAAGGAGGGGTCCAGACAGATCAAGGATGGTTAACGAAGGGTAGAGCCACATGGTTTCTCCCCGACTCTATGGTTCAAGTCATTATTAATACCGCACATAGTCCAGCACATTTAGGAGAAAAAGCTATGTTAGACAGTATCCAGAACATCTGGTTCAACAAGCATTTACGAGCTGCAGCCAAGCAGAAAGTCCGTACCTGTATGATATGTTGTCAGTTTAATCCAGGTAAAAGTGTCTCGGTGGAACAAGGTGGATTCCAGCCCCCTGACCACCCTTTTGAAGTCCTCCAGATGGATTATATTCAGATGGAACGATGTCGAGGTTTCAAGTATGTCCTTGTAGTTGTATGCGCTTTGTCCAGGTGGACGGAGGCATATCCAGTTCCAGATTACACCGCCGCGACCACTGCCAAGCAGTTGGTTTGTGAGTTCTTCCCCCGTTATGGACTCCCTAGAGTCGTATATTCTGACAACGGCCAGCCATTCTCATCTGAGTTGATGAAGCATGTTTCCCTTTTGTTGGGGTACCAGTGGAAGTTTCATTGTGTACGCCATCCTGAAGCAGCCGGTCTCGTAGAGAGACATAACCAGACTCTGAAAATCCGTATTGCAAAAGTGTGTAAAGAGAAAGGTGTGGACTGGCTAGTAGCTCTGCCAGTCGCTTTATTTTATATGCGCATGGTCGCACATTCCAGATCAGGTCTGTCCCCGTATGAGGTCGTTTTCGGCCGCCCCCCTAACATGTGGGGTACTCCTAGACCCCGAAGTATTACCGATGTTTCAAGTAATATGCTGACAGATTACCTAGCTTCCTTGATGTCTGCCCTCAACTCTTGTCGTTCACAGGTTGCCGCCGCATTTCCAGACAATACCGAGGTGGCACCGCATGAAATCGTTCCAGGATCCATGGTCTTGGTCCGCAATTTTGACCGCTCAAGTCCGCTGGAGCCACGCTGGAAAGAGCCCCGACAGGTCCTCCTCGCCACCCGTACAGCCGTGAAGTTGGAGGGTCGCAAAGGCTGGGTGCACCTTTCACATATAAAAAAGTTTTATGGGCTGAAACCCGTCTCAAAGAACATTTCCCAGGATTTGAAGGATTGCCAAAATATTGTTCTCAAGGACTGTCCCGCAAAAGACATTGCTACAAACCCTCCCCTGTTAGAGAAAACTCCGCAACAGGAGTATAAGTTGAAACTCCGGTCTAGTAAAATAAGTCAGCCAGTTTGATTGTCTAAGTCCTCCCCTAGGTGAAACGGTTAGACTGTTTCTGACATGTATAAAATAGACCCCCATAGTGAGAGAGTTAGTCAAAACTCAATTCGATGTATCATTTTTCTATGTTTCATATTATTTCTCAGCATTATGATTTCCTGCACCAGTTATGCATTTTTCTTGTATTTCCCGGTTCTTCATGTAAATAAGTCTGCTAATGCTACAGTAGAGCACACGTTTAGTGATCTGCCTCCTCATGAACTCTCTTACCGCCTCGCTATGAAAAATAATTCTTTCATCCGCATGTTACATTACTCACATCAGACCAGCAATGCCACTAATTGTTGGGTGTGTGGTCGACTCCCCCCTTTCCAGATACCGAAGGGAGTTCTGCCACTTTTTCCTTATCCTTTTTCACATAATGGTTCGTGTGGAGCATGGTCCACGTTAACGTCATCCTCAACAGATATGTCTTTTCTTAACAGTACATGTTTCCCAGACAAGCAAGGTCTCCCCCACAGAACCGGGTTAGATCTAGAAAATGAAGTGTATAATTTAGGTAACTATTCTTCGAATTTCATGGTCCTGAATGTTCAGTCTGATACTACTCCAGACTTACCTGCTATTTCAGTACTACCAGTTAAAGGCGAATTATGTGTCCGAAATAATGGTTCCGTACATGTAGGACATAGTGATTGTACTACTATTGTCAAGTATAGTGACAGTGGGAAATCTATTTTCAAAGCTTCACGTCATTCTTATTTTATTTGTGGTCAAACTGCATACGTTCGTCTGCCCCTCGATTGGGAGGGAACCTGTTACATTGCCTTCCTACTGCCACCAGTTTTCCTAGCCCCATCTGATTATCATAGAAACACACATCTAGTACACATTAGACATAGAAGGGAGTCCCCCATTGTCGATTATACTGAAACTGCTCTAGAACAGTATACAGATTTCAATAGAGGTTTCTTTTTCTTTATAGGACCTATCCAGAATAGTAAGCTAATCCGTAGGTTAACCAGAACCCTCGAAGCTGTAGTAAATGAGACTGCCTCTGCTCTAGGTAACTTAACCGAAGAGCAATCTGCTATGAGATTTGTCGTTTTACAGAATCGTCTCGTCCTTGACGTCATACTGGCCGATAGGGGCGGGGCCTGTAGAGTCATCGGATCTAGTTGCTGCATTTTCATTCCAAATAACGCGCCGTCTGTTTATTCAGCTATAACCAGACTCCATAAAATTGCCCATCTGTTACACCAAGATCCAGGCACCTGGACATGGTCCGGTTGGTTCTGGAATATAATTTCCGCCTGGGGATGGAAAGTCTTGTCCTTTCTAGGTATTGCAGTCGCGATCATATTCAGCTGCTGCCTCTGTATACAATGTGGCCCTGCGATTTGCGGCATCTGTGCTACCTCTTGTATTCCTAGTCCCAAGCCCCGTTCTAAATCCCGTTCCAGGATAATTCGAGACGAGCAAATGATACTGTATGAAATGATAGATGGTATCATGAATATTGATGTTTCCTGATGGAATCGTAGTGACAAGGAGGGAATGTGGAAAAGTAAATTTTGCCATGTTCTGTGTCCCTACGTGTCATCCATCATATGTTATGTGTGCATGATTAAATATGCATATGCATTCCCTATGTTCGATTAATGACGCAATTATAGTTGTGTCCACCTCTAGTATGCCAGTTTCCAGTTCTCGTGAATACTACGAATATCAGGCCTATGTAAAGCTACGTTGCCACGTTTCTCAGTGTGCACGTTATTCTATTGAAAAGTCCCCGTTTCTAGGCCTCAAAAGGGCCTGGACACCAGATTCAGCTCCTGTCTCCTGAAGCCTCGCTGAGGAGCGATACAGCCCCCACCTGTATCCTCGACCCTTCACTTACTTCCTGCCTCGCAGTGCCCGGCTCACCCTGGCTCTGCCTCTGAGTCTGCCAAGAATATGTTATGATTCCAGTTATCAGTTCAGTCCTCCTTCTCTGCATTCCTAAAGCTACTGAATCGCATCGATAGTTTCCGTCATTGTCTAGCCTTCACGTCTCCACGTTAGAGAAATACTGCATTTAATGGTCATTTAATATTCTTCATCACGTACTACATGTAGAATAATGCATGGTCCAGTCTTAGAATCAAGTTAGCCTTTCCCCTCCTGACTTCTAGTTTATATCAACATGTTCTCTAAACATCAGATACTAGATACTGTTTAGGTACATGTCGCCCTGACTCTCCAGACTTCAGTCTCTGCTCCAAGCACAGAGTTCATAGCCCCCAGCTTCTCCTAGTAACACGTCATTGCTAGTTTGCGCGCACCATCAGGTTAGAGGTCCCGGCTCCTCAGGTAGCCCCCTCCATGGTTTCCGCCCCATTCATGACATATTCTGTTACGTTTGCATCACATGTCTATGTATACGCCCTGTTACACCTCTTTTCACCCTTATCTTTCGCGACTGCTACGCGTCACGCCTTTTGCTCCACCCACTGCTACGCCTATTGCAATGTAATGCTATGTGTTTGCGTTATGTATATATGCTCATGCACTGTTATTAAAAAGTGATTCCCCTTGTCCCGATCCTGACACCAGCAGCGCTGCTGGGCCTTGCCATCCTATTCCTGTATTTGCTGTATTAAACCTGCAAAACTCCTACTACCTCGAATCTTGACTCTTATTTATTGAGCTATCTGTTATTCATTTATTCATTCAAAATAGGGTATTATTTATTTATTTACCACATAATGGCGCCCGAACAGGTACCTGCCCTTTCCCCACGCGTCGGTGAAGCCACGCCGACCCCCTGACCCTCTGCAGTCGTGACGGAACTCTTCTGCGCACCGGCAGATATTTCTGCTTCAAGTATCCCTCAGGCCCACGGAGGAGACGGAGGAGGCGGTCCAGCATCCAGACGAGACGGTGGAGGAACGCGGCGAGTCCCGACCAGAGCCCAAGCCGAGAGTCCAAGGTCCGAGGTATCCGGAGGCCCACCTGTAACAGAAGTCCGAAGTTCGTCCGTCCGGCGTCCAAGCAGTCCCGTCCAGTCTGAGGCCTTCCGTTCTTGCTGCCCGGTGAGTACCGTTACTGGGGTAGTATCTAGACAGGGTCAATTTAATTGACTCTGGTCCGTGGGTTGGTGGTACACAGACCCACAAACGAAGTGTCCACTTCGGTGGATGCGGGTCCTGACGTGTCTCTTTATGAGACCGGTAAGTTTCGTACTGTTTCAGCAGTGCACCTAGTTTCTGTTCCAGTCAGTTCTGTTCTCGAGGAAATTCATGTATTCTGTGTTCCGTATTCCAGGTAGTATTCTGTTCGAATTGTTATTTTTGAATGTTCTTCATGTATTTTAATGTCGTGGTATGAATGGGGAATAAGTATCGTGTCCATTGTGTATTGTATTGTGTCTAGATTACAGTCCAGTCATGCCCTTGTTTTCTAAGTTACGTCAGTTAAAAACTAGAAAGGGTCTGCTGGAAGCAGCAGTTCCTGTCCCGCCTAGGGACAGTCCAGGTCATTTTATGTATCAGAAGCATGGCATAAGTGCCATACTATATCTAGATTTATGGGTAGAGTATACCAAACAGTTAGAGGAAAAGTATAGATGGCCCGTATCGGGTACATGGGATGCCGAGTGCATCATGCGAGTAGAAGAAGCATTATGGAAAAAGAAAGCCAGACAGTCACAGAAAGATGCCATCGAGTTATGGCGCAAAGAAGCTCATAAAAGAACCGAAAAAGAAATCAGAAAGTCAGAATTAAGTAGAGAATCCTTAGAACGAGCACAAGAAAAAGAACTAATCGAGATAGGTGAACAAGTCAAAGCCGAACAGTCAAACAGACAGAGGCATGCCCTTATTAGGGGTATGTATCCTCTCCTTGCCGAGGGCTTGCCAAAAGCGACCCCAGAGGCATCCAGTAATTTCCCGCCACCATTAGTTCCGACCAAGCTACGTCACAAACCGACCGCAGCTGATATTTTTATTTCGTCCTATTTGGACGACACAGTCCCAGAATATGCAAATCCTGTTCGCGCTCCGCCAGTCCCTGTAAATCAGGCACTTCCCGCTCCTCCAGACACCGGAGTACCTGTTACGGGACCCCCGGTCCAGCCCGCCATACAAGTCCAGCCTACATTTCCATTTCCCACTCTGCCAGGACGAAGAGCCTCAGTAGACGACTCTAGTTTAGGGGCCGCAGGGGGAGGTACTCCTCAAACCCCGCCGCCACACAAGCGTTTAACGACAGCCGAATTACATATACAAGCATCACAGCGTACGCCCAGACATCAGACTGTAGCAGAAATAAGAAAATCCCTTGCCGAATGCGGCTATGATCCAGTCCCAGGCGAGGATAATATGGTTTTATATTCATTCCGCGTAAGAAAGGTGGCCGAGTATCTAGTCACCCTACCGAATATGAAAGAAGATCTAGACAGAATATATCGCTTCATCCGTACAGGGGATGATCCAGAAAGCATTGGCGAGGCCATGTCTCAAAGGAAAGCTGAGACCCAGCTCATGATATTAAAGTTTCTGATCAATTGTCTAATAAGAGAACAAGATTACCCGTCTAAAGATCCGGCTGAAATGAAAACCCTGACAAGGTGGAGTGATAATATAGCCGAGGGTAAGCACAAGACCGTCGGTGCTATGGAGAGTATGTACAAGAAAATCCGTAAAGAAATAATAAAGTTACACGAACAGCGTAAAGCAGCACAAGTAAGCGAGAAAGAAAGTAACTCTGATCCTGAAGAGTTAGACGACGAGAATCCCGACAGAATAGCGTATGTAGGAAAATCTAGATTTCCAGATCGCCATTTACGCCTAGAACACAAGTCTATTTTCCATCATCCAGCACCAGAACAAGGTTCTCTAGAACAAGTGTTTCAAGCTACCGATCACATTCTGAAATCACGAATCGGTTACAGTGAGTTAAGTACCATGCATGAACAAGAACTAGCCCGATCAGCAGTCCGATGGATTACTGATTCTACCACTTTTCCAGACGAAATAGTGGCACAAATGTTTCTGAAAATGCCCCCAGCCGAGCAACGACTGGCGGGTATGTATATGATTCAGCACCTCATTACATTATATGAGGGTCAGCACTCTGATCCAGGCCCGTTACACGATGTCCTGAACGAGCTACTCCAGTATAGATGGAAAGGTTTAGGTACCGATTTAATTAGTGTCATTCTAGAGCAGCGTCACAAATATAGAACGTTTCTGAACCCGCATTTTGTTCATGTCTCACCCCCAGAAAGTAAACCATTTTACATAGAGAGACAGAATCCGTTACGAGAAGTCCACCCAGTTAGAGGAACGGGTGGCGAACTAGAACGAGTGTTTGTTTACACTCCGATTACAAAGATGGAACTCCTAGAGATGAAGAAATTAATTCCCTGTCATGATAAAGATCCAGCAGGGTTCCATAGAGAATTAAAAGACATGCTCCGTATGGGAGAATACACGTATCCAGATATAATTAAAATGTTAAAGGTTCTGCTGCCCGCAGGGGTGTATGAAAAGCTCAAGGAAAAAGAATGGGAGGTGGGAGAGAAAAAGATCGATTGGGCAGTTCTAGAAGCTGAAGACAAGGCACGAGTACCAGGTACCGGTCTTGGAGCGAAATGTAAAGAATTACCAGAATTATTAATACAAGTTTTACCTAGATTATTGACAACTAGAAAAGAAGACTGGGATGCAATCTCAGCCTGTAAACAGAAACAAGACGAAGATATTAGTGATTTTTATTCTAGATTTGAGAAATGTTTTAGCATCAACAGTGGCCTCAAGACAAGTAGTGAGTCATACCCTCACCTTTTTGTTACTAAATTAGTCGAGAATTCAAGTCCACAAATTAAAAATCGAGTTTTGAAAGTCGAAAGTACCTGGCAAGCTAATACCCCGTCCCAGATGTTGCAGATGCTCCAATACCACCAGAATAGGATCAGGGAAGAACAAGAACACGAGAGAAAACGTATGAAAGACACGAAAATGAAAGTACTAGTTGCACAATCTGTTCCTCAAGACAGTCAGAAGAGGGGTCCGAATCAAACCAGTCATCCTGCAGCTCCCGTTAAAGGGAACTTCAATTATTGTAAACAGCCAGGTCATTTTATAAACGAGTGTGCAGTTCTGAAACACAACATAGCTACTGGTAAGACTAAAGAAAGACCACGTCCGCCTAGACAAGAACAAGTTTCACAGATTCCTCAGCCACAGAATGCACCACAGACAGTTACCGCACCGCAGCCTATCGCTGCAACACAGCACGTTACACAGCAGATGTACCAGTATGCACAGTCTGAGTATCCAGAGTACCAGCAGTATTCATGAAACAGCCTAGAGAGGGAGGAAGGCTTGCCTCTCATCGAGATACCTGTAGATCAAGAAGGTCCCTATGTTCACAGTCAAGTATTAGGGAAAGACAGAAAGTTTTTGATTGATACAGGGGCAAGTAGGACCACAATTAGTCACGCCGAAGTTCCAGGGGCTCCGCTCTCAGGCTCAAGAAATGTTTCCCTTGGATTTTCAGGAAAACCCATTGTAAATGAAATATCAAAGCCAGTTACTCTAGAAGTAGGTCCATTGTCCCGCATTACTGATCTGTTACTTACTAAGTCATGTCCAGAAAATCTATTAGGTATTAAAACACTGAAAGAGTTAGGTGCAGTTATATGCTGTTCCCCAGAGGGAATACGATTGTTCCTACGTGACTTTAAGGGTCACTATGTATTACGAGATTTTGATCCCAGATTGTCTAATGTTCAGCAGCATCTATGGGCGCAAGGTCCAACTGATGTTGGTTATATGCAAATCACACCCTATCGTGTGACTCTCAAGCCAGGTGTAGTGTTACCACGAATCAGACAGTACAGATTGCCACCTGAGGCTGTAGCAGCCTTATCCAAAATTATTGACGAGCTCATGGCTCAAGGAGTGGTTGTAGAAACTGACTCCAATGTATGCAATTCCCCGATCATTCCAGTCATTAAACGTACTGATCCAAATGCACCCCCAGTATATCGATTAGTGATTGACCTACGAGAACTTAATAAATGTATTATTCCTCAGTACCCAGTCGTTCCAGATATCTCTTCCCTATTGACAGCCATTGATTCCGAAGCCACGTTCTTTACTGTAATCGACCTCAAGAACGCGTTTTTCAGTGTCCCTATTCATCCAGACAGCCAGTTCCTTTTCGGATTTTGTTTAAATGGAAGGAGCTATATGTTCACACGCGCTCCTCAAGGTTTCACAGAAAGCCCTAGCATTTACAGTCAAGCACTTAAGAGACAACTAGACAGCATTCACATGCCAATTGACACTGCCCTGCTCCAGTATGTCGATGATCTCCTGATCACAGCCCGTTCTGAACGTGCTTGCGAGCGAGCATCCCTTACAGTCTTGTATTTCCTAGCCGAGATGGGGCACAAGGTGTCCCCTTCTAAGCTTCAATTCTGTGTCCAGCAAGTGGTCTACTTAGGACACTTACTGTCCAAGAGGGGTAGGCAGTTGACACCAGACCGTATCCAGTTAATAGCGAGTCTTCCTCAGCCCAAGACCCAGAAGGAGGTACGTGCTTTTATCGGCCTTACTTCTTACTGCAGACAATGGATTCCTCAGTATGCATTTCTAGCCAAGCCACTGATACAGTTAACGACACAGGAGGCAGCCGTATCGACTGTCCTCCCTTGGACATCTGAACATACACTTAGTTTCAATGAGTTAAAGAAAGCCCTATGCCAAGCTCCAGTTCTAGCGACACCGAACTACAGTAAGCCTTTTACACTTTTCGTCACTGAACGCGAAGGTACAGCATTATCTGTTCTCACACAAGATCAAGCAGGACAATACAAGCCCTGTGCTTATTTTTCGAGCACATTAGATCCTGTAGCCCAGGCTCTGCCTGCGTGCCTCAAGTCAGTTGCAGCCACAGCACTAGCTATCAGACAAAGTGATTCCATAGTATTAGGACATACCTTGACAGTACAAGTTCCACATTCCGTGGAAGTTCTTTTAAACCGAACACAAACTCAGCACTTGACAATTGCACGTTTAACAGGTTATGAATTGACACTGTTCCAGCCACACATAGAAATCAGACGCTGCAACATCCTGAACCCTGCTACACTGTTACCATCAGTTACTTCGAATTCTGCCACACATGACTGTGTGGAAGTAGTTAACATTATGACCAAGCCAAGACAAGATCTGACAGATATTCCGTTACCAGACCCAGACCTGACACTTTATGTGGATGGTTCATGTATGAGAACAAGTACAGGAGAACTAGTCGCCGCGTATGCAGTGACTACTGACACTGAAGTTATTGAAACACACCGTATTGACACCCTGTCCGCTCAAGCAGCAGAGCTAGTTGCTCTGACACAAGCCTGTATACACGCCAAGAACTTGAAAGTTAATGTTTACACAGATTCACGCTACGCATTTGGAGTTGTACACGACTTCGGAGTGCTCTGGCAGGAGAGAGGTTTCATGACTTCTCATGGAACCAAGATTCAGCATGGTCTCCTTATTCAAGCTCTGTTAGATGCCATACATTTACCGACATCTATCGCTATCATGAAGTGCAAAGCACATACGAAAGTTACTGACACCATTTCTCAAGGTAACGATTTAGCAGATCGCACAGCCAAGCTTACAGCACAGACTCCAGACTTTCCAGTTAATCCGACACAGACACACACTCCAGATCCGATTACATGTATGACAGTTAAAGACACTACACAAGATGTCATAGACATACAGTTACATGCTACTCCCGAAGAAATCAAGAAATGGTCCGAACAAGGAGGGGTCCAGACAGATCAAGGATGGTTAACGAAGGGTAGAGCCACATGGTTTCTCCCCGACTCTATGGTTCAAGTCATTATTAATACCGCACATAGTCCAGCACATTTAGGAGAAAAAGCTATGTTAGACAGTATCCAGAACATCTGGTTCAACAAGCATTTACGAGCTGCAGCCAAGCAGAAAGTCCGTACCTGTATGATATGTTGTCAGTTTAATCCAGGTAAAAGTGTCTCGGTGGAACAAGGTGGATTCCAGCCCCCTGACCACCCTTTTGAAGTCCTCCAGATGGATTATATTCAGATGGAACGATGTCGAGGTTTCAAGTATGTCCTTGTAGTTGTATGCGCTTTGTCCAGGTGGACGGAGGCATATCCAGTTCCAGATTACACCGCCGCGACCACTGCCAAGCAGTTGGTTCGTGAGTTCTTCCCCCGTTATGGACTCCCTAGAGTCGTATATTCTGACAACGGCCAGCCATTCTCATCTGAGTTGATGAAGCATGTTTCCCTTTTGTTGGGGTACCAGTGGAAGTTTCATTGTGTACGCCATCCTGAAGCAGCCGGTCTCGTAGAGAGACATAACCAGACTCTGAAAATCCGTATTGCAAAAGTGTGTAAAGAGAAAGGTGTGGACTGGCTAGTAGCTCTGCCAGTCGCTTTATTTTATATGCGCATGGTCGCACATTCCAGATCAGGTCTGTCCCCGTATGAGGTCGTTTTCGGCCGCCCCCCTAACATGTGGGGTACTCCTAGACCCCGAAGTATTACCGATGTTTCAAGTAATATGCTGACAGATTACCTAGCTTCCTTGATGTCTGCCCTCAACTCTTGTCGTTCACAGGTTGCCGCCGCATTTCCAGACAATACCGAGGTGGCACCGCATGAAATCGTTCCAGGATCCATGGTCTTGGTCCGCAATTTTGACCGCTCAAGTCCGCTGGAGCCACGCTGGAAAGAGCCCCGACAGGTCCTCCTCGCCACCCGTACAGCCGTGAAGTTGGAGGGTCGCAAAGGCTGGGTGCACCTTTCACATATAAAAAAGTTTTATGGACTGAAACCCGTCTCAAAGAACATTTCCCAGGATTTGAAGGATTGCCAAAATATTGTTCTCAAGGACTGTCCCGCAAAAGACATTGCTACAAACCCTCCCCTGTTAGAGAAAACTCCGCAACAGGAGTATAAGTTGAAACTCCGGTCTAGTAAAATAAGTCAGCCAGTTTGATTGTCTAAGTCCTCCCCTAGGTGAAACGGTTAGACTGTTTCTGACATGTATAAAATAGACCCCCATAGTGAGAGAGTTAGTCAAAACTCAATTCGATGTATCATTTTTCTATGTTTCATATTATTTCTCAGCATTATGATTTCCTGCACCAGTTATGCATTTTTCTTGTATTTCCCGGTTCTTCATGTAAATAAGTCTGCTAATGCTACAGTAGAGCACACGTTTAGTGATCTGCCTCCTCATGAACTCTCTTACCGCCTCGCTATGAAAAATAATTCTTTCATCCGCATGTTACATTACTCACATCAGACCAGCAATGCCACTAATTGTTGGGTGTGTGGTCGACTCCCCCCTTTCCAGATACCGAAGGGAGTTCTGCCACTTTTTCCTTATCCTTTTTCACATAATGGTTCGTGTGGAGCATGGTCCACGTTAACGTCATCCTCAACAGATATGTCTTTTCTTAACAGTACATGTTTCCCAGACAAGCAAGGTCTCCCCCACAGAACCGGGTTAGATCTAGAAAATGAAGTGTATAATTTAGGTAACTATTCTTCGAATTTCATGGTCCTGAATGTTCAGTCTGATACTACTCCAGACTTACCTGCTATTTCAGTACTACCAGTTAAAGGCGAATTATGTGTCCGAAATAATGGTTCCGTACATGTAGGACATAGTGATTGTACTACTATTGTCAAGTATAGTGACAGTGGGAAATCTATTTTCAAAGCTTCACGTCATTCTTATTTTATTTGTGGTCAAACTGCATACGTTCGTCTGCCCCTCGATTGGGAGGGAACCTGTTACATTGCCTTCCTACTGCCACCAGTTTTCCTAGCCCCATCTGATTATCATAGAAACACACATCTAGTACACATTAGACATAGAAGGGAGTCCCCCATTGTCGATTATACTGAAACTGCTCTAGAACAGTATACAGATTTCAATAGAGGTTTCTTTTTCTTTATAGGACCTATCCAGAATAGTAAGCTAATCCGTAGGTTAACCAGAACCCTCGAAGCTGTAGTAAATGAGACTGCCTCTGCTCTAGGTAACTTAACCGAAGAGCAATCTGCTATGAGATTTGTCGTTTTACAGAATCGTCTCGTCCTTGACGTCATACTGGCCGATAGGGGCGGGGCCTGTAGAGTCATCGGATCTAGTTGCTGCATTTTCATTCCAAATAACGCGCCGTCTGTTTATTCAGCTATAACCAGACTCCATAAAATTGCCCATCTAGTACACCAAGATCCAGGCACCTGGACATGGTCCGGTTGGTTCTGGAATATAATTTCCGCCTGGGGATGGAAAGTCTTGTCCTTTCTAGGTATTGCAGTAGCGATCATATTCAGCTGCTGCCTCTGTATACAATGTGGCCCTGCGATTTGCGGCATCTGTGCTACCTCTTGTATTCCTAGTCCCAAGCCCCGTTCTAAATCCCGTTCCAGGATAATTCGAGACGAGCAAATGATACTGTATGAAATGATAGATGGTATCATGAATATTGATGTTTCCTGATGGAATCGTAGTGACAAGGAGGGAATGTGGAAAAGTAAATTTTGCCATGTTCTGTGTCCCTACGTGTCATCCATCATATGTTATGTGTGCATGATTAAATATGCATATGCATTCCCTATGTTCGATTAATGATGCAATTATAGTTGTGTCCACCTCTAGTATGCCAGTTTCCAGTTCTCGTGAATACTACGAATATCAGGCCTATGTAAAGCTACGTTGCCACGTTTCTCAGTGTGCACGTTATTCTATTGAAAAGTCCCCGTTTCTAGGCCTCAAAAGGGCCTGGACACCAGATTCAGCTCCTGTCTCCTGAAGCCTCGCTGAGGAGCGATACAGCCCCCACCTGTATCCTCGACCCTTCACTTACTTCCTGCCTCGCAGTGCCCGGCTCACCCTGGCTCTGCCTCTGAGTCTGCCAAGAATATGTTATGATTCCAGTTATCAGTTCAGTCCTCCTTCTCTGCATTCCTAAAGCTACTGAATCGCATCGATAGTTTCCGTCATTGTCTAGCCTTCACGTCTCCACGTTAGAGAAATACTGCATTTAATGGTCATTTAATATTCTTCATCACGTACTACATGTAGAATAATGCATGGTCCAGTCTTAGAATCAAGTTAGCCTTTCCCCTCCTGACTTCTAGTTTATATCAACATGTTCTCTAAACATCAGATACTAGATACTGTTTAGGTACATGTCGCCCTGACTCTCCAGACTTCAGTCTCTGCTCCTAGCACAGAGTTCATAGCCCCCAGCTTCTCCTAGTAACACGTCATTGCTAGTTTGCGCGCACCATCAGGTTAGAGGTCCCGGCTCCTCAGGTAGCCCCCTCCATGGTTTCCGCCCCATTCATGACATATTCTGTTACGTTTGCATCACATGTCTATGTATACGCCCTGTTACACCTCTTTTCACCCTTATCTTTCGCGACTGCTACGCGTCACGCCTTTTGCTCCACCCACTGCTACGCCTATTGCAATGTAATGCTATGTGTTTGCGTTATGTATATATGCTCATGCACTGTTATTAAAAAGTGATTCCCCTTGTCCCGATCCTGACACCAGCAGCGCTGCTGGGCCTTGCCATCCTATTCCTGTATTTGCTGTATTAAACCTGCAAAACTCCTACTACCTCGAATCTTGACTCTTATTTATTGAGCTATCTGTTATTCATTTATTCATTCAAAATAGGGTATTATTTATTTATTTACCACAGCTTGAAGGAATCTCCAAGGGCCTGAGAAGAGCTGGCTCCCTGTTTTGAAGCCCCAGGAACAAAAGGACTTCACCCCAGCTTCCCTGAACTCTGCTGAGAGAGTTCTGTCCCTCCTAGAGTGCTTGATCCAGTTGTGGGGCCTCTGGAGGTTGTACCTGTGCTGGGAAGCTTGAAACTAAGCTTGAGTGACTTTTGAACTTGAAAAGTGTTGCATCGCTTGCTTGCGGAGCGCATCCCCGACAGTGCGAGAAGTTTCCCGCCGCTACGGAGGTCGAGATTGTCGCAGCGCCTGACGCCGCTGCCAGAGACGTCGCATCCTTCGTTTGCGGGACGCACCAGACCGGTGCGGGAGAATCGAACATCGCTGCGAGTATCATCGCAGAGCCTGTCGTCGCTGGGTGAGAACGCCGCACCGCTTGCTTGCGGACCGCATCACGTCGCTGCGAGCATCGTCGCAGAATCAACGCATCGAGGAGCTGCGAGAGAGAGGATACCCGCTGGACCGTGCATCGTCGCCCCGGAGATCGTCGCAGCCCCTACAAGATCGTCGCATCGTGCCTTTGCGAGAACAGACTTCCTACGGAACCTACGCACCGGAATCCATACAAGTGGCCTTCCTCCCCCTACAGACCGGATTCGTCGCAACACGCCCGCTGCTGCAGCGGGGCTGTCGCATCGCCCTCCCCAGGGTCTCAGGAGCAACGCATCGCTTGTTTTCCACCGCACCAGCTTCTGCTTTTGGAACTTTGTTGCAACTAAAAGGTACTGTGAGTAAACGTGACGCAACTGTGAACTTTTCACGCATCAGTAGAGAATTCTATCGCAACGTAGAGAATTCTAACGCAACCTTAAGAACTCTTTTTGAAACCATATTCTTGAACTGTGTATGTTGGATTTTTGTCGTTTCGGTCTTGTGTAGTTTAGATTAAAATACCTTTATTTTTCTAAACTGTTGTGGAGTCAGTTTGTGGTGTTTTCACTGTGTTACTGTGAGTGTTGGTACAAATACTTTACGCATTGCCTCTGGTTAGCCTAGACTGCTCGTGCCAAGCTACCTAGAGGGTGAGCAGGGGTTATCTCAGAGGGTTATCTCCTTGCCCTGACAAGAAGCAAGGGTCCCTATTTGGACAGTGGTACCTACCTCTGCCAACTAGAGACCCCCAGATCTAACATTGGTGGTCAGGCGGTGGGATTTGAACTTGTATTTGTACTTGACCCAAAGTAATTGGTGTACATCACTAGTGAGTGCAGACCACTACGCCACCGCATACCACGGTTAAGTTTTTTTATTTTTGGTTCTATTTTTGATCATAACCCTGAAGGAATCCAAGCATCATGTCTCTGAATGGTAAACCAGCAAGTGATGTTGCAGAACTGGAGTTTGATATTGAAATGTTAAGTGATTACAAAGTAGGTCAACTCAGGCAGTTCTGCAGGAACTTTGACTGCCCCATGAAGTGCCGCTCCAAGAAGGAGGAGCTACAGGAGGCCTTATTGGCGTGGTGGGAGACCAAAGAGGCTGGGGAGACAGATGATGCAGAAGTGGATGAGGATGCACAAAGGGATGGTTTCAGGCCACAGGATCTGCCTGTGTCCAGAGCGGCCTCAAGGGCTAGCAGCAGCCATTCTGCTGACAGTTTTTCCCCAGAGGAGTTGGAGGAAAACCAAAGGGCTAGAGATCATAAGTTAGAAATGTTGAGGCTTGAAATGGAGCTGAAGCAAATGGAAAGGGCGGCGGAGGAGAGCAAAAAGGCCCGTGCCCTGGAGGAATTGAAATTGACCTTGGCCCACAAAGTAAGAATGAGGATGCTTGAGTTGGAGCTCAAGAGGCATGAGGCCATGAGGGTCTCAGCTGAAGAAGAAACATGGGTAGCTCAGGAGGTGAGCGTTGCTGAGTTGGAGGTGGAGTCCAGCTCAGATGGTGGCAGCATGATTATGATAACTAGTGCGGAGAGAGAGGTACAAACACCCAGAGATGTGGCACCTGACTTGAGGGAGGGGGTCGACATACACCAGGGGGTTCAGGTTTATGATGTAGTTCCAGTGGAGTGCAGTGTCCCTGAAGTAGATTGGGGGACTGGCACAGGGGACCATATTCCTAGTGGTGGGAGGGACACTCTACTGACTCTAGATGAGAGGTACAGGGAGAGGGGTTCCCTCATGGTAGAAACCTTGGTGTGTGTGTGTGAAGACCAGCCAGAAGAGTGTGGGTTGTGTGACAGAGGCAGTCAGATACTGTCTTGCCAGTCTCAGGAGAGTGGTGTGGGGTACTTGTGTGAGGCACTGGAGGGGGAGGCAAAGGGTAGCTTGGTTAACAACTGTGGGGGGCTGTGTGATTCATTTGTTGGAGAGCATATTTTAAGTCCCTGTTTTCCAGAGCTATGCCAACACCCGGTGGAGTGTGAGTACTCTGACCCCAGAGAGCTTGCATTGGAGGCAGACCTCTTGGTGGATTCCAAAGGGTCTGAAGAGGCATTGGGGAGTGATCCCAAAAGGAGTGGCTTACATATCTTCCAGACCTGTGAGGTGGAAGAGGTTCAGTGTAGCCCAGTTAGGTCCCAGTGTAGTGGGAGGGGTGTAGGGGCTCATGTCCGGACTCAGTGGAGAAGGAATGAGAGTTGGACGGTGTGTCTCATGGTGCCCGAAACCCAGTCTCAGGGCCTGGAGGGTTCCTTAAGGGAACACCAGGTTGGGGACCTAGACTGTACTGGTAGGCCATTTGAGGAGGATCTCCTAGTGTCTGGTGAACGGGGAGTGCCTGTAACCAGGCCTCCATCGGTTCTGGTGTCTGGCAGTGCCGCTCCATTTGGGAGGGTACAGAAGTCCAGACTGAGGGGTGAGAGGGGGAAGGAGTTCCCAGTGGGAGAACCAGTGGGTCAGGGACCAGTCAGAAGGGCTGAGTCCCCAGTGAGTGACCATGGTGACTTCACTTCTGTCCTGGGGGATCTTCCAGCGCTGTCAGGTGGACAGGGGTCGGGAGATCTGCACCAGGCAGACTGTCACAGGGCACATGAGTTGTGTGTCACCCTCAAGGGGGTACTATGCAAGTCCCCAGAAGTCCTGGCGTGCCAGGCAAATGCACAACCACAGGTTTTGGTCCCTGGGTTGGGAGACCAGGTTCAGGATTTGCCTGACCTGGAATGAAGGACATCTGTAACCAGTGTCCTGACCAATATGGTTCCCAGGGGTACCCCTCCAGTAGGGAGGGTGAAGCGCTCTGGAAGGGGGTGCAGAGGGATGGAGTCCTCACCCCTGACCCCAGTACAACCTGAGGGGTTAAACCCTCGGTTGGGAGACCAGTTGCTGGAGGGAGGTCCTGAGTTGGTAGGAAAGTTGTGTTCTTGGTTGTCTTGGTGGACAGAGTTGCCCCTGGAAGGAGGGCAGGAGTCTCACCCTGGGGGTGGACTGGGCCACACCGTTGTGTTGGCCAGGTGGGTACTGTCTACCAGTATAGACACCTCAGTGAGTGAAGTCCTGGTGCGCCAGGCAAGTGTTCCTCTGCAGGGGTTAGTCCCTGGGTGGGGAAGCCAGGTTCAGGTGCTGTCTGACCTGGAGGCTTTGGAGCCTAGGTTTGAGGGCTAGGTCTGGGGTGTCCCCCCTGACCTGGAATACCAGTTGCAGGATAGCACCCCTGACCTGGTGGGTGAATGGTGCAGGATACCTGCCACAGGTGCCCTGACTATTCTAGAAGGGGGTACCGCTCCAGGTTGGAGGGTACAGAGCCCCAAGGAAGAGGAGGGCCGGGAGTGGGGAAGCCCACCCCAGCCTCCTGTCCAGCCACCGGATACAGGTCCGGGACTGGTGGGTCAGTGCCAGAGTGTCAGACCTGACCTGACAAGAGAGGGAGTGGACAAAGGGTGCAAAGCATCTGGGGCTACTGCCCCCCACCCTCTGATGCCACAGAGGTTTGAGGGCCCTGAGAGGCATGGGGCCAGGGTCTCACCCCTGATCCCTGTTGGTGGTCACTGTGGCTGGCTGTCTGTCTGTTGGGACACACCTGTGAGCAAGTTACGTTTAGGTGCTGCACAGGTGGTGTCCACAGGTGAGGAGAAGGTTTCCACATGGATTGGCATGGTGGACTCTGAGAGTATGGATAGAGTGATCCAACTGGGTTTAGGACGGCGTAGAACAGGACTGCCCTGCTGTGTGGGCCAGTTTCCGTGTTCTATCGCCTTAAGCAGGGAATCCCATCGAGGTATCGTTTGGTCTACCCTGGCTTTAGGCTGGAAGAGGGTTGTGTTGGAACTGGCCCTTCTTGCAGGGTCATCCTCAAACTTTTTGCTTCTTCCTCCCTTATTTTTCCTGACCCGTGGCTGTTGGCAATAGGACTCTGCGCACTTTACCACTGCTGATCAGTGCTAAAGTGCATATACTCTCTGTGTAAATTGTTATTCTGATTGAATATACATGTTTGGCATATTTGTATCACCATGAAGTCCTTAGTAAAGTGCACTGGGTGTGCCAGGGATGGTGATGACAAATGCTACTAGTGGGCCTGCAGCACTGATTGTGCTGAGAGAGTTCTGTCCCTCCTAGAGTGCTTGATCCAGTTGTGGGGCCTCTGGAGGTTGTACCTGTGCTGGGAAGCTTGAAACTAAGCTTGAGTGACTTTTGAACTTGAAAAGTGTCGCATCGCTCGCTTGCGGAGCGCATCCCCGACAGTGCGAGAAGTTTCCCGCCGCTACGGAGGTCGAGATCGTCGCAGCGCCTGACGCCGCTGCCAGAGACGTCGCATCCTTCGTTTGCGGGACGCACCAGACCGGTGCGGGAGAATCAAACATCGCTGCGAGTATCATCGCAGAGCCTGTCGTCGCTGGGTGAGAAACCCGCACCGCTTGCTTGCGGACCGCATCACGTCGCTGCGAGCATCGTCGCAGAATCAACGCATCGAGGAGCTGCGAGAGAGAGGATACCCGCTGGACCGCGCATCGTCGCCCCGGAGATCGTCGCAGCCCCTACAAGATCGTCGCATCATGCCTTTGCGAGAACAGACTTCCTACGGAACCTACGCACCGGAATCCATACAAGTGGCCTTCCTCCCCCTACAGACCGGATTCGTCGCAACACGCCCGCTGCTGCAGCGGGGCTGTCGCATCGCCTCCCCAGGGTCTCAGGAGCAACGCATCGCTTGTTTTCCACCGCACCAGCTTCTGCTTTTGGAACTTTGTTGCAACTAAAAGGTACTGTGAGTAAACGTGACGCAACTGTGAACTTTTCACGCATCAGTAGAGAATTCTATCGCAACGTAGAGAATTCTAACGCAACCTTAAGAACTCTTTTTGAAACCATATTCTTGAACTGTGTATGTTGGATTTTTGTCGTTTTGGTCTTGTGTAGTTTAGATTAAAATACCTTTATTTTTCTAAACTGTTGTGGAGTCAGTTTGTGGTGTTTTCACTGTGTTACTGTGAGTGTTGGTACAAATACTTTACGCATTGCCTCTGGTTAGCCTAGACTGCTCGTGCCAAGCTACCTAGAGGGTGAGCAGGGGTTATCTCAGAGGGTTATCTCCTTGCCCTGACAAGAAGCAAGGGTCCCTATTTGGACAGTGGTACCTACCTCTGCCAACTAGAGACCCCCAGATCTAACATTGGTGGTCAGGCGGTGGGATTTGAACTTGTATTTGTACTTGACCCAAAGTAATTGGTGTACATCACTAGTGAGTGCAGACCACTACGCCACCGCATACCACGGTTACGTTTTTTTATTTTTGGTTCTATTTTTGATCATAACCCTGAAGGAATCCAAGCATCATGTCTCTGAATGGTAAACCAGCAAGTGATGTTGCAGAACTGGAGTTTGATATTGAAATGTTAAGTGATTACAAAGTAGGTCAACTCAGGCAGTTCTGCAGGAACTTTGACTGCCCCATGAAGCGCCGCTCCAAGAAGGAGGAGCTACAGGAGGCCTTATTGGCGTGGTGGGAGACCAAAGAGGCTGGGGAGACAGATGATGCAGAAGTGGATGAGGATGCACAAAGGGATGGTTTCAGGCCACAAGATCTGCCTGTGTCCAGAGCGGCCTCAAGGGCTAGCAGCAGCCATTCTGCTGACAGTTTTTCCCCAGAGGAGTTGGAGGAAAACCAAAGGGCTAGAGATCATAAGTTAGAAATGTTGAGGCTTGAAATGGAGCTGAAGCAAATGGAAAGGGCGGCGGAGGAGAGCAAAAAGGCCCATGCCCTGGAGGAATTGAAATTGACCTTAGCCCACGAAGTAAGAATGAGGATGCTTGAGTTGGAGCTCAAGAGGCATGAGGCCATGAGGGTCTCAGCTGAAGAAGAAACATGGGTAGCTCAGGAGGTGAGCGTTGCTGAGTTGGAGGTGGAGCCCAGCTCAGATGGTGGCAGCATGATTATGATAACTAGTGCGGAGAGAGAGGTACAAACACCCAGAGATGTGGCGCCTGACTTGAGGGAGGGGGTCGACATACACCAGGGGGTTCAGGTTTATGATGTAGTTCCAGTGGAGTGCAGTGTCCCTGAAGTAGATTGGGGGACTGGCACAGGGGACCATATTCCTAGTGGTGGGAGGGACACTCTACTGACTCTAGATGAGAGGTACAGGGAGAGGGGTTCCCTCATGGTAGAAACCTTGGTGTGTGTGTGTGAAGACCAGCCAGAAGAGTGTGGGTTGTGTGACAGAGGCAGTCAGATACTGTCTTGCCAGTCTCAGGAGAGTGGTGTGGGATACTTGTGTGAGGCACTGGAGGGGGAGGCAAAGGGTAGCTTGGTTAACAACTGTGGGGGGCTGTGTGATTCATTTGTTGGAGAGCATATTTTAAGTCCCTGTTTTCCAGAGCTATGCCAACACCCGGTGGAGTGTGAGTTCTCTGACCCCAGAGAGCTTGCATTGGAGGCAGACCTCTTGGTGGATTCCAAAGGGTCTGAAGAGGCATTGGGGAGTGATCCCAAAAGGAGTGGCTTAGATATCTTCCAGACCTGTGAGGTGGAAGAGGTTCAGCGTAGCCCAGTTAGGTCCCAGTGTAGTGGGAGGGGTGTAGGGGCTCATGTCCGGACTCAGTGGAGAAGGAATGAGAGTGGGACGGTGTGTCTCATGGTGCCCGAAACCCAGTCTCAGGGCCTGGAGGGTTCCTTAAGGGAACACCAGGTTGGGGACCTAGACTGTACTGGTAGGCCATTTGAGGAGGATCTCCTAGTGTCTGGTGAACGGGGAGTGCCTGTAACCAGGCCTCCATCGGTTCTGGTGTCTGGCAGTGCCGCTCCATTTGGGAGGGTACAGAAGTCCAGACTGAGGGGTGAGAGGGGGAAGGAGTTCCCAGTGGGAGAACCAGTGGGTCAGGGACCAGTCAGAAGGGCTGAGTCCCCAGTGAGTGACCATGGTGACTTCACTTCTGTCCTGGGGGATCTTCCAGCGCTGTCAGGTGGACAGGGGTCGGGAGATCTGCGCCAGGCAGACTGTCACAGGGCACATGAGTTGTGTGTCACCCTCAAGGGGGTACTATGCAAGTCCCCAGAAGTCTTGGCGTGCCAGGCAAATGCACAACCGCAGGTTTTGGTCCCTGGGTTGGGAGACCAGGTTCAGGATTTGCCTGACCTGGAATGAAGGACATCTGTAACCAGTGTCCTGACCAATATGGTTCCCAGGGGTACCCCTCCAGTAGGGAGGGTGAAGCGCTCTGGAAGGGGGTGCAGAGGGATGGAGTCCTCACCCCTGACCCCAGTACAACCTGAGGGGTTAAACCCTCGGTTGGGAGACCAGTTGCTGGAGGGAGGTCCTGAATTGGTAGGAAAGTTGTGTTCTTGGTTGTCTTGGTGGACAGAGTTGCCCCTGGAAGGAGGGCAGGAGTCTCACCCTGGGGGTGGACTGGGCAACACCGTTGTATTGGCCAGGTGGGTACTGTCTACCAGTATAGGCACCTCAATGAGTGAAGTCCTGGTGCGCCAGGCAAGTGTTCCTCTGCAGGGGTTAGTCCCTGGGTGGGGAAGCCAGGTTCAGGTGCTGTCTGACCTGGAGGCTTTGGAGCCTAGGTTTGAGGGCCAGGTCTGGGGTGTCCCCCCTGACCTGGAATACCAGTTGCAGGATAGCACCCCTGACCTGGTGGGTGAATGGTGCAGGATACCTGCCACAGGTGCCCTGACTATTCTAGAAGGGGGTACCGCTCCAGGTTGGAGGGTACAGAGCCCCAAGGAAGAGGAGGGCCGGGAGTGGGGAAGCCCACCCCAGCCTCCTGTCCAGCCACCGGATACAGGTCCGGGACTGGTGGGTCAGTGCCAGAGTGTCAGACCTGACCTGACAAGAGAGGGAGTGGACAAAGGGTGCAAAGCATCTGGGGCTACTGCCCCCCACCCTCTGATGCCACAGAGGTTTGAGGGCCCTGGGAGGCATGGGGCCAGGGTCTCACCCCTGATCCCTGTTGGTGGTCACTGTGGCTGGCTGTCTGTCTGTTGGGACACACCTGTGAGCAAGTTACGTTTAGGTGCTGCACAGGTGGTGTCCACAGGTGAGGAGAAGGTTTCCACATGGATTGGCATGATGGACTCTGAGAGTATGGATAGAGTGATCCAACTGGGTTTAGGACGGCGTAGAACAGGACTGCCCTGCTGTGTGGGCCAGTTTCCGTGTTCTATCGCCTTAAGCAGGGAATCCCATCGAGGTATCGTTTGGTCTACCCTGGCTTTAGGCTGGAAGAGGGTTGTGTTGGAACTGGCCCTTCTTGCAGGGTCATCCTCAAACTTTTTGCTTCTTCCTCCCTTATTTTTCCTGACCCGTGGCTGTTGGCAATAGGACTCTGCGCACTTTACCACTGCTGATCAGTGCTAAAGTGCATATGCTCTCTGTGTAAATTGTTATTCTGATTGAATATACATGTTTGGCATATTTGTATCACCATGAAGTCCCTAGTAAAGTGCACTGGGTGTGCCAGGGCTGGTGATGACAAATGCTACTAGTGGGCCTGCAGCACTGATTGTGCCACCCACAGGAGTAGCTCTAAAATGGTGTCTCAGGCCTGCCACTGCAGTGCCTATGGGCAGTTTAGAACTGCCATGTCCTCCTGGTCAGTGCCCCACTGACCAGGCCTAACCCTTCCCTTTTTGTGCACATCAGTCACCCCTATGGAAGGCCCAAGGTACCCCCCTGGGCAGGGTGCAGTGTATGTAAAAGGTAGAGCATGTACTAGTGCAGGTGACATGCTCTGGTAGTGAATGGCAACCATTTTCGTTTTTCACTACTGTAAGGCTATCTTGCTCCATAGGTTAACATGGGGGATGCTGGCTACAGTGGTTAACAGCATTTCTTCCCATAGGAACAAGATAGGACATAAGTATCTAGTATCCCTGAACTCGGAATTTAATAACACATCTTTTAGGAAAGGTTGTTTTTAAATCCTGTGTTTGAGAACAGCACTTTTAGAAAGTTGCTGTTCTCTTGTCTGACCCTTCTGTGTGCCTGGGCCTGTTTGTGTATTGACCGTCTGGTTTGAGAGTGACAGGGGCTGGGGGATTCCCCAGGAGGCTGGATGAGTCAGCACTAGGCTGAATGACTGCATTTGCAACTGGAGTGGTGGGAGGAGTTAGCACCTGGGCTGAATAGGGCTGTGCCTGCCTTCCACAATGCTGGCTCCACCCCCCTGCTGGGCGGCTGAGGACCCTGCCCCTCACTCTGAAAGGAAAGATGCAGCCAGCAAAACAAAGTACTCAGGATCCACCCAGAACTGGTTTAGACCGGGCTCAGGGCCCACATGCACCAAGAGAACAAATACTTTAGGGGTATAAGTACAGGACCCCTGACAACAGAAAATTAGATCATCCTGGAAATCAAGAAGGAACCTCTGCCAAGGAGAAAGCTGAAACTGAAGAAGGAAGATTGTCCTGCTGTTGCTCTGCTGGACAGACCTGTTGCTTTGCTGCCAAGGAGAGGGGAAGGACTTTGCTGCTGAGCTGTGTCCCCTGTCTTGAAGAATCTCCAAGGGCCTGAGAAGAGCTGGCTCCCTGTTTTGAAGTCCCAGGAACAAAAGGACTTCACCCCCAGCTTTCCTGAACTCTGCTGAGAGAGTTCTGTCCTTCCTAGAGTGCTTGATCCAGTTGTGGGGCCTCTGGAAGTTGTACCTGTGCTGGGAAGCTTGAAACTAAGCTTGAGTGACTTCTGAAACTGAAAAGTGTCGCATCGCTTGCTTGCGGAGCGCATCCCCGATAGTGCGAGAAGTTTCCCGCCGCTACGGAGGTCGAGATCGTCGCAGCGCCTGACGCCGCTGCCAGAGACGTCGCATCCTTCGTTTGCGGGACGCACCAGACCGGTGCGGGAGAATCGAACATCGCTGCGAGTATCGTCACAGAGCCTGTCGTCGCTGGGTGAGATCGCCGCACTGCTTGCTTGCGGACCGCATCACGTCGCTGCGAGCATCGTCGCAGAATCAACGCATCGAGGAGCTGCGAGAGAGAGGATCCCCGCTGTACCGCGCATCGTCGCCCCGGAGATCGTCGCAGCCCCTGTGAGATCGTCGCATCGTGCCTTTGCGAGAACAGACTTCCTACGGAACCTACGCATCGGAATCCATACAAGTGGCCTTCCTCCCCATACAGACCGGATTCGTCGCAACACGCCCGCTGCTGCAGCGGGGCTGTCGCATCGCCTCCCCAGGGTCTCAGGAGCAACGCATCGCTTGTTTTCCACCGCACCAGCTTCTGCTTTTGGAACTTTGTTGCAACTAAAAGGTACTGTGAGTAAACGTGACGCAACTGTGAACTTTTCACGCATCAGTAGAGAATTCTGTCGCAACGTAGAGAATTCTAACGCAGCCTTAAGAACTCTTTTTGAAACCATATTCTTGAACTGTGTATGTTGGACTTTTGTCGTTTTGGTCTTGTGTAGTTTAGATTAAAAATACCTTTATTTTTCTAAACTGTTGTGGAGTCAGTTTGTGGTGTTTTCACTGTGTTACTGTGAGTGTTGGTACAAATACTTTACGCATTGCCTCTGGTTAGCCTAGACTGCTCGTGCCAAGCTACCTAGAGGGTGAGCAGGGGTTATCTCAGAGGGTTATCTCCTTGCCCTGACTAGAAGCAAGGGTCCCTATTTGGACAGTGGTACCTACCTCTGCCAACTAGAGACCCCCAGATCTAACAGGGTATGATTCCAACATGTTTGATACCTAACACAACAGGGTTAGTTTCAGCCATTTTAGAGTTGGTCATCGCGTAATGCCCCTCTATATATTGTATATGGCTGCTTCACTGACAACCCGGGAGAATGGACTCTGTAGACTGCAGGGGTGTCCTGCTCATGCAGTGGCACCCTCTCACTTAGAACCAAGCACCCTGGCTTCAGGATTGCAAAGGCCTGCTATAGGGGTGACTATTATGTTTTAAGTGCAGTGAACCTTAGATACAGTAAACCTATGTCTGAAGTAAGTGGTGCATGCACCGACTTACACGGGCTGCATTGGCAGACCTATAGTTCCATTTTGCATGGCCTTTCATGGGGGGGCATTATACATGCTTAATGGGAGGCCTCTGGGGTACATGGGTATCATATACTAGGGACTGACAAGGGTACACCATTATCCAATCTGGAGTATACCAAAGTACATAACATAACAGTTTAGGGAGAAAGCAGATAGACTGGGGTCCTGATGAGCAGGATCCCAGTCAGACTAGTCGAAAACCAGCTTAGCACCAGGCAAACGTGGGGGTACACATGCAGAAGGATCCTACCTTCCTTCACAAGTACCCCACTTCATGTAGAGATCCTGTTGACCAAGTTTCTGGAAGTGGCATATGTCATGCTTGTCGAAAAATTGACCCCATGGTGGCTGCATCATCCTGGCTTTGAGGCCAGCCACGTTACAAGAAACCACAAAGATCAGTGGTAAATCATGATTTTTAATGGATCACTTGGGGAGGGGACAAAGTGCATTCGGATTCAGTTAGTGTGCTATTTGAGACTTCTAGAACTTTAGAATCATTACCAGTACACAATACACAATAACCAAGGTATGCCAATATTATAAATTTGGGAGTGGGTAGATAAGTCATGAGTATTCCAGCTGACCCTGTTAGTGTAGATGGTATCTGGGCATTTAAAACCATCAAACTGAGTATCCAAACTAAACATGGGTGAGCAGGGGCCCAAAAGTGTATCCTGACGCTTGAGAGCCTCTGAACAGGTCGACTGTAGGTGAAAGATTCAGCACTTCTTGGGGGCCCTATATTATTAATACTTGCTCGGGGACTTGAGACAGGGGGAAATCTAGGGGGAGTCCAAGATTGTCGTACAAAGCCCCCGCTAATCTGAACTGTATCCAGGTCACACTTCCCAATCAGTTGTCAATTGTTATCTTCCAAGCTAGATAGAACCTGACACCTATCCACATGTGGCAGCTTAGCTGTGTGTTGTAGTGGCTGTGCAGTTGTATTTCATTGAGTCTCCTAGGTTTTTGGGCTAAACGTTTAAAAAAAAATATCCCAATGGAACATTATTTATATGCCCTGGCTGAGCTAGATCTGTGTTTGGCTTTTCACTTTACTAAACAGTTTGATACTGTGCACACACTCATTTATTGTTGAACACACAGCACAGCCTCACTCAATTGCCAACTCCCTAGAGCTCGTCCTTTACCCTGGCCAGAACCAGCTGCTCTAAACATTTTTTGCTCAGGTGGCTTCATGGCACTTCATTCACAGCAGGGACTTTTGATGGTATAGCGCTAAAGTTTATGCTAAATACTCTGAGTCCAACTTTAGAATGTATTATTATCTTTAGAGTTTTGTATAGCAGGAACTAGAACCGAAGGCATCAGAACACTTTACAGAGTTAACACAGCAGCAATTACACAAGTTACATAAAGGGCAAATGAAAGTACATAGTAACCGTATAAAAAGTAGCATACAATAGACAGCAGGATATGTGAATGATATAGCAGCAATTACACGAAGTACATAAAAAGAGTAAGTAGAAGTACCTAGTAACTGTATAAAAAAAAGTATATACTAGACAGTAGGATATGCAAATTATATAGTTCTGAGGTAGTTACGGTTGGGTGTTGCGAAGATGGTGAGAATAGAGAAATAGTTTTTGCCAAGGGCAATGGTACCGTCATTTCAATGGAGGTTGTGGGGTAGGAGCATTAGGCCAATCTGGTCATTTAGTGGGAAGGGTTTAGATATTTATTAATAAGAAAAAGTTTAAGTTTCTTCCTAAACTGAGGGAATGACTGATTGTCACGTAAATCTTGAGGCAACGAGTTCCAGATTCTGAGAGCGTTCCCAGAGAAGGAGCAGGTGTACTATTTTTCTTTCTTGAATCATAGCGGAATCAGGAGTAGACTCTTGGAGCTTCAAAGAGGTCTCTTTTGGCTGGCTTTGATAGATTGTTTGCAATGTAAACTGTTTTTTTCATGTACAGAGCTTTGAGTGTTAATCAAGCATTTTTGAATATATATCTTGACTAGATTGGTAGCCTGTTGAGGTACTAAGAGTAGGAGTAATGTGGTTGAAGTGGCTCTTTCCCAACAGGAGTGTAGATTTCAAAGGAGCTAAGTGTGTATTTGAGGCGCCCGTAATCATTGCGTTACCATAGTCCAGTTTGGAGAGGATGAAAACTTGTACCACTGTCTTTAGGTCCTTGATGGGGATGAATGTTTTTTTTAATTTTTTAAGGTGTTTTAACGGGTAGAAGGCACATTTAACTGAGGCATTAATACTCTTTCATAGTCAGGCTTTTGTCAAGTGTAATCCTCAGAGATTTTACAGAGTTAGAGATGGATAATTTACAGCTTAATGCAGTGAGGCTGTCAAGCCAGATATCAAGAGGGAAGGTTTTGCAAGGATTAAGTTTACGATGGTTGTTGGACAGCCAGGATTGAACCATGGAGAGACTGCTGTTTATGGTTTAAATCTTTTATTGAAATTTCAGAAAAGACAAAACAATAGGACCTCAATCTTTCAATCAAGCGTATCAAGGCATGCTCCAATGTAATAAAGACAAGCATACGAGGTGGAAGAAGGAGCTGATCAGCGATGTAGGTCACTTATAACACCCTCAAACAATGCAACATGGTCCTCCCCCCTCCCCCCTCTGTCCACAAAGCAAAAGAATAACCCCATTATGGAAAGGAAAAAAGTAAGTGAGAGAGTCATCAGTGCGTGGCTTTCTGCTTGCGCTTGGATGCCTTCTATTCCGGAATTGGGGTATCTGCCAATTGGAGAAGGCGTAGGTATCGGGGACAGCTCAATTCACGGAATTCTCCTGTGAGTAGTGTCGAAAAGGGCCGCCACAGCTCCGGGAATTCATCCCCCCATCCAACCTGTACTAGAGACAGCTTCTCCATGCCAAGCACCATCCACAACCTGTGCAGCCAGCCTGTATGTGGGGGGGCCTGTGATGTCCTCTAGTGTGCTAAAATGTTTTGCGTGGCTGCTCCCAATGCAATAGCAATGAGGACCTAGATAAGGGACACTTAAAAGAATGGGAGAAACTATTGTTGAACTCATCAATGGGTATGATGGACATCCTCATAAGGGATGCAGAGCTGAAGAGAGACAAATTGCTAGTGGAGATTGCAAGTTTAGAAAAGGAGATCAAGGATATGGGCTTGCCGGAAGTGGCAGACAAAAATTGGGTCGTCATGAAAGAGCAACTCCAGAAACATCGGATCTACCTAAGAGACAAAAAATACCAAAAAATAAAAAGGGATGAAAGAGACTATAAGTGTGGAAGGGTATATACCTTCGCGAGAAAGTTCGATAACATTAAACCACCTAACAATCGAACTGGCTCTGAGGCAACTTCGCAGACAGCGGGTAGTAGTAGCATGTCTGACATTACAAGCATTGGCAGCCTAACAAGTATTGATTCCATAGGATTAGATGGAGGTGCCCAAGGTCCTGTACAAGATTCCTTTTTTTTAGAATTACAGCGTTTCAGACAGGGAAACAAGGAAACATTCAAGAAGGATACAAACACAAAAGGAAAAGGAGGGGGAACAAGAGATCAGGAAGAAAGGGGAAGAGCGGGGGTTGCAACCAGATCAGTGACCCGCAATCAAAAGATGTAATTGAACAAAATGAAACCTGTAATGAAATTGCCATTGTGAATTTGTCTGACCATGATTTGTTGCAACCAGAAATAAACATACTGAGCAAAGGATTGGGTTTCTGTCCAAGTAATATTCCAGACTTTACTTCGTTTCATATAAGCTGTTTTAAGTTTATTAGAAACATCAAACTGTTGAAATATTTTGTTGATAGACCACAGAGAGAACAAGGAGTATCGAGTATACATATGAATAGCTCTAACCCTTCGATCAGGGACATTAGGGATACACACTTGCTAGTTAGCATTAATGCAGAGGATGGTATGGAAAGTATGGAATCTGTAGCAACCAGTTTATGTCTGGACACATACACTGAAATCAACAGTGGTCTCAGAGTAAAATCCAGATTCACACCACAACTACAGGGCAATAATAATTTAGACAGGTTTCAACACAATGTGACCCAGGAACTATATGCGTTGGAGGACAAATACTCCAGTACATATAGACATAGAACTCAGAACATCAATGAGAAGGAACGTAAGGCAGTGGTGGACCTAAAAAAGAAGGACTCCCTTGTCATCCGTGAGGCGGACAAGGGAGGGAATATCGTCCTGATGAACCGTAACGAATACATTGGAGAAATTGACAAACAACTAGGTGACACGAGTACATATGTAAAGTTGAAATGTAACCCCATTAAAGAGATAAATGTAACAGTGCACGATCATTTCAAAATCTGGAAAGATGAATGTCGAATTTCTGAAACGGAATTCAAATACCTGTACAATGAAAGTCCAACCTATCCTTGTATATATTGCCTGCCAAAGGTACACAAAAAATCTGATTTCCCTCCGGGTAGGCCAATCATAGCAGGAATTGGATCACCAACTGAGAAAATTTCGGAATATATAGACCTGTTCCTACAACCACTAGTTGTGAACTTGCCGACATATATCAGAGATACCAGGGATGTCCTGAATAAAATTGGAGATGTGGATTGGGTGGAGGGCCATATGCTGGTCACATTGGATGTATGCTCTCTCTATACGAGCATTCCCTGTGACAAGGGATTACTAGCGGTACGCCATTTCTTAGAGAGCAGACCCATTGAGACCTATGCCCACTCAAATATGTTGATGGCAATGATTGAATTGGTACTGGCTAATAATGTATTTTTGCACAATGGGGCATGGTATCGCCAGATTAGGGGGGTAGCCATGGGGGCTAAATTTTCCCCCTCGCTTGCGAACCTATATATGGGCTATTTTGAATTAATCCACATATGGCGGAAATGCCCAAATGAATTGACAGAAAGCATACTGTACCTTGGTCGCTATATTGATGATCTACTGATGTTTTGGTCGGGCAGTAAGGAGGATTTAGACATGTTCTTTGATTTCTTAAATGATAATCCTTTTAATCTTAAATTCACAAAAGAGCAAAGTGTCTCTAGGATTAATTTCTTGGACATCACTATTGTGGTTAAGAATAATAAATTACATGCGGTTCCCTACAGAAAGGATACAGCCTGTAATTCCTTGTTACACGCACAAAGTGCACATCCAAGTTCACAAATAAATTCAATCCCCTATGGGGAAATGCTAAGAACTAAAAGAAATTGTAGTGATCATGAAAGATTAGACACAGAACTGAAATCAGTGGAGAAGAGGTTTTTATCTAGGGGTTACAGCAATGAAATAGTGACAAAAGCCAGAAACAGAATTGACAAAATCAACAGAAACTCACTGCTTGTCAAAAAAATGCGTAAACCTGAAAGTACAAAAAGAAAGATAAGGTTTATCACTCCATATAGCACTGTGAGTACTGATGTTTACAAGATACTAAACAGAAACTGGCACTTGCTATTGGAAGATCCTAGTCTGCATGACAAAGTGGGAATAAAACCCTCAATCACTTGGAGTAGAGGAAGAACTCTGAGACAAGAGTTATGTCCGAGTTATATTCCTCCCCTAAGGGCGAAAAATTGGATGCCTACCTCTCCCAAAGGGTTCTACAGATGTGGTAATTGCTGCATATGCTGCTTCGCATCACATAAAACATTGCAGTTTAGGTACAACAGTCCAAAACTCCATACAATACGTAACTTTATCAACTGTAATACTACCTATACAGTGTATTGCATAAAATGTATATGTGATTGGATATATGTGGGCAGCACGATAAGGCCATTAAAAGAAAGAATCCAGGAACATATTAGGGCCATGCGCAACAATAATGACCAATATCCCCTGGCATCACACTTTAATATGGCACATCAACCAAATGATCTACATAAAATAAGGTTCCATGGAATAGATTATGTGATGGCAGGTAACAGGGGTGGGAACCGTGAGCAGCAATTACGAAAATTGGAGAGTAAATGGATCATTTCTCTGAGAGCGGTGGAGAAAGGAGCAAATATGGACAAAGAGATGTGTGAGTTTTTGTAAATATTAAAGATGTCTGGTTCATCGGAATTGGGTAAAGATTAATGAGATGTCAACAATTAAATATGCCCATAAAAATTACACATTCATGTCCGATGAGAATCTGTGTGCATGTCGGTTTCATCAACAACAGATCATAAGAGATGTAAAGAATTTGTTGTTGATTTTCCATTTTTAATGCGTATATACTGCGTGATTTTGGCTTTAGACAAAGAAGTTTATGCCCGTCACATGTATGGTATCGAGCTTGATTAATGTTACAAGATGGCCACGACTTTCACCTCAGTTCTAAAAAACTACTCGGCTTAGTCCTTCCTTTGTGATTATCATAAAGGGTGGGCCAGGGATTTTCAACCACTTCCGGCAAGACTAACGCGGAAGGGAGACGCCTTGCAGAGACGCGACCGGCTTCGCAATGGCGGTAAGTTCAAAACTGGGTTTAAACATAATGTAGCTAACGTTTTATAAAATGAAGAAGACGAGGAGCCCGCAATACAGTAATATCGGGTGCGGTTCAATAATCGTGTAGACCCGTTTGAGAAATGTTTTGACTATCTGCGCTTTGATCGCGTTGTGTTTCAAACAATCACGGCAATTAGGAACTTGAGCCTCTGCACCATTGTTGTTGACGTTTCCAACTTAATGTGGACTGCATGGACGGGACACCTGAAAGGCCAAGTCTAACAATGGCCAGTATAAACAGTTGCTGGGGGCACCATGCGGGCTGAAGTAAATGAAAATCGGGTGCGGTTTAAAACCTTGTAGACACGCACGTGAAATGCGCTGACTATCTGCATCTGGGTCGTCTTTTGTTTTTAACAGTTATGGAAATCAGGAACATGAGCACTTTTTGAAGTTCCCTACGTAATGTGCAATGCATGGACAGGGTATGTGAAAGGTTAAATCGTACTATGGCCAGTATAAACTTTTGTTGGGGGCACGCTTCTGGCACAATGAAAGTCTGAGCATGATGAGGGGCAATTTATCAGGGTTGTCATCATGTGCAGATTATAGGATTGAGCTGATTGGTATTTTGGTAATTTTATGGTAGCGTGAGACCGGTATTTGGACAGGCGTTGTTTTTGAAAGCCTGTATGTAAATTGGGAATAATGCAATGAAATATACAATTGGTGATATAACAAGTATAGTGACATACATAATAATCATTGGACCTCGTAAATAATTGAAATGGGAATGAACTTCTTTTTCTAGATGGAATTTATCATGGCTCCTTTAATACTTGATTAACTCATGGACTACTGAATGAGGAACGGACTTAAAAGCACTAGTACTTTAAGGGATAACTATCACATCTACTATTGAAAGGCTCTAAGGTAAGCCGTTGGATATGGAATGGGTCCTGGATAAACTGCATAGTTAATATGACACACTCTAAATACCGGCGCTGTTTGGTTTTACAGGGAATATAAGAGAAGGATTTTTAGATCTTTTATTGATTTACACGAGATTACGCCACTCACCATTCTACTTTGTTTTGGTAAGTGGACTTTTTAAATACTAGCTGGCAATATTGATGCACTCAGAGTCTGACTGGGCATGAGAATGATGAATAAGTTCTAAATATGGATAGAGTGTGGTGATCATGGGCACACTGATATGCTGTTTAACAAAAAGAAGAAACTGAGGCATAAGTGGTGGTCATCTTGAGTGACAGGATTGGCAAGTCAACTTAATGAGGATTATCTCAAATAGATTTTATGAGCTAAATATGTCAAGTAGGCTGACCACTAAATAAGATATGCAAGTGATCTTTTTTATAAATGTATGCTTGCCATTGCCTTCAAGGTAATGTGCGGGGACTCAGATTCTATTTATCATACGAGAAAAAGACAACTGATGTATGATATACATGAGAAGTTGAAATTTGATAGAACATGAGTTGGAGTGTTTAGTCAAACACTGATGGGCAAAGGTGGCCTTTAATGTATGATTTTACTGATTGTATGTATTTGTATACTAATTTGCAGCCTTGAAAAAGCCCGTGGAGGGCGAAACGCGCGTCGGCTGTGACGATGTGGCAAGAAAATAATCAATAAACAGGAATTTGAAAGATTGATGGACTGTGTACTACTTGATTATCTGTGTGGATTTGAAAGAAATTGATCTATCAAAGTGATTGAACTACGACTCAACTGGAGAGAAGTAACAAACAGGGATGTGCACTGGTGGAATTATTTTTGCAATAGCAATGAGATGACCTCTCCATGACTTTAGGGGATACATCAGGGCGTTGGTCAACCCCAGCAGAATGTAGGCAGGGAACCGGGGGAGTTGGGTATCTAAGTGGGAGTCTATGTCATCTAATATCGAGCCCCAGTACACCTGTAGGCGGTCGCAGCACCATAGCAAATGTTCCAGGGTGCCCAGCTCCCCACACCCTCTTCAGCAACGGTCGCTAATGCGGGGGTCAAATTGGTGAAGGCGCTCAGGCGTATGGTACCAGTAGGTGGCCACTTTGGTCAGGGTTTCGATCAGTCCAGCATGGTATGCGGAGTGCCGTGCTCTATGATAGATACCGCTCCATTCTTAGTGTGTGAGGGTCCTCCCTAGTTCCTGCTCCCGCCGACACCTACCAGCGTTATATGTGTAAGTGTTTGTGAGGAGGAGATGTTGGTACAAGTCAGAGATTAATTTCTTCTCGGAACTGTGAAGCGCCCAGTGACGCACCTGCATATAGGATAGCCTGTCATCCTCTGGAATGCCATAGTCCTCCTTTATCTGTTGAAAGGAGAGAATACCATTCAGATTAAAAAGATGTCCTAGGGGCCTGCAAGGGGTATTCCGCCAGGCCGCAAGTGCCTTAGGGTCGAGGCCCGGGGTGAAGTCGGGATTGGCAAATAACGGTGTCAGCGGAGAGGGGAAAGATGTCAATTCGTGTTTGGTGGTGACCCGATCCCACACCTCCATGACAGTGCCTGTGATGTGGGACGCGTAGAGGTGAGGCGGCCGGTGGCTCTTGGGGAGAAAGGGGATCCCCTGTAGGGGCATGCCCGCCACAGCCTGGTCCTGGAAGAGCCAATTCTTGCCCGATTCCAACTGATGCCATTCCACTAGCCTTCGGAGTTGTGTCGCGTAAAAATAGAGTTGGAAATCCGGTATCCCCACACCGCCGTGGCCAGGCGGAATGACTGTGATGGCATGTTTAAAGCGCAGTTGACGACCCTGCCAAATGAAGCGCGCCAGCTCGGACTGTGTCTGTTGGATCCAGCCCTTCGGTGGCCGTAGGTGAAGGGTCTGAAACAGATAAAGTATCTGTGGCAGGAGAGTCATTTTGGTGGCAGCTTTCCTTCCCAGCCAGGAGAGGGAGTGGCGCTTCCATCTCCGGAGTTCTCCGCGGAGCTGCGTGCGAAGTCTGGCATAATTAGTTTCAATGGTAGCGGGGATGGTGGGGCCTAGGAGATATCCCAGATAGGGGACCGTGGTACAAGACCACTGCATATCATGTTCCCCCTGCACCTCGGCTAATGTATCGGGCGACAGGGAAATATTAAGGGCAATCGATTTGTCTGTGTTGATTTTGAACCCGGAAGCAAGTGCAAAACTATGTAGTTCAATAAAAAAGTGCACGTAGCGATTGGGCAGGCTCGGTAAGGGAGAGTAAAATATCATCCGCGTAGAGGCTGATTTTGTGGGTGTCCCCTCCGAACGGAATGCCTTTGATAAGGGCGTGCTGCCGGACCCTTTGCTCCAGCGGTTCCATATAAAGGGCAAACAGGATAGGGGAAAGGGGGCATCCTTGTCTGTTCCCCCTGCCAATTGGAAAGCGAGGGGAGGTGTGTACATTGACGCGCACTGTGGCATTAGGCTGTCTGTAGAAGTTCAAAATTCGAGTACAGAGAACATCCCCCAGGCCAAAGACTTGCAGGACCTGTTCCAGGTAGGGCCAGTGCACCCTATCGAAGGCCTTTTCGGCATCAATAGTGAGGAACATGCAATCTGGGCGCGTACGCGACCCTGCTTCAATAAGGTGAAGGACTCTCCTGGTAATATCACTAGTCTGTCGCTGAGGTACAAAGCTCGCCTAGTCTGGCTCCACCAGTTTTCAAAGAACTGAGACTCTTTGATGACGTTATTATGTCCAACCTTACGTCAAACTCGGCACCTTCAAGGTATAAATATGCCCACACTTGTCCAAGCAAACACACGGTGGTTTGGAGCAGTTCGACTATCTACTTGCCCGACGCATCTCGCTGCAGCAAGTGCCGAAGGAAGCCGACCCTCCAGCAGACGCACTGAGAGAGACGCTCTTTTTTCTCTTGCTGAGAAATCCAGCTCCAGTGTTTCCAAGCTACCCTTGTGGGTTGTTGGGAAATCGAGTCCTGAGCTAGAGAGATACCAGACCTCCTTCATTCTAAACCAAGGTACGGAGCTGATTAGACCCTAAGAGAAATCTTGGATAGATCCTTGGCAAAAAGAAACTAAACTTATGCTATACCACACTTACTTCTTCCCTCGTACTAGACTTAGGTTAGGTACATCGGGGTAGGCGTATTTTAGAAGCACCAGTTGAGTACTTGTAGTCCTTATTTATTTAATGTATGTATTCTATATATTTTATGGCTTAGAAACCATACCATGCTTTTACAGTATTATTTCATAATACACTTCTTGCTGTACGCATTATACTTTAGAGCCAGTATTACGATTGTAGCAGTTCATTTCTTCTGCATGAGAACGAAGACTGTTCAATAAATACCTTTTATTGAATACACTCGTCTCTCTATTTCTCTACACCTCTGGTGAAACGGAGCATGCACGATAGACTGAGTGAAATATCTATCTATTGTTTCCACGACTCTGAAGATACGTTTTATCTTGGGGAAACAAAGTTGTCATGTTTATGCGGTTGTCGGAAACTAATCCCTTCTTGTTTATTCGAGAAAGTTTCTAGTGACATCTGAGCTAGCTGGCACTCACAATTAAATCTAATATATTCAATAGAGCCCTAGTCGACCTAAGTCCTACATCAATTCTATAGGATATATTATTCCAATGCGCAGAGCCTATTGGGAATATAGGAACTACATTACAGTGTACAACATGGCACTCCACTCCATGACACTCTACTTCACTCTACCCTATGCCTCTCCAGTAGACTCCACTGTACAACACTTTTCCCCATTCAGTGCTACTGTAGGACACTCCGCTCAATGCTGCTTCACTCTACAATGTTCTACTCTACTCTATACAACTCCACTCTACAACACTCTACTTCATTCTATGCCAGTGTAGACCACTATACTACATTGTATGCCCCTACGCACCACTGTACAACACTTTACTCCACTCTGTTTCTCTGTACGACACTCTACTCTATGCCAATCTACAACACACTAAGATACACTACGCAATTCCCTCTGGGCCACTCCATCCCACTTTAATCCTCTCTCCCCAATGACACACTACTTCATTCCACCATAGTAAATGATGTTGGAAAGCAAAAGGAAGGGGGCTATTTAGCATAGAAATACTGTGCTCACCCATGCAACATAAGACCATGTCAAATTATTTAATCCTGGGAAGTTCTAACCCAAGAAACATAAGCAATACCAAATATTATAGCTGGTATAGGCCATTATATATGTTATCCCCTAAGGGAAACAGACGTACAGTTTTGTGGAATGATGTCAAAAGATACTGTAGTCTGTTATCAAAGAAAAGACAACTTCAAGTGGTCAATGGCTAAAGGGTAACCCATGAAACGTAGGGGATACATGATATCACAGCAATGTGTGAGCCATAATATTTAGTATCACCTATGGGAACCTGATGTAAAACCTTGTGGAATTATGTGAAAAATCTGAAAAGATACTGTAGTCTTCCATCAAATAAAAGACAACTTCAATTGGACAGTGGCGAAAGCGCAAGTCATGAAACGTAGGGGATAAGAGATATTACAGTGATGCATGAGCCATAATATTTGGTCTCCCCATAGTAAACGAAGTTGGAAAGCAAACGGGAGAGTGATATTTGGCATAGAAATACTGTGCTCACCCATCCCACATAAGACCATGTCAAATTGAATACTGGTATATTCTAACCCAAGAAACACAGGGGATACCAAATATAATAGCTGGTATACGCTGTAATATATGATATCACCTAAGGGAACTGTACGCACAATCTTGTGGAATGATGTACAAAATGTGCATAGATACTGTACCCTGCTATCAAATAAAAGACAATTTCAAGTGGCCAATGGCTAAAGTGTAACCCATGACACATAGGGGATATGAGATATGAGAGCAATGCATGAGTCATAATATTCGGTATCCCCATACTAAACGATGATGGAAAGCAAAAGGAAGGATGCTATTTGGCATAGAAATACTGCGCTCACCCATCCAACATAAGACCATGTCTAATTGAATCCCAGTAAGTTTGAATCCAAGAAACACCGGGATACCAGACATTATAGCCGTTATAAGCCATTATATTTGGTATCCCTTAAACAAATCAGTTGTAAAATCTCATGAAATGATGTAAAAAATTTAAAAAGTTACTGTAGTCTGCTATCAAACAAAAGGCAACTTCAAGTGGTCAATGGCTAAAGGGTAACCGATTAAACACAGGGGATACAAGATATTACAGCAATGCGTGAGCCATAATATTTGGTATCCACATTGTAAACGATGATGGAAAGCAGATGGAAGGTTGATATTCGCCATAGAAATACTGTGCCCATCCATCCAACATAAGACCACGTCAAATTGAATACTAGTAAGTTCTAACCCCAGAAACACAGGGGATACCGGATATTATAGCCGGTATAGGCCATTATATATGGTATCCCCAAAGGGAACCAGAGGTAAGTTTTGAGGAATGCTGCACAAAATGTGAAAAGTTACAGTAGTCTGCTATCAAGTAAAACACAACTTCAAGTGGCCAATGGCTAAAGGGTTAACCCATAAAACGTAGGGGATACAAGATATTACAGCAATGCTTGAGCCATAATATATGGTATCCCCACTGTAAGCGATGTTGGAAAGAAAAAGGAAGGGTGCTATTTGCTGTGGGAATACTATGCTAATCAATCCAACATAAGACCATGTCAAGTTGAATACTGGTAAGACCTAGCCCCAGAAACACAGGGGACACCAGGGGCCAGATGTAGGTCGGTCGGTAACGGCCGAAAATCGGTATTTTCGGCCGTTACCGACCGGTATATGGGTGACAGGTATGTAGGGGGCATTATTTTAACGAATCGGTAAAATTACCAATTCGGTAATTTTACCGATTCGGTAAAATAAAAAAATCGGTAAATTTACCGATTCTGAGGCACCGAGATGTAGGTGGGACTCTTCAGAGTCCCAGAGGCCTTACAGAATCGGTATTTTACCATCAAATCCAATTTGATGGTAAAATACCGATTCCGGTGTGCATGCACATGTGTGCATGCACACCTATGCCATGTGACAGGCAGACCTGCCCTTAGGGCATGTATGCCTCCCACATGGCACCCGAGCCTGTTTTGGGGGTGCCAGAGGGTGTCAAAGTGACACCCCCTGCACCCTTGTGCAAATCGGTATTTACCGTTTCGGTAAATACCGAATCGGTAATGCCCATTCATTCCTACGGGCTTCAAAGCCCATAGGAATGAATGGGCATTACCGATTCGGTATTTACCGAATCGGTAAATACCGAATTCTTCAGAATCGGTATTCCAGCACATCTGGAATACCTACATATCCACCCCTTAGATTTACCGATTTTTAATTACCGAATCGGTAAAATTCGGTAATTAAAAATCGGTAAATATATTTTACCTACATCTGGGCCCAGATATTTTAGCCGGTATAGGCCATTATATGGGCTATCCCTTAAGGGCACCGGCTGTAAAATTTTGTGGGATTGATGTACAAAATCTGAAAAGATACTGTAATCTGCTATATAATAAATGGTAACTTCAACTGGTTAATGGCTAAAAGGTAACCTATGAAACATAGGGGATACAAGATATTATGGCAATGTGGGAGCCATAATATTTGGTATCCCCATAGTAAATGATGTTGGAAAGCAAAAGGAAGGGTTATAATCAGCATAGAAATACTGTGCTCATCCATCAAACATAAGACCATGTGTAATTGAATCCCGGTAAATTCTAAACCAAGAAACACCGGGGATACCAGATATTATAGCCGGTGTAGGCCATTATATTTGGTATCCCTTAAGGGAACCGGATGTAAAATCTTGTTGAATGATGTAAAATATTTGAAAAGTTACTGTAGTCTGCTATAAAGAAAAAGGCAACTTCAAGTGGTCAAAAGCAAAAGAGTAACTCATGAAACGTAAGTGATACAAGATATTACAGCAAGGTGTGAGCCATATTATTTGGTATCCCTTTGTAAACGATGTTGGAAAGCAAAAGGAAGGGTGCTATTTGCCATAGAAATACTGTGCCCATCCATCCAACATAAGAACATGTCAAATTGAATACTAGTAAGTTCTAACCCCAGAAACACAGGAAATACCAGATATTATATTCGGTATAAGCCATTATATATGGTATCCCCAACGGGAACTAGATGTAAAATCTTGAGGAATGATGTAAAAATATGAAAGGTTACTGTAGTCTGCTATGAAGTGAAAGGCGACTTCAAGTGGTCAATGGTTAAAGGGTAACCCTAGAAACATAGGGGATATAAGATATTACAGCAATGAGTGAGCTCAAATATTTGGTATCCCCTAAGGGAACCAGACGTACAATCTTCTGGAATGATGTAAAACATCTGAAAAGTTACTGTTGCCTGCTATCAAATAAAAGACAACTTCAAGTGGCCAATAGCTAACGGGTAATCCATTAAATGTGGGGGATATGAGATATTACAGCAAGGGGTGAGCCATAATATTTGGTATCCCCATAGTAAACGATGTTGGAAAGCAAAAGGAAGGCTACTATTCGGCACTAAGTACTGTGCTCACCCATCCAACATAATTGAATCCTGGTAAGTTCTAACCCAAGAAACACCGGGGATACCAAATATTATAGGTGTATGGCCCAATATAATGGTATACCATACGGGAACCATACGTACAATCTTGTGGAATTATGTAAAAAATTTGAAAAGATACAGTAGTCTGCTATCAAGTAAAACACAACTTCAAGTGGGCAATGGCTAAAGGGTAACCCATAAAACGTAGGGGATACGCGATATTACAGCAATTCGTGAGCCATAATATTTAGTATCCCCTTGGTAAACAATGTTGGAAAGCAAAAGGAAGGGTGCTATTTGACATAGAAGTACTGTGCCCACCCATCCAACAAAAGACCATATCAAATTGAATCCTGGTAAGTTCTAACCCAAGTCACCCAGGGGATACCAAATATTATAGGCGGTATGGGCCATTATATAAGGTATCCCCTGAGGGAACCGGACGTACAATCTTGTGGAATGATGTAAAAAATGTGAAAAGATACTGTTTTCCGCTATCAAATAAAAGACAACTTCAAGTGGCCGATGGCTAAAGGATAACCCATGAAAAGTAGGGGATACAAGATATTACAGTAATGCGTGAGCCATAATATTTGGTATTCCCATAGTAAACGATGTTGGAAAACAAATGGAAGGTTGCTATTTGGCATATAAGTACTGTGCTCACCCATCCAACTTAAGACCATGTCTAATTTAATCCTGGTAAGTTCAAACCAAGGAACACTGGGGACACACATATTATAGCCGGTATAGGCCATAATATTTGGTATCCCTTAAGGGATCCGGATGTAAAATCTGGTGGAATGATGTAAAAAACGGTGAAAAGTTACTGTAGTCTGCTATCAAGTAAAAGGCGACTTCAAGTGGTCAATGGTTAAAGGGTAACCCATTAAATGTAGGAGATACAAGATATTACAGCAATGAGCGAGCCATAATATTTAGTATCCCCTGAGGGAACCAAACGTACGATCTTCTGGAATGATGTAAAACATCTAAAAAGATACTGTAGCCTGCTATCAAATAGAAGACAACTTCAAGTGGCCAATGCCTAAAGGGCAATCTATGAAACGTGGGGGATACAGCAAGGCGTGAGCCATAATATTTGGTATCCCGATAGGAAACGATGTTGTAAAGCAAAAGGAAGGCCGCTATTTGACATAGAAGTACTGTGCTCACCCATCTCTCATAAGACCATGCCAATCTGAATACTGGTAAGTTCTAACACCAGAAACACAGGGGATACCAGATATTATAGCCGGTATAGGCCATTATATATGGTATCCCCTAAGGGAACCGGACATGCAATCTTGTGGAACAATATAAAAAATGTGAACATTTACTGTAGTCTGCTATCAAGTAAAAGGCAACCTCAAGTGGTCAATGGCTAAAGGGTAACCCTGAAATAAAATGTAGGGGATACAAGATATTACATCAATGCGTGAGCCATAATATTTAGTATCCCCCTAAGGGAACCGGATGTAAAATTGTGTGGAATGATGTAAAAAATGTGAAAAGATACTGTAGTCTGCTATCAAATAAAAGACTTTATTTAGTAGATATTGGGGTTGAACCCATATAGTCAATGGGACCTGGGTATTTATTCGGTATAGGAAGAAAGGGGTCCCAGACACAGCACAACAAATTCCACAATTCGAAGTAAAGTACATGGGAATATTTCACAAAAGGTCAAGTCAAGGTGCAAAGTGTTTTAATTTTCACAGCACCGGTGCTAAACATTCATTAGCTCATTACTCACAGTATGAATACACACATATTAAACATAATTACAATAAGCCCGGAAGGGGGGAGAGGGGAGTGCAAGGGGGAAAAAATTATCAATTTTTGCTAGTTAGACATCACTATTTCAAAAGACATATTTACAAATACATGTGACCATGTTTGGAAATTCACAAGAGAGAATATACACAGATCCCCAGGCGCGGGGTCTACAACAGCGTGTGAGAAAACAACATCATGTTTTGTTTTGTTATTGTCTTTTTTGTACAGAATCTCCTATATGGCTGTATATATTAAACCATTCCGTGGGAGTTCAAAACAGTAGAGAAGTCTACGTTTCGACCCTAGATTGTAGGACAGTGTATCCTTACTAGGCGGGTCTTCGTCAGGACGTGAGGGAAGGGGAGGAGTGTTGGGCTGTTCCTAAAGGTGAAAATAGAAAAGACTTTAAAAAGGTCTCCAAGGGGAGTCCCTATATGATACATCAAAAAACGAAATTAAAGACAAAACGTTTCTCAGAGAGTTTTTGATTGACAAGGAGGTATGAAAAACATGTTACCTGCTCAGGAGTTATGTAAATTCCTGATTAGCACATAGTTCTGGCCAAAGCCGGGCGAAATGGTGGATCGTTAAAAGCCAGCGGTATCTGGGGGCCTAATAATGAGGAAAGGGGACCATCATTCAAAGTGCTAGTCACCCAAGGTTAACAGAAAACATTCCAAATGTTAGAAAGACACTTGAAAAAGACTAGGCCGGTAGTCCTACCTCAAAAGCGTAGCTGGGTAGGATCAAGGTGCATGTGTCATTAAAATGAAGTATGGTCCATACCAATCAAGTTCAGCATTCGATCTGTGAGGTATGGAGGAGCCCAATTAGTATACACGTCTTAAGAAAAAAGGGTTTTCAGTTGCCTATAATACAGGCGTCTAAGCACAAAAGGCAATTAAGACACTTAATTAATAACTCACCCGCGATGACCTGGTAAAGCTGAAATGCGAATCAGCGTCTGTGGTGTTCAGGGTCCGATATTAAAATGCAGAGTCTAAGGGCCAAATACAATCGGGAGTGGCATTCAGTAATTATGCTCCAGATTATAAACGGTTGTACATCAAAATATATTGTCCTTCAAACGTACCTCTGAATTAGAGGAAACCTTATAGTAAATAATCAATTGAGGTCGAAGGATTTTCTTAAAGGGCGGCGGTGTACTCGAGTCGAGATTCCACCATTGAATCTGTGAGTCGACCTAAATTGCACCCACCCACCACTTCACGCCTTCAAGAAAGCGAAGAATGTTCGAGATCACGTGGTGTCCTCCTTTTTGAATATAGAAAAGGAACAATCCCTAACATCAATGTGGAATTTACCCCCCGTCGTGGGTCATTATCGCTGTGGATCCTGTAAAGCCTGCCCAGCTACAATCCAGACTAAAGTCTTTGTTCATGGACAACATCAAGTGACACTAAAGTCACACACCAACTGCAACTCATCAAACGTTATTTATTGCATAGTGTGCCCCTGTAATTTAATATACGTTGGCCAGACACAGCAACGTGTTAAAGTACGTTTCTTACAACACTGTAGCCGTGTTAGGTGCAAGGTTGAGGGAGCACCGCTGGTAGACCATTGCAAGAACCTTGCTCACCCCCCTGAAAGTCTTAAATGGACCATTTTGGAACAAGTTAGACTGGGCCCCAGGGGTGGGAACCTTGAGCCAATCTTGAACATCAGAGAGATAAAATGGATCAGGTTTTTTGATTCAGTACGGCTGGGTTGAATGAGTCAGAAAGCAGTTTCTCTCAAATGGCTACTCTGTAAATTTTGCGTCTTAACCACCATGTGGTAGGTTCACGCATTAGTCTGGTGAGTGTGTCGGCCATGACCCCTGCGGTGGATTTGATGTGTGTTTTTCTGTATCGACTAGTGTGTCAATAACTTTTGCTTCACTGTATGGAGTATTTTTGACAACCATGTTAGATAGGTCCGCACAGTACTATGTCCAAATGTTACACGCTTGTAAATATCTGTTTTGCCAACGGTTGTTACGAGATGATTTCATCAATGATTTCAATCATACGATAAAATGTTACACGCTTGTAAATATCTGTTCTGCCAACGGTTTCTACGAGATGATTTCATTAATGATTTCATCAATGTCCAAGTAACTGTATGAATATTGTGGTTATTTACCGTTTTGAGTGCCCAAAATGCTGCGCTTAGACTACCATGTTAAGGGCAGGTCCGCTCAGCTAGCCTAATTAATTACTTACATTTTTCATTTGCTATATTTTATTTAACCTTCAATTTATTGTTAGTATATCATCATTGAGCACTGGGGCGTTATAATGTATAACTCTACGAGATGAGTTCATCAATGTCAAGTATCTGTATGATTATTGTGGTTGTTTACCGTTTTGAGAGCCCAAAATGCTGCGCTTAGACTACCATGTTAAGGGCAGGTCCGCTCAGCTAGTTTACAATTTTTCATTTGCTATATTGTATTCAACATTTAATGTTAGTTTGCCATCATTTCGCACTAAATATAGCACTGGGGCGTTATAATTTATAACCCTTGAAAGGTTGCCAACTGGTTTCGAAAGTCTTCGTTAAGCCCCGTGTTTCCCTCTAACTCCGTTGACGCTGGCCGTGTCGGTGACTGGCGTCCTGGGTTACCTCGGTAACACCAGTCTCGCCGCATGCGAGGTTACAAAATGATCCCCGTATCCTAGGCAGCACTTCCTGATTCTCCCTGACTGAGATGAGACGCCGCCGCATGCACGCGCGCATGGAGACGAACACTTCGGGTGAGTCTATTTTGCGGCATCTCTATGTCCCGTTTTTTGCAGCGCTTAAAATTCACGTGTTAGTGAAACACTTTCACTAAGTTCGCCTATTTTTATTTTTAATCTCACAGATTCAATGGTGGAATCTCGACTCGAGTACACCGCCGCCCTTTAAGAAAATCCTTCGACCTCAATTGATTATTTACTATAAGGTTTCCTCTAATTCAGAGGTACGTTTGAAGGACAATATATTTTGATGTACAACCGTTTATAATCTGGAGCATAATTACTGAATGCCACTCCCGATTGTATTTGGCCCTTAGACTCTGCATTTTAATATCGGACCCTGAACACCACAGACGCTGATTCGCATTTCAGCTTTACCAGGTCATCGCGGGTGAGTTATTAATTAAGTGTCTTAATTGCCTTTTGTGCTTAGACGCCTGTATTATAGGCAACTGAAAACCCTTTTTTCTTAAGACGTGTATACTAATTGGGCTCCTCCATACCTCACAGATCGAATGCTGAACTTGATTGGTATGGACCATACTTCATTTTAATGACACATGCACCTTGATCCTACCCAGCTACGCTTTTGAGGTAGGACTACCGGCCTAGTCTTTTTCAAGTGTCTTTCTAACATTTGGAATGTTTTCTGTTAACCTTGGGTGACTAGCACTTTGAATGATGGTCCCCTTTCCTCATTATTAGGCCCCCAGATACCGCTGGCTTTTAACGATCCACCATTTCGCCCGGCTTTGGCCAGAACTATGTGCTAATCAGGAATTTACATAACTCCTGAGCAGGTAACATGTTTTTCATACCTCCTTGTCAATCAAAAACTCTCTGAGAAACGTTTTGTCTTTAATTTCGTTTTTTGATGTATCATATAGGGACTCCCCTTGGAGACCTTTTTAAAGTCTTTTCTATTTTCACCTTTAGGAACAGCCCAACACTCCTCCCCTTCCCTCACGTCCTGACGAAGACCCGCCTAGTAAGGATACACTGTCCTACAATCTAGGGTCGAAACGTAGACTTCTCTACTGTTTTGAACTCCCACGGAATGGTTTAATATATACAGCCATATAGGAGATTCTGTACAAAAAAGACAATAACAAAACAAAACATGATGTTGTTTTCTCACACGCTGTTGTAGACCCCGCGCCTGGGGATCTGTGTATATTCTCTCTTGTGAATTTCCAAACATGGTCACATGTATTTGTAAATATGTCTTTTGAAATAGTGATGTCTAACTAGCAAAAATTGATAATTTTTTCCCCCTTGCACTCCCCTCTCCCCCCTTCCGGGCTTATTGTAATTATGTTTAATATGTGTGTATTCATACTGTGAGTAATGAGCTAATGAATGTTTAGCACCGGTGCTGTGAAAATTAAAACACTTTGCACCTTGACTTGACCTTTTGTGAAATATTCCCATGTACTTTACTTCGAATTGTGGAATTTGTTGTGCTGTGTCTGGGACCCCTTTCTTCCTATACCGATCAAATAAAAGACAACTTCAAGTGGCCAATGGCTAAAGGGTAACCCAAGAAACGGAGGGGATACGAAGTAGTGCAGCAATGCGTGAGCCATAATCTTTGTTATCCCCATAGTAAACGACATCGGAAAGCAAAAGGAAGGGTGCTATTTGGCATAGAAATACTGTGCTCACCTGTCTAACATAAGACCATGCCAAATTGAATCCTGGTAAGTTCTAACACAAGAAACACAGGGGTACCAAATATTATAGCCGGTATAGGCCATTATATATGTTATCCCCTATGAGAACCGGACATACGATCTTGTGGAATAACGTAAAAAATGTGAAAAGATATTGTAGTCTCTTATCAAAGAAAAGACAACTTTAAGTGGTCAATGGCTAAAAGGTAACCCATGACACATAGGCGATACGAGATATTACAGCAATGCATGAGGTATAATATTTGGTATCCCCCATTGTAAACGATGTTGGAAGCAAAAGGAAGGGTGCTTTTTGCCATAGAAATACTGGGCTCATCCATCGAACATAAGACCATGTCAAATTGAACACTGGTAAGTTCTAACCCCAGAAACACAGGGGATACCAAATATGATAGCTGGTATAGGCTATTGTACATGGTATCCCCATAGAGAACCTGACTACAATCTTGTGAAATAACGTAAAAAATGTGAAAAGATATTGTAGTCTCTTATCGAAGAAAAGACAACTTTAAGTGGTCAATGGCTAAAAGGTAACCCATGAAACATAGGGGATGCGAGATATTACAGCAATGCATGAGGCATGATGTTTGGTATCCCCATTGTAAACGATGTTGGAAGCAAAAGGAAGGGTGCTCTTTGCCATAGAAATACTGGGCTCATCCATCGAACATAAGACCATGTCAAATTGAACACTGGTAAGTTCTAACACCAGAAACACAGGGGATACCAGATATAATAGCTGGTATAGGCCATTGTATATGGTATTCCCTAAGAAAACCGGACATAGAACCTTGTGGAATGATGTAAAAAATTTGAAAATATACAGTTGTCTGCTATCATATAAAAGGCAACTTCAAGTGGTCAATGGCTAAACGGTAACCCGTGAAACATAGGGGACATGACATATTACAGCAATACGTGAGCCATTGTAAACGACATTGGAAAGCAAAAGTAAGGGTGCTATTTGGCATAGAAATACTGTGCTCACCCGTCTAACATAAGACCATGCCAAATGAAATCCTGGTAAGTTCTCACCCAAGAAACACAGGGGATACCAAATATAGCCGGTATAGGCCATTATATATGGTATCCCCTAAGACAGGGGTACTCATAGTACTGCCCGCGGGCTGCCCGCGGCCCGGCAAGCCTTCCTTGGCGGCCCGCGAACCTTACAGACATGTACCAGTTTAAAAAAAAAAATTCTCGAGTGTCAGTTAACACCACGGGTTGCAGCAGCCTGGACTCGGAGAGGCTCTGCTCTCTGGGGGCCGAGAGATTCCATCCATAGAGTGGAGCTGCAGGGGCCTCAGAAGAGGTGAAACAGAACAAAGCCTCATTAAAAAGTTAATGGTCTTTAAAGACCTGTGAAATGCTCCGGCACGGCGGTGCGCGCGCCAAGCAAGCTGTCTCATCCGGGCTGACAAAGGGGTGGGGGCGATTTTATACTCAATGGGTGTTGCACGCCTGTATGTGACACATATATTTCCTTCAGGGCTTTGACCTGGCACGCAGGTTTCTGGTGGTCACATGCATAAGCTTGCTTGCCCCTGGCTGATGGCAGGGCTGTCCTTCACAACCTACTTTTAACAGTGTGAAAAGAGGAGGGCGAGGGAGGGAAAGTCAGGGGAGGGAGAGAGAGGGAGAGTCAGGGGAGGGCGATGGAGGGAGAAAGAGGGAGAGTCAGGGGAGGGCGATGGAGGGAGAGAGAGGGAGAGTCAGGGGAGGGCGAGGGAGGGGGAGAGATGGAGAATCAGGGGAGGGCGAGGTAGGAAGAGAGTCAGAGGAGGGCGAGGGAGGGAGAGACAGGGGAGGGAAAGCGAGGCGGGAGGGAGAGTGAGGGAGAGCCAAGGCGAGGGAGGGAGAGCCAGGGTGAGGGAGGGAGAGCCAGGGCGAGGGAGGGAGAGAGAGGGAGGGATGGAGAGTGAGGGAAGGGCGAGAGAGGGAGAGAATCAGGAAAGGGTGAGGGAGGGAGAGAGAGGGAGGGAGAGAGTCAAGGGAGGGAGAGAGTCAAGGGAGGGAGAGAGTCAGGGGAGTGAGAAAGAGGGAGAATCAGGGAAGGGAAAGAGAGGGAGAGTAGGGGGAGGCAGGGAGGGAGGGAGACAGGGAGACAGAGGGAGGGAGGGAGACAGAGAGAGGGAGGGAGACAGAGAAAGGGAGGGAGACAGAGAGAGGGGGAGACAGAGAGAGGGGGGAGACAGAGAGAGGGGGAGACAGAGGGAGGGAGAGGGAGAGGGAGGGAGAGAGAGAGGGAGGGAGACAGAGAGAAAGGGATACAGAGGGAGGGAGAGAGAGGGAGGGAGACAGAGACAGAGCGAGAGAGAGGGAGGGAGAGAGACAGGGATGGAGACAGGGACGGAGGCAGGGAGGGAGGGAGGGAGACAGTGAGGGAGGGAGACCGAGAGAGGGAGGGAGACATAGAGGGAGGGGGAGAGAGGGAGGGAGACAGGGAGACATGGAGGGAGGGAGACAGGGAGGGAGACAGAGAGGGAAGGAGGGAGACAGAGAGGGAAGGACACAGAGAGGGAGGGAGACAGAGGGAGGGAGACAGAGGGAGGGAGACAAGGAGGGAGACAGGGGGGAGGGAGACAGGGAGGGAGGGAGGGAGACAGAGAAGGAGGGAGACAGGGAGGGAGTGAGGGAGGGAGACAGGGAGGGAGGGAGACGGGGAGGGAGGGAGACAGGGAGGGAGAGTGACAGGGAGGGAGAGTGACAGAGAGGGAGGGAGACAGAGAGAGGGAGGGGGACAGAGAGAGGGAGGGAGACATAGAGAGGGAGGGAGACAGAGAGGGAGGGAGACAGAGAGAGGGGGAGACAGAGAGAGGGAGGGAGACAGAGAGAGAGAGGGAGAGGGAGGGAGAGAGAGAGGGAGGGAGACAGAGAGGGAGGGAGACAGAGGGAGGGAGACAGAGAGAGGGAGGGAGACAGAGAGAGAGAGAGAGGGAGGGAGGCAGGGAGGGAGGCAGGGAGGGAGGGAGGGAGACAGTGAGGGAGGGAGACAGGGAAGAAGGGAGAGAGAGGGAGGGAGGGAACAGAGAGAGGGAGGGAGACAGAGAGAGGGAGGGAGACATAGAGGGAGGGAGACAGAGAGGGAGGGAGACAGGGAGGGAAACATGGAGGGAGGGATACAGGGAGGGAGAGAGGGAAGGAGGGAGACAGAGAGGGAAGGAGGGAGACAGAGAGGGAAGGAGGGAGACAGAGAGGGACGGAGACAGTGAGGGAGGGAGACAGAGGGAGGGAGACAAGGAGGGAGACAGGGAGGGAGGGAGACAGAGAAGGAGGGAGACAGGGAGGGAGGGAGACAGAGGGAGGGAGACAGAGGGAGGGAGACAGAGGGAGGGAGACAGGGAGGGAGAGAGAGAGACAGGGAGGGAGGGAGACAGAGAGGGAGGGAGACAGAGAGGGAGGGAGACAGAGAGAGGGAGGGAGACAGAGAGAGGGAGGGAGACAGAGGGGGGGAGACAGAGAGAGGGAGGGAGAGGGAGAGGGAAGGAGGGAGAGAGGGAGGGAGACAGAGAGGGAGGGAGACAGAGAGAGGGAGGGAGACAGAGACAGAGAGAGAGAGAGGGAGGGAGGCAGGGAGGGAGGGAGACAGGGTGGTAGACAGGGAGGGAGGCAGGGAGGGAGGAAGGGAGGTATGTGTGTATGCTGAATCTGGTGGGTCAGTGGACGAAGTTGTCCGCTGCAGGGGCCTGTGTTCAACCTCATGGTCACAGGTTTTTTTGGGCTCTAGCCCGGCCCCCTCTCTCACCGACCCCACCCCCACCGGTGCAGCCCTCGGCCACAAACCACACTGTAAATTTGGCCCCTGAGAGAAAGTTTGTGAGTACCCATGCCCTAAGAGAACCGGGCATACGATCTTGTGGATTGATGTAGAAAACGTGAAAATATGCAGCTGTGTGCTATCATATAAAAGGCAACTTCAAGTGGTCAATGGCTAATGGATAACAAATGAAACGCAGGGGATACAAGAAATTTCAGCAATGTTTGAGTCATAATATTTGGTATCCCCATTGCTAACGATGTTGTAAAGCAAAAGGAATGGTGCTATTTGGCATAGAAATACTGTGCTCACTCATAGCACATAATACCATGCCAAATTGAATACTGGTAAGTTCTAACCCCAGAAACACAGGGGATACCAAATATTTTACAGAGTATAGGCCATTATATATGATATCTCCATAGAGAACCTGACGTACAATCTTGTGGAAGAACGTAAACAATGTGAAAAGATACTGTAGTCTCTTATCAAAGAAAAGACAACTTCAAGTGGTCAATGGCTAAAGGGTAGGCTAAAGGGTAACCAATCAAACTTAGGGGATACGAGATATTACAGTAATGCATGAGCCATAATATTTGGTATCCCCTTTGACAACGATTTTGGAAAGCAGAAGGAAGGGTGTTCTTTGCCATAGAAATACTGGGCTCATCCATTGAACATAAGACCATGTTAAATTGAATACTGGTAGGTTCTAACCCCAGAAACACAAGGGATACCAGATATAATAGCTGGTATAGGCCATTATATTTGGTATCCCCTCAGCGAACCAGTTGCAAAATCTTGTGGAATGATGTACAGAATGTGAAAAGATACTGTAGTCTGCTATACAATAAAAGGCAAATTCAATGGGTCAATGGCTAAAGGGTAACCCATGAAACATAGGGGATACAATATATTACAGCAATGGGTGAGCCATAATTTTTGGTATCCCCATAGAAATTATGTTGGAAAGCAAAAGGAAGGGTGCTGTTTAGTATGGAAATACTGTGCTCCTCCATCCAACATAAGGCGAGGTCACATTTAATCCTGGTAACTTCAAACCCGATAAACGCTGGGGATACCAAATATTATAGGTCATATAGGCCATTACAGTTGGTATCCCCTAAGGGAACGGATGCAAAAACTATGTGGAATGATGTACAAAAATGTGAAAAAATACTGTAGTCTGCTATCAAACAAAAGGCAGTTTCAGCTAGTCAATAACTAAAGGGTAACCCATGAAACATAGGGGATAAAAGATATTACAGCAATGAGTGAGCCATAATATTTGGTATCAGGGATGGTAATGATGTGGGAAAGCAAAAGGAAGGGTTCTATTTGGTATACCAATACTGTGCTCCTCCATCCAACATAATGCGATGTCAAATTTAATCCTGGTAACTTCTAACCCGAGAAACACCGGGGATACTAAGTATTATAGGCCGTATAGGCTATTATAGTTGGTATCCCCTAAGGCTACGGATGCAAAATCGCGTGGAATGATGTACAAAAAAAGTGAAAAGCCACTGTAGTCTGCTATCAAACAAAAGGCATTTTCTGTTAGTCAATAACTAAAGGGTAATCCATGAAACATGGGGGATACAAGATATTATAGCAATGCATGAGCCATAATATTTGGTATCCCCATTGCAAATGATGTTGGAAAGCAAATGGAAGGGTGCTATTTGGTATACAAATACTGTGCTTCTCCATCCAACATAATGGGATGTCAAATTCAATCCTTTTAACTTCTAACCCGAGAAACACAGGGGATACCAAATATTATAAGCTGTATAGGCTATTATATTTGGTATCCCCTCCGGGTACCGGATGCAAAATCTTGTGGAATGAAGTACAAAACGTGAAAAGATACTGTACTCTGCTATCAAACAAAAGGCAATTTCAACTATTCAATGGCTGAAAGGTAACCCATGAAACCATGAAACATCGCAGATACGAGATATTACACAATGCTTGAGCCATAATATTTGGTATCCCCATAGTAAATGCTGTTGGAAAGCAAAAGGAAGGGTGCTCCTTGGTATCATTACACTGTGCTCCCCCATCAAACAAAAGGCGAAGTCATATTTAATCCTGAGAACTTCCAACATGAGAAACACTGGGGATACCAAATATTATAGGCCATATAAGCTATTAAATTTGGTATCCCCTAAGGGTATGGATGCAACATCTTGAGGAATGATGTACAAATTTTAAATGATATTGTAGTCTGCTATCAAAATAAAGGCTAATTCAATTGGTCAATGGCTAAAGGGTAACCTATGAAACATAGGGGATACAATATATTACAGCAATGGGTGAGCCATAATATTTGGTATCCCCATAGAAAATGATGTTGGAAAGCAAAAGGAAGGGTGCTGTTTAGTATGGAAATACTGTGCTCCTCCATCCAACATAAGGCAAGGTCACATTGAATCCTGGTAACTTCTAACCCGAGAAACGCTGGGGATACCAAATATTACAGGTCGTATAGGCTATTATAGGTGGTATCCCCTAAGGGTACGGATGCAAAATCTTGTGGAATGATGTACACAAATGTGAAAAGATACTGTAGTCTGCTATCAAACAAAAGGCAATTTCAGCTAGTCAATAACTAAAGGGTAACCCATTAAACATAGGGGATACAAGATATTACAGCAATGCGTGAGCCATAATATTTGGTATCAGGGATGGTAATGATGTGGGAAAGCAAAAGTAAGAGTTCTATTTGGTATGCCAATACTGTGCTCCTCCATCCAACATAATGTTATATCAAATTGAATCCTGGTAACTTCTAACCCAAGAAACACTGGGGATACTAAATATTGTAGGCCTTATAGACTATTATAGTTGGTATCCCCGAAGGCAACGGATGCAAAATCTTGTGGAATGATGTACACAAATGTGAAAAGATACTGTAGTCTGCTATCAAACAAAAGGCAATTTCTGCTAGTCCATAACTAAAGGGTAACCCATGAAACATAGGGGATACAAGATATTGTAGCAATGCGTGAGCCATAATATTTGGTATCCTCATGGCAAATGATGTTGGAAAGCAAAAGGAAGGGTGCTATTTGGTATACAAATACTGTGCTCCTCCATCCAACATAATGCAATGTCAAATCGAATCCTGGTAACTTCTATCCCGAGAAACACAGGGGATACCAAATATTATAGGCCGTATAGGCTATTATATTTGGTATCCCCTAAGTGTACCGGATGCAAAATCTTGTGGAATGAAGTACAAAATGTGAAAAGATACTGTAGTCTGCTATCAAATTAAAGGCAAACTCAATTAATAAAGGGCTATAGGGAAACCCATGAAACACAGGGGATACGAAATATTATGGCAATGTGTGAGCCATCATTTTTGGCATCCCTTTAGTAAATGATGTTGGAAGGCAGAAAGAAGTGTGCTATTTCTATAGAAATACTGTGCTCCCGCATGCAACATAAGGCGAATTGAAATTGAATAATGTTAACTTCTAAACCAAGAAACACTGGCAATACCAAATATCAGAGGCCGTATAGGCTATTTTAGTTACTATCCCCTAAGGGTACGGATGCAAAATCTTGTGGACTGATGTAAACAATGTGAAAAGATACTGTAGTCTGCTATTTAACAAACGCTAATTTCAACTTTTCAATGGCTCAAGGGTAACCCATGAAACATAGTGGATAAGAGATATTACAGCAATGCGTGAGCCATAATATTTGGTGTCCCCATAGTGTATGATGTTGGAAAGCAAAAGGATGGGTGCTATTTGGTATAGAAATTATGCGCTCCTCCATCCAACATAAGGCAATGTCAAATTGAATCCTGGTAACTTCTAACCCGAAAAACACTGGGGATACCAAATATTATAGGCTGTATAGGCTATTATGAGTGGTATCCCCTAATTGTACCAGAAGCAAAATCTTGTGGAATGATGAACAGAATGTGGAAAGATACTGTAGTCTGCTATTAACTAAAAGGCAAAATCAATTGGTCAATGGCTAAAGGGTAAACCATGAAACATAAGGGATACACGATATTATGGCAATGCGTGAGCCATAATATTTGGTATCCCCTTAATAAATGATGTTGGAAAGCAAAAGGAAGGATGTTAATTGGTATAGAAATGCCTTGCTCTCCCAGCCAACATAAGGCGATGTCAAACTGAATCCTGGAAACTTCTAACCCGAGAAACACTGGGAATACCAAATATTATAGGTAGTATAGGCTATTATATTTGGTATCCCCACAGCGTACTGGATGTAAATTCCTAAGGAATGATGTACAAAATGTGAAAAGATACTGCAATCTGCTATCAAATAAAAGGCGACTTCAAGTGGTCAAGTGGAACATAGGGGATACGAGATATTACAGAATGGCGTAAGCCCAAATATTTTGTATCCCCATAGTAAATGATGTTATAAAGCAAAAGGAATGGTGCTTATTGGCAAACAAATATTGTGCTAAGCCATCCAACATTAGACCACGTCAAATTAAATCTTTGTAAGTCATTACCCGAGAAACACAAGGGATACCAAATTTTATAGGCGGTAGAGTCCATTATATATGGTACCAGATATTACAGCAATGCAGAAGAAACATATGGGATACTAAATATTATAGCCCAAACAAGGCGTTATACTTGGTATCCCCGAAAGGAACCAGATGTGAAAGCTTGTGGAATCAAATGAAAAATGCAAGGAATTAGTGTAATCTACTATCATATAAAAGGTAACTTGAATTGGTCAGTGGCTAAAAGCTAACCGTTGAAAAGTAGAGGATATCAGAAATTACAGCAATACAGGAGCAGTAATATGTGATATCCACACAGTAAACGATGTTGGAGGACACAGTAAAGGGTGGTATTTGGCAGGAATATACTGTGTTCATCTAGCCCAAAGTTTGCCATGTCAAATTGAATCCTGGTAAGTTCTAACCCGAGAAACATAGGGAACACCAAATATTACAGCCCTTGTAAAGCATTATATTTAATATCACCAGAAGGACCCTGATGTGAAAGCTTGCGGAATGAAATCACAAATATGAAAAGATACTGCAGTCTGCTATCAAATAATAGGCAACTTGAGTTGAAAAGTAGGGGAAATCCGATTTTACATAAATGCATGAGCTGTAATATGTGGTATCTATCACTTTAGGAAAAGATGTTTGAAAACTTAAGCAAGGATTCTATTTGGTAGAAAAAGAAATGAGTTTGTGGAGCCAACATATGGCCACGTCAAATTGTATCCTGGCAAGTTCAATCTTCAAATTATATAGGCTGTACAGGCCATTATATTTAATATACTCCAAAGGAACCAGATGTGAAAGCTGTGAAATGATATCAAAAATGCAAAAGAAGACTGTAGGCGTCTAACAAATAAAAGGCCATTTAAACTGGTCAGTGGCTAAAAGGAAACCTTTAAAAAGTGGGGACAAAGATATATTAACCCCTTCCCTGCTGGGCACATTCCCCCGCTGTGCTCGGGGGAGAGGGGGCGCACACAGCGCCCCCATGCTCATGACGAGCTCAGTTCGTCATGCAGCACAGTGCTCGTGTGCTCATGACGAGCTGAGCTCGCCATGACCACACCCGTTTTTTTAGAACGTTCGCACAGGAGGGGTATTTGCCCAGTGTGCGAGCGTTCTAAAGGTCATGACGAGCTCAGCTCGTCATGAGCACACGAGAACCGTCACTCATGACGAGCTGAGCTCATCATTAGCATGGGAGGGGTAATGCATGAGCAATTTTGTTTGCTACCCCCATGCAAAAAGATATTGGTAAACCCAGATTGGTACACATTGTTTGAAAAAAATATTGTGTTCACTTAACCAATATGGAAATGTCTTGTTACTTACCCATTTCAAATGTTTTCTAAATGTAAAATACAAAATGCTACAGAGCAAAGGGAGAATGTCCTGTAACCAGTAGCACCCAAGATTGGCTGCTAGTCACACGCCACTTAAAACCAAATAACTAGCTAAGGATATTTTGTAGCTTTCAGTTTTTTTTTTTAATTTGCAATGTTTTCCCTTGAATTTGGCATGCCCTTCACTTTGCACCTGAAGCAACCACCTAGTACACCTATAAACTCTGACCGTAACTTTTATGTGTTAAAGTGAAGCTTGCGCTGCAGGTATTTGAGTGTCTGGATTCTCTTTGGGTTGTTGACCATTACACTGTTCATTGCCACACAGCACTTTTAGTGTTCCCAAGCCAGTCAGGCTTCTTTTTTAAACTACAAGAACGCTTTGCATGCTTCAATTTTTCAGCCATACTATCAATCTTAAAAGAGAAACTAAAAGTCACAGAATGGTGATGTAGACTAAAAAGTGAAGATTTATATCTCTCATAATAAACAGAGACTTGACACTGGGGTTGCACCAGAAACTAATATCATTTGGTTATGTTTACTATTCCGAAACAGTGTTGGCACATGAAAAGGTATTTGTGTAAAATGCCCTATATTCATTTGTAACAATTATGCTTCCTTTTAATAATCATTGTAGAAAATGACTGTATTTGTGGGGCGTCCCTCTAGATTTTCCCCATATCTGCTTTGCTGGCTTTAAAACTCTGTGCAATTTACCCCTGCTAGTTGAGTGCCTGTGCACCCTCTTAGATATGGTTAATTTGGCTTATTCCTCATTTGAATATTTAACTTGCTAGGCTGTCCTTACTATATGATGTAGAAAGTGAACACAGGACCTGGAAATGTAATGGCACTAGAGGACTGCAGTGCCCATAGTGCCATCAACTACAGCGGCAGGGCAAACATGGCTTCAGGCCTACCCTGTGTATTCTTGATTGCTTCACTGTAAAAATCTACTGTGCATTCATTCAACAAAACGTTTTTTGTTAGGTAAAATCCTTTCTTTTAAATATCAAAAAGTCACTCCTGTGTAGGCCGTATAGCCCACAAGGCAGTGTGCATGGTCTATGAAAGTAGAACAGTAGAAATATACAGTTAACAGTAGAAATATACAGTTAACATGCCCTTATAGTGACTGGCACGCAAAAGCAATTTTTACTGTGAGAAGACTCTTGATATCCCAAAGGGAAACACTGGGAAGCGATTGTAAAAATTAATGTTGGTATCTCCAGTTAGGGTCCAGCTACAAAAATGATGAAACAACTATTTTCCATTAGTTATTAAAATCCCAACTCAATGGTGTGAAGTCGTATTTTTAATGAATATTAGGGAACGGTATATTTTAGAAAGTAAAATATTCCCTGCTTGAAGCTGCTCGGGCTAATTTGCATTCTCTCATAAGAAGTGGCACAGCCAGAAATAAGCCGTGATGAATGGTATGAAAAATGATCATAGGGCAGGTACAATGACTTTGTATTAAGGAGTTGTTTTTCTCTTGCCCTGGCAGAAAGACCAGTGTGGTTGGCCCAGGAACTTTATTTACTTTGAAGGGGTGTCCCCTGTAACAGGCAAATGTTTGGTAACACCTGGAGAGGTCCGGGCTTATGTCCTTCTTATTAGGCTGGCACGAAATGCTACCTCCAGAACTGGTGTAGGGTAACCGCAGAGAAGGAGAGTGTTGATTTCCCTGGTCATACATCTGGGAGGGCAGTGCACAGAGGCTCTTCATAAAGAGAAAAGGATTTCTCCATCTTGGAATATGAGAGTGAGGGGGCACTGTGGGGTTATTTACAGAAGGGCAAACAGGAACAGTTTCAAAAGCAGGTAGGTTTATCCCTAGGAACTTTACCCATTCGCTTTGGGCGCCATTAGGAGCAATACACTAGTTGGTACCAAGCATTTATAAGGAACCTCAAGACACCCTTTCATTAGGAGCAATACACTAGTTGGAACCAAGCATTTATAAGGAACCTCAAGACACCCTTTTTAATCACACTTTATGGACCTGTGGAAGAAGAGAAGAGGAACGGACCTGATTTCTGTAATTAGAGCAGAGCCTTGAAGGATTGGACTTGATTCCCATTGTACCGGGACAAAAAGGTAGACACCTATTGACCTGTATAGCTATAGGGCCACAACAAGCGGCAAGAGGACTTTTCCATGAAGTGCCCAGCTGACCAATAACAACTGGACCTGACTTGCAACCTGCAGATTGGCCTCTCCTGGAGTGAGTCTTGACTCCCAACTGTTGTTTCTCAGGTCCTGGAAATCTGAGCTGTGTCTAATTGCACTTGTCATACCACCTCTGAAAAGTTTGGAACTACAAGGTTTTAGATTTCCAGTTCTCAGGAGGACTAGAATACACAAACCCATTCTATCCTCCCAAGGCATAGCCACGCTGGTTTGAAGAAGGTGGTTTCTCCCACTTTGAGCTTCGACACAGCAGCAAATCAATGGGCCCTGATCGATAAGGTACCCGGCCTCATGAAACTCACCGTCGGATACAGGCTGGTGGCTTGACCCACTGAAGAATTTTGACTTAAATTTCAGAGACTGACCCCAAGGAAAAACTCTACTGTGGCTATTGACTATTAATGGTGTGTAATCCTTTTCAGTGCTATCATCACTTTAATCTTTAAAATTCATATCTGTTGTATCCCTTAATGGATTGGTCTTGTTTTGGTGTCATTTTGCTTATTAAATTTTACTCTATTTTTATAATTCGGTTTGGTATTTTTATTGCTTGATGTTTTTTACGTTATTATTGTTCTGACAGTGTCTGACAAGTCACACATTGCCCTAAATTAAGCCTGTCTTATCTTCACCATGCCTATCAGCAGGTGGAGCTTAGGTTAATTAGTGACTTTGAAGGCCCACGCTGTCTCGAGTTGTGATTATTTCTTGAGATGTATAGTTGTCCACCCCAAACATGAATCCAATTTCTTGCAATCTTAGAAGAAATGCATATTTTTTAAAGGACTGCTTTGTGTGCTTCTTGTTTTAGGTGTAAATGTCAAAAGGAAAAAAAAAAGACATAGTTGTATTGCTTTTTAGGTTGAGCCCAGGGAACGCACATGTGCTCCTGTTGCCTCCTAAGTGGTTCATGCAGCGATACCTCACTTCACTTTTTCGCAGAGGAGCACCTCCTAAATACAGTTTCTTTCCACTTGCATTCTTCATCTATTGTTGGGGAGAACTTTTTTGTCTTATTGTTGCAGCGCGGCACGTCATGCTTTATCACTGTGCAATAAATGTAAAACCCAGCTCAAATGTACAGCCACCCATCCCTGCATTTCTCTCATTCCCAGCCCACAACCCCCCATTTCTCTCATCAGTCAGTGGTGAGAATAAAATAGTGGAGGCTCATCTGGATGCTTTGTACTTAAATGCATGAAGTCTGCCCTCCGTGTGACAGTGCCTCTGCTAAGAGCCGTCTCGCTTCTTTCACTAGTACTTGTTTTGTGTTGCTGCCGCTGTATTAGGTCCGTGAGCCCTCAACCATGATTACTCAGTTTGCAATCCCTTACCAAGATGGTGCATCCTAAGCTGATTACCTTCAGCGTTGATAGTACCTTAACGAATATGGCGCCCTTAGGGTGACAATGTACGGGTGCTGCGCTGGTCAAAATAATCTAGTTTTTGCCTTCCTTCTGCCTCCGGTGCTGGCTGAGCTGCTGGAGGCCCTGGAAGGCAGCAACGAGCCCATGGGGTCCACGCTGCTGAGGCAGCAGCAGGTAAAACTAGGCCTGACGAAGCTGGAGCAGGCAACGTGCATGGCCTTGGAGCTCCATTTGTTCAGGTAGGGTAGAGGTGGTGGGCTGTCCGGGCAGGTACAGCATCACACGTTTGGCAGGAGTGCTTTTTAATACAATACATGCTTAACACCTGAAACTGTTATCTGCATCTTTGCAAAATGTTTCTGGAGAGTGCTTTGGGTATAGTTATACTTCTGATTTGTGAGGCTAGACTATTGTTTTTTCAGAGTGCTGTGCAGCCTTATTTCTTCTTCATAGCGCTTCAGTGAATGTATGGGTCAGGTGTTTGGTGAGAGAATAAGGACTTTCACCTAGCCCATCAACTAAAGCAGTACATTAAACATTCTGGAGCCGTACTACAGATGAGTGTGCCAGCGCTAATTGTTGCTGTGCGCCAGAGTATTTATGTGGTTATGTGCATTTGCGTCTGTGCGCCAATACAATATGCGCACAGACGCAACGCTTATGAACACAGAGTTCAAAGTCTTCACCATCATCACTGCGCATTACAGACTGATCCTCTGTTTTTTTTTTTAAAACACACTTTATTGGCATTTATTATCAGTCTGTTCATCCACATATCCTGATACAAAAATATTCTGGCCTTAGTTGTTGGCAATATATCCCCCAATACTGCATTCCTCTGCAGTTTGTAATGGATATGTCCTTGTCTATTCTCATTTTCTGAGGGAATAATGTTGCGATGGCCTTGTGTTCCCCCCACACCCAACCAATCAAAAACAGTTAACTAGATCCACCCGCACTGCTGTCTCCCCATTATACCCGTAGAGCTCTGAAGGTTACCTCTCTCGTGTCCGACAGTGTGTGGAACTCCTTCGCGGGTGCTTCCTGTTCTGTATCTACCCTCCCCTGTGATGGTAAATTATATATCCCTGCCTGTCCGGGATCCCCCTGTGCCCTCTCGTCTGCCTTGGTCATTAAAGATGCTCCTGTTGTGGTGGTCTCTCAGGGGTAGAAGCGTCTGACTCCCGTCCGTCTTGCTGCCTGTCGCCCATCATCGCCTCCCAAGCCCTGGCTCTCTCCTCCTTGCCTATCCCTCGCCTTGCATTCCTCAAGAGGGCCCTGCTCTCGCATCCTACCCATGTTACTAGCTCCCGTTTCCAACTTGCACAATGGGGCCTTTTAGGTCTTTTCAGTTACGAGTGATTTCCCGCTTCGCCAGGACAAAGGCGATGTCTTGGAACCTGTCTGTGGTCCTAGTTCTGGCAGTGTGTGGAAACAAACTCAACAGTACATGTGTCAGTGTGCATGGGATTACCCTCTCCGTGATCCTAGCCGTCTCCTGCATCACTTCCTGCCAATAATGTGTTAAAGAAGTACAGCTCCACATCATGTGGATGTAGGTCACTCCCACTGTAGTACATCTCGGGCATCGGGTGTCCTCCCTTGCAAAATATCTGTTAATATGTTCTGGGGTTCGATAAGCCCAGTGGAATGTATAAAAGCGAATCAGGTTAAAGTGGGCATTTCTGGAGCCTTTGGCAGCCCATTTAAGTAATTTCTCACAATCCTTGTCTGCCAGTGGACTAGCGATGTCCCCCTCCCATTGGTTTTTCAACCGGTCTAGCGGCTGTATGGTATCTCATCCTATAGCCCTATAAAGACATGCGACTGCCTTGATAGTTCCCCCAGCCAGGCTTATATATTCACAGGTGGCCTGTCGATTCGGTTCAGTAGTGCCTGTTCCCCAGTGGCGCCTCATGGCCACCGTTACTGCTCTATAGAGTAGAAAGAGCCCTTGTGGAATACCTCAGTCAGTACTAAAGTCCTCAAAGGATAGCAGCTCCCCATCTCGGAGAAGATTTCCTATCTTTGCGGCCCCCGCCTGCACCCAATCATCAATACCCCACCAGTGTCCCCCATGGGATAGGGCTCCCAGTAGCTTCATTGTCATTTCTGGCGATTATGGGCGTTTTGTCCTGGTTCTCTGTCAGCATCGACTCCAGCACTGTCTGATCACTCTGTGCTTGTTACTACTAGCATGTTGTGATTAAGCAGTCCCTAATAGTGTACGGCACACCTCCATTTTGTCCGTGGTGAAGGGTGGTACTCCTCTGTCCGGGTCAATGCTTCCTGCCACCCACTGTGTGAATCTCGGCAGTTGACTTACCATGTAGTACTCCTCCATATCTGGCAATACTAGGCATCCCGCTGACCGGGGTCGTTTTAGCGTGCTCAGGGCTACTCGCCTCCAGAGCGCCCCCATATGACCGCCGCAGGGCAGGAGATCCAGACTGGTGGTGTGGTGAAGAAGTACAGCAGCCGCGGGTGCCACCATTTTGAGTAGGGAGAAATGGTCCATCACGGAGAGAGGAAGCTTTCTCCAGAAGGCCGTGCTATCCTTAAGCGAGCGCCGTGTCTGCTCTATATTCCCCTCTTTCACATCTGCCATGTCGTGGAATATGCGTACTCCCAGATTGCGGAAGCATCGGGGCTCCCATCGCAGATCACTAAGGTCCTCAGGTGGCGGCATATCCGCTACAAGGGGGAACAAACTTGACTTCTGCCAATTTATTCGGAGGCCTGAGAGGGAACCGAACTTGTCCATCATCCTCCATGCCCCCGGCAGGTCCTCTCGTGCGCACTGTAGGAACAATAGGAGGTTGTCTGCGTACAATGCTATATTATGCTTCTGCCTGTCAGATCACGCCACACATGCCAATGCTCCACAGCCAGGGGGAACAGCAAGGGGGAGAGAGGACACCCCTGACCTGTGCTCCTCTCCACCCGGTATTGCTTTGATATTGTGTGTCCCGTGCGTACACTCGACACTGGATCAGCATGCAGCAATTGCATCCAGCGCAGGAACCCTGGCCCAAGACCCATCTTGATCAAAACTGCGTAAAGGAACCCCCACTCAAGGCTATCGAAGGCCTTTTATATGTCGATGGTAAACACTGCTCCTGCCTGAGTACCCCAAGCTCAAGTACTGATGGCAGGCGGCATATGTTCAGGATCGTATTCCTGCGGGGGATAAATCCTGCCTGATCCAGATGCACCAGGGAGGTCATATGCGGTAGTAACCGCATTGCCAGTATCTTACTTCGAATCTTAAAATCCAGATTCAACATTGACATGGGCCGATGCACTGCGCACTCCAGGGGGGACCTGTCGGGCTTCAGTAGCGGAATCACCACCGCCTCTCTAGTGGTGTCCGGCAAGTGCCACCTCTCTGCTGCCTCCGTATTCATCTCCACCAGTTTGGGGGTTAGTTCATCCATGTACGCTGTGTAGAATTTTTTGGGGAGCCCATCTGTGCCCGGGGTCTTACCCTTGGCCAGTGCCTTAATAGCTACCCTTACCTCGCACTCAGTGATCACCGCTCCCAAATGGTCCGCATCCTCCTCCGCCAGGGTAGGCAGAGAAAGGTCCGCCAAGTAGTCCTCTCTTTCCCCTTCTTCCCGAGGCCCCAAGCTCTTGTAAAGCTGTTCATAATAGCCGCAGAACCTATTGTTAATGGCATCTTGCTGATATAGGGAGTGCCCCTCATTGTCTGTGAGCTCTATGATGGTATTCCCCCCTGCGGGTTGGGCTACCCAGCCGAGCCAGTAGTCTACCGGCACTATCCCGCTCCGTGCGTGTCCTATCCATGTAAGTCTTATAATCGAAGCACCTCAACCTTTCCTCTTGCACGGCCACTTCTTCCTTCTTCTCAAGCAACTCTTGGCAAAGTTCTGGGTGGTTTGGGCCGGCGAAGTTCCACCTCTCGCAGTGCTTGGTCAGCCTGACGTAGGTCTGTGAGTAGCATGCGCCGCACCCCAATGGATAGCACCATGTATCGACCCTGATTACAGCCTTGAAGGCCTCCCATTCTGTCACCCTAGATTCCGTGGTCTGGGCATTGTCAGCAAAATATGTGATGAAGGGGGCGTGGCTAGCAGCCAAACATGGCGGCAGCGTGAAGCGGGAGCTCCCCACGGCATCCCGGCCTTTTATGAAATCCGACAACTTAATCCGTCATACCGCTCGCCTGAAGTAGCGGTACCAGCTCGGGAACCCAAGCGACACCACCTGCTTCAACTCCGGCGAAAATTGTGGGCCGGGAGCGGCGCCATCCCGCACTGCCGTACTTGGGCCTGCGACTGCGAGGTAACATCGGCCTGGCGTAACTGCCGAGTCCCGGCGGAAGTGAGATCTGGCCGGCCCGAGCGCGGTGGCGACTGCCGCCCCCCGACAGAAACCGACTGACAGGCGCCCCAACGCGGCCGGCAGCAGTGAGTGCCCCTGAAAGACCGATAAGCCGTGAGTAGGCGGAACCGGCCGCCGAAGGCTGAAAAATACCGCTGTGAGACCTCGGCAGTGGCCGAATAGAGTGAGTCTGAGAGCGGGAGGCGGCGCCTCCAGTCGCCATAGTCCGTACTGGTGGGGCCTGGGCGGCACGAGAGGCTGGAGCAGAGAGCGGACGCACGGGGAATAAAGACGCCCCCTCACCGCCGGAGCGGAGCTCAGGGCCGCATGCCGGACTATCGGCGGCACGCATAACTACCCCTGTAACCCCGCACAGCGGATTGACGCAAGAGAGAGAGAGAGCCCGGGGAGACATTTGCGGCGTCGGCAACACTCGGAGCCAGAACAGCAGGGGGAGCCCCGACAGACAGAACTCTAATTGGGCCCTGAGCGGACTCCCAGCACTACCCCCGTAGTGACACAGAACCAACGCTGGGTGATCCCAATCCGCTAAGTGAGAGAAGCGGTGGGGTCATTGCCACATAGAGCGGCTGGGAGTGGAACACGACGCAATACAGTGGACGCAGGAAAACTGCTTAGCGAACCAATATCTCCCCCACATAGTCATACAACCTACTGAACAGGAACCCATCGTAGAGGTCATCGGCGACAGGTGATGGGAAGGAGGCACGTAGGTGGCTGCGCCGAGGCTGGCGCATTGGAAACAGGTGCGGACACCGTGGGCTGCGTATCCCTGACGACGAGCGGCGGACCCATCAGTGTGGGGGACACTTCGGGATCTGAGAAACAGCACCACATTCCCCCGGGCCCACGAAGAGGGTGTACAGCCCATCGCCACACAGAGGCCACATCGCGGACCGGAACGGGGTACAGAATCCGCACACCTTGAGCCATGGCAGGCAAAGGGACCAGAAGTGGTGTGACGCAGGCTAAACTTGATAAATTTGCCTATAGCCAGCACGGGCAATCCCACGTCTCTGGTCGAACTTCCACAGGCGCTACTCCGGACACGGAAGGAACCAAGAAGGTGACTTTGGAAGACATTATGAAGACCCTCTCGGAAGTGCGGACGACGGTGGGTTCCATCTCCACCGAGGTTACTCTCCTGCGAGCAGACTTTCAGAAAATGACCGAAAGGTTGTCACAGGTTGAGGTGGTTACGAAATCACTTGTCGAGGACACTTCGGAACTGCAAGTAGCGATGGAACGCATGAAGAAAGTCACCAAGATGCTACAAGAAAAGCTGGACGACCAAGAAGGGCGTTCTCGAAGAAATAACATACGCATCCTTGGTCTTCGGGAAACAGAAGGAAAAGGAGCAATGGACCTGTACGTCGAGGACCTCATAAAAAATAAACTGCAACCTAAAGGCCTATCGCACTTTTTCTCCGTAGAGAGGGCGCACAGGGTGCCTGGCGGAACGCCCAAGCCAGGTGCAACGCCACGGCCTGTACTGGCTAGACTTTTTAATTTTAGAGACAGGGATGCGATTCTGCAGGCGGCAAGAGTTTCACCACCTGTCAAGCTCCACAATTCGACTTTGGCCTTCTTTCCGGACTACACGGCGGAAGTGGCCAGACGCCGGAAATCGTTCACTGAGGTAAAAAAGGCGCTGCGAGACAAAGGCCTGCAATACTCGATGTTGTTCCCGGCCAAATTGCGGGTTGTGGCCGATGGGAGGGCATGGCTCTTTGACAGGCCTGATGTGTCGCAGGAATGGCTTGATGGATGGAGACAGGTGGGACAACAGCAGCGTCCACACAGAGATCGGCCACACCACCGTAACGGCGGGCCCACGAATAAGCCGCCCAGCCAACCTGCGCACCAAGATGAAACGGCGAGAGTGGAGTCAGACGTGGAACAGGGCCCGCTTGATTCTGGGCAACCGGCCCTGGAATAGAGGTGGACTACTAATGGGACAGACTGAATGCGGCAAGAGGGAACCTGGAGCTGGTGCAGCTGAGTAGGGTGGGCACATAGCCGGTGCCTGTGGGGGACTCACCAACCCCACGAGCAAGTAAGATAGTTGGGAATGGGACAAAGCACTCTGCCAAGTTGGGGAAGCGGGCGGGGTACAGTCCGTGGATCAGGGGAGCAGGGAGGGGGGTTGGGGGGGAAGTTGTAATGTTAATGTTATTGCTATTAGTCAAAATTCATGTTCCGTGGTACACGAACACGCCAAATGCCAAACTATTCCGGTACACCACCACACAACGCTGCATCTGCAATGAGATCGGCGCCCGGTCACCTACACCGCTGCCTACACGAACCAATGGCCCAACAGTTAAGCGTTGCGCCCGTTGAGGGCACCCCTACAACAACAGAAGTGCCCCCCCTGCGTATGCTTACCTGGAACGTTAGGGGTTTAGGGGATAACATTAAGAGAGGTCTGGTTTTGCAAGCCGTTAAACGCCAAGGACCAGATCTAGTGCTGATCCAAGAGACACACCTCGCAGGGACGACATGTAAAGCGCTTGATAGACGTGGATACGTGATGGCAGTACATGCGGAATTCAAGACAGGTTCCAGAGGGACTGGGATACTGCTGAAAAAAACGTCACCTTTTCTGGTGGGACACCGCAGGGCGGATGATCAGGGTCGCTTCGTCGCATTACATGGCCAATGGGAGGGGAGGCCTCTCAATATAGTCTCCGTATACATTCCCCGGCGCTCCACTCTACAGCATTGCCGGCACTTGGTAAATTCCTTCTAGACCTCCCAGAGGGTGATACGATCATAGGGGGGGACTTCAATGCAATAGTGGACCCCGCGTTAGACGCTTTTCCCAAGAGAGACCGCCCCAGGGGCACTGCCTCGCTCCCTGGCTTTCTGGACGCAATGGGCCTTACGGACGTGTGGCGACAGCTGAACCCAGCGGCGACCCAATATACGTACTACTCCGCTGCGCACAATAGCCTTTCACGAATAGACTACTTTCTGCTTCTGGGGGTAGGACTGGGATCAGTGGATAAAATAGATATCCTGCCTAGGGGTGTATCTGACCATTCACCAGTAAGTCTCTTACTCACTACCAACGAAAGAAAATGCGCTAGAATATACCCAATATATCCAAACTATTTGAAAATCCCTAAGATTAAGAAGAAATTCAAATCAGCAATCACAGAATACTTTACAGAAAATGCTGGCACGGTGTCCTCACCCTCGGTCCTCTGGGAGGCGTACAAAACGGTCCTCCGAGGTGCAGCAATAGCAGCGATAACAGGGCACAAACGGGAATCCCGGCGTGAGCTCACAGAACTAGAACTGGCACTCCACAACGCGAACACTATGCATATGTCAGATCCCACTCCAGAGACAACACACATACTACAGCTCCGTCAGCAGCAATATCAGGCCCACCTCAAAACGACCGTCAAAGGCTATATCGCAAACACAGCACATAGAATATATGATGTAGGTGATAAGGCGGGGAAAATATTGGCGTGGCTGGACAGGAGAGGGGGCAGTGCCAGAGGGATACAGAGACTCTATACACATGACGGTCAGCTGCAGACACACCCTGAGCAAATAGTATGCACCCTTACACGTCACTTTCAAGAGATATACACCCCGGTACAGGTCGTCACTGCACAGGCGGCGACGACTTCACTTGACAACATTGCTATCCTCAGGCTTACACAGGAGGCACAGCAAGAGTTGGAGATCGACCTGACGGAAGATGAAATTCAACTGGCGATAAAGACATCGCAATCCGGCAAAGCATTGGGTCCCAATCGGTTACCCGTGGAATGGTATAAAGCAATGGCCTCTGTACTAAGTAAACCACTGCTCGACATGTACACGGAAAGCCTGGAAAGGGCAGAACTGCCGCTCGACCAGCGTACAACCACAATTGTGGCCATACCAAAGCCGAATAAGCCACCGACTGCGTGTGCCTCTTACCGCCCAATATCCCTACTTAACGTAGAAGCCAAAATCCTGGCGAAGCTCCTAGCCAGCCGTCTGACGCAACACCTACACACACTGATACATCCTGATCAGTCAGGCTTTATGCCTCACAGGAGTACAGCACTGAATCTCAGAAGGGTCCATGGAGTGTTGGCACGTGCACACCTTCTTTCCGAACAGGCGGTGATCCTCTCACTTGATGCCAAAATGGCGTTTGATCTAGTAGAATGGGAATATCTATTTGCAGTGCTTGCACGTATGGGCTTTGGGCCGAAATATATTGCATGGGTGCGACTACTATACACGGCACCAATAGCGCAAGTAGTGGCGAATGGCCACATCTCACCACCGTTCCTACTAGGACGGGGGACTAGGCAGGGATGCCCATTGTCGCCCCTGCTCTTTGCCCTGGTGCTGGAGCCGCTGGCGATCCTGATAAGAACAACGCCACTGTTTCGGGGTATCACATGGGAAGCGGGTTGGGAAGATAAGATCTCCCTGTATGCAGACGATATGCTCATCTACATGGTTGACCCTAATAACGGGATCCCGGCCCTATTGCATCTCTGTGACACGCATGGGAAATCGTCAGGTTATACCCTGAACTGGTCCAAATCGATAGTGTACGTGCTTAACCACATGAGCGCTAGCGAAATTCTGCCCCTGTGCTTGTTTTTTAAAAAACCCATTATTCATGACGAGCTGGGCTCGTCATGAGCGTGCGAGGAGGCTACCTCATGACGAGCCCAGCTCGTCATGAGCGTCGAAGGGGTTAAAGGCCCGGCACCATTGTTACAAGAGGAATGCCCCCTGGCATTGACGACAACCTCCTTTAAGTATTTGGGCATTGTTATCACGAGTACCGCTGCAGACTTCTTTGAAAAAAATTTGAAGCCACCCATGGACCGTCTGTGCGCAGACGTTAAACACTGGGCGACCTTGCCCCTGACCCTCCTTGGGCGGGCGGCTCTATATAAAATGATGGCGCTTCCCAGATTCCTTTATGTGCTAGAAAATACCCCACATATGGTTGCACCGCAATATTTCAAACGAGTCCCAGCACTGGTCTCCAGCCTACTCTGGAACAATGGCCCGGCGCGTATTGCACATGATAAATTGGTAAAAAGTTGGTATGAAGGAGGGATTGCACTACCCAACGTTCAACTATACTACTGGGCGGCCCAACTTAAAATAATTAATCAGTGGCTCCACACCCCGCGAGAGGACCCAGCGTTCAAAGCATACTGGTCTCAACTTGGGACGGACTGCATGCTCTCCGTTTTATATAATAAATCACGAGTTAAAAGGCTGCTGGGGCCGACGCAACATACAGTGACCCTGTGGCACATAGCACAAACACGACTGGGCTGGTCAGGGAAAATCACCAAACAGACGCCGCTGGGCGACACGAAATCATTGGGGAACCTCAGATCCTGCAAAGGGTTCACACAATGGGACCACATAGGGATCTCCACGGTGGGAGACCTGTGGGATAAGGGCACCGTGATTGCGTTTTCACAACTTCAACAACAATACGACCTAAGCCCCACCGAGACGTACAGATACGTGCAGATACGTCACGCACTGCTTCAGGCAATCCCAGCTGACACTGACATACCAGAGTCCTCACCTTTAGAGGATAGACTGTTGACGGAATTCATGCAACGAGGTGCGACTTATCTCACATATAAAAAACTGGTTAACAATCTGGAAGACCCTACACAAAAACTTAAAGTGAAATGGGTGGGGGAGATAGGCGAGGTAGATGAATCGGAATGGAACGAAGCGCTTGCCTCCCCGAGAGAAGTAGGCATTTCGGCAAAATTCAGATTAGTGCAACTCAAAATTCTGCACCGCATTTACTACACTAGAACACTACTTCACAAGATACAAAGGGCACCACATCCCTTCTGCCTTAGGGGATGCGGGGGGGAGGGGACCCTATATCATACATTATGGGACTGCCCACAAATACAGGAATTCTGGAAGCAAATTATGCGCACTGTCTCCCAAGCTCTAAAGATCTCTATTCTACCTGAACCCCGCAAGTGCCTGTTGAACATCTGGGACCCCAATGATCTGGACAGATATGGACTGATATGGGCCACACTAGCCATGACAGTGGCTAAGCGAGACATTGCACAGAAGTGGGGTGCCCCGAAACTGCCTACAGCGTCTAGGTGGACTAGGAATATGGACACGCTGATGGTAACGGAAAGGGCGGTGTATGTGCTTAGGGCTTGCCCCCGTAAGTGGAACAAGGAATGGGCACCATGGAATAGTTACAGGGGGGAAATCTGTGAACCCTTGCCAGAAAACGAGGACCTAGACTCCGAAGGGGAGGATGAGTAGGGGAGTGGGTGACTGGTTACTAAGATACTTGGATAACAAAATGTTGCATTACTGCAGCTTGTTGTGGACCACATAATGAGCATGTGGGGTGGCGGATGGTTGGCTATGGGCGTGAAAGGCATACTGGATAATGATGACACTAGTTGTGTTCTCTTTTCTTTCCTTTTTATTACTTTCTTCATGCATTAGTATTTATGTTTTGAGGGCTGGAGTGAAATACCGTATATAATGAGAGATGGCTATATTATGCTTCAACAATGGTATTGAGGACAACTGGTGGTACCCATCCACGTCACTGTTGGACATGCACTTCGCAAATTTTGGAATACACATTGATTACGCTGCACTACTGATATGTAAATGCATGGGAAAACGAGTTTGAAACTTGATTGCAATATTGGGAATGTATCTTCTGCCTTCATGTTAATAAAGATTTAAAAAATAAAATAAAATATGTGATGATACTAGCCCTGATCTCCAGTAGGAACACCTGGTCCTCCAGTGCCTCAGGTTTGAGGCGCCAAGTGGGGATATGTTGCTGCTGGAACCCCCAGTGTAATCTGCTGAGTATCGGGTTGTGGTACGACACCGTGCGAGTGAGGTATTTTGTCCCGTGTAGTCGGGCATGTACGTCCCGGGAGCATAGGCAGGTGTCCAGTTGGACATGTAAGCCATGCACATGTGAGAGGTGGGAGTATTCTCTGTCCACTGGGTGTGTACGTCTCCACGTGTCCACCAACCCCCAGTGTGATAGCCAGGCCTTAAACACCGTAGCTACCCTGTGTGCCGGGGTGTCTCTGATTGGTGGGTGAGATCGGTCAAGGGCCGGGTCAGCTATACAATTGAAATCCCCCCCCCATGAAAATCAACCCTGTAAAATACGGTGCCAGAGTCCCAGATAGTTGTTCCAGAAAGAGTCCCTGGTCCACATTCGGGCAGTAGATATTCATGAGCGCAATATCCTTCCCATCCAGGCATCCTGTGACCACCACGTACCTCACCTCTGGGTCTATCTTGTGGCCAGTATTCTGAAAGGGGACCCCTGCCCTGATCCAAATGAAGACCCCTCTGGCAAACGCTGAATGCAAAGTATAGTACGATTGCCCTCTCCATCTTCGATGTAAGGCCGCTCCCTCCGAAGCTAGTGTGTGTGTTTCCTGCAGCATCGTGATATGAATCCCTTGCCTGTTCAAGTGGTAAAAATATTGTAGGGTTTGTGCATAGAATGCATCCCTCGGACATTCAGGAGAGGAGGGTATATATCTTCTGTGTCGACATCTCAGAGTAGCCTCTCTATCTCTGTCTGGCACCCGCGCCCCAGCTTGGCGCTCGGTTCTATATGATAAGTGAGGGAACCTGCGCTCTGTAACTCGTCGACTTATAAACAGCAGTGCCCCAACATCAAACAACTAAACTTCCCCAACTCCCCCTCCCCAGGACAAGTGAGAACATCTCCCCCATCCAACATCTCCCCCATCCAAACTGCCTTTTGGCATGCATGGTAACAGTCAAGTACCCAACGTTCAGGTGGTGGCTAGAAAATGCTCCTTCACTGTGCAGAGCCCGCAGCACGTGCAGTAGTCCCAGGGGCACCCCGCTCCAAATTGGGGCTGGTTATCCGCCCGGTACCTGGCTTCACAGCGGAGTTCGCCCCCAGGTCCTCTGCACCATTTTCTCCAGCCACGTCTCCCATTCCACCTCAGCCCGGTCACCGGCAGGTCCCGCCTCTTCATTCCGGAGGCCGCGAAGTTCTGCTCATCCAGCGCTCCACCAGCTCAGATCGCCCCTCGGAGCCTCCTTGTGCGAGAGTCGGTCGCCAGTTGCTCCCTCAGAATCGTAGCTCAGAGCACGGGCGCCATATTGGCTGTCTCCATGTTGCCTCCTTTCAGCTCTTTTCACGGTGAAGGTGAGCTGTTGCTCCCCGATCTTTGATTCCTTCCTGCTCCCCCGATCTCCACCTGTCCGGGGGTGAGTTTGTTAGGTGAAGGGCCCCTCTATATTGGGCAGGATGGGCTGTAATGGGGGATCACCCGCAGGAGCTCCGGTTGAGGCTCCCTGCTCCATCGGCAACCAGCCACGCCCCCCACAGACTGATCCTCTGTAATGCTGTTGGGCACTTAATCTGGTGCACAGTGACAATTAGTGCTGGCGCAGTCATTTGTTATATGGACCCGGTATATGATATCTTTTGTTTGGTCTTCCAATTGAGTGAGCAACAGAGATACTGGGAAGCTGATGCTGTGAAGTGTCACTCCGAAATGTTGCAGTCCTCAGAACAAAAAGACCGTAATGCTGCCTCTGCTGTGCCAGTCATGCCATCCCTTTGTTGCCCTCACACATGTACAAGTTACAAGGCTCCGGAAACATGTAGCATGCCTTTTGTGTGCATGACATGCACCAGAAAGTTTACAAATAGAATAGGCCTATATTTGGCAGTCTCAATGCAACAGAGTGGCATAATTGTGTTCATCAGCAGGGCATTGTCAACATATCCTTGCAACGTGCAGAACACCACATGCAAGTGCTATCAATGGGACCAGTCATCAGACTTTTCCTTCATCAGTCATAATTAGTAACTGTCTCTTGTAAGGTTTGATGGAACACAGCATTTAAGATTTGAATGGGTTAAATAGCATCCAAGTGTAATACTGTGTTGGAAGATTGCAGATTATGCCGGCATCCAAGAAGCTGACAACTAATCATAGTTTTGGGGTAAGGGCACAAAACCACCACCAACTTCTGAATTATAAATGGGATTTTATGTTTATTGAGATCTGGGCCACCATGTAGCCTGATATATCATCCAGTCTTGACCAAAGGTCCAATAAAGTACAAAACTTTCCTTTTTATAAATATTTTCCCTATATATCCATCTTTTTCTTTCCATACCAACCATCTGTAACTTTCCTACCCATGCATCACCTACCATCTTTTCATTCACCTGATCACCCAGACATCCATGCATGTACTCATACAGCTATCCATCCATCCAAGCATTCATACAAATAGCTATTATTCCACCGACCCATCCATCCTAACTGCACCTCTACTTCTTAAATGCTCACATTACCTGGATGGTAGCCACATAATTCCACTACACACCACATACACCGACTCTACTCTATAACACATAAATATTTACATTTTCAACGCCAATAGCTCTAACTCTCGTTTTCTAACTGATCACTCCACTGCCAACAAAAACAAGCATTTGCAATGCAATAGGTCTCGCATTTGCAAGAGTTTAAGCTATCGGCATTGTAAATGACTGCCTTTTCTTTATCTGTTTTGTAATTAACACATAAATAAAAAACATTGTTATTTATAATGCTAATAGCTCAAACTCTTGTAAATATGAAACCTATTTCCTTGCAAAGAAGCAGCAGCCATTGTCCCGGGGTGCTTGGAAAGTGAAAGCACCCATGGCAAGATGAATGTTGCAGGAAAGCCTGTTCTGCCTGCAGTTGGAAAAACACATTTGAAAACCAGCATCAGATTGTGCTGTGCAGCATGACGCATAAGCGTGCACCAGGTTCTGTGCGTAAAACCAGCCATGAGGGAAACCAGCATTAAAGTGTGCTGTGCAGCGTGAAACACAAGTGTGCACAAGGACCTGTGCCTTAAAAACAGCATTAAGGAAAACCAGCATTACAGTGTGCTGTGCTGTATGAGACACAAGCGTGCACCAGGGTCCATGTATGAAAACTATCACTAGTATCTGCTTTGTTGCATGAAAGTGCACCCGGGTCTGTGCACGAAAACCAGCTGAGTGGGAAACCAGCATTAGAGTTTGCTGTGCAGTGTGAGGCATGAGCATGCACCAGTATCCATGTACGAAAACCAGCCATGTGGGAAACTAGTGTTAGAGTTTGCTGTGCAGCACGAGACATGAGCGTTCACCAGGACCCGTGCATTAAGACCAGCCCTGTGAAAAAACAGCATTAGTGTGTGCTCTGCAACGTGAGACACAAGCGTGCACCAGGATCTGTGCATGAAAGCCAGCCATGTTAGAAACCAGCATTAGAATGAGCAGTGCTACACGAGACACGAGCGCTCACCAGGATAATTGCATGAAAAATACCACTGTGGAAAACCAGCATTAGTGTGCACTGTGCAGCATGAGACATGAGCATGCACCAGAATCTGTGAATAAAAATTAGACATGTGGAAAAGTATCATTAGAGTGTTCTGTGCAGCATCCAACACAAGCACGCACCAGGATTTGTGTTGGAAAACCTGCCATGCTATGTAGAAAACCAGCCTAGGAATGTGCTGTGCAGTGAATGACATGAGCGTGAACCAGAATTCCTGTACAAGCAACCTGCAACGTAGGAAGCTGGCACCAGAATGTATGCCGTGAGCCACCAGCGTGCATCATTGCACGAACAAAGGCAGTAGGGCAACTAGTCCCAGAATGTGTGCTGCGTAGCCTGAGACAAGAGCGTGCCCCAGTATCTGCGTTCGCAAACCAGCAATGTGAGAAACGAACATCAGACTGTGTGCCAACCGTGTGCACCAGGAACCATGTATGACAAGCATTTGCAGTGCAATAGGTGTCACATTTGCCAGAGTTTAAGCTATTGGCATTGTAAATGACAATTACTTTTATTTATCTGTTTTGCTAATTAACACATAAATAAAAGGCATCGTCATTTACAATGCCAATAGTTCAAACTCTTGTAAATGTGAGACCTATTCAAAGAAGTGGCCACCATTATCCCTGGCTGCTCGGAAAGAGAAAGCACGCATGGCGTACTGAATGTTGCAGGAAAGCGTGTTGTACCTTCAGTAGGAGAAACTCATTAAAGAAAAAAGGGCTTACAGACTAAAAAAGATGTATTGTGTAACAACTGAAGTAAAAGGGCCAGTCCTCATGGGAGGATACAAATGAAGACAAGGCGGTACTAAGGAGGGACTAACAAGATTATTAACGAATCAGAAGCCAGCATTTACGAAGGACAATGACGCAAGCCAATACGAAGGACAATGACACAAGCCAATGGCAAATATGGGAGGAGAGTGGGTGGGGCTTCTATTTCATGCTCCAATACCTCGTGCCACAGAGTAGCGCATGCGCTGCCCAGGCTCGACCTAAAAAATAAGTAAAAAACATTGTTATTTACAACGCCAATAGCTCAAACTTTCACAAAAGTATGAGACCGATTGCGCTGCCAATGCTTGTTGAATTAGCCTGGACACAAAAAGATAGGGCAGCTAGTAAAATACCAAGTATGTTGTATGAGTCAAACTAAACATGCACTGTCATTCAACTTATTGTGCATGTTATATGTTTGTCATTAACACCTTGTAACATATTCATTATATGAAAATCAGAACACTTGCTTTCCCCATGTTAATACTTTGCTTTCTTCATTGCCTTTTTTTTTTTACTTTTACCCTTTAATCTTTCGCTCGTTTTGATATCATTTTTCCCCTTATTTGAACCCCTGCCGTTGTTTCTATTCTCTTCCCCTCATGTTATTTCGTTACGATTCGATATGCTTCAGCAATAGTTTCTTTGCTTTCACAATGTTTATTAGCTTAATTGCTATTTCCATTACGATTCATTCTATATATTTATGTCTGTCTCTCTCTTCGTGCACAAGTTTCAGGTGATTTATCGCCAGAGCCGAGTTTTGCATCCTGTTGAATCCTGTATACCCTAACTCAGCCCGAGCAGTGATCAGCTGCTTCTGTCTGAACCTGCCCGGGCTGAGTTTCGTTTCCGGAAAATGCCGAAGAGCAGGGGATACCAGATACCGTGGGGATACCACATATTACACAACACCGGTACTACCTGAACAAAGGGACTGAGGATGTTGACGATGACGGGGCTGATAACAGCGGCGCACTTGCTGAGGTGTGGACGCTGGGAAGCTTGCATACGGTGCTTCCATAGTAAGGGGCACTCTTGACTACCTTCTGTGCTGGCGGATACATGTACCAGATGACTGGAAAATACCTGGTATCGGGCTGCTGGTCGGAGACGGAGGCTGAAACTGCACAACAGCATAGAGAGACAAAGGTACTATCATATATTGTCGAGTGTGTAACTGAGCCTTCAATACTGCATTTGCACTGAGGACACTTGCATCCGAAATGTACACTGCGAGTGGGCTGCTGGAACCTTACTGAAGTGGGCAGGTAGTGAATGCTGGAGGTGGATACTTCATTGTTGGTGCTGGGGATTTACCTGCCAACGAGGAGTCCACACTGTGGAAGAGGGGTGCGCTGCGGGGGTCCCTCCACTGAACATACTGGAGCAGAGGATCATACGTGGTCGTCGAGGTGCTATGGGGCGCCCTAGAACCAAGCATACTGACCCAGCGTCTAATGAAGGCACGCAATCCACATCGGGCAGTGAACCCTCGAACAACCTTGAAAATGATGTGGTGCCACCCACAGGGACTGATCAACATGCAGCCAAACTGGACTAAATTTTAGAAGAAATAAGGGATTCACGTGTAGCGATTGAAACACAGATGGGGACGCTATCTACTAATTTCAACTTGTTGCAAGTGGACCATAAAAAACTAGCGGATAGAGTGAAGTCAAATAAACTGGCACTGGATGATCTGATACTGCATACCTCTAGGCTCGAACAATTCCAACGTCAATTAAAGGAATTACAAGACAGGGTAGATGACGCGGAAGGGAGATCCAGATGCAATCATGTTCAAAGTCTTGGAATTCTGGAACGCAGTGAGGGGTCTAATCCTACCCAGTTTGTGGAAAAATGGATACGAGACCATGTGGCGAAGGAGGGGTTGACGGATCTATAGAGTGTGGAAAGGGCCCACCGGGTGCCGCCTAGACCACCTCAGCTGGGAGCGCCGCCAAGGCCGCTGACAGCACGCATCCTGAATTATAAAGACCGCGACACATTCTTACGGGCTGCTACAGAGAACGCCCCTATTCGATTTGAGAACAAAACAATCTCCCTGTATCCAGTTTTCACTCTAGCAGTGCAGAAAGCTAGAGCCACTTTCAGGAGGTTAAGCGGGACTTGAGAACACACAATTTGAAATATGCTTTGCTTTGCCCAGCCCACTTGAAAGTTATCTACGGACAAAAATAATTGTTTTTCGATAATCCTGAAGAGGTGGCAGACTGATTGGAGATAACATTCAGACCGACGGCCTCGCAGACCTCACTTTCTTCAGGCCAAATGCGACGACCTCTTATGCAACGGGATGCCGCGGACAGCATGGCAGAGACAAGTCAGACTGTGGAAGCCACCGACACGAGTCCATCTCCGGAACAGATCACGAACAGTCAAAAGATGCTTTTTTGACGGCAGCGGCACTGGCTGCACACGATGCCCAGACTGCAGTGATTTCGACTCAATCCTCAGATGCCGCTACAGTCCGTTCTGACTCCGAGACTGGTTTAACATTGTTCCCATCGATCACCGCACAGATTGCAGGAGAATACTAGAATTGTAATGCAGGGCTTGCCGAGATTGGTGTATGATACTATGTAATATGTTTTATGCTGATTGATATTTCTGGAAGGTCTAGTTGATAATAGCTGTAAAGGGGGAATGTATTGACATACTAAGTTCATTCTTATTGCGTGCAGAGTAATGTCTGTTTGGAGCGGGGCAGTTGAAGCCTCCCCCCCTAGCGACTGCACTATAGCATTTCTTGTTAAAGGTTCAAGTTGGACTTTTCTTTCAAGTTTGGTCCTCTGTTGTTACCCGGGGGAACCTAGTATTGGGGAGTTTAGGTAGTTATGCATGCTCGGCCTGCTCACATACACCTGATAGGCGTAGTAGTTCACATGCACTACAGCTAACGTATTTCCTGACTTCAGATGGCGTCACTTAACTAATATGCATACTGCGCCTGGAATGTACGGGGAATGGGGTCGGTCCACAAAAGACACAGAATACTAGCACAACTGAACAGAAGGGAAATTAATATAGCGTTCCTACAGGAAACTCACCTTAATCACGATGAAGCACTTAAGTTGCAGCGGAAATGAAGAGGACAATTTTATTTCACGTCCTGTTCAGCATTCGCATGAGGGGGAGCGATCTGGGTTAGGAATAATACCCTGTTAGGCTACTGGAGCAAAAAGTAGACCTAAATGACAGATATGTATTGATCCATGGCTTATTAGATGGGGCACATATAGTTCTTGGGAGTGTACACGCCCCGAATACTGACCAAGACAGATATTTGGAAACCCTTAGTTTGGCACTAGCGGACTGGACTGGTTATCGATGGGTGGTAGGGGGTGATTTCAATGTGGTATTAGATATCAGTCTGGACAAGTAGCACCCTCCATTGCATGCAACTGAATGTAAAAAACAAGCAGAAGCACTCAAGGGATGGGCAGAGGGGTAGGAACAGAAAGGTACTTGGCGAGTGATGAACCCGAGCCATAAGGAATATTCCTTCTATACCCCACCACACAGATTACATAATTTGTATTTGTATTTATAAAGCGCGACATTCATCCAAAGGATATCACAGCACTGTGCTAGGGCTTCTAGCGAGTGGCTGAGTGGTTTATGGTTGGTTCATGATGGTGGTCGTTATTATTTTCCTGAGAATAGATAAGTTTTAAGTTTTTTTCTGAAAATGAGATAGTTCCCTTTGAGGCAGAGTTCTTGTGGTAGGTCACTCCAGTGTTTAGCTGCCAGGTATGAGAAGCTGCGACCCCCTGTTCTTGTTTTCTTAATGCGTTTTGTCCTCGCTAGAGCTAGGGACCGTGATCTGAGGCACCTTGAGGGTACATAGAATTCAACTTTCCTCTGCAGAATAGTAGGCCCCTGTTGGTGCAGAGCATTGTGTGTGTAACTAAGCAGCTTAAATTTTGCTCGTTGTCTCATTGGCAGCCAATGGAGTGATTTGAGGCACTCAGAAGAAGAAATTAGCCTGTCTTTTTTGGATACCAGTTTGGCTGCGGCATTCTGCACTACCTGTAATCGAGTGAAGAGGTAGTCTGCCATGCCCATAAATAATGCATTGCCATAATCCAGCCTTCTGGTAAGTAATGCCTGTGTGACAGTTTTTCTACAAGCTTGCAGGATCCAGGGAAATAGCATTCTTAGAAATTTCAGCATCGCGAAGCATCTTCCACATAGGGCTCGCATAGATAGAATGTTTTGCTCCGGGGCTCTACTTGGTTTTATTAGCAATGTGCTAAACATGGGTAAGACATTATCAGATCATAACCCAGTAGCGTTGACGCTCCAATGGGGCAAAATCCCACTCCCGAAACCGACCTGGAAGTTACAGACCCTTTTACTGGAAGACCAAGTCTTCCATAGCACACTATCCGATGCTATTGTTAATTACTTCTCGGAAAACAAAGGGATTGCTAGTACGCGTCAGTTGGAGTGGGACGCCTTCAAACAGTTATAAGAGGAGTAACAATTAGCACAAAGGCGGGAGCTCAGCTCGCCCTTATTGACCGAATCAAGGAGATGGAAGGTAGACTGAATACATTAGAAAGGGACGCTGCAAGAACAGATTCGCAACAGACACAGTTACAGGAGGCCAACATACAATATGCGGAGCTTCTGGAGGAACTGCGCATAGTGGACTATCGACTTTATACGCAGAAATAACACACCCAGGCAGATAGAGCAGGACCCCATCTGGCAAAACTGGTTAAAAATGCTTCCCTGCCATCCCCTATTCTGGAGATTCAGACTAGCGAGGGTAATATAGTTAGCACACAAATAGAAATTAACACTGCATTTAAAAGATACTATGAACACTTATACAGACAACCAGTAGGTCATAGTGATACAGACAATGAGCCCTTCTTTGACGGTTTGCAAATTCCACAGCTCATACAGCAACACAGTAAGGAAATGGCACAACCGGTGACTAGTATGGAAATCAGACAGGCGATTAAAGCTCTACGGCGCAATAAAACCCCTGGAAATGATGGCCTACCTCTTGTTTTTATGCTGAATATGCTGATCTGCTGGGACCTCATTTACAGTGCCTATACCAAGCGTCACTGGAAACGGGTATGCTCCCCTCCGCTACATTGCAAGTGACCGTGCTTTCACTTCTGAAGCCCGGACGAGACGATTCCGACATCTCAGGGTATAAGCCTTTATCGCTACTAAACTCGGACTATGAAATATTGAGTAAATCATTAGCCACCAAACCGTGTCAGTTTATCCCGCAACTGATATATACCGAGCAATGTGGATTTGTGCCAGGCAGGAAGAAGGCGCTTAACATTAGAAGTTTTCACCAAATCATGACCAGTACACTTGGCACGGAAAAAAAGAAGGGTTGCATTTCACTTGATTTACAACAGGCATTTGACTCGCTGCATTGGGATTACATGTTCTATGCCCTCTCTAGGTTTGGTATACCAGTAGAATATGTTAATTGGGTGTGTTTACTCTACATGAATCCCACAGCGCGAGCACGTACGGGACAGCATATTTCGCAGCAGTGCAGTGTAGCTAGTGGTACCAGGCAGGGATTGCCCTCTATCGCCATTATTGTTTATCCTAGTGCTGGAACCCCTTCTTCATAGACTTCGGTCCTTAATGGGATACAAGGGAATACTGAGGGGCCACACTACACATATTGTTTCTGCATATGCAGACAACCTCATCCTATATGTCAATGACCAGGACCCCAGCCTAGCTGCTTCCTCTCTAAATTGATTGCTTGTACTTTTCGGTACACTCCAGATTGGTAACTGGGTTACCCTTGTGAGTACCTAGTATATTGTTCCTTAGGTACTAAGGGCATAGGTACCCCAGAGGCCTAAGAGGGGCTGAAGCATGTATTTTGCCACCCCTGGAAAGCCTTCCAAAATGGCACCACAGGTCTGCTACTGCAGCCTGGGTAAGGTGGTGCATGCACCCCTTACTAAGATATAGGTTACCTTTATCTACCTTTTATCACTGACACATAAAAACCTATACATCACTCCCATGGCAGGCCTTATCAATCCTGAAGGCAGAGTGCTTGGTTTTGTGTGAGATGGTGCCCATGCAGGAGCAGGACCCTTCTGCAGCTTTCGGAATCTATTCTCTGTAGCTGTTATGTGATGCATCCAGATCATACACTCTTAAGTGCATTATAACCTCGCTGTAAATGCTAACTTTGGAATGGCTGCATGCAAACATGTTGTTATTGGTGTCAAACACTTTGGAATCCTACCCTACCCCCCCCGCAATTCCTGGCAGCGGGGGTAGAATTCCACCCTTCTAGAGGGAGAAGACATGTACACACTAATCTAACCGGTAATAGTTTAAAAATGCCCCAGCATCACAAAATGTATGCTGTAGTCACAGACACGAGCCTGACCTCCTGCTGCTGGATGAAACTCTGTCAGGGGAGGTCTGGACAATAGGTTTCCTGTCACAGGGAGATGTAACCACCTCCCAGACAGGCTTTACTGTTTTGGGGTTGTGTGGGTGCATTCAGTGAATGCTTTTCAGACAGTGCTGGGGGAACACTTGGTGTCCCTGTGCATACCCCAGTTCAAACCGAGAACAGGGGCACTCAGCCCCTGCCTGGCATGAAACTGGACAAAGGGAAAGGGGTGTAGCCACCCCCCTCCCTGGATCCTCCCATAGGTGAGTCCCCAGAGCATGTCCAACCCCCTACATTAGTATAAGTATAGGAACTCAGTCCTTAGGACTTCAGATTACACCTGGACAAAACTCTGCAACATATATCCTGGAACTTTGACATTCTACATCGACTAGAAGACAGAAGAATCTCCCTTGGGGTGAAGGAGTGACTCCCCTGTTCAAACAGGCACCAAAGAAGCATCTTGCCGGTCTGCATTCCCAAGGCTCCCGCCGGATCCCAATGGATTTGTGACTCAGGACATAGACTTCCAGACTTCTCAGAGGCGGACACGAGATCCCAGAAAATCTGTCCGCCCGAGTGACGTGGGAGCAGAACTCCTGGACACCATGCACATTTGCTAATGCATCGACTTCCCGAGCTTTCCCGAAGTTGTACATTGGGCTACTTGTAGTCCAAACCCCAGCACCATCTGCACCAAAGATTGTGGGCCTACACACCACGAGTGTTCCGTCAGCCCGCTTCTAGCATTTCTGCTCAAGGCCCATTCACGAGCCCTGGTTCATCGACTGGTAGGTCCCCACGAAGGTAACTCTTCTTTTTCTTGGGTTTTCCTGCTTGCTCCATACGTGCCCTGGCTCCCCTCCAAAGGGTGAGTCCCTCAGACATTGCTGGTCTGCACCGAAGCTAATCTCTGCTTTCTGCGTGGGTTGCTGTTGCCAAGGCTTTTTGGGTTCCATCCGGAATCCAACACCGCAGCACTCGACATCCTTTGTGGGACAGCTCGAATCTAGCTCCTGGTTGTCATCGACACCTCCTGGTCCTCGTGACTGAAGAGTCAAGCTTCACCTTCTTCTCCTGCAAGCACCCAACATTGGTTGGCATCTTCTCCTTGCCTTCCTGGTCACTGGCAAGTGATCCAGACTCCGCCCTCTCTGTTTTCAGGTTCTTCAGATCTCTGATCCACCCTTGGATCTACCCGGACACTTTCTACTTGGTCGTCTGCAGCACTTTTCAGCAGCTTGCCATTGAAATTGATGACAAAACCTGACACGAAAAGACACCTATGCACCTGGCTTCCCTGGCTGAGGTAAGGCAAGTACTCCCATGCTCCCTTGGGTGTTGACTCTAGAACCTCCTAGTTCTAAAGGGGTTTGCTCCAAGTCCTCTTCTAAGTGTCCTTAATCTGTAATTTTTCAACTGCGACTTTCCCCGTAGAAGTTAATGGTGATTCGGGGCTGTGTTTAGACACTGCACGCGTCCCCCGTGGGTCCCCCTGTGTCACTACCTTGGGTGGTTCCTGGTGGCCCCAGTGGTTCTAAAGGCTCTAGGCCTTGTATCTATATCAGTTGTGGTTCTTATACCAGTTTCTTAATATATGGTTTGGTACGCCCCTAGGGCTCAAAGTATATTGTGCTAATTTACTGTGTGCTAAATAAGTTTACTGAATGTACTATTGACTCTAGCCTCCTAAAGAGACTAGAGGGATGTGTTTAGAATAAATACATATATTTTATATATATAACTGGTGTGGTTCTCCTTTCATTTGGTAATTCACGAAATTATAGACTCATAAAACAAGCTGCTTTACATTCCTGCAAGACTTAGCCTGAAGGCTGCTCTCCACAGCTACCACTAGGATAGCTTTCTATATAAGTTGTCTTTAAACCTACCATCAATAAGGGTTGTTTGGACTGGTGCAAGGTGCCCACTAGAATAGTGGACAGCATATGCCAGGCCAACTTTTCACATTGGTGTGCAGAGTGTGGGATTCCAGCTTGCCATTGTTTTACCAGATAATCTCGAATGATTGATCATTTGAAAGCAACTATAGGTACCAGAGTTGTGTGTCAAGGGCTTAAGCACACCCTTTCTACAACTCAAGAGAGTCCATTGAGTATACAACTAGAGTAGGTAGTGCATACACCACACCTCACTAGTCATGTCTTCAAGGCCAGGAATCAGTGGATCCCTGCCAGATGTCTGTAGGTTACAGACATCCAAGTATGACACATTCCCTTGTCAAGAGTTAAGGGCTCGGTGTACTATGAGAAAATTGAAGACAGGCAAGAATGCCACCACCCAGCATCTCAGAAAGGTGTTAATGCTTGATGACCAGAGCAAGGCTTCAGAGCCTGAAAGGGTAGGCAGTGGGGTGCAAGGAACAGAAGGGGAAGAGGGCAGTGGATCCAATCCACAGGGCTCACACTCTGATGTTGACCAGGCAGGTGACAATGACCTAGACCTGGGAGAACCAGCTCAAACTGGAGATGAAGAAGGCCATGGCCCTGTTTTTGTCCCCCCAGGAAGAGTTGGGGGTGTGCCTTGATGGTCAATATCTCCTTCAGTGGAGTCTAACCATTCTGGCATATCAATAGGGTCTTCTGTCTCTTTTCATAGGAGGGACACCTCCCAAGACAAGAGAGAGAGCCAGCTGAGGTTTGAAGAAGCCCAATTGGAGATAAGGAAACAAAGAGTAGCCTTAGAAAGGGAGTCCCTAGAGCTCGAGGGAGCATGAAAAATGATGGGACTAGAGTCTCATGGTGGCAGCAATGTCCCTAGTGGTATGGATAGGTCTTATGACCATAAAAACTTGAGCAAGATTGTCCCTCCCTACAAGAGTGGAGATGACATCCACAAATGGATAACTGCACTGGAGAGAGCCTGCAAAGTACAGAAGTTACCCAAGGAGCAGTGGGAAGCAATCTTACGGCTCTCCTTTGCAGACAAAGGTAGAGATAAGCTCGTCACTGTCAGAGAAGTGGATGCTGATAATGGTTTGGCCGAAACAGTGAGCAGTATAGAATACAGTTCAGAGATACCCAAAAGGCACAGACTCAGGACTGGGTTGACTTTGTATATTGTGCTACTAAGGCTCTGGAGGGCTGGTTACTGGGCAGTAAAGTGTGTGATTATACAGTATTGTATAACTTAATCATGAGGGAGCCGACCATTAATAACTGTCAGAATCAGCTGTTGCATCAGCACCAGGTAGACTCTGATCTGACCTCTCCCCAAGAATTGGGAGAGAAGGCAGACAAATGGGTCAGAACCAGGGTGAAGCAGAAGGTACAGAACCAAGGTGGCGACCAGAAGAAGCAAGATCCTAATAAGGGTGGGGAGAAGGGTAAATACCAGAAGTCTTCACAAGGCCCCCAAAGATCTTCCAATGGTGGGGATTCCCAATCTTCCAAAAAGAAAGGCTACAAGAAACCATGGTGTAAAATCGGTAAACAGAATAGACATTGGACTAGTGATTGCACTAAGAGAGATGCAACTCCAGACACCATTCCCCCTAAGGCAACTATTCTCCCTAGTTCAGCTCCAAGAGGTGGTACTCAGCAGAAGGGTGTAGTAGGGTTAAGCCTGGGTACTGAGATGGACTCTGGCCCAGTCAGAGTACCAACTCAGGCTGTCTTGATCAGTGATGGAGGCATGGATGTGTCCTCTTCTGTGAGTCCCAGTAACTTGGGCAAGTACAGACAACAGACTTTGATAAATGGAAAAGAGGCTTTGGCCTACAGGGACACAGGGGCAAGTGTCACAATGACGACACAAGACTTTGTGGACCATAGAAAAATCATACTTGGTGAACTTTACCAAGTGACCAATGTTAGCAATGTCAGGACCACAAAATATGCAAACCTCTTGACGGACCTATCTAATTTATCAATTGGTATTAACTCTACAATCAATTTACAACAGAGAGTATGATGCTTACTGCAATTAAGCTTTTTACTTTTTTGTGGGGTTCAGAGAAATAATATTCTATGAAAACTGTATCATAATTTGATGTTTTTTTTCTATTTTTACAAGTTTTTTGTAAATATGTGTAAATTGGTTTGAGTAGAAAAAACTAAAAAGAGAAAAAAATATATGTATATACACAAATAAAAAAAGAGAGAATAAATGCTTTATGAAAAATAAAATATTAATCTCATGAAGGTCACTCTCTTTGAAATTCTTGTATCTGTGTTAATTGATAAATTAGATAGGTCCGTCAAGAGGTTTGCATATTTTGTGGTATGTTAATCCCCCTCCTCTTGGACCTCAAAGAAATAGGGGGTACCTTTGTCTTACAGCAATGTCAGGACCAACCATGCCCTGGCAGTTGTTAATTTCTCCTGGGGAAGGGTAACTGGCCATAAGAAGGTTCGGACTGGACAACGAATAACACAGGTGGGGATATTAGAAATAGATGATCCCAGGTTAGAGTTAGTCAACCAGCCTCTAGAAATTCGAGCTGCTTTTCAGCGGTTTTATCAGAAGCTTTTTACAGATGATATTCCTAGTGGGAAGGAAACCATACCGAGTTATTTAACTCGGTATGGTTTCCTCACTACTAAGAGTTCGTATGAGAGTCTGTCAATAGAAGAGAGGGATGCACTCGAAGTACCTATAACAGTGGACGGAATTCAGGAAACTATTAGATCATTAGTAAATGGAAAGGCAGTGGATACAGATGCTATACTACAAAATCTTTGCTTCTCCTTGTCAGGAGTTAATGGAAGGGGTATTTCTGGAAGCTCAGGTGGGGAGAGGAAATCCTGGATCTTCGGGGTCAGCTAATATTGTTATTTTCCCTAAAAAAGGCAACCCGTTGAAAGAGATGGGGTCTTATTGTCCCATTACTTTAATAAATAGTGACATCAAAGTATATGCTAAAATTCTGGCTAAACAACTGAAAACAATTATTAGGAAATTGGTTTCCCCAACCCAGCATGGATTTATACCTGGACGGAGTACAATAGATCATATCCAGAGGGTCATCGCTCTTTTTGATGAAGCAGGAATTACCGGGGACCCTATCGGGCTCATCCTGCTTGATGCAAAGAAGGCCTTTGATAGGGTCTCCTGGCCGTTTTTATGGGCTACTTTAAAGAGCAGAGGATTTGGGGAGGGTTTTGTTACCGCCATTAAAAAAATGTATAAAGACCCTGTTGGAAGAATATCAATAATGGGAGAGATGTCGGATCCGGTTTAGATCAGCAGGGGGACCCATCAGGGATGCCCATGCTCACCCTATTGTTCGCACTATACATAGTAAGGAAGATAGAATACAGCAATCGGATTCCAGGACTGCAGAGCATAGGGGAGAGCACCACGATACTGGCATATGCCGATAATCTTGCGATTATTACTTCGAATCCCATTTCGGCATTAAGGGAGATTGAAAAAGAAGCTGATATTTTTGGGAAATTTTTTGGCTGCTGCCTGAATACAACTAAAACCCAGGTTGTGGTTGGCAAAAGACTACAGGTGAATGACTCTCATGTGGTACAGAGTGCAATTCACTTAGGTGTAGAAATTTCACCATATGTTGCGAGGATTACTGGAGATAATTTGAATCCACTGCTTTTTAAAACTGAATTCAATAGATAAGAAAATCTCAAACTTAAGATGGTAGGGAGATGCAATGTTATTAAAATGCTTTTTTTTACCTAAGATTTTTTATTTTGTTAGGGCTATTCCTTTGAATGTCTGTGATTCCTGATTTGTCACTATAAATCACTTATTTTCTAGGTTTATATGGGTTAATTGCCACCATCGGAGAGCGCTAACATTTTTAACATTACCAAGAGAAAGAGGGTGGTGGGCACTACCTAATCTTCAGTTTTATCACTGGGCCTCTGTGCTGCATAAGGCAGGGATACTGCTTAATGAAAAGGTGGAGGATACACAGACTGGGCCACCCGCATTTGCCTTTGAGCTATTTCTGGGTGGTGAGGCTCTGGGGTGTCTCTTGCGACATATAGAGTTGAATTATTACAAAAAGGTTACATTTAAAACGTTATTCTGTGCATAAAAGCTTTGGACTGCAGTCCGGAAAAATCTCGGCCTCTGACATATAAATGCCTATACCCCTATATTTAAGAACAGCTATCCCCCAAACATTTTCAATGATAGGAACAAGAGGTATTGGTATGATAAAGGAGTTAGGGTGGTGGGCGATGTTACAAATGGGGCCGAAGTGGTGCTTTTTGAGATGATTAAAGATCGATTTGGGTTAGATAACCAGCAGTTCTTTAAAAATCTACAAATAAGAGATTTTTTGGTCAAGAACACAGGGGTGCCTGTGGTTTCTCTGAGGTGAACCTGATTGAGGGATTACTCAAGGGCTTTACTACACTGGGAGGGATATATCAAACACTGAATGAGCTGACAATGGATGATCTGAATAAACATGTTGAGCGTTGGCAGGGACTTTTACAGGTGGGACCGGGAGAAATAGAAGACTCATTTCACTTAACCCAGATGTCATTTATTGCGGCTAATCTTCAGCTCCAATGCTTCAAAACATGGTTCAACCTTTAATTTACACCTGCAAAAATTACCAAATGGGGTAGGGTAGCAGGATCAACATGTCCCGGTGCAGCTATCAAACGGCGGATAGCATTCATATGTTTACTGATTGTCCTGAACTAGATACTTTGAAATAGGATTTAAGCAATATGCTGAGAATTATGCTGGGTTGTGAAATTGTTTAATCATCTCAATTGATTGTACTGGGGGTAGGACATCCTTTATACTCACATCAAAGCCAGACCTTTCTTTTTATTGCCATGCAGTCTTTAGATTATGTCTGGCCACTCATTGGCTGGATCCCATTGCTCCATCTGGACAACACTGGCTAGGAAGAATTCTAGAAGTGCATAGAATGGATGAAACAGGGTGAAAGCCAAAGAGTTAGCTATTTGGGCCCCCTTAGCGAATTGGTCCCACTTGAACAGTAAACTGGAATGAGGCTAATAAGACAAATATCCTTGTTCCGTTCTTCTTTTTTTCCTTTTTCTCTCTTATGTTTGTTGTAATGTATGTTAATTGTTTTATGAAAGGTTAAATGGACAATTCTTGGGCTGGATCTGCTGTGGGGGGCGGGGGTGGGAGGGGGGAGGTGGCACTGTGAAGACTAAATGATCTGATTTTCTTTCTAATCTTGCTGTATAAAGAACATTTGAATAAAGACTTATAAAAAAAAAAGAAAAGGGCATGACTCAGCCATATCCATGAAATATGGCACATTACTGTCGTTTTCCCCGTGCTAGTACACAGTGAGCTGCCATGCACCAATGCAGGCATCCTTGCACCATGGTAAAAGGGTTTCTGCGTTGTAAAGGTGATTATTTTTACACAGGTGGGACGCCTTTCTGCACAAAAACATTCACAAGAGGTGTTTCCCTCTTTCAAGGTGCGCTGCATAATGCAGCACACCTACAAAGAGAGAAAGGGTTATTTCTCCTTGTTGCGCCTCCCTAACGCCACCCCTAGGGTGGCATTATAATTTGACTTATACCCAAGTTTCCAATTCCTTGTAAATCTGGGATTGCTTCAGATTGCATGGGTGTTGCATGGGAACACCCATAGCAACACCCATGAAACGCACCTTTCACCAGTATTCTGCGTGAAATGGGCACTTATTTACAAGGCCATGAAAAGCCATGCAAAGTGGCTTTGTGTGGCCTTGTAAATATTAATGTTCGATAACACAGTTGTGAAGAATATTGTTTTTTATTTAATTTGTGTTTTACTTTTTATATTAATGTTATGTATTAGTGTTGTTTTATGTGTTATAAATGTATTTAAACAATGTTTGTAATCCTGTGATTTAGACTTTTTTCTTAATTGATGATAGTAATTTATAGTGTTGGGTTTGTTGAGGGATAGGGTTGAAAGTTAATTAAGTACTCATTAATTATTCATTAAATACACATTTCTAAGTAAGTAGGTGATTGTTATTCATTATGTAATACTGATTGATTATACTTATGGTTTGGATGTGGGTTGCTACATTTGTAGGGGTATAGTGTGGGAAGCTAATTAGATAATTAATACATTTTTGTTATATTTTAGCTGTGGGCTGCTGGGTTTGTAAGGGTACACGGTGGAAAGTTAATTATGTAACAATTAATTAACAATTAATTAATACGTTCTGTATAATTAACAAATTGATTATTAATTATATACATTATGTAATATAGATTTATATTAGTTATTTTATAGTTGTGGCTTGCTAGGCTTTTTGGAGTGTATGGTGGTAAGTTGATTACAAAATAATAATTATGAATGTCAAATGACATAAGTAATTGATTGATCTGTATGTCAATTGTATGATAATTACATAATTCAGTTACATTTTAGTTGTGGGCTGGTGTGTTTCTAGGGTTCTAAGGTGGGAAGTTAAGTAGTAATTAATTAACAATAGACTATTAATTGTTAATTCATTATGTAATTGCATATAAATTATGTAAATTGTGATATAGTTGTTTATTTTCATTATATTTTAGGTGCAGGTTTCTAGGTTGGAGTGGTGTAGTGTAGAAAGTTAATTAAGTAATAATTGAATGAGCATTATTTGTGATTGAAAATTATCACATTGTTTATGAATTTTGTAAATTGAATATTTTTTTTTATACTTATATATATTTTATGAATGATATTGTTTATGTTTAGTGTTGTATATTCGTTCAAAATGAATAGGTTAATTCAAGTATTCAATGTGTTTGAAGTGAAGTACCTTACCTACTATTGCATATATTGAGGAGGGAATAGTAAATGTAACCCCTACGAAATGCAGCGATTTCTCTACTGTTGCACAGACTGGAGTAGTAAATCTTATCCCTTTGAAGTCCAATGCTATCCCTACTGTTGCACAGACTGGAGTAGTAATGGTAAATTTAACTCCTCTAAACACCAACTCTTTCTCTACAGTAGCCCTGTTTGAAGTAGTAATAACATATTTAACTCCTTTGAAGTTCTACAATTTTCCTCCTGTTGCAGAAACTGGAGTAGAAATGGTACATGTATTACTCCCAGACTCCAGTACATTTCCTAATATTCAATAAACATTATTTAATATTTGGTTATACATTTAATGTTATTTGTTTGCCAATTTATTTACAGTTTTGGAATCAAACTGTTAATTTTTTTTCTGCTTTGTGCCCTTCTCCCTTTTTTTTGGATTTTTTTTTTAAAAGGGCCAGGCCCTGTGGGATGGGATCCCCTAGGCCCAAAATGGCCTGGGCGGTGGGCTGCTCGCCCCACCCTCCATTTCAATTATATATTTTAAAAAAAGGCCGGGCTCAGGGTGATGGAGTCCCTGGGGCTGAAATTTGCCAAGGAAGGGGACTTCGCGGCCCTCCTCTCCTTTTTTTAATATTTTTTTTTTAAAGGAACAGGCTACAGGAAATGGGGTCACCAAGGCCCAAAATGGTCTAGGGAAGGAGGGTCTTGAGACCCCCTTCCTTAAAACTATATTTTTTTCAAATGCCACAACTAGCAGGAGGGCTCTTCCCCTTTCTCCACCAGTCTGAAAATGCGCCTCTTGGTGCACTGCTGGTTGGGGGGATGAAGTCCCCTTGGCTGCTGAGGGTCTTTAGGGGCAAACTAGACTTCCTGTTTCCTCCAGCAAGCCCCACACAGGGGTATTTCTGACGGGTGATTGGAAGCCACAGCCCATTTCCATCATTCAGCAAACGCAACTCTCGGCACACTGCTGGTGAGGGGATGAGGCACCCTTGCTTCCAGAGGGCCTCATGACTCAAGTAGGAGCAAGTAGGAGTAGGACCCAAGCAGCAGTGCACTAGGAGGTGTGTCTGCAGAATTAGTAGAGAAAGGGGGCATGGCCTCGGATGACCTCTCAGCAAACCCGCTTAGTGGGACTTGCTGGAAGTAACAGGAGGGGTAGTTGACCCCCAAGCACCTTCAATAGCCAAAGGGGCTTCATCCCCCTACTAATAGTGTACCAGGAGGCTCGTTTGTAGAGTGGTGGAGAAAGGGGGCGTGTCCTTCTACCAGGTCTCAGCACACCTGCAGTGTGGGACTTACTGGAGGTAACAGGAGGGGTAGTTCACCCCCAAGGACGTCCTTGGGGGCAAACTATCCCTCCATTTCTCTTCAATAAGTGCCATACAGCGGGATTGGTAGGAGGTCTTCAGAAGTCTTGCACCTTTATCTACCACTTTGCAAACGCACTCGTAGTACACTACTGGTTTGGAAATGAAATCTACTTTACTCCTGAGGGTTCTTGGGGTTCAAGAAGCCCCCTGCTACTTTCTTTAAGACCTACACAGCAGGATTCCTCAGAGCTGGCCAGATGTCCAGCTCCTTTTCTTCACCACTCTGTAAACATGACTACTAGATAAAAAGGTTACAGGGAAATTATAGTTCGGAATTACCATTTAAAAAACCTTAGATATTCACTGAAAAAAGGCATGTTATCGTTAGGAAATGGTATAAAAAAGGCCTACGAAATCCACTGAAAAAAACAAAGGTTACAGGGTCCATATAGTTAGGCTCAGGTTTCACCTGTACAAAACCAGAGGAACTCAGCTGGTATAGTTTTGAGCGAACTATAACTCGCGCCCCTGCAATACACTCCTTATGACCTCACATATTACATCCCTCACGACATCACTGATAAAATCTCAAATGATATCACTGACGTCACCATCCACAGAATCTCTGAGGCACTCACTCCCATATAACTTCCATATAACCTTTCATACACCCACTTCAACTTCCACACTACCGTTCTCAAACCCATTCACACATCCATACCAGTACTTACACAGCCACTCACTGATTCATAGATCATCACACACATCTACTCACTCACCCATACAGCCACTCAGACACCCATTCACTCACTAACACAGCCAGTAGTATATCCCCTCATACACACATATAGCCACTCACATACAGAGTCAGTCACACATAGAGCTTCTCACATACCTGCTCACTCACCCATACAGTCAATCACACAGCCACTTACTTACCCATACACACACTTAGTAATTTACTCATACAGATACCAATGTATACTCACTCACCTATACAGTCACTGACACAAGCACTCACTCACTCATACAGCTACTCTCACATTCAATCACTCACCCATAAAGTCACTCATATGTCTCATCACTCATCTATACTGCCTTTCACATACCCTGTTACTCACCCATATACCACTGACATATGTGCTCACTCACTGGCACAGCCACACATATACTCACTTACCCATTCAGCCACTGACTCCCCCAATCACTCATCACCAGCCCAAACAGACACTCAGACACCCTTAGAGGTACTCAGACAACCAATCACTCTCACATATCCACATACCCATGCAGCCACTTAGACATAAACTCACAGACAGATACAGACATTCACACAACCAGTCACTTACCCATACATTCACTGGGACAACTAATCGCACACTTATACAGTTAGTCACGCACCCACTGAATCATCATCTGATCAGAGACTCATACACCCACTGATTCACCAATACACCTTGGTATATAAATTGACACTCAAACGTTGTAAAAACGCTCACAGTCACCGGATTATATCCTCAGTGAAGTCATCAGTGATGCCATTTGAGATGTCATTAATGATGTCACTGACCGTGTCATGAGTGATGTAATATGTGAAGTCATAAGCAGTGCATTGCAGAGGCGTGGTTTATAGTTTGCTGTTTACCAGTGAAATCTGAGCCTAATAAAACATCTTGCCTGTAAGCTGTGTTCCGTCTCTCCTTCTCCACCGTACTGGAAGCAGAAGGAGTTTTTGCATTGTGAATATATATATATATATATATATATATATATATATATATATATATATATATATATATATATATATATATTCACTGAAAAAACCATAGGTTTCACACATGTTATAGTTAGCTGGGCATTTCACTCATTCAAAACCTTTGAAATTCCCCCGTTATAGTTAGTTCAGCTAACTATAACTCGCGTGCCCGCAATTCACTGCTGATGACGTCACATACTACATCACTCATGACATGGTCAGTGACATCACTCATGACATCACTGATGACATCTCAAATGACATCACTCATGACATCACTGATGATATCATCCTTGTGAAAGAGTGGCAGACCTCCTCTCACCCTAATGTAACCTTTGATACACACATTCAAAAATAGAAACTATAATTTTTTTTTAATGGAGATACCAATACCAGTTACAACAACCTATTAGGTAATTCCAACATCTACATACACATCCACTCATTCACCACCAGCCAGATGGAAACATCCAGCTTCCCATGCAGAGGAGTAAACACAACTTTTTTTTAGCAAACCACACGCTCAGTTACCATAATCATGTAACCGATGCCTGATAACATTGCACAACAATCTGCATTATTTCAAATTAAATAACTCACGTTTCCAGTAAACTGAATGATGGTATGATAGCAGATGTCGCAGTGCCTTTCAAAACTCACACCAAATTAGGCGCATCTTGATTACAAGAGCCATGCATTTGTATGTGTCTACAAATTAAGGAGTGATGTGGTGCTATTGGGCAATCCTCGCCATTCACATAGACTTCTTTTCCCTCCCTCAGACCCCTATATGTAAATGATAATACCCAAGTTTAATGGAGATAAGCGCTGCCTAAACATCCATATCTGCCTATACCATAGTATTACATGCATACCTCAAACTTAAACAAGCTAAAAAGTAACGTTATGATACCGTGGATAAGCCACACAGCTGAATCGGATTTCCAATGAGTGACCACTTCTAACCATTCTCATAGCGCACCCTATGCTCTGATTTGACAGTGAGAGAGTGATCGCACCATAGATTGTACTGCTAATCATTCTCACCACACGCTACAAATACGCTTTCACGTTACGCGTCGCATCAAAGCTTCCGTGTGACGTCATGTACGGCGCCCCATACGCAAAGACGCAAATGTTTTTAATTGTTTAAAAACATATATTTATGTATTTATTGAACATACTAACAGAACACATTATCTAGGATAATTATGAAAATATTTTTTTTAAGTTCCAATAATCCAATATTACTTTTAAAAGCAATTACACCAATCACGGTGAAAAGTCATGCGTGCTCGCATCCTAAGAACACCGTAATAACAGCGTAACCGTACGCAATGCCATGTGACTTTAAAAGAAGAAATTTCATTGGTTCATAACACTTCCTATTCCAACTGTTGAAACTTCCGTCCCATTTTAAAAATTCTACTTTGACTTTCTAAAAAGAAACATCTCTTCTGAGAATCTTGTCAAATAGAATGAAGTTTACCATATTAACAGCAATGGACTCATCTTCCAGCCATTCTTCAGAAGAATATTTAATTCCTAAAGAAACTCCAAAGAAGAGGAAAGAAGATTTAATTTGGCAGTTTTTTACTCTTCCAGAAGGGCAAAAAAAGGTTAATGCTCCAAAAGTAACCTGTAAAATTTTCCAAACTCTTCCCTGAAAGTTTGGGGGTGATTCGTCAAGTGAGGGCCGAGAAAAAAGGGGGGTCCCAAAACTTGTTTTCCCCCATGCAATTTTCCATAGGGACCTTTAGCCAGGACTACAGCCTGAGCGGCTGAACAGAATTACACCAAATTTGGCAGAGAGGTAGAGTTTGGTTCGCAGATTGTGCTTTTTGTTAAATTAGAAATAAGTAAATGGAAATCTGGGCCTTATACTGTTGTTGTGTTTTCCTGGTAGCGTAAGAGTGGCCTGTACTAACGTATTCAGTCTCGATTAATTTTCCATCTCCCCCCGGGGTTTTTAAATGTTGGAAGAGGGGCCACTCAGCTCCGGGACACTGCAGGAGCTGATCCTGAGGCGTGGCAGTCTCCATAACCTTTGGCGGCTCTGGACATCGGGTCACACACTCTACATCATACAATACAGTAAAAAAGAAGACAAAGTGATGAGAGATGATTTGTGACGTGTTTAGGTTGAGAACCTGGATAATCTTTAAATGAGTGGGAGCAGCATGTAAATTAGTGATAAAGGCTACTTTGTTTTTTTACGGTCGATTTAGCGTACGCGTACTATAAACGTACGTACGACGTACGGTGCGAAGTCTGTAAGTCGTCCCATAAGCGTACGTAAGCTAGAAAAATAAAAATATGTTTTAGAGATTTATCAAGTGTATGTGTTTACATGTTGGGTGGCTCTAAAAAGAGCCCTTGTGTTTATTGGGAGATTTTAGTAACTACACAAGTAAGTACCGATGCAGAGTCTTAAGTTTATGAGGAATACTCTGTTCCCTTCATCTGTAAAATGTACACCGTCTCTCCTATAGATGTCATGCATATTGAAACACAGATTGTTGTGGTAGATGGACCCCATTCCATAGTCTCGGAGAAAGGCAGAAACATATTTATTCACATGTTTCCTAGCTTTCTCAATCTGTGGACAATGGTGGTTGGACCAGTTCCATTTCTGCCTTTGGCATATATTAGAATAGACAAAGGCAGTTTTGGGGAAAAGTGTTATCAGTTGTCGAAAGGTGTCCTTCATAAGCATTTCCAGACCTACCCCTTTCAAAGTGCCTAGGTCATTGCCACCACAGTGCACAATTATGAGGTCAGGGTGTTGGATATGCAAAAAGTATTTCACCAATGGCATCAATTGGTGCCACTTTAACCCTCTCTGTCCAATCCATTTATTGTCTATGTTTGGTAAACCTAGATCTTTGTGATGTCCTTTCTGTTCTGCGTACCTTTGGCTCCAGAAAAAATAGCCGTGTCCCACAATCCACACCTTAAGCATCTTGAAGACAGGTTTGGATGCACTCAGATGGTCTCTGTAAATGAAATGGCAGTTTGAAAAATAAGATTTTTCTAAAATGGTGGATAAGATGTAGTTTTGGAAAAAAGTAAAGAAATGATTGGATGTTTGAAAAGAAATTTACACAGAAACTAGGGTGCAATTATCTGTTTTTTGAAAGCCTGAAATGTATTGGTTAAGAAAAAGTGATAGAAAAGAACGTTACTTTAGATAAGCTGCTATATTGACAACTCAAGCACACTTGCTGTTTTTATTTGCAGCATTGTTTGATGAACTTTTCACATGTGTTCTCAGTTAGGTGTTCCCTGAAGTGTTTCTATGGTAACTGGCAGAATGTGGAATGGGGGAAGGGTTGAAAGTTTTGTCAGTTGGAAAAAGGTTGAAAAGTTCAATCAATATAAAAGTGTGTTTCATTTTGATTTAATGTGGGAATAAATGTGATTTGTTATTTATTTGTATTTGTGTGTAGATTGAGTGTGTAGATTGAGAGGAAAAGTTTGCTATTTGCTATAGGACTTCCTGATCCCCTAGGGCTGTTCTGTCTTTCAAGTATGAAAGCAGATTGCTTTTCGTGAGAGAGAGCAGCATGTAAGCTGCTCTCTCTGACGAAAAACAATGCCGGCTCCTGAAGGACGCATAGAGCTGGCTGGGATCGTGGAGGCCTTGGTGCTCCCTGTGAGAAGTAGGCCTGATATATGATGCTCACTAGTTCTAGTGATCACCTTGTATCATGCCAAGCAATCCTTATGGTGGAGGTTGTAAAGTCAACCTTATAGACAAGCTATCCTAGGGGTAGCATGGACTAAGCAGTCTTAGGCTAAACTCTGTAAAGGCATGTGAAGCAAGCTGTTTTACTATACACAATCCCCTTGAATACCAAATGAAAGGACACCACACAGATATATATTGAAAATATATATAGATTTATTTCTACAAATATCCCCTATACTCTTTATGAGCACAGAAGCAAATGCGTTAAAACAAAACACAGTTTAAATATACAAAAGTTGCACAAATATGGATGAGCCCTAGGGGCCACCTAAACCATATACTAAAATAGTGGTATAAGAACCACTATGGGGAAAGTGAAGAGGCCTAGGGCCTGGGGAATCGCTGGAGCTGTTCATGACTAACAGTGATGAAGTCGGGAAAGGCCCGCGGGACTCGGGTGCAGTGCTTAAAGTGCACGCATACACCAATGCAATGTCAATGGTGCGTAAAAGTTACAAAGTTAGTGTTTAAGGAACCTTCCGATGGACCTACAAGGATTAAACTTTAGACACAGGCACTAGAGGTGTACACCAGTGTGGGAACACCGGCGTTGCTGAGTTACCTCACCCACAGGAAGCGGGTGCACAGGTGCGAAGTAGTGTCGGGTTTCGTCACGCAGGTCGATGGTGCTTGGAGCTGAAGATGCTGCAGGCGGGTCGTCGTGAAGAGTTCCGGTGGATCAAAGGGTGGATCTGAAGAGGTGAAGACCTGAAAGCAGAGGGGACAATGTTCAAAGTCACTAGCCAGTGACTACCATGGAACCAGGATGGAACCAGGCGATGTTGGGTGCAAACAGGTGATGAAGTGAAGATTGTCTCTGCAGCCACGTGGACACGAAGAGGTCAAGGACGTCCAGGAGTCGATCACGAGCTGTCCCACAATGGCTCTCGCTGATGGCGGTGTCGGCAACTTGATTGAAGCAAACAGGCCTTGGAAAAAGCAAGTCACGCAGGAATCGATTCAAGCTTATCACTCGGACCAGCAAGGTCAGAGCGGGTACTCCTTTTCAGGGGAGCAAGGGCCAGTCTGGAGCAACCAGACCAGTGGTGTAAGTTGTAGTTTTCATCGCCAAGATGGCCACTAGCTGCGTGGCAAGTGACCAGCATGGCGCGTCGAGTGGCAAAGTGCAAAAGGGACCCACGCAGATCGTGGAGATGCTGGGGGGCTGATCTTCGGAGCAAATGCTGCTCGGTGTTGGGGCTTCTCAAACCCCAAAGCACTGTGTTGAGGGTGCCTCGGGTGCTGCGCAGTCAGCTCTTTGAGGGTCTTCCAAGATGTCCGGTCCCACGTCTCTCCGTGCCTCCACGGGTCTCTTCTTTTCAGGGACTGTGGATCGGGCTCTGAGATGTCTGGGAGTCTGGGTCTTGTCAGGCTCTGGGCTCGGGCTCCGGCGGGAGGCGGCTGGTTGGTGCCTGTATTCACAGGGTGGTCACACCTTGGCCACAAGGGAGATTCTCTTCAGTCTTCTGTGCAGCAGAATGTCAAAGTCCAGTCTTCTTCTTAGTTTCAAGTCGAGTTCAGGATGATCTGAAGTCTAAGGACACAGCTCCTAATCTTATTCCAAATCTGGGGACCGGATCACCTACTAGGTCCCTCCTCTGGGTGGGACCAGGATGGGGGGTGGTTACACCCCCTTTCCTTTGTCCAGTTTCATGCCAGGACTGGGGCTGGAGAGCCCCAGGACCGGTTTGAACTGGCCTATGCACAGGGACACCTTGTGTGCCCCAGGCATGTCTGATTCTATTCAGCCCTGTCCTACCCAATACACAAAATCCTGTCTGGGGTGGTGCTAGCACCTCCCCAGGCAGGAAACCCTTTGTCCAAGCTGCCCTCGCTGGAAGGACTCCCAGCAGCAGGAGGTCAGACTTGTGTCTGTGGTGGCAGCATCCATTTTGTGATGCTGAGGCTCTGTTTAACTTTATCCGGGGTTCAGGCTAGGTACATGTCGTGTCCCTCTAGAAGGGTGGAATGCTACCCCCGTCGCCAGAACTGGCGAGGGGGTAGTATTCCAATTCATATGACACCTTACTCGACATGTTTTGATAAAGCCAAACCAAAGATAGCATTTAACCGCGAGGTTCATAATGCACTTAAGAGTATATGGTATGGCAGTATCATGAAACAGCTAAAGGACATGGTTCCGAAAGCTGCAGACAGGTTCAGCTCATGCCAGAGCACCATCTCACATATTTCCAAGCACTCTGCCTCCAGGATTGGTGAGGCCTTCCATAGGAGTGGCTGATAGGAACATATGTGTCCATTTTAGGTTAGGCATAGGCATACTACACCTAAGTAAGGGGTGGTTACACCGACTTACCCCAACTGAGTGATCAGCCAGTTGTGTCAAATATGGAGGCCAGGCCAGGGGTGGCACAATACGTGCTGCAGCCCCTGGTAGGCCTTGGAAGCACCTATGCCCTGGGTACCTGGGTACACTGTTACAGGGGCCAATAAGGTGAACCAGTTCCAATTTCATAATGCACCTAAAGTACATTGGCAATAATTTAGAGAGAGAACAGCAGGCTGTGGGTCTGATTAGCAGGCCCACAGCCACATTAAGTCATAAACCAGTGAAGCAAAAAGCAAAAATTTGGGGTGACCATAGGATAGCAGACCCTACTCTCCTACACAACCCCCCCCCAAATGCAGGGACATTAGACTAACCTTGACCAGTTGTGTCTTCATGTTCTAAGTGGAAGTACCTGGAGAGACCATCTGCATTACCATGGTCAGTCCCTGGGCGGTGCTCCACTGTAAAGTCCATCCCCTGTAGGGAAATGGACCACCTGAGCAGTTTGGGGTTTTCACCCTTCATCTGATTAAGCCATAAGATGGGCTTATGGTCGGTCTGAATCTTGAAGTGAGTGCCAAACAAGTATGGTCTCAACTTCTTCAGGGCCCACACCACAGCAAAGGCCTCCCTCTCAATGGCTGACCAACGTTTCTCTCTGGGGGTCAGCCTTCTGCTAATAAAAGCAATGGGCTGGTCTTGACCATCTATATTAAGTTGTGAAAGCACAGCTCCCACTCCCAACTCAGAAGCATCTGTTTGGACAATGATCTCTCTTGAGTAGTCAGGACTCTTCAGGATAGGTGCAGAGCACATGGCCTACTTCAGGTCATCAAATGCCTTTTGACAGTATTCTGTCCACTGAACCTTTTTGGGCATCTTCTTAGATGCCAGATCATTAAGAGGAGTCACAATGGACCCATAGTTCCTAACAAACTTCCTGTAGTACCCAGTCAGGCCCAAGAAAGCTCTGACCTGAATCTGGGTAGTTGGAGGGGACCAGTCCTTTATGGTCTGGATCTTACTCTCCAGTGGTTGAACTTGGCCTCCACCTACAAGGTGGCCCAAGTACACAACCTTACTCTGCCCTATCTGGCACTTGGTTGCCTTAATAGTGAGGCCTGCCTTTTACAGAGCCTCTAGCACTTCCTTCAGGTGGACCAGGTGATCCTCCCAGGTGGAGCTAAAGACAGCAATATCATCCAGATATGCTGCGCCAAAGTCATCCAACCCAGTAGGGACTTGATTCACCAACCTTTGGAAGGTGGCAGGTGCATTTTTCAAACCAAAGGGCATCACCACAAATTGATAATGCCCACCTGGGGTAGAAAATGCTGTCTTGGCTTTAGACTCCTCAGCTAACCTGATTTGCCAGTAGCCAGCTGTCAAGTCAAATGTGCTCAAATACTTGGCAGAAGCCAATTTGTCTATGAGCTCATCTGCCCTTGGAATAGGGTGTGCATCTGTCCTGGTGACATCATTGAGTCCTCTGTAATCCACACAGAACCTCATCTCTCTCTTCCCATCTTTGGTGTGAGGTTTGGGGACCAGATTGTAATATTCCGTGTTATATATTTATGTTCCTGTATTTCACTGTATCTAGCTGCTCAGCCAGTGTGAGTGTTCCTAGTGAGAATGTTGGTGTGATTGACATGTATGGAATGCTTGGGTGCTTGGTATGAGAGTTGGCAGTTGAGAATGGTCTGAGTAGCTAGGAGGCTGCTCCTGGTGGGGCTACTTGTTCCACAGTTATACTTCTTGCTATCCTGCTAATGGCTGAATAAATCTACTTCATAACTCTACTTCATCTGCCTCGGCTACATCTTTATATGTATGTATGGACCTAAATACTACATATTTTATGGCGACGATCCGGAGACTTTCCTGCGCATAACATGCCATCTAACAGGAGTTAGGACCATCCAGTAACGCATATGGAACAAGAAACTAGCATCACAAGATGGAGAAACCTTTACAAACGCAAAAAGAAGCCCCACCAGTGTCAACAACAACTGACAACCCAGTTCAGTTGTGCTGTCAAGTCTTCAAGAAACAAGGTTTCTGCGTCGAAAATCATCACTGAGACTGCCTATGTCACGCAGAAGAAACAACATCGATTTTGTGTCTATAATAACAACCTACATCTACTGCCGTTGGAAGCAAGCAATGTCAGCACAGAACTTGTTTGTGGAACCAAGGTAATTGGTGTCTATCTATGTAAAGGATCTAGTGCGTTGTGAATGACTCTCAATTATTCAAGATGTTAGATGTATTACCATCTTCGTATGCGTGTGCTCATCCGTACTGGCACTGTACAAGAATGAGATTTTCCTGTGACTGCTTACTTAATTTGTGAATGGCCGCTGTGACAGTTATCACGATTCCACTGTATTCTTAACCAGATCGTCTTTGCCTAATTGGGAGGAGGCCGACATGGCAAGTGACGTTTTTCGTGATCTAAAAGACATTTGCGTATCTTTTTGCAAGGCTTCTCAATTTGACAGTTGGATTTTGTTTTAAAATTATAATGGCTCGTGTAACTTACCTTGAATACAGTGCCGCGCTGAGCCTCGCATCAACCCTCTGTGACATCTTCTGGCTTCTTCATCGTCGATGCTGTCTTTGGACGTTTAGGAGCTGGAGCGCGCCGTGAGTCACCCCGCTTGCGTCTTCTGAGCGTGTCGCCATCTTGGGATTTGCACGAACAGGCATTTTGTATAACTCCTATGCTCCGTGATGTTCTCCCAGTCACTGTTCTGCCAGTCACTGTCCACTCTATTTCGGAACATCTTCGTTTGGCACATCGTTTGAACACATGGTTTGGGCAAAGTATTCCTTTTTCAGGAACAGGGACACCGGACTCTCTTCAGCTTCAACGTCTGGGAAGTATGCCTTTTCTTTCCCTGTTAAATGAACAGTGCCGAAATTCTTCGTGATGAGTTTCCTTTGTTGTCATGTTGCCCTGACACGTTCTCAAAATTCGATGGACATGGTGTCTGCTGCCCAGCACTCTGACTTGCTGCAAAGTTTTTGGGACTGTACCTTGGCGAAGTTTTTCTTCATGATTGTCATCAAAATATTTTCAAGAGCCTGTTTCTCTTCCCGGTGACAGGCACATCTATGACTATGGTTATTCGTCTAACATATTTTTAATTTACAAATTGTTTATTTAAGAAATGTGAATGTTTTTTTTTATCTGACATGTCATTTTCTTAACGCTGTGTCACATTTCTTTTTGGGTTTTCACCCTCAAGTTGCACTACATTATTGTTTTTAGTTCTAGTATCCCAGTCTTTGGGATTGGAAGTGGGTTGTAGTCCCATTTTCCCTCAGTTAAGGGTTCTCTCACCCTCATCGTTTAGGGTTCTCTCACCCTCATCTCCGTGGTTAAATTTGGTACATGAGTTCTCTTACTCATGTCTGTACAAAAGTTTTGATTAAGGGTTCTCTCACCCTCTTGTGTGCTTCATTGTATCCCTGTTTTGGGACGGGTTTGGGTTGCAGTCCCATTTCCCCTCATGGTTCTTTTATCAATTGTTAACCCTCTTGTCTGGGTTATAGGGTCAAAGTTTCTTCTTAGGACTTTTAACCCTCTCTGCCTATGTTGGACACTTTGTTGTACGTAATTTATATGCAATGTCTCGTGTCCAGTGTGTAAGACACCCTGTGCATCACATTTCAATTGGGTTTAGTCATTATTTGACACACTATGTCTAGTGTGTAAGCTTATTGTGCTTCACTTTTTCTATGTGTTGGTTTGACACATTGTGCTGCACCTGTTCGTGCCGCTTGTGTTTTTGGGTATGTCCTTATAACACATTTGTTTAGGGGTTAGCCCCATACTTTCAAGGTTCCTCACTTGAGGAGTGGAATTTTGCCACATTGTGCTGCACTATCTTGTGCCGCGAGTGTTCTCAGGTCTATCCTTTGTAACACATTCGTTATGGGTAGCCCCATATTTTCAGTGTTCCTCATATGAGGAGTGGAATTTTGCCACATTGTGCTGCACCTTCCAGTGCTGCGTGTATTCTTAGGCTTGTCTTTTGTACACCTTCGTTCTGGGTTTAGCCCTTTTTTTTCTCAGTTCCTCATTTGAGGAGTGGCTTTTGTCTGCCACAGTCTACCTTTGAGGAGGTCTTTTCTTCATTCTAGGTCTTACTCAAATGCTTTGTGAGTAAATTTTTATCTTTTGCAATATTAAAGGAGGAGGATAGTGTCAGTGCTTGTGTTTAGTGTCTCTTTCTTCCTTCTTTACCTTGTTTGTCTGTTTTCCCTCTCGTGGTGTGGTTTCCTCCTCATCCCTGGGTTTACAGACTATTATCATCAATTGTATTTCATTGTCAATAGTTTTCCTCTTCGCTGATTGTTTCTTGTTCCTTTTCTTTTTGTGAGGAAGAGGATAATGTAATATTCTGTGTTATATATTTATGTTCCTGTATTTCACTGTATCTAGCTGCTCAGCCAGTGTGAGTGTTCCTAGTGAGAATGTTGGTGTGATTGACATGTATGGAATGCTTGGGTGCTTGGTATGAGAGTTGGCAGTTGAGAATAGGCTGAGTAGCTAGGAGGCTGCTCCTGGTGGGGCTACTTGTTCCACAGTTATACTTCTTGCTATCCTGCTAATGGCTGAATAAATCTACTTCATAACTCTACTTCATCTGCCTCGGCTACATCTTTATATGTATGTATGGACCTAAATACTACACAGAACCACTGGGCTAGCCCAGGGGCTCTCTGAAGGCTCAATGACACCTAATTCCAGCATCTTTTGCACCTCAGTCTTGATACAATCTCTGACATGGTCAGGTTGCCTGTAAATTTTGTTCTTTACAGGAAGACTATCACCAGTGTCCACCACATGGGTACACCAGTTAGTCTGACTGGGTGTCAGGGAGAACATATGTCGATATGACTGCAAAACCTGTCTACAGTCATGTTGCTGATGTTCAGTGAGGCTGCCATCTAAGGCCACACCATCAACTGATCCATCCTCAGGGTTCTGAGTCAGCAGGTCTGGGAGAGGGTCACTCTCTGCCTCCTGCCCCTCATCTGTAGCCATGAGCAAGCCCATGTCTGCCCTGTCAACATATGCTTTCAGCCTGTTAACATGGAGCACCCTGTGGGGGCTCCTAGGAGTTCCTAGGTCCACCAAGTAGGTAACCTCTCCCTTTTTCTCAATGATTGTATGGGGTCCAGACCATTTGTCTTGGAGTGCTGCAGAGGCCACTGGCTCCAACACCCATACCTTCTGTCCAGGCTGGTACTCAGTCAGGACAGCCTTTTGGTCATGCCAGGCTTTCTGTAATTCCTGGCTAGCCTCAAGGTTTTTGGATGCCTTCTCCATATACTCAGCCATCCTGGAGCGGAGACCAAGTACATAGACCACTATGTCTTGCTTGGGATTTTTGAGAGGTAACTCCCATCCTTCCCTCACCAGACATAGGGGTCCTATTACAGGGTGCCCAAACAACAATTCAAAGGGGCTGAAGCCAACCCCCTTTTGTGGGACCTCTCTGTAAGCAAACAGAAGGCAGGGCAGAAGGATATCCCATCTTCGCCTGAGCTTTTCAGGTAATCCTTTGATCATGCCCTTGAGGGTCTTGTTGAATCTTTCAACAAGCCCATTGCATTGTGGATGATAGGGAGTGGTGAACTTGTAGTTGACACCACATTCCTTCCACATAGCTGTTAAGTATCCTGACATGAAGTTGGCACCTCTATCAGATACTACCTCCTTAGGAAACCCCACTCTGGAGAAAACACCAAGTAAGGCCCTGGCCATAACAGGAGCTGTTGTGGTCCTAAGTGGAATTGCCTCTGGGTACCTGGTGGCATGGTCCACCACCACCAGTATGAATCTGTGCCCAGATGCTGTAGGGGGATCCATTGGACCAACAATGTCAATCCCCACTCTTTCAAAGGGCACCCCACCACAGGTAGTGGTATCAGGGGGGCCTTTGTGGTACCACCTGCTTTGCCACTTGCTCGGCAGGTTACAGAGGAGCGACAACACTCCTTTGTATCTTCTGACATGTGAGGCCAGTGAAAGTGACAGACAAGTCTGTCCCAAGTTTTGTTCTGGCCTAGTGTCCTGCTAAGGGAATATCATGTGCCAAGGTAAGAAGGAAGCCCCTAAATTGCAGAGGTATGACCAACCTCCTGGTTGTACCAGGCTTGGGGTCTCTACCCTCTGAATAAAGGAGCCCATCATCCCAATATACTTTATGGGTACCTTGAGCATTCCCAGCAGCCTCAGCAGCAGCCTGCTGTCTGAGGGGTTCAAGGGAAGGACAGGTTAACTGAGCCTGCCCCAAGTCTGCCCTAGAAGGTCCCCCTGTCCCCAGAAACTCAACCTGATCAGGTTCAAGCTCTTCAGGGACAGTTCCTTCAGGGGTCTCAAGATCATCTTCCTGTGAAGGCTGATCCTCACTTGTAGGCAGTTGGGAAGGCACAGCCTTTACCCTCCTGTTCTTCTTCTTGGAAGGTACTTGGTCCATTGTTCCAGGATCCAAAACCTGAGGTTCAGAGAGGCACTTTTTGGCCTGTGACCTGGTCACAGCAAGGACATGTGATGATATCCCTAACATCTCTGCATGAGTCCTGTACTCAACTTCTGACCATAGAGAGTTCTCCAGGTCATTGCCCAACAAACATTCTACTGGGAGATCAGCACTAACCACAACTCTTTTTAGGCGAGTTACCCCTCCCCAGGAAAAGTTAACAAGTGCCACACTATGTGTAGTAGTGACATTGCTGGCATTGGTCACCAGGTAATTATCACCCGGCAGGTATTGTCCAGGGGCCACAAAGCTAGGTGTCACCATGGTGACACTGGCACATGTGTCCCTGTATGCTTGAGCCACTTTATCATTAATCAAACGCGTCTGCCTGTACTTGCCCAGATTACTGGGACTGACAGTAGTGGACAAATCAATCTCCACATCACAGATCAGGACAGCCTGTGTAGGGGTTCTGACTAGGCCAGAATCTCCCTCAGTTCCCAAGGTGATACCAACTACCCCCTTAGTCTGTGGACCAACACTGCTGACTGTACCATTGGGTGCAGGTGCCTTAGGGGCTGCAGTGTTGGGGGCTCCACCCTTTTTACACTCACTTGTCCAGTGAGAGGTGTTTTTACAAAAACTACACCAGGGTTTTCTTTGACCTTCTTTCTTCTTCTTCTTGGAAGTTTGGGACCCACCCTCCGTATTAGTTTGGGGCCCTGTTGAAGACTTCTGGTCTTTAGCTTTCTGCTCCCCACCCTTCTGGTCTGTTTTCTTCTGGTCACCACCCTGGTTCTGGTTCTGGTTCTTTTGCCTAACTCTGGTTCTAACCCATTTGTCTTCCCTCTTTCCCAATTCTTGGGGAGAGGTTAGATCTGAGTCAACCAAATGTTGATGCAACTGCTGGTTCTGACAGTTATTTAAAATCTGTTCTCTCATAAGCAAATTGTACAATCCTTCATAGTCTGTAACCTTACTTCCCAGCAACCAGCCCTCCAGAGCCTTAGTGGCACATTCAACAAATTCAGACCAGTCCTGAGTCAGTGTCTTCTGGGTGTCTCTGAACATTAACCTGTACTGTTCAGTGGTTAAGCCTAACCCATCAATCAGAGCACTCTTCAGGACAAGGTAGTTTCTAGAATCCCCATCACTAACTGTGAGGAGTCTGTCTCGGCCTCTATCTTCAAAGGAGAGCCACAAGATTGCTGCCCACTGCTCCTGAGGGATCTGCTGTACTCTGCAGGCTCTCTCAAGTGCAGTCATCCATTTGTGGATGTCATCCCCACTCTTGTAGGGGGGCACAATCTTACTCAGGTTTCTATTGTCATAGGACCTGTCTTTATCCTTTTGGATAGTGCTGCCACCAGTGGATCCTAATCCACTCTCTCTAGGCTGTCTTGCTCTAGCAAGCTTCTCTTTGGCCAGGGCAGCTTCTAATTCTTGCTTCTGGATCCTAAGTTCAGCCTCTCTCATTTTGGCCTCATGTTCCCTTCTCTGAGGGCTAGACAGCTCCCTTCTGGAGTGTCCATGAGAACCTCTAGAAGCTTGGGAGGCATTGGACTCACCTGAGTGATTCCTTCTCCTCCTTTGCTCCTGGTTAAGTCCACTTGGGGGTCTGAAGGGGTTGGACCCACTTTCAGTCCCAAATGTGCTTAAGTTAGCCAGGTTAAGCCTGCTGACTAGCACCTGACTATTTCTCTTATCATCAGACCCACTTTCCTCCTCCTCCTCCTCTTCTTCCTCATCCTCTGGCTGAGTATCTCCAGTGACCTGGTCTTCCTCATCTATCTGGATGACAGGGGCAGGGGTGTCAGTGTTGTCATCTTCAGTGGGAGAGCCTCCCTCTCCAGTCCCTGAGGGGCCTGGTTTGGAGGTCTTTATAGCTTCAGACGGATGTATGACGTTACAACGCGATATATTACAACGCACTCCGTTACAACGCATTTTTTACAACGCAGGATCCATTACATCGCATACCTTTACAACGCATGACATTACATAGCAGATGCTATTACAACGCATGCCATTACAATGTAAGTATAGGTAAGTATATTATTTTATTTTTAAATGTAAGTAATTTAAATTTAATTAATTAAATAAATTAAATTGTTTTTAAATAATTATTTAGTACATATATTACTTTAAGTTTATTTTTAAAAGAACTTTTAATAATAAAGAACTATTTTTAATAAATAATACAATTATTAAAATTAATTTTTTTAATTAAAATAAAAGATTGTATTTTAAAAGTAAACCCTAAAAATACCCCTGTACCCCAAAACCCAAACCCAACCCTGAAACCTAAAAATACCCCTGTACCCCAAAACCCAAACCCAGCCCTGAAACCTAAAAATACCCCTGTACCCCAAAACCCAAACCCAACCCTGAAACCTAAAAATACCCCTGTACCCCAAAACCCAAACCCAGCCCTGAAACCTAAAAATACCCCTGTACCCCAAAACCCAAACCCAGCCCTCAAACCTAAAAATACCCCTGTACCCCAAAACCCAAACCCAACCCTGAAACCTAAAAATACCCCTGTTCCCCAAAACCCAACCCCAGCCCTGAAACCTAAAAATACCCCTGTACCCCAAAACCCAAACCCAGCCCTGAAACCTAAAAATACCCCGTACCCTAAAACCCAAACCCAACCCTGAAACCTAAAAATACCCCTGTACCCCAAAACCCAAACCCAGCCCTGAAACCTAAAAATACCCCTGTACCCCAAAACCCAAACCCAACCCTGAAACCTAAAAAATACCCCTGTACCCCAAAACCCAAACCCAATCCTGAAACCTAAAAATACCCCTGTACCCCAAAACCCAAACCCAACCCTGAAACCTAAAAAATACCCTTGTACCCCAAAACCCAAACCCAACCCTGAAACCTAAAAATACCCCTGTACCCCAAAACCCAAACCCAACCCTGAAACCTAAAAATACCCCTGTACCCCAAAACCCAAACCCAACCCTGAAACCTAAAAATACCCCTGTACCCCAAAACCCAATCCTATATAAAAAAACATAAATTAATATATTTATTTATTTTTAATAATAAATAAAATAATTAAATAATGCTAAATAAAATATAAAATACAATTATATACTTACCTATACTTACGTTGTAATGGCATGCGTTGTAATAGTATCTGCTATGTAATGTCATGCGTTGTAAAGGCATGCGTTGTAATGGATCCAGCGTTGTAAAAGTTGCGTTGTAATAGAAGTGCGTTGTAAAAGTTGCGATGTAACGGCTGTTTCCCGCTTCAGACTGGTCTAAAAGCTCTCTGAGGTGACTTGCTGTAGGGCTAGGACCCGTTTTGATTCCTCTTAAGGAACACAGCTGCCTCAGTTCTTTAAAAGTAGAGATAGCAAATTTGGATGGTGCCCTTGGAGGGTCACTCTCAACAGAGATAGGTCCAGTGGATCCCTCTGCTCCAGACATTGCTCTAGTGTGGGTGGATGTGTTGCAATCTACCTACACTGGTGTTTGCCTACCAAACCTATCTAGTAGTTGTAGTCAGGGTGTGCTACTCCCTATCCTCTACAACCACTAAGTTCAGTAGAACTTAAGTATACTAGTCTTGTTTTAGAGTACCTATCAGGTACCTGTATGATCTTTCAAATGATACTCTCCAAATATTGTAATGGTAAAACAACAGCAAGCTCAAATCACAATCCGCTGCTCACCAATGTGAGAAGTTGGCCTGATATATGATGCTCACTAGTTCTAGTGATCACCTTGTATCATGCCAAGCAACCCTTATGGTGGAGGTTGTAAAGTCAACCTTATAGACAAGCTACCCTAGGGGTAGCATGGACTAAGCAGTCTTAGGCTAAACTCTGTAAAGGCATGTGAAGCAAGCTGTTTTACCATACACAATCCCCTTGAATACCAAATGAAAGGACACCACACAGATATATATTGAAAATATATATAGATTTATTTCTACAAATATCCCCTATACTCTTTATGAGCACAGAAGCAAATGCGTTAAAACAAAACACAGTTTAAATAGACAAAAGTTGCACAAATATGGATGAGCCCTAGGGGCCACCTAAACCATATACTAAAATAGTGGTATAAGAACCACTATGGGGAAAGTGAAGAGGCCTAGGGCCTGGGGAATCGCTGGAGCTGTTCAGGACTAACAGTGATGAAGTCGGGAAAGGCCCGCAGGACTTGGGTGCAGTGCTTAAAGTGCACGCATACACCAATGCAATGTCAATGGTGCGTAAAAGTTACAAAGTTAGTGTTTAAGGGACCTTCCGATGGACCTACAAGGATAAAACTTTAGACACAGGCACTAGAGGGGTACACCAGTGTGGGAACACCGGCATTGCTGAGTTACCTCACCCACAGGAAGCGGGTGCACAGGTGCGAAGTAGTGTCGGGTTTCGTCACGCAGGTCGATGGTGCTTGGAGCTGAAGATGCTGCAGGCGGGTCGTCGTGAAGAGTTCCGGTGGATCCAAGGGTGGATCTGAAGAGGTGAAGACCTGAAAGCAGAGGGGACAATGTTCAAAGTCACTAGCCAGTGACTACCGTGGAACCAGGATGGAACCAGGCAATGTCGGGTGCAAACAGGTGATGAAGTGAAGATTGTCTCTGCAGCCAGGTGGACACGAAGAGGTCAAGGATGTCCAGGGGTCGATCACGAGCTGTCCCACAATGGTTCTCGCTGATGGCGGTGTCGGCAACTTGATTGGAGCAAACAGGCCTTGGCAAAAGCAAGTCACGCAGGAATCGATTCAAGCTTATCACTCGGACCAGCAAGGTCAGAGCGGGTGCTACTTTTCAGGGGAGCAAGGGCCAGTCTGGAGCAACCAGACCAGCGGTGTAAGTCATAGTTTTCGTCACCAAGATGGCCACTAGCCGCGTGGCAAGTGACTGGGATGGCGAGTCGAGTGGCATAGTGCAAAAGGGCCCCACGCAGATCGTGAAGACGCCGGGGGGCTGATCTTCGGGGCAAATGTTGCTCGGTGTTGTGGCTTCTCAAACCCCAAAGCACAGCATCGAGGGTGCCTTGGGTGCTGCGCAGTCAGCTCTTTGGGGGTCTTCCAAGATGTCTGGTCCCACGTCTCCCGGTGCCTCCACGGGTCTCTTCTTTTCAGGGACTGTGGATCGGGCTCTGAGATGTCTGGGAGTCTGGGCCTTGTCAGGCTCTGGGCTCGGACTTTGGCGGGAGGTGGTGGCAAAGCAGATGTCGAGTTGCTGGTTGGTGCCTGTATTCACAGGGTGGTCACTCCTTGGCCACAAGGGAGATTCTCTTCAGTCTTCTGTGCAGCAGAATGTCGAAGTCCAGTCTTCTTCTTAGTTTCAAGTCGAGTTCAGGATGATCTGAAGTCTAAGGACACAGCTCCTACTCTTATTCCAAATCTGGGGACCGGATCACCTACTAGGTCCCTCCTCTGGGTGGGACCAGAAAGGAGGGTGGTTACACCCCCTTTCCTTTGTCCAGTTTCGCGCCAGGACTGGGGCTGGAGAGCCCCAGGACCGGTCTGAACTGGCCTATGCACAGGGACACCTTGTGTGCCCCAGGCATGTCTGATTCTATTCAGCCCTGTCCTACCCAATACACAAAATCCTGTCTGGGGTGGTGCTAGCACCTCCCCAGGCAGGAAACCCTTTGTCCAAGCTGCCCCCGCTGGAAGGACTCCCAGCAGCAGGAGGTCAGACTTGTGTCTGCGGTGGCAGCATCCATTTTGTGATGCTGAGGCTCTGTTTAACTTTAACCGGGGTTCAGGCTAGGTACATGTTGTGTCCCTCTAGAAGGGTGGAATGCTACCCCCGTCGCCAGAACTGGCGAGGGGGTAGTATTCCAATTCGTATGACACCTTACTCGACATGTTTTGATAAAGCCAAACCAAAGATAGCATTTAACCGCGAGGTTCATAATGCACTTAAGAGTATATGGTATGGCAGTATCAGGAAACAGCTAAAGGACATGGTTCCGAAAGCTGCAGACAGGCTCAGCTCATGCCAGAGCACCATCTCACATATTTCCAAGCACTCTGCCTCCAGGATTGGTGAGGCCTTCCATAGGAGTGGCTGATAGGAACATATGTGTCCATTTTAGGTTAGGCATAGGCATACTACACCTAAGTAAGGGGTGGTTACACCGATTTACCCCAACTGAGTGATCAGCCAGTTGTGTCAAATATGGAGGCCAGGCCAGGAGTGGCACAATACGTGCTGCAGCCCCTGGTAGGCCTTGAAAGCACCTATGCCCTGGGTACCTGGGTACACTGTTACAGGGGCCAATAAGGTGAACCAGTTCCAATTTCGTAATGCACCTAAAGTACATTGGCAATAATTTAGAGAGAGAACAGCAGGCTGTGGGTCTGCTTAGCAGACCCACAGCCACATTAAGTCATAAACCAGTGAAGCAAAAAGCAAAAATTTGGGGTGACCATAGGATAGCAGACCCTACTCTCCTACACTCCCCCCACGGTGCCCAACGTTATATTTGAGCCCCGGGGGATGGGGTTCCTGGGGATTATATAAAATTAGTGATAGAGGCTATTTTTTTTTTACGGTAGATTTATCGCACGCGTACCATGCACGTACGGACGATGTACAGTGCAAATTCTCTAAGTCATTCCAACCCCGTATGTAAGCAAGAAAAAATCAATTAAAAAATATATATTTTACAGATATCTATCAAGTTTATGTGTTTATATGTTGGTTGGTTGTAATGAGACCGTTTCTCTTTATTGGTACTTATAAGTAAATGCTTATGCATAGTCTAAATTTGTTGAGGAGCAGTGGTTTATAGAGTGCTGAACTTTTGACCTTTGTTGACAGTTGACTTTTGCATGATCTGTTGGGGGTAGGGTGGACAGTTATGTCAGTTGGAAATGTTTGAAATGTTGAACCAATAGAAATTTGTGTTTGGTTTTGAATTAATGTGTGAATGATTTTGATTTGCTATTTACAGGTATAAAACTGTAAATTGAGAGGGAAAATGAACCATTTCTTGGTTCTGCTGCAGACACCAAACTAGAGAGATTCTGTATAAGAATATCTAAGGTGAGATGATAAATTGTAAGGGAATATATGTGGTACATTTTGTTTTTAGTAAGAGTAATGTATTCTCTGCATTTGAATAACTATTATGATAAAATCATTTGCAAAGTTAATTTATTTCGTGAGTCACCTTTGTACAATAAAGTGCAGTACTAAAAAATGTAGAATGTGTGCAGTCACTTTTTTAGTTGTTGAGTAGTTAATTGTGTTGGTTGTTTAGAATTAGGTTTGTGTTCTAAATCTACAATTTTGCAGTCAGTATACATACAGTGCTGCATACAATTTTGGCAGATTGATAAGCCCTTTTTGACTTTTTGTTCGTGTATTCCTCTATCTCTTTTCATATTCCTTCTATCTCCTCTTTTTCCCGCCTCTCTGTTCATACTTTATCTTTCTCTTTATACTTTCTAATCTGTACTCTTACTTTCTCTTTTCTCCTTTCAATTAGTCTGGGGCAGATTTACAAGCCTCTTGTGCGTCTTTGTTGTTCTATTGTAATACTTTTTTTGATGTAATGTTGGACAAAGTAATGTAGTAAATTGCATATGTATTTGCAAAATGAGTTAGGGTTGTTCACTGAAATGTAGTAGTTATATACATGGCATGTGTATAGTTACTTAATCGTTTTACAGTAGTAAATGTGTTTTGATAAAATGCATGGTCTTATATTTTTTCTGTAATATCACACTGCGCATCTGTGTACATTAAGGAATTATATTTGCCCATTTTGAAACGTTTTACAGTAGTAAATGTGTTTTGATAAAATGCATGGTGTCATATTTTTTCTTTAATATCACACTGTGCATCTGTGTACATTAAGGAATTTTATTTGCCCCTTTTGAAATGTTTTACAGTAGTGAATGTGTTTTGGTATAATGCATGGTCTCATTTTCTTTTGTCTAATATCACACTGTGCATCTGTGTACATTAAGGAATTATATTTGCCGCTTTTTTAATATTTTCTAACGTCTCTTGTCATAATTCCCCCTCTCTCCTCTTATTTCTTCTTTTTTTCTGGTACTACCCTCTTTTTCTTATATTCTTCTCTGTCTTCATATTGCCCTTCTTTGTGTTTATTTTTCCCTATCCCTCCTCATATTCCAGCTGTCTTCTCTTTTTATATTTCATTTTTCTCTCCATAATCTCTGTTCTTTCCTCTTTTTCCTTTCTCTCTCTCTGTATATACTCTGGGCAGATTTACAAGCCCCTTGTGTGTTTTTGTTGTTTTATTGTGTCACTTTTTTTTAATGTAATAATGGTGAAAATAATGTAAATTGCACATGTTAAATGTTTTTCAGTAGTAAATAGTAAAATGCATGGTATGATATTTTTTTTGTCAAGTATCACACTGTGTATCTGTGTACATTAAGGAATTATGGGGCATATTACCAAGGGTGGCGATATGCAATTATCGCTGGATTAGCGGCCGTTTTCGGCCGCTAAGCGGCGATAATTCTATCGCTCTATTAGCAAGCTGTCTCTAACTGATGTTAGCGACAGGTTTTAGGCAATAGCGAGCGGTTTGGGGCCCGCTTTGCATGTCAGCGATATTAATCGCTAATGACATGCAAAGTGGGCGTACCCAACCAGTTAGCGACTGAAAGCAGTCGTCAACGTCGCTATCGCCTATTAGCAAGGCAGGCATATCGATGGAAATATTCCCGCTATCGCCAAAAACCAACGCCTTCTAAGACCAGTTTGAATTTGAATTGGAATTCAAAAAACATTTGTACAGCGCTCGCATACCCAGCGGTTTCATGGCGCTAGTGGTGATCAGTGGATGGCGGTGGTAGGGAGATTTAGGGATAGGCTTGGGTGAACAAAAAAGTTTTAAGGTTTTTCCGGAACAGGGTGTAGGAAAGTGAGGTACGCAGGGCAATCGGGAGAGAGTTCCAAAACGTTGGAGCCAGGACAGCGAATCTCGCTCCGCCCGCCCTCTGCTTTTTAAAGCGAGGAATGGTAAGGAGGGCCAAATGAGCCGAGCGGAGTTCTCTGCCTGGGCAGTATGGTTTGATGAGGGAGCAAATAAACTTGGGAGCAGTGCCCGCTCTGGCTTGATAGGTAAGACAGCCGAGTTTAAACAGGGCACGCTCTCTTATGGGGAGCCAATGCAGGGTTTTGAGTAAAGGGGTGACCCGATGATATCTGGGAAGGCCATGGATCAGACGGGCCGCCTGATTCTGCACCAGTTGTAAACGATGGATCATGTATGCAGGGGCTCCGTTATAGACTATGTTGCCATAGTCTATACGGGACAGTACCATGGCCATCATAATGATTTTTAGAGCTGGGGGGGAAAAGAAGCAGGAAACTTTCCTAATCACTCTGAGGAAAAAGAAAGATGAAGAGACCACAGAATTAACTTGTGGGAGAACCGTAAGCTGGGGATTAAGAAAGATACCCAGGGTCTTCACTTTGGGAACCGGAAGTGGAGGGGCACCAAGGGAGGGGGGCCAGAAAGAGGGAGACCAGGGACTGCAGCCACCTCCGGTCAGGACCAGTTCGGTCTTGTCCGGGTTGAGTTTGAGGTGGCTGCAGTTCATCCAATCTTGAATAAGGGTCATGGTTGTTTGAACATTCAAGGCAGATGAAGGTGAGTGGGACAGGTTGAAGATTAACTGGAGATCATCCGCATAGTTGAATACGGTGACCTCCAGTTGCTGTAACATAAAAATAAGGGGGAAAATATAAAGGTTGAACAGAAGAGGGGAAAGTGATGAACCCTGGGGGACCCCGCATTCTACCTTGCGAGAGGCCGCCGCAAAACCAGCCAGATGGACTCCCTGTGTTCTCCCAGCCAGAAAGGACTCTAGCCAGCAGAAGGCTAGGCCCTCTACACCCGCCGCCTTGACACGGCTGAGAAGAATGGTATGATTCACCGTGTCAAAAGCGGCGGATAAGTCAAGGAGAATCAGGGCTTGCGGAAGGTTGATGTCGATTCCTTCACGCAGCTTGTCCATAACTGAAATGACCACTTTTTCGGTAGAGTGCAGGGGGCAAAAACCGGCTTGACAAGGGGAGAGGAAATGATTTGCCTCGATGTAGGTGCTCAGCGTGGAAGTGATGTGGGTTTCGAGTACCTTGGCAAGGTAGGGGAGGAGTGAAATGGGGCGGTAGTTAGAAGCAGAGGAAGGATCGGCGTCCAATTTTTTTAAAATTGGGATGACAACCGCTGATTTGTGAAAAATGGGAACATGACCATGTTCTTTCTTGTCTTTATATGCACCCCTGCCCTCATAATTCTTACTATCTCCTCATAGTACTCCCTATCTCCTTATACGCTAAGTCTTCTCTTATATTTGTCTTTTCTCCACATTTTTAAGAGTATGAGAAGTGTGCACAATGTGAAAAATATAAATTGTGTATCTGCAAATGAAAAGAAAAGCAAAAAGAAAGAGAACAGCCATGGAAATTCACCTTGTAGAAAAGAAGTGTATAGTAAAAGGAGGAAGAATCAATTTCAGGAAATTAGAAAAAGAATGTTTTATAATAGAGTTTTGTCGAGCTTGTTGAAAAAAGTCAAGAAATGTAAAAAAAAAACTGCTTTTTATAAGAAAAGAAAACATATAGAAAATGTAGTTGAGAAAGCTTTCAAATTGAAAAAAATTGGATTATTTTAGTAATCAATAGAATTTGATCACTAGATAAGCCAATCCATTTAATGAAGGCCAAAAGTAAATGGAGAAGAGTAATTAACGGATGTATGATAGTACAACGCGATCATTTTGATCGCGGTACTTTACATCGCAGATTTTACAATGCAAGTCGTTACAACGACTTGCGTTGGAGGGCGCGGATTGAGGATTATTATAATTTTCTGTTCCAACACCAGCCCAAGTAACAGTAGGGATGGTATTGGAATATAAAATTACAATATTCCTTAACCAACAGCTTCATCCAGCGCAAGTCATGGTAACAACTTGCGTTGTAATGGCAGCGTGGTAAAGGACACCGCGTTGTAAACTACGTTTACCGTAATTAACAGAAGTAATTTTTCAGAGGTTTTTTTGGGTGAATGGAAACATAGTTCAAGTTCTGAGCCTTTTTTAATGAAGAGAGTTATCTTCAAAGTAATGATTTGTTGCATGCATTTGACACCAGTGGTTTTGCTTATGAGGTTAGAAATGGTTGTGCTATTGAGAAAGAGAAAATTGTTCCTAGAAATGCAGAAGAGGTGTTAGCTGATGAAGTTTTAGGGAGACGTCCTAAAGCGCCAGTGTACACTTGGAATTGTAGTAGTATTTGTATTGTACAGCAAGAATCTATTGATTTTGTACGCAATTTCTTACGTAACTATAGTAAGAAAAGTGTTAAACAAAATATTAACATTTTGCAAGGACTAGACCTTTGCAGAGTGAGAGAAAATATTGGTTTGCAAGGTCATTCTCTGGCTTGTTTTTCTAAAAAAGTATGTTGAAGTGTTTTTCACCATTTCAGGATGTTAGCAGTTCATCATACTCAAATGAGGAAATTAGTGAGAACATTGTATTACGCAGAAAGTCCAGCACTAATGTTAAAAAAGTTGAACAGTGCTCTTTTGCATGGATCTATATCAGATGTAACGAATGTTTGTGATGAAATTCAGCTAAGTTACTTTGGTCCTCAGGAAGACAGTACAGAAACTGAGATATTAATAGAAGAAAATGTAGAAGAGAATGTACAATGTTGTACTGTAGAAAATTTTGAGCAAGAAATTACAAAGTTTAAGGTGATTTCAGGTGAAAGGCCAAATTATTCTTGTATTTTTTGTCGACGAACTCATTATAAAAATCAGACCAGGACTGTTGATCTGTATTTAAAAAGTGAAAAGGAAAATAATAATGAGTGGAAGGATTTTGCAACTTATTTGTTGGTAGAGAATTGTTTTGATTTGGGTTCTGATCAGTGTATTTGTAAATATTGTTATAACAAATTAGACGAGAACAAAATGCCTGCTAGAGCTGTGCATAATATTCTTGAGTTGGTAAGTATTCCTTCTGAACTGATGGATTTAAATACCTATGAGTCTATTCTTATTCAATGTGTGCATCCATTTCAGGATGGAGCCCAAGACAGGGAAATTGCCTCCTTCAGATTTACAGAGAGGATTAAAGGGAAGAGTTGTATATTTGCCTCTAGATTTAAAGAAAAATATTGAAACAATTGGTGTAGAAAATGTAGACGATGAACCTCTAGTTATTCTTGTTAATGGCGTTCCTACAAGGAGTAAAAAATCTAGCAAGAATTAGTGGATGTTAGGAAAGTTAAAAAGGCAACGTTGTATCTGGTAAAAAATAATCAATATTATAAAAATGTGTCTAAGAGAGAAGAAGAAATAACTGTAGAAGAAGATAGTATTCACCATCTGGACAAATTGAAAACGTGGATGTGTCCAGAACTGAAGAAATCTACGAACATTACAGTGTTCATCCACTTCATTCTAAAGAAGTGATAGGGAATACTATAGAGTTATTCCAAATGAAAGAAGCAAAAGGAAGTCCCATTAGTGTATGGGAAAAAAGCTTGGAAGCTCGTTGTTTCCCTCAGTTGTTTCCCACAGGAAAAGGAGGATGATATGATGACCGACCTGTGCAGATTCCTGCATCTGAATACCGGACATCAAGATTGTATGCAGAAGATCCAAGATTTCGACAAGGCATTCCATATTTGTTTCATCTTTTGTTTGAGAGTGATTTGTCTGGACTTTCTTATGCAGTAAACCATATATTGAAAACAGGTGTGCATTTGCAAAATGTTTCGGCAAAGGAATTTATGGATAAAGTACTGCAGAAAGATAATGTTTTGGAATCTCAGCTGATTAATCTCATGGCATGTCAGCGTGGTACTAATGAGTACTGGTACCGTTGTCATGGAAAACTGAAATATATGCTAATGAACTTAGGAACTCCTACATGGTTCCTTACTCTAAGCTGTGCTGAGTACGCTTGGGATGATTTACTTCAATTTCTTCGAGCGGCAAATCCAAATATACTAAATATTGAATACAAGACACCTGGAGAATTGTGCTCTTTGGATCCATTTAATGTATGCAGATATTTCAATCATGAATTTGAAGCTATGATGTCTTTTATCACCAATAAAAAAAATCCTCCTCTTGGAGAGGTTCTGGATTTCTTTTGGAGAAAGGAGTATCAAGCGAGAGGTGCTCCTCACATAAATATGCTAATATGGATAAAAGATGCTCCCAAATTTGGAATAGACTCAGATGATACTGTGTTGTCTTTTATTCAAGAATATGCTACATGTGATGTACCCAAAAGTACACAAGATAAGGACTTAAGACAACAAGTTTTACGATTCCAAAGCCATTGTTGTGGGAAATACTGTCGTTAAAAGTACAAATCGAAGGACAAATTCTACACCAAATGTCGTTTTGGATTTCCACGTCCTGTAATATCAAAAGGAAGAGTGAACAGTTTTATGTCATCTTTGCGACATACTATCACAAGAAAGTCTCCCAAAAATACCAACAACTTAAGAAGAAATGAAGAGTCAAAATACTTAAATGACTACAACTCAGTCATTTTGTCCATGTGGAATGCTAACATGGATATTCAATATGTTGCAGACAATTCAATTGCTGTTGCTCGATATGTAACATCCTACATAATAAAATCAGAAAAGACAGAATTGAAGGAGATGTGGGAAGAGATTTCCCACAGAAGAGTCTAAGTAAGAAATTATATAGTTACAGTTTGAAGATGTTATCTCATCGCGAAATTGGAGCGTATGAATGTCCAGATCGCTTATCATCTGCAAGTCTTTACTCCAAATCTAGAAGAATCATTTGGGTGAGTCTAGGTCTTGCTGCAACACAAAATTGATTACCTAAATCTGTACAAGAAATTGAATATTCAGCTGAAAAAAATCCAGAAAGTACAGATATTGTGAAAACAAATATGTTGGATACATATTATCCAAATAGAAGTCATCATCTTGAGAACATGTGTCTCTATGACGTGCTTCAAAACTATGGGGCTCATAAGGATGAAGGGCGGACTTTGTCCGCCCACCATCCTGTCGTGGGAAGGGACCGTCCGCCATAAGGGCGGGGGTCCCATGCGTGGAATTAGGATGCACCCACCTCTGTGGTGGGTGCATCCCGCATTTTTAACATTGCGGCTGGCGGTGCCTAAAGCATCGGCCGCCGCAATGCTAAAAATGCATGTTGTGCGTTTCAAAGCACAACATGACAGGCACCGTGCGGTGCCTGCCATGTTGTACTTTGAAACGCAGGGGAGTACCATAGGTACCCCTCATGTGCACCCCCACACCCCTTCACCCTGGGGGCCGCAACAGGCCCCCAAAGCAAAGACCGTATGCCTTTCCACGGCAGCAATGCCGCCATGGAAAGGCATGGGACCCCAGGCATTGTAACATGGTTGGCGGTGTCTCGCAGACACTGCCACCATATGTACGCACTTTTTCCGCCGGTTGCAAAAGCAACCGGCGGAAAAGCGGCGGACTGTCTTCCCGTCCGCCGCGGACCCCCCAGCCATCCTAATGTGGCGCGGGGTCATTTCAATGAGGATGGCGGGCGTATTGCCCCCACCAGGCCGGCGCCCGCCATCCTAATGGGTCCCTATATGTTTAAACGGCATGTTACAGAAAACATCAATAATGGTATATATGACGTGGTTGGTTCTGAAGGAAGTTTGGTGAAACAAAGAAAAGGACCGTAAACTGAGTTGCGAAACTCCTGACATTAGGGAATTTTACTACTTAGCTCTTTTGCAACGTTTCAAACCGTGGCGTTCAGAATTGAAATTACTTGGAGATTTTGAGAGCTATGACGATTCTTTCAACGCAAGTAAAGATACTATAGAATGTCCTGTTTTTGCTAATTATGTGAAAATGTTGAACGACGAAATTGAGCAAGAAGCTACAATTCCAGCTGAGATTGCTAGAGACAGTTCTCAAGACAGTCAAACTTCTGCTCCGTTGAGTCAGGACCCACTAGGAGAACCAATTGTTCAAAATGAAGCAGCAACTGCTAAGGAAGAGGTGGAAACAGCAATGTATCAAGCTCAAGGAGATGTAACAAACTTAGGAAACTTGGAAGAACAACTAAATGTTGAGCAGAAACAAATATATGAGCAAGTGAGTGGATTACTTCATGAGAAGAAAGAGTGCTCTTGCTCATCATTTGAACCTATCCGAATGTACGTGAGTGGGCAAGCTGGAACAGGGAAAAGTTTTTTAATTAAAGTAATCACAACTTTTCTACAGAAAAGAACTGAGTCGCATTTGTCTTTTGTTGTCACTGCTCCAACTGAATTAGCAGCCCACAATATTAAAGGAATTACTTTACATTGTTTATTAATGCTATCAGTAGAGCATGAAAACAAATTAGAATACCACAAGCTATCTGGAGAAGCTTGTTGTGAAGTTTCAAGAGTCTTGAGGGAAATGAAACTTCTCATTATTGATGAGGGTAGCATGGTATCAAACTTAATGCTTGCCTTTGTGCATTTAAGAATGCAGCAAATTCTTAAAACAGAGTATGACGTATTATTTGTAGGAAAACACGTCATAGTTTTTGGAGATCTACTACAACTTACTCCTGTAAAAGGACAACCAGTATTTAAAACACTGACGGATGAAGATACCAGAAAATCTTTGGGAAGCATTGGAAATGTAAACATCTGGTCATATTTTGAATATAAGGAACTTATTACAAATATGCAACAGGCAAATGATGTTGATTATGGAACTATTCTTCAAGATATAAGAATTGGGAAAATGACTACACATGTCAAAGAAGCTTTACAGAGAAGATTACTTTCTAATTTATTTCCAAATGAAAATATTGTCCCAGAGAAAATATATATGAGAATTGCAGAAAAGAAATCAGTAATCTGCTTAATGCCAACACTGCGTGAATGTTCTCTATTCAATGAAGAAATGTTAAAGTTGGAAAATGAAGAAATTATAAAATTGGAAGCTATTGATAAAATAGAACATGAAGGAATCACTATTATTTTGACTGAAAAGTTGAAGAGGAAATTGGATTCTATAGAGAAATCGATAAGTAAAACTGCTGGTTTAGAAAAGAATTTATATGCATGTGTAAACTGTAGGGTAATTTTACGATGTAATTTGCATTTGGAAAAAGGTTTAGTAAATGGAGCAATAGGTCAAATTGTTGATTTTGTAATTATGTAAATAGAGATGGTATAGAATTTTCGAAAATCAAATTTGATGAAATTGAAGAAGTACAACAATTTAGTCTTTGTTCAGCTCGGTTTTGCATGTGGAAGATTTGTATGTTTGCAGAAAACAGTTTGTTATTAATTTGGCGTATGCGGTGACCATTCATAAATCTCAAGGTTTAAGTGTAGATAGTGCTTTAGTGAATATTGGAAGTACTGTGTTTAAAGAGGGTATGGCATATGTTGCTTTGTCTAGAGTTAGAACTTTATCTGGCTTGTACTTGATTGATTTTGATGAGACAAAGATTAGTGCAGATGCAAGTTGTGTGAAAGAGTATAACACGTTAAGAAGAGAATATGCACCCAATCTAGGTCAATATCCAATATTTGAAAAACGTGTGGTAGGTACAAAAAGACGATTTGAGAATATCTGTAGTAAAGCTGTACAGAAAGAAAAAAACACAAGATGAAGTTGTGATTGGAGGCAAAAAGAAAAAGGACAGTGTTGAAGAGAATGTTGGTTATCAGTTTGAAAATAGTTCTGGTGTCAACTGCTATGCTAATGTAGTTGTTAATGTTGTTTTTTTTCTTGAAAGTTTGCAACAACAAATTGTTGAAAATCGGAATGAAAGATTCTGTTCGTTGTTGTATTCTGTTTATGAGAAATGTAGCAGTGATAAAAGTAAAATAGAAAGTGTTTCTGGTATTCGAAATGTTTTGGACATAAGTTCTGGTTCTACTCAATTTACGCAGAATAATCAGCAAGATTGTCAGGAATTTCTAATGTATATGCTTGTTGTGTTGGAAGATGAAGGTATAGATATTGAAAATCTGTTTGGACTTTCTTATAAATGGGAACATAACTGTGAAAATTGTTTGTTTACATGTAGCAGTAACATTGACAGTGAAAGGTTCATACATTTGACTTTACCTGACTGCTAATCAGTGTCTTTTAACAATCTAATTAGAGGAGCAAGTCAAAACATGGAGTGTAGACAATGTAAATCAGAAATGCCATCAACATTTTTTATACAAAGATATGGACAGTATGTTATTTTAATGCTGCAACGTTATAGAGCTGATGGAAGAAAATTGGAAACTTTAATTAAAACATTTGTAGCTGGTCAAGTATCAATATCAGGAAGAACTTTTGTAGCTGTTGCAATTATTTTTCATGATGGACCTTCTACAACATCTGGACATTAAACTATTTATTTAAACTGTCTGAAAGGTTGGATACATTGTAATGATAGTCAATTGGTTTTTAAACCATGTTTGCCTAAAGAGATACCAAATTCTTACCTAATATTTTTAAAGCCAAAATTTTAAGAACAAAATGTGACCTTTCAGGATTACCGCTGTTAAGATTGGTTGGACTGGTGTTGTAGAGTACTTTGAAAGTGAGGGTGAGCAGCTTGAACGTGATGCTCTTGTTGACGTACTGCCAGTGTAGGGCTCTCAGGTGGTGGGGGATGTGCCTGCGGCAGGGGACTTTGATGATCAGTCGGGCGGAGGTGTTTTGGATTCGTTGAACTCGTTGTAGGTGTTTGTTCGAGTTGAGATTTAGAGAGTTGATCCTTATGCATTTGGTTAAATATTTCAGTGGTGTGTGGCTCCTTGGTGAGGGAGAACATGAGTTGGGTGTCATTGCCTTAGCAGATAATGTTGAGGTTGTGATGGTAGGCCATTTGTGTAAGGGTGCCATGTAGATGTTGAATAGCGACAAGTTGAAGAATGATCCCTGGGGGATGTTGCAAATGATGTCAGAGGTTTTTCATCAGAAAGGTGGGAGACGGATTGTGAGAATTACTATTGAGGAAGTTCTTTACTGAGAATTTGAGATACACTCTTTGGCCATGAGGAAACGTGTTTAAAACTATTAAGGAGTATTTGTTGTCTATTTTCTCAGCATATATTTAAAGTAACTTTCTTTACAGTGTTTGAAAATTAATGATAGTGTTTTGGTATTTGAAGATTCTTTGAGATATTTCATAGTTACGTAAGAAATTGCTGTTTGAAAAAACATTTAACATATTTTTTATTTCAATTTTTTCTATTGTTATTGAGAATGTTGATTGGGTTTTTTAAGATAATCTTATTGATTGTCTATTTTTTGCCCGCTGTGATGAGCACTATTGAATTCACTATTGCTAGTGAAATTCAATATATTCTGAGAACAGCAAAAAACCCAAATGAAATGTTTTACAAATTATTTGGTATAGTAAAGGACATATTGTAACTGTATTTTTTTTGTTTTCCACAGATGCTAATTTTATAATTTATAATTTTATTTTTATTTATTATGTTTAGGGTAAGTATAAATAACTGTTAAGAATGGCCAATGGAGTGTGCTTCTACAGAGGTGAAATAACAAAACATGGATGGACTACATAAGTGTTCAAAAATGGTTTGTATCTTTTATATACATTTGAAAAATGTAAAATATAAATATACTTAGTGTTCCAGTATTGTTTGTATTTTACTACAACACATCTACTAGTTTAGACCAGTTAAGGTGAATAGACATTTTATAATAACAGCCTGGATTTTTCCGATAGTGATAAGGAGTGACTGGTTTGATAATTTAAGAAATTTTAAAACTGAACGTTCATATAAATAATTATAATTATATAATGTTATAAAGTAGTTGAGAATGGTATATATGTAATATTTTTTAAAGGGCAAATTAGTTGTTAAAACTAGTTTTGTGTTCTGTATTAGGAAAAATGATAAAATAAAGTGTTTATGTTTTTGTAGTAGGTCCTCAGCATAACAAATTTACAATGGTAAATCAAGAAAACAATATGGAACACGATTTTGAAAATACTAACACTGTCGTAGAAGAGATGAACATATCTTTTACGAGCAACGTTAATGAAGAGGAAGAAATGAATTCTGGAGATATCAGCTGTGATTTACTTGATGAAACCTGGGATGATGCTTTTGTGGAAGCATTAGATGAGATTGAGATTCATCAGATGACTTTTGAAATTGATAACCAGGAAAATGAAATACCTAATGAAATTATTTTAGAAGCTGCATTAAATTATGAAATGTTACAAGAATACATGTATTATTATATAATAATAATGTTTTGAGACACTCTGCTTCCAGAATTGTAATCTACAGCTACTACCCAAGTACTCATGGTGGAAAGTGGGCCTTATGGTATAGACTGCTTCATACCCTTATACACTACATATGTATTTTTTTATGCACCTGCAAACTTGTTTTTTATAGCTTCTATTCCCCAGTCTGTATCATTAGACTTTCACCAAACAATCTCACACTACTGTTTCAATGTTGTAGTGAGTTATTCAACAGTATATGCTTATGTATATACTGTTCTAAAAGTGAAGCTGCTATACATTCAGCCAGACACTGTCACTTTCATTCTCACTTGGCACTTTCACATTCACCAAACAGTACTAATGTATTAATTATTTCATTTATGAACTACACATTCATTTTGACAAACTTTTACACACTAACATAGAAATATAGGGGCCCATTAGGATGTCGGGCGGATTGCCCCCGCCAGGCTGGCGGTAGCACCCGCCGGCCTGGCGGGGGCAATCCGCCTGACATCCTCTCCTTAATGCCCCCTCGCCATATTAGTATGGCGGGGGGGACCGCGGCGGACGGAAAGACCGTCCGCCACTTTTCCGCCCCGGTCGCATTACGGCCGGGCGGAAAAGGTTTAATATGGTGGTGTTGTCTATTAGACACCGCCAGCCATTTCAAGATGGGCCAGGACAGATGCCTTTCTGTGGCGGCGATGCCACCATTGAAAGGCCTGCGGTCTTCACTTTGGGGGCCCCCTGCGGGCTCCCAAAGTGAAGGAGGGGTGGGGGGTGCACACGGGGGGTACCTGTGGTGCCACCCTGCATTTGCATAAACAAAGCGGCAGACACCGAACGGTGCCTGCCGCTTTGTTTATCCAAATGCGTCACAAGCATGTTTAGCATTGTGGCGGGCGGGGCTGAGTGCACCGCCCGCCACAATGCTAAACATGCAGGAAGCGCCCACCACTGTGGCGGGCGCATCCTAATGCCCCCAACGGGAGCCCCGCCCTTATGGCGGGCGGTCCCATTCACGATGGGATGGCAGGCGGACCTAATGACCCCCATATTTCTTTCATTGACCAGTGAAGGTAGTTCTGAAAAGAACTGTTTTTTTTGTCTTTTTAGTTTTCTATTTTTTTGTATTTTTTCAACAAGTTTTTTTTAAATGGGACTGTGGAACAGGAACGAAATAGTAAAAAATAAAATTAATGTTTTGGACAACGGTGCTCTTCTTTCCTCTTCACAATGAGATCAATAGACTGCTCACCGTAACAAAGTAATTAGTTGCAATATTTACAAAGAAATTTCAGATCCGCAAACTGTGGCACAATAATAGGATGCGGACTGCTCAGAGTAGGTGGTGATGCAGTTGAGGTATTAGGTACTGCAGGTTGAGGATTCTCCTGCAACCTTTTTGTTGCCATCCTTGCATAGTTATTTGGATGCAGATTTTTGACATGGGGAACCATGCTGTCTGTACCGAAAGAGTACTTTTGAGTGGGATCACCCCTGGAAATAGTAACCTCACAGATCTTGCAAGTTACTTTCGGTGCATTGACTTTTTTCTGTCCGTCAGGATATGTAAAAAACTTCCAAATGAAAGCTTCTTTTCTCTTTTTCTGAGGTTGCTCATCAACAAATTCTTCCTCAGAGGAATGTTCTGATGAAGTCTCAAAAAGAGCAGCCATTGTATAGTTTGGTTCTAAAGGACTACAGCTCCACAGAATAGATGTTTCTCCTGAGAAAGTCCAAGTAGAATGATTATAATGCAAAGGGTCTTTCAACAGTTGAAATAGGAAGTATTAAGAACCAATCAAAACTTTCCTTTTATGGTCAGATGGCTTTGCGTACGCTTACGGTGCATTTACGGTGCATTTACGGTGCGTTTACGCTGCGAGTACGTACGACGTACCATTGCGATTTTCGTAATTGCTTTCAAAAGTAAAATACGCTTATTTAAAATTAAAAAAATATTTTCATGATTATCCCAGATAATATGTTCCCTTAGTATGTACATTAAATACATAAATATATGTTTTTAACAATTAGAAACTTTCGTACCGTAGGCGCAGGGGGCGCCGTACATAACGTCACACAGAAGCGTTGATGTGACGCGCAATGTCAAAGCGCGGGGATGCACAGAGTACGATTTGCTGTACAAAGTAAGGTGCGCTCACAGTACGCGTACCGTCGATTACAAAAAAACAATAAAAACGGAATTATATAGAATTAATTTTAAAATACTATTTAAAAATGTAATCAATAAAAAAATATTTTTAAATTTAGTTTTGTTATTATTTTACATTAAAAATGTGAAATATAATTATAAAAATAAAATAAATATAACTATTTATAATACAAATGTAAGAAATTAGTATAAAAAGAAAGAAATACAATAATTAATACATTTAATAATTATCATTTACAAAACCTTTGAAATTCACTGAAAAAACCATAGGTTTCACACACGTTATAGTTAGGAATTAGCATTTAAAAAATCTTGCAAATTCACTGAAAAAAACATAGGTTTCACACACGTTATAGTTAGGAATTAGCATTTAAAACCCTTAGAAATTCACTTAAAAAACCATAGGTTTCACACATGTTATAGTTAGCTGGACATTTCACTCATACAAAACCATTGAAATTCCCCCGTTATAGTTAGTTCAGCTAACTATAACTCGCGCGCCCGCAATGCACTGCTGATGACATTACATATTACATCACTCATGACATGGTCAGTGACATCACTCATGACATCACTGATGACATCTCAAATGACATCACTGATGACATCACATCAAACATATTTATTTATGTGAGGTCTCATTTTGCCAATTAACGCCCTCTAGTGGGTTACCTCTGCTGCAGCTAATTATGGACAATTTTTCTCGCCCCTCCATTGAGCAATGGATGAGACTCTGCCGGCTTCAACAAAGGTTCCCTGCAGCTTCAGAAAGAGGAAGCTTCCTCTCTCCTAATGCCCATTGGTTGCGGGCAGTGCGATCCCTCTGCGGCCTGGAACCGCCGCATAACATGTTACCAAAAATGCCCAGAAGCTTGAGGCCGCACAGCACTGCAGGTGAGTAAGAACTCTATTTAAACCAAGCAGGCAGCTTAACATCCCATTCAAGTCCATGACCTGACGCGTTTCGATGCCGCTGTTTGCATCTCCTCAGAGGCTGTGTCAGCGGAGGTGATTAGTGGCTACCAAATCTCCATAATTAGCTGCAGCTGAGGTAACCCGCTAGAGGGCGTTAATTGGCAAAATGAGACCTTAAATCCCAGTGTGCATTTAAAAATGAACTGCCACCAAAGGAGGAGCACTGAAGCCCCCTATTACGGAAACACGCAGGGGAGATGCGGTAGCCACAAATAAAGCTACTGTATAAATCTCAACTGCTACATTACCTTTCTACAACTACTTTTTATATTACATGTAGCCAAATACAAATCAGAAACCTTTTACATTTCTCTACTATAACTCTCACCATATCACTGAAAAACATAAATGAGTATGTCTATACAGAACTATATCTACACCACATACATTTACAATACAAGCTTCAATTTCCAATTTGAAATCAACACCTAAAGTTATGCACTATAATACTAATGTGCATATGCATACATTAAAACAATCAGTCATAATCAGCCACCCCATTCCAAACCACACATAATAGTATGCAAACTATATATTAAACAACATTTAAACACATTACAAAAAACTGCAATCAATATTTCTTTATTCGAAAATATATCACTAACTTCTGTAGTGTTGTTCCTATATTCCCAATAGGCTCTGCGCACTGGAATACTATATCCTATAGATTTGACGTAGGACTTATGTCTACTAGGTTTCTATCGAATATATTAGACTTAATTGTGAGTGCCAGCTCAGAGGTCACTAGAAAATTTCTTGAGTTCACAAGAGGGGATTAGTTTCTGACAACCGCATAAACATGACAACTTTGTTTCCCCAAGAATAAACTTATCTTCAGAGTCGTGGAAACAGATATTTTACTCAGTCAATCATGCATGCTTCGTTTCATCAGAGGTGCATAGAAAATAGAGAGACGGGCGTTTTCAATAAAAAGGATTTATTGAACAGTCTTCTTTCTCATGCAAGTAAAGTGAACCGCTACAATCGTAATACAGGCTGCAAAGTATAATGCGTACGGCGTGAGGAGTATTATAAAATAATACTGTAAAAGCATTGTATGATTTCTAAACCATAGATAAATACATACATAAATAACAAAGGCTAAAAGTACTGAACTGGTGCTTCTAAAATACGCCTACCCCGATGTACCTAACCTAAGTCTAGTACAAGGGAAGAAGTGGTGTAGCATAGGTTTAGTTTCTTTTTGCCAAGAATCTATCCAAGATTTCTCTTAGGGTCTAATCAGCTCCGTACCTTGGTATTATAATGAAGGCGGTCTGGTATCTTTGTTTTGGGACTCAATTTCCCAAATGCGATGTAGTGCGCGCAACGAAATTTGTTTTATTTATTGAAGTGTTTACTTACTTGTAAAACTCCATAATCCATGCATTACTACCCCCCAGCCTGCCCCTCCACCTCCCCACCTCACCGCCCTGCAGGTACTCCCACTGCCGGCCGTGGCTGCACAGAACAAGCAAACAGGAAATGCATATGTTTTCTATGTCCATTGTATATACTGAAAATGCTTTAAAAAGACATGGCCTCCCTTTGATCTTTGTATGACTTTTTGACAAAGACCGTGCTGTCAAAACACGTCAAGTCAATAAATACTTTTCTGCAACAAAGAAATCCTGTGTGCGACCTTCCTTGTGCCTCAGCAGCGCGAGACATTTACATATATATATATATATATATAAATATATTACCTACTGGCGGTCGCCAGTAGGTATATATAGTTAGGATTTTTTCTCTATGGGATTTTTGAAAATTCTATGTCTAATAACTTTGGCGTTTGTGGACGGAATTAGCTGAAATTTTCAGGAAAATGGCACATTTTGTTTCTGAGCAGCCCTTGGAAATTTGGGGGGGGTTCGTCAAGGGGGGGCCGAGAAAAAAGGGGGGTCCCAAAACGTGTTTTTAACATTGAGTTTTCCATAGGGCGGTTGGCCTCACTTTTAGCCCGAACGGCTGAATGGATTTGCACGAAACTTGGCAAAATTGTAGGGACTGGTAGCCCAATGTGCCTTTTGTAGGTCTCAATATATGTGCTCCAGTGGATTTTGAGAAATTAACGTTTAAAAAAAGATATATATCTGTAACAGCGGACCAGGCAGCGTCCCAGGACGCGTACTTTTCGCGCAACGGAGCTTTGTGAAGCGAAGCTGATTGGTTCTCCGGCGTCTGTCAACATTCCAAACAGTCCGTAGCGGCCGCCATCTTGTCTCTCAGTAGGATCGAGAGACAAGAGGAGGCCAAAGCGAAGGGGCAAATGACCATAAGGGGGCATAGTAGATCCTCGCTGACCCCCTAGGTTTGATGTGGAGGTTTAAAAAGGGCCCCGCGGGGCAAAAAAAAAAAATAATAATAATAATCGAACGGCTGAATGGATTTGCACGAAACTTGGTAAAATATTAGGGACTGGTAGCCCGATGTGCCTTTGCTAGGTCTCAATATATGTGCTTCAGTGCATTTTGAGAGATTAACGTTCAAAAACAAGATATATATCTGTAACAGCGCTCCGCTTCGCGGAGATAAAATTATATCTGTATTACCTAGCTGTTGCTAACACCAGTTAGCGACGGCTAGTAGGAGATAGCGACCATCTTGGGCCCCACTTTGCATGTGAGTGATATTTATCACTAATGACATGCAAAGTGGGCATGCCAAGATGTTAGCGACTGGAAACAGTCGCTAACATCGCTATCTCCTATTATCAACTTTTGGAAATATTCGAGATAAGCGCGAATATCTCCAAAAAGTAACAGCTGCCCTGAGCAGTTCTTAGCCATGTTATGCAATGGGAGGTGGATAACATGGCTAAGAGCATTAGCTCGGTAATGCATGAATATCGCTGAGTTTTCAGCGATATTAATGCATTGCGGTAGTTTTTTATCGTATTTGCGATAAACCTTGATAATAGCAAGGTTTATCTGCGATAATTTCTGACGGTAAAAAAATCTTTGCAATGCATCGTTAGGGATAAATATCGCTTAACTTTGGTAATATGCCCCAACGTCTGTTAACGTTCGATTCGAAGGAAATCAGGAAGTGTTGAAAAACATTGTCTGCGCCATCTTGTCTTTTTTCAAATGCCACACTTTTGTCGTGCACGGCAGCCATTTTAGATGCCTTGACCAGACCCACTCTGTGCACGCTGTCGATCCTTAGCATGGCTCCCCACCCTCGCAAGCATCTCACCCAGGCAGTGGTCACCCCCGCTCTCTGTCTTATGCATGGGTAATAAACCTCCCCCCATCTGCGCTGCTCTTCCCTGAGAATCACACCCTGTGCCCGCCCGACACCTCCCTTTCGCCCTATTCACTACCGCACCCTCTGACACTCCTTTTCCTCTGTGTCCGATTGTCCAGGCCGGTCCTAGGCTATCAGCTAGCCCTGCAGATGTAGTTTATGGCCACAGCTGTAAAGAATCACCCCTCTTCAAAGGAGTTATAGTAGATCAAGGCCCACACTCGATGAGATCCGTCACAGCAGAAGCGTTGCTATTATCTGAAAACCATCCTGTATTGTGATTGGGGAGGGGACCGAGCGTGAAGCGGAAGATTCCAGGGATGACTCTTTGTACATCAAAGTTTTTACAATTATGTGTCACATTAAAAATATATAGCACTCCGACAAAGTAGTAAGATTATAAAACTTTAATAATTTATAAATATATACAAGAAAACAAAAATAGTAATAACATATAAACATTTTTAGGGAAAAACAACGAAGTAGCGGTCGGCTGTGCGAATAGTCCCAATGCAGCACAACGTCCAGATTTCCGGCGTGGGGCGTCGCGGGGGGTGGGTCATCAGTAGCAAACTGTTGTGCGAATAGTTCCAAGGCAGCAGAACGCGCCGAAATCTAGATGACACGAAAGTGATGTCTAGTAAGTTGCCACCCAGCAAATAACGGCGTGGGGCGTCGCGGGGGGTGGGTCATCAGTAGCAAACTGTTGTGCGAATAGTTCCAAGGCAGCAGAACGATGGCACCAAGGTGATGTCCAGTAAGTTGCCGCACTGGTTTTGGTATCCTACAATGCTGCTCCGAATAACGCCGTGGGGCGCCCCGGGGGAGGCGGCGTGAACGGGCCTCTCCAGGTGGAGTGTCATCTGTTGTAGTGGGGCGCCCCTTTACCGTTTCAGTTGCCATTCCGTCCGTTTTTGGTCCACTGTGTCAAAAGCCGTAATTCAGCTGAGTTGCGCCCACTCTTGCGGTGCAGCGATAGGCGGCTGTCACAGGACTCTCAAAATGGTGGCAGGCTCTTTCCTTTTTGGGCCTGGTCCACTGAAATGGCCCTGGGACACCTTGGAAATCGGACGCTTGTCTGCTAGGTCTTGGACCCCATTCTCGAAAGCGTCCCCTCCGCCTTGAGAATTCATCAAAAGTTTTGGGGGCCCCGACTCCTGCAGGCTTCTGGTGGGGAGCGGCTGCCATGATTGCTCGCGGAATGACCACGACGGAGCTACGAGATGGTGGTGCTCTCATGCTGACGCCAGTTTAGTCTGAAACATCCAGAAACAAGGTGGGGCTTTCATCGTTTGGGAAAAAAAAAAAGTTTTCATCCAATGAAAAGTGTTGTTTTTAGGTCATATGATCAAGCCTTCCATCATTAGGAAACCAAAAGGAAAATGAACCAATGAAAAGTTTTATAAACAAGTCACATGACCTGTTATGCGGCATAGGGTATAAAATGCGGAGAAAATACGTTGGCACGTGAGGCGGCGTCAGTAGCGGACCGATGTGCGAATAGGCCGAAGGCAATACAACGCGCCAAGATCCGGATGGCACCGAGGTGGTGTCCAGCAAGTTGCAGCACTGGTGTGGCCATCCTACAATGCTGAAAGTCGGCGTGGGGCGCCCCGTTGGCCTGTGAGTTTGCGTCAGTAGCGGACCGATGTGCGAATAGGCCGAAGGCAGCACAACGCGCCAAGATCCGGATGGCACCGAGGTGGTGTCTAGTAAGTTGCCGCACTGGTGTGGCCATCCAACAATGCTGAAAGTCGGCGTGGGGCGCCCCGTTGGCCTGTGAGATGGCGTCAGTAGCGGACCGATGTGCGAATAGGCCGAAGGCAGCACAACGCGCCAAGATCCGGATGGCACCGAGGTGGTGTCTAGTAAGTTGTCGCACTTCTGTGGCCATCCTACAATGTTGAAAGTCGGCGTGGGGCGCCCCGTTGGCCTGTGATATGGCGTCAGTAGCGGACCGATGTGCGAATGGGGCCAAAGGCAGCGCAACAATATTTTCTGACTGACACCACAAGGCGCTGAGATGCCAAGATCCGGATGGCACCGAGGTGATGTCTAAGTTGCGGACTGATGTGCGAATGGGGCCAAAGGCAGCGTAACAATATTTTTTGTATGGAAGATACCACTAGGCGTTGAGATGCCAAGATTCGGATGGCACCGAGGTGATGTCTAGCAAGTTGCTGTACTGGTGTGGTCATCCTACAATGCTGAAACTCGGCGTGGGTCGCCCCATTAGCCTGTGAGATGGCGTCAGTAGCGGACCGATGTGCGAATAGGCCGAAGGCAGCACAACGCGCCAAGATCCGGATGTCACCGTGGTGGTTTCATAGTTGAGAGGCACTTCATCTGCAGTGGGGTGCCGAGATCTGGATGGCACCGAGGTGATGTCTAGCAAGTTGCTGTACTGGTGTGGTCATTCTACAATGCTGAAAGTCGGCGTGGGGCGCCCCATTAGCCTGTGAGATGGCGTCAGTAGTGGACTGATGTGCGAATGGGGCCAAAGGCAGCGCAACAATATTTTCTGAAGAGAAGACACAAAAAGGTGCTGAGATTCCAAGATCCGGATGGCACCGAGGTGGTGTCTAGCAAGCTATGCAGTTGAGTTGTGTGCGCACTTGCGGCGAATAGGTCGAAGGCAGCATAACAATGTTTTTTGAATAGAAGACACCACAAGGCGTTGAGATTTGGTTACCACCGAGGTGATGTCTAGCAAGTTGCCGCACTGGTGTGGCCATCCTACAATACTGCTCCGAATAACGGCGTGGGGTGCCCGAAGGGGGGGGGAGCCGGCGTGAATGGGCCTTCCTAGGTGGAGGCTCGTCTGCTGTAGTAGGGGGCCCCTTTACCGTTTCAGTTGCCATTCAGCTGAGTTTCGGCTGCTCTTGATGCTACAGCGACAGGCGGCTGCAAGAGGACTCTCAAAATGGCGGCCTGTTCTTTGGATTTGGGCCTGGTCCACTAAAATGGCCCTGGGACACCTTAGAACTCGGACGCTCGATTTTTTTTTCCTTTCCTGTACATGCAAAAAAAGGTAAATGCCCGGTACGTTACACGCTTCATCTGCCACGATGAACTCTCCAGAGGAACCGAAAAAAAATATAGTTGTGGTAACTATACCATGCATCGTCATATGGAGAGGTGGCACCAATTAATTATAGTGCTGCATAAAAGAGAGATTTGGAGGAGAACCCCTGACCTGCTAGTACATTCATCAAAGAAGTGGCACTGAGAGCTTCAGAGGCAAGGGAAACGGTCCCAAATATTTAGAAGATCTTTGGAAAGATTAAAATGACATGTTTAGATTGTGGCAAATTAATTTCATGTGGACAGATGAGTGTTACTCTAATAAATACAGCATATAAACATCATCATAGTCGATGGTTGGTAGAGACATTTTGACTATATCCTGGACCTGCCCGTCCTCGCCCAAAATGGCGCCGGAATAAATGGGACTCGTAACTCCTTGTTGTGTACTTGTTGCAGAACCTTGAAATCACGAGATACGTATGCAGTTTTGAAGCACATGGCGGGCGGGGACGAGAATTGATTGACTATTTCGACATCCGTATTGATATTAAGTTCTGATGTGTTATTGATTACTGTACTGTTGAAAGTTCGAATTAACGTCACCCATGGTACTTGCCCGCAAATGTATATCTAGATAATTTTATTGTAACTGGCCCTGTCGTATTTTAATTATAAAATGTACGTCCACCGATTCCGTAACTGTTAGACACCTTAGTTCTTGCAACCTAATGGCCCGCCCGTTACGTTCCTCTACAGTGTAAATGTCTATTCATCATATACGATTACAGTTTGCTCTGTGGCAGGCCCACGTGGTTATAGGCTCGTATTTGTATAATGAAATTTTCACAATAAAGGTTTTTAAAAGAAAACATGGTAGTAGTATATACATTGGTAAAGTTTTTAATAATAGTGACTGTTTTAGAATCATTAAAAGGCAAGTGAAATAAAGCAGACCAATTACATGAAGGGTAAAAGGTATAATACGAAGGAACGCAGTAAAGATAAATGGTCAAGGGCTGTTGTGTTTTCTATTCCTGCAACATAAAGTGATCGATAAGAATCTCATATTCAGGCGTATCGGCGACTAAGACAGCAGGTCGACCCTCTTTTGCTCAACGGCTCCGTCATGGGACGAAGAAACGCTCTTTTTCTCGAAAAAAGAATATATTTTACTTGCAGGACAGTTGTAAAATTTCTGGGAAAGTACATTAGCCTGGAACATTATAACATATATTTAAGAAAAAATAATGTTCGGAAGTAATGAAAAGCGTAATTTTTAGGTCATATGACCAAGCCTTTCATCATTACAATAAGAAAAGTAAAATGAACCAATGAAAAGTTTTATTAACAAGTCACATGACTTGTTATGCTTACGTTACGCGCTGCGCGCCCCGGATGACTTCCGGATGCGCTAACGCGGCGCGTCATATGACGCATTACGCGACAACGCAGGTCCAGAATATAGTCAAAATGTCTCCACCAACCAGCGGTCGGAACACAACCCCTTTCAGCAGGCTAAATAGTTCTGTTAAATGACAACAGAAGGGACAGGCAACAAGAACCATCAGTCAAAGAGGGGAGGGCTAGTTCTTCTCTACCGGGTTACATTGGGGCGCTACCGGAACTGATCGAATTGGTAGTCTACAGTGTTTCTGGATGTTTCAGACTGAAGCTGGGGTTAGCATGAGAGCAGCACCATTTCGTAGCTCCGTCGTGGTCATTCCGCAACCAATCATGGCAGCCGTTCTTTATCGTTATTTTGGGCGGGGTGGGTGGCGGAGCCGAGCTGTTTTGCAGCCATCATTGTGTGGAGTTCAGTTCATCTCACTAGTTTTGTATTTGTCATGAGGGGTTGTTCCTAATGTTTCTATTTTAGCGAGGTCAAAAAGAGATCCCATTAGTGGCCTACTGATTTTGCTCGATTCCTTTTCTTTTTTTTTACACGATTTTTCGTTATCTGCAAAGACTAAACAGAGTATTGCGACTCTGTGTTTGTTTGTAAATAGAGAATGAACCAAAGAGAACTAATTCTGAAACAGTAAATACTTGGATAACAATCAATCAAATGGAGAGAGAAGCAGGCACGACGGATTACAACGGGGGCAAAGGCCTGCGTTAACTACCTTTCACTATCTGCAAAGAGAGAGTACTCCTAATAGAAATGAGGGGGGGGGCACCATTCAAAGCAGATCAGTGTGCATAAACACGAAAATGTTTTCACTTACCACGTACTTGACATTCGACAGCTTATGATATTTGCTATTAAAAAACCATTGAAATTCACTGAAAAAACCATAGGTTATAGACCATATATAGTTAGGAATTAGCATTTACAAAACCTTGAAAATTCACTGAAAAAACCATAGGTTATAGACCATATATAGTTAGGAATTAGCATTTAAAAAACCTTATTTTACTCACACAAAACCATTGAAATTCCATATATAGTTAGTTGCACTAACTATATATTGCGCACCCGCAATCCACTGCTGATCATGTCACATATTACATCATTCATGACATGGTCAGTGACATCACTGATGACATCACTGATGACATCTCAAATGACATCACTGATGACATCACTGATGACATCTCATTTGACATCATTCTTGTGCTAATACGATAAACCTCTTCAGACTCTAATATAACCTTAGATACACTCAGTGTATACAGACACTCACACACTGCCACTCATCCATGGAGTTACTCACACACCCAGTCAGTCATGCAAAGAAACAATCTCACCTCCATTTCTTCAACTATACAGTTAAACACACCTTACTTATTGAAACATATACTAACACATATTTACTCTCTTATACAATCCCTGATACAAGTTCACAATGATCGATACAACCACTCACTCATTCAGTGGCTCTCATGCACAGTTATTTATATATGCCAACTCTCACATGTACTGTGTTTTACATATGTACTTACTATGACATGTAGCATTGAGATATCCATTCACTCATCAATACACTCATGCACACAGTCAACTGCCCATGTAGCTGTTTCCACATGCACTCTTGAACTCATACACCTAGTGAATAAACTGCTCACACATCTATGCATAGAGTCACACACCTTCCAGCCACCCCCACACAAACTCAATCTCCCATAGAAATACTTGGGCAACCAATTAATAACACATATAGCCTCTCGTATAGCTAATGATCAACACATGCAGCAGTTTACAGAACAACAGACATAATGATGCACAAATTAAGACAGTTTAGTCACTAACCCATGCATTCAGTGAGACACATTTAATCACTCACTCATACAGTCAGTCACGCACCTACTAAATCCTTCATCCAGACACTTATACATCCACTCATTCTTCAATATGTAAGACATATTTTAACTTTACAGAAACATACAGTCACTGGATGTTGTCATCAGTGATGTCATCAGTGATGTCATTTGAGATGTCAGTGTGTGAGTGTCTGTATACACTGAGTGTATCTAAGGTTATATTAGAGTCTGAAGAGGTTTATCGTATTAGCACAAGAATGATGTCAAATGAGATGTCATCAGTGATGTCATCAGTGATGTCATTTGAGATGTCATCAGTGATGTCATCAGTGATGTCACTGACCATGTCATGAATGATGTAATATGTGACATGATCAGCAGTGGATTGCGGGTGCGCAATATATAGTTAGTGCAACTAACTATATATGGAATTTCAATGGTTTTGTGTGAGTAAAATAAGGTTTTTTAAATGCTAATTCCTAACTATATATGGTCTATAACCTATGGTTTTTTCAGTGAATATATATTTATAGAGAGAGAGAGAGAGAGATATTTCTGGTCCTCGATATACTGATCATATTATATAAGCTGTCATGTATTCAGGTAGGTTAGCATCAAATTTGCAGGCTCGACATGATGAACATTTAAAGAAACCTGATTTAGACAGCAGGCATGCAGGCACTCTGAGTGCTCACTCTACGATACTGTAGAGTGAGCCTCTGTTTGTTTTAGCCACAATTGCAAAAATGTGGTTCTCTCCTTCACTACTATCGATATGGGTAGGCTTGTCATCTAAATATATAATTATGGCTCAAACTCCCCTCAGTGTATTCCACTCTATATACTAAGGGGCCCATTAGGATGGCGGATGGAAATGTGTTCCGTCCGCCATGGTCGCGGCAAAATCACTCCCGACCGCACCGCGGAGAATCGGCAGTTGCGATTAGGATGTTTATGTCAAGAAACTCCAACCGCGGCGGACGGATCATAACAAACACCGTCTGTGGCGGACGGAGCACACCAAAGACCGCCGTAAGCGGACGGTTCCAAAGAAACACCCTCCGCCGCGGACGAACATGACCGCAGGAACAGGCCAAACCGCCGCCATACCTGCAGAGGTTCTGGCTGCGCGATTAGGATAACGCCGCCATACCAACGGAACTCACCACCGTCCTCGACCGCCGTGGGAAACAATGCATCGCCAAACAGACCATGACTGCGGAAGGACCACACAAACACCATCCCTGCCGTCAAACCGATTACAAAATGGCAGACGGAAGTAAATGGAAAACGCACTAAACAGGACAACCAACCACCTGAAACACCCACCCCCAGGAACTACACGCCCCAATGACACCCCCCAAGCACCGAAAAATGCACCAAAAACACCACACCCACAGAACACCTGATTGCCAACAACCATTGGGACACCACCACCACACAGAATATAAAATGAATCCCTCCCACTACCACAGTCCTTTGCATCACAGCATAGCTGCAAGCAAGAACCACAAAACCACGAACAGCAGACACACACAAACACACATACAACCTGCACACAGACACACCCACCACACAAACACCCACAACACCATCCCTACACAACACACACCTGCACACCCCACCCCACCAGACACACACCTTGCCCATCACACACCATGGCACCCAAGAAAAACCCCAAGTTCACCGACAGTGAGTTGAAGGTCATGGTGGATGAAATCATCCGTGTCAAACCACATCTTTTCGGCACCCTAGTCCAGCAGACCACCTTGGCAACCAAAAACAACATGTGGGACAGGATAGTGACCAGAGTGAATGCGTCAGGGACCGTGCCAGGCACCAAACACGAGATCCAGAGGCGGTGGCACGACCTCAAGGCAAGGGTGAAAGGCATCAGGGTGAAGAACCACCTGCGGCCACACCACACTGGCGGTGGCACTCCCCCGGAGCCCATACCATAGGCAGAATGGGAGGAGAAGGTGCTGGGCATACTGCACCCTGAGAGCCTGGAAGGAATCGAGGAGGGACTAGAGGCTGGTAAGTACAAACCAATGACCACTATCACACTGCCATGGTCTGCCTTGCACAACTGCCAACACACATCTCCCTGGCCCCAATCCATGCATGTGTGCCACATAGTCACCCATATGTGAAGTCCTGGGCTCAAATGCACCCACCATGACCAAACACAAAAGTTGCCTCCTACGTTCCCAGCCTTGCATGTTGTCAAAGCAGCCAGCACCACAACTCCCAACAGTCCCCCATGTCTACAGGGAGGGTGGTGGTGGGTGGGGGGGGTGAGAGAGGTGGGTGGGGTGTGTGAGAGACCAGCAATACAACTCCCAACAGGCCCCCATGTCTACAGGGAGGGTGGTGGTGGGTGGGGGGTGTGAGAGAGGTGGGTGGGGTGTGTGAGAGACCAGCAATACAACTCCCAACAGGCCCCCATGTCTACATGGAGGGTGGTGGTGGGTGGGGGTGTGAGAGAAGTGGGTGGGGTATGTGAGAGACCAGCACTACAACTCCCAACAGCCCCCCATGTCTACATGGAGGGTGTGTGACCGCCAGTCCTGGCTGGTCACACACCGCCACTCCTGGCCGGTCACACACCGCCGGTCCTGGCCGGTCACCCACTGCCAGCACACGGTGGTGGGTGACCGGCCAGCACACGGCAGTGGGTGACTGGCCAGCACACGGCGGTGAGTGACCGGCCAGGACTGGCGGTGGGTGACCAGCCAGGACTGGCAGTGGGTGACCGGCCAGGACTGGCGGTGGGTGTCCGGCCAGGACCTGCGGTGGGTGACGCAATGTGACTGTAAGGGGGGTTATCAACTGCCATTTCAAATTGCATAATCAAATATATGTGTTAGCCTGCACCGCCCCCATGGAATGCGTGCAACGCCATAGCGGCGCCAGTGAGTGATTATTTTCAAATGATGCACTGTCGCGGTAGCGCGCACATGCGGTTGCCGGTGTGTGAACGTGACGGTCCGTGCACATGTAGCCAATGGGAACAGGTTACGCGGGGCGCGTAAGCGCATTCAAAAATAGAGGAAGCCGTGCACCGCCACACCAGGTCGAGTCATTGGCTCTTTTTGAATGATGCATCCATGGAAAACCAATTGCTGCTGACGTGTGCCACTGATATGAGCTCAGGGCCCTATTTATGTGTGAAGATCTTCTGCACACATTCACTGCTTCCAGCCACTGCTGCCTGCGACCGTCACCTCGACCTGCTGCTCCAGAGCTATCCAACAACTGCTGCCTGCGACCGTCACCTCGACCTGCTGCTCCTGAGCTATCCAACAACTGCTGCCTGCGACCGTCACCTCGACCTGCTGCTCCAGAGCTATCCAACAACTGCTGCCTGTGACCGTCACCTCGACCTGCTGCTCCTGAGCTATCCAACAACTGCTGCCTGCGACCGTCACCTCGACCTGCTGCTCCAGAGCTATCCAACAACTGCTGCCTGCGACCGTCACCTCGACCTGCTGCTCCTGAGCTATCCAACAACTGCTGCCTGCGACCATCACCTCAACCTGCTGCTCCAGAGCTATCCAACAACTGCTGCTGTTGTGCCACAGTCCTAGACCTTGCCATGCAGAGAGTGCGAGAGATCCGGTCTCGTCCCTTCACCGCAGCGGAGCTGGATGTCCTTGTGGACGGTGTGCTCAGCCACTATGAACGGCTCTACGGTGCACCCAGTCAGGTGGTAAGTGCAGTGGGTAACATGTTGGTGGGCATGAGGTGGTCACTGACTCCTGGCTTCTGCAAGCTTGGCGGTGTGCTGTGGGACCTTCACATGTGTTGTACTGAGCATGGCTGCATGATGATACCTGTTTCTACGATGTTTGTGAATGTCAAACTGTCCACTGACGTACCCCTCTTGTCTCCCATCATGGTAGGTCAAGCTGCACCTTCGCAAGGCAGTGTGGAGGACCATAGCACGTGATGGACGGGCAGTGGGGGTGTGCAATAGACGACACACACACTGCCACAAGCGCTGGGACGACATATCCAGGCTCAGCAAGAATGTTGCGGAGATGACACTGGGGATTATTCAAAAATCAAGCCGCCTTGCCCGACGCACCATGACCCCTCTGATGCACTGTATAATTGCTGTGACACATCCTGACCTGTCCGCCCGGCTGAGAGGGGATCAACAGCAAACTAGCGGTAAGCAGACTGTATGTGTCTGTAACTTGTGAGTGCATGCATGTATTGGTGCTCAGACACAGTTGTGACATCCGTGGTGCGTATGTTTTGCAGCTATTGCATGTTGGTGCCATTAGCGGAGTGAGCATTAGCACCCATGTCCGCCAGGTGGACATGCCAGTTGATTTGTAGTTGAGGGTTCCAGGACATGCCGTTGAGGTCTGTGGTCCCATGGCATGACATGTGTGGTGGTCCGCATGCACTTGCCCTGTTTCTATGATGTACATGTTTCACAGGCACCCCCGGTTCTTTGATATGAGGATGTCTGGTAGGGGTGGTTCGTGTGTAGGATGGGAGCTACATGTCAATCGACTGTAAGGAAAGGTGTAAATTTGTAACCTTCAGTACGTGAGTCTGGCACTTCGGTTAACAGCTCTTCCCTCTCTTCCAGCTTTGGCCTAGGGCACTGACACGCAGACGACGGAGATGAGTGGTGGCAATGCATCCAGATCCGAGATGACACACACGCAGATGGACACTGAAGGGGGCATCCCCGGAGAGGGGGACAGAACTGTCCCTGAGGACTCACATGTGGAGACACCATCGTCCTCATCCTCAGACAGTGTGGGTGAGTCAGCACAGTTGTCACAGACAGGGAGTGGGCAATCAACACCTTCAGTCGGTACACAGCACACAGGGCCCACACTGCCACCAACTGCAACAAGCACTGCTCGTGCTCGCCAGAGTAGGGGGAGCAGAATTGCCTTCGGCGCAGGCACTGCTGCCCCTGCCCCTGTGCCACAAAGTGCTCTTTGTGCTGAGGCTGTTGATCTGCTGCGACAGCTGTGTGTAGGGCAGACCAACATGATCAATGCATTCCAAGACCACAATAGGAAGTTGGTGCAGGTGGTAGCATTCATGGAGGGGATGCATGGCGATGTTGCTGGTCTCCACAGAACAGTTCAGTCATTAGCAAACACTGTGTCTTCAGCCATTCTTCAGTCGCATGGACAGGGTGCTGCTTCTGTTCCCCCATCCACACCACTAGATGTCTCAGGGGAGAGTGAAATTTCAGACCAGGTGTCATTTTCGGGGTATGGCACTAGAAGCAGCCACAGGCAGCAAGGCAGGGCACGGAGGGCACAAACACCATTCCCTAGGACAGGGAAATCTTTCACACATCACGACATGAGCTACACTGGAGTTGACACACATGATCCTCAAGGGGTGTTGGGGGAAAGTGATTCACATGTAACAGACACATCTCCCTCAAAAGTTACTCCCAAGGCAAGGGCACCTCCCAAGTCCAGGGACACTCCCAAGGACAAGGACACTACAAAGGAAAGGGCACCTCCCAAGTCCAGGGACACTCCCAAGGACAAGGACACTACACAGGAAAGGGCACCTCCCAAGTCCAGGGACACTCGCAAGGACAAGGACACTACACAGGAAAGGGCACCTCCAAAGGCCAGGGACACTCCCAAGGACAAGGACTCTACACAGGAAAGGGCACCTCCCAAGAGCAGGGACACTCCCAAGGACAAGGACGCTTCAAAGGAAAGGGCACCTCCCAGGAGCAGGGACACTCCCAAGGAGAAGGACGCTTCAAAGGAAAGGGCACCTCCCAGGAGCAGGGACACTCCCAAGGACAAGGACGCTTCAAAGGAAAGGGCACCTCCCAGGAGCAGGGACACTCCCAAGGACAAGGACGCTTCAAAGGAAAGGGTACCTCCCAGGAGCAGGGACACTCCCAAGGGCAAGGACACTACAAAGGAAAGGGCAACTCCCAAGAGCAGGGACACTCCCAAGGACAAGGACACTTCAAAGGACAGGTACACTACAATTGACAAGTCTGATTCCAGGGACAGGGCACCGCCCAGGGATCAGGGACATTCCAGAGACAGGACACCTCCTACGTCCAAGGCACATCCCAGGGCCAGGGGTTCTCCCATGGACACGAGCTCCATCAAGGACAGGCATACATCACCCCTGGCTGCCCTGAGGCTGATGTTGTTGAAGGAACGTAAAACACATGTGTCAGCAGTGGAGTCCCCACATACCTCAACTCCCATCCACACCCCGCAGAAGCAGAATAAGGAGTACACTGTAGTTGCATCCCCCATTACACGTGAAGCAGAGGGCAGAAGGCAGGGCCACAGCAAACCTCAAGCAGGCTCCAGCACGTCCCCAGAGAGCAGACCAGCACAAGCACATGATCCTTCTTTGATGTCTGATGAAGCCACAACACTTACCAGTCCAGTCATGTCCAGGGTGCCCCTGCATTTCACAAAGAAATGGAGACACACACCAGTGAGACCTGAGCACCCCAATGTTGCTCCAGTACAGCTGTCCCCAGCTCCCAGAGCCACCCTGCCTCCTGGCCCATACAGCCCTGTGGCTCATCATTTCAGTGGTCCTAGTGGGTCAGCTGCCGTTCACTCTCATGTGTCAGATAGTGGCACTGTGTCTGTTGTTCGCTGTCATGCATCATGTAGTAGCACTGTGTCAGTTGTGTCCTCTCCTGTTTCAGGTACTGGCACTGTGTGTGTCAGCCACTCTCATATGTCAGATGCTGGCATGGTATTTGTCGGTCAGTGTACAGGGACATGTCCTGGCAGTGTGTCTGGGTCTATGACTCATGTGTCAGTCACTAGAGCTGTGGCTGTGTCTCACACTCCTGTTTCTGGTGCTGGCAATGTGTCTGGGTCTATGGCTCATGTGTCAGTCACTAGAGCTGTGGCTGTGTCTCACACTCCAGTTTCTGGTGCTGGCAATGTGTCTGGGTATATGGCTCATGTGTCAGTCACTAGAGCTATGGCTGTGTCTCACACTCCTGTTTCTGGTGCTGCCAATGTGTCTGGGTCTATGGCTCATGTGTCAGTCACTACATCTGTGGCTGTGTCTCACACTCCTGTTTCTGGTGCTGGCAATGTGTCTGGGTCTATGGCTCATGTGTCAGTCACTCGAGCTGTGGCTGTGTCTCACACTCCTGTTTCTGGTGCTGGCAATGTGTCTGGGTCTATGGCTCATGTGTCAGTCACTCGAGCTGTGGCTGTGTCTCACATTCCTGTGTCTGGTGCTGGCAGTGTGTCAGAGACGACTAGTTCAAGCATTCCACCAGATTCTGTGCTGTGAGGTGTAGCTCCCATCACTCACATGTAATTTGACTTTGTGTCTCGATTGTACATTGTAACCACCCTTGCATTGTTACAGTCCTTGGGCCGGGGCGGTTGACCCACGTACTTGTGTTGCCTCTGCTGTACCTGTGCCTTGCCATGGACTGTTGATGCACTTTGCCCCTCTCATGTGCTGCTTCAGATGTACCTGTTCTGTGCCATGGACTGTTGATGTACATTGCCCCTCTCACGTGCTGCCTCTGATGTACCTGTGCCTTGCCATGGACTGTTGATGCACTTTGCCCCTCTCATGTGCTGCTTCAGATGTACCTGTTCCGTGCCATGGACTGTTGATGCACTTTGCCCCTCTCAAGTGCTGCCTCTGATGTACTTGCTCTGTTGTAAACACTGCCCTGTTGCTGTTCTGATACTGCATTGTGAGCTCATGTGCTGGTTCTGATATACCTGCTCTGTTGTAAACACTGCCCTGTTTCTGTTCTGATACTGCTTTGTGCCCTCATGTGCTGGCTCTGATGTACCTGCTCTGTTGTAAACACTGCCCTGTTGCTGTTCTGATACTGCTTTGTGCCCTCTCACGTGCTGCCTCTGATGTACCTGTTCTGTGCCATGGACTTTTGATGCACATTGCCCCTCTCACTTTCTGCCTCTGATGTACCTGTTCTGTGCCATGGACTGTTGATGCACATTGCCCCTCTCACGTGCTGCCTCTGATGTACCTGTGCCTTGCCATGGACTGTTGATGCACTTTGCCCCTCTCATGTGCTGCTTCAGATGTACCTGTCCTGCGCCATGGACTGTTGATGCACATTGCCCCTCTCACGTGCTGCCTCTGATGTACCTGTGCCTTGCCATGGACTGTTGATGCACTTTGCCCCTCTCATGTGCTGCTTCAGATGTACCTGTTCTGTGCCATGGACTGTTGATGCACTTGGTCCCTCTCACATGCTGCCTCTGATGTACCTGTGCCTTGCCATGGACTGTTGATGCACTTGGCCCCTCTCATGTGCTGCCTCTGATGTACCTGCTCTGTTGTAAACAATGCCCTGTTCCTGTTCTGATACTGCATTGTGCCCTCTCATGTGCTGCTTCAGATGTACCTGTTCCGTGCCATGGACTGTTGATGCACTTTGCCCCTCTCACGTGCTGCCTCTGATGTACCTGCTCTGTTGTAAACACTGCCCTGTTGCTGTTCTGATACTGCATGGTGCCCTCATGTGCTGGCTCTGATGTACCTGCTCTGTTGTACACACTGCCCTGTTGCTGTTCTGATACTGCTTTGTGCCCTCATGTGCTGCATCAGATGTACCTGCCCTGTGCCCATGCTCTTGGGTAGTGTACGATTATACCCCTATTCTGTTTAATAAAGCAAGTCAATCATGTGTCGTGGTTTGTCGTTGTCATTCCTGGTTGTTTACTTGAATTGTTGCTATATTGGTGCGATCGTACATGCAGTTTGTCAAACATGACACTCCCACTCCCTACATCACAGCCCTGGGAGGTATTCCCCATCCGACAGCAAGTGGTGTATTGGCGTACCTGCGTCGTCGTCGCCGATGGGCCATGTCTTGCAGGTGGTGGTGCACGAAGAGTATCGGAAATGCGTGTAGCGCTGGATCCATGACGGCAATCTGCTCGTGGTGGGTATCTCTGCAATGTGTTGTATCTCCGCTGTGGTGAATCCGCCGTGTTCAGGCAGGTTGTTTTTCCGCAGCGATTTGATATGTGTTTTCCGCCATCGTGATTTAGAGGACGGTCGGAGACGTCATTCCGTTCAGCGGTGTCTCTGGATTGGTTACGTCCGCCGCCGGGTCGGGTGAACTTCCGCGGCGGTGCGTGCTCTTCCGCCGCGTATGGACTTTTGACAGTGTTTCCCATCCTAATACCCCAGGCCAGCGGTCGTCCTTCCGTCCGCCATCGTAATCGACCCCTAAGTTTTGTATTCTGTCAGTGACATCTTTCATTTCATGTTTTGGAGAGAATGCGATTAGGCACAATTCCTCATATGCATTTGCATCTTTCTCATTTTGTTTGGCTGCTTTTTCACATCCTCTCACAATAGGCTAACATTTATTACTGCCAAACCTATCTTTTATTCCATTAGTCCTATTTGTTTTGCATTGCATTAATCAAACTTGATCATAGATGGAAGGTTTCTCAACGAGAGTGGTCACGAGCATACGCTACCACTCACAATGAGAAATCTGACCACCCTCGTTGAGAAATCTCGGCGGGAGGTTGATTTTCTATGCATGCGCTTGCCAACTTGATGTTGTGTGCAAAGGAGGAAAAATCTCACTCTCGCTCGCCAACTTGGCGTTGATGAATGCGAGGGAGGAAAAGAACTCCAGTACGCTACGTGAAGTGTCGTTTTTCAGAACTCCTCAAGCTCCGCCTAATGTGGAGTGCGGAAAACTCAGCAAGTTCCAGAGCACAGTTCACTACTAAGACTAAAGTAAACACCTCTATTCAATCACAAAAACATATGCATATATGTATTGCCATTGTTAGAAATTGAGTCTCTAGTTGGCAGACGTTTGCACCCTGTCCAAGTAGGGACCACAATCCTAGTCAGTGTAAGCTAGACACATACTTCAAATGAATTTGTGCATACCTTTTGGCAGTTTGGCACAGAGCAGGCAATGCTTAACTTAAGAGGCAATATTTAAAGTATTTGTGCAACACACGCACACACAGTAACACAATTAAAACAACACAAAAAGCCTCAAAACACGTTTAGAAAAATTGAAATATTTATCTGTTAAGATAAGACCAAAATCACAAATATGCAATCCTTGGAAGTCAAGATATGAATTTTTAAAGAATAAATGAAAAACCAGTGCTTAGCAGTAAGTCATAAAATTATCTGGATTATTAATCCACAGAGATCCACATACTAGTGTTCACAAACATCTACAGATCTGAATTAAAACAAAATCACATCTGATTGTATGATGGTGCTTTATCTCTGTTCATCAATTTTGTGTCTGTGAATCCAAAGCCAGATTGGAGGACCTGAAGCCCTCTGAATGAACGGTCACAAAATGAGAAAAAGGTTGCAGCTGTTATTACCTGACTACAGGACATAGTCCAAGAGTCCGAAGAAAAACATTGAAAAGAGACAAAATGAGGAATTGATAACATATTCTGATGCCCTAGCACTGGGCGGGTCTAACATGCAGCCTAGGTGTAAGGACTGAACTGCAGTCCACCAGTGGAGTTTGCAGAGTTTTGCCATCTCTGCCCTCCTCTGGGAGTACATATTTCAGCGAAAAACTCCAATCCTGCAATGTTGTGGGGGTTGCCTCCCTCACCTACCCTTACACACAATGCAGTCTAGGGAAATCTTTGTTTTCATGGGTCATATTTTGTGAGGAATTTTGGCCATTTCAGAAATGTTATCAAAGGACTTAATTTAAGTAATGAGCTGGGCCTTGTTTTTCATGGTAAATGTATAACTAGTAAGTACTATTAGTTAAAAAGAAAAGTTAGGGTTAAGTCAGATCTGCAGCAACGTGTCATGGGCCCTTGTACAAGAAGATAACAAGACACCTGGCTGCTGTTTGAACTGCAAAATTTAACAATAACCAGAGTTTTTACCTCCATGCCCCAGGGTCCCGGTGCACTGCACCTGCTGCACAATGGAAGCTATGGCCCTATTAAGGCATCTGACAGATATAAAGAAGTTGAAAGCCGGCTGCAAGGAGTGAGTGTTGCAGCATGTTAGGAGAAGAGCTGAAAAGTTGGATTTGGTTAAGCATCCAGAGGGTCGGGGTCAGAAATACACCATGCCTTTGTTGTACAAAACCAGCAGGGAGCAAGGGCTGCTCACACCTAGTGAATAAGACTGCAACTGGCACACAGTGTTCCCATGAATTCAGAGTGGCATGACTGAAGGCGCCCTCCTGAAAACAGTCTTATGGCCTGCGGTCTCTTGAAGTACTCGGGGCAATAGGAGACTGCGTGGCAGCCTCTGAATGGGTCTGTGGTGCTCCTTGGACCCCCAACAGGAGTTAAAGGAGGAAGAGTGATTAGGGCCAAATACCAATGAGGTAAGTGGGTGGCGGCACATCGCAAAGTGATATAGGCACTAACGAAAGCGGTGGGCGGATGCTGGTGATGGGAGCCGAGTCGTCGACCTATGGAGGTGAGTGAGGCCAGCGCACGCCACCCTACACCAATGGGAGACACTTGTACTGCTACCTTCCCAGAATCTATTGTGGGCGCAAGATTGCCTTTACTGTCAGAAGGGGGAGTTGCCAGCCGCCTCCTTCGTAGGCAGAGCGGAACGCCATGGAATTCCACTGAGTTTTTATGCAACTCCACGGAATTCCACATAGTCCAACTCTGCGAACTCTGTCCTCCCCTAATTTAGCCCCTGTTATGTCAATTTTGTAAGAAATGATTTTGCTGTAGGGTTGCTGCTGGATTAGCTTCAACCAACTTAAACCCTGAATTCTGCAAACTATCGCCATTGGACCATCAATGAACAGAAAGCACATTGGACCTATGATGAGTATCCTGCATGTTTCATGTATATGGAACTAGGGGCCATATGTAAGTAAATCCCAAATACCGTTTCTTAAATACCGAATTTTAACGAATTTTACCGAATCGGTAATACGAAATCGGTATTTGGGATGTAGGTAATAACTCGGTAATGATTACCGAATCGGTACAAATGGGTAAATAAATACCGAATCCCCAACACCGATCGGTAAATTTCGAATCGGTAAATGCCGAATCGGTAAATTCCGAATCGGTAAATACCGAATCGGTAAATACAGAATCGGCTATTCAAAATCAGAAAAACCCCAGGATTCAGCCAATCCGGTGCAACCACCCCTCCTCCTAACCAGGAAGTGGCCACACCCATGCAGGTGCAAGCAATCTGAAGCTGCTGGAGAGGCTGTGAGAGCAGAGCAGAGCCCTTGAGCCACTGGAAAACTTTACTCCTGGGAAAGTGAAAAAATGGCAAACAAAGACACTGAGAGGGAAGGTGCAGAGAGGAAGAGGAAGATTAAATTCAGCACCATGGAGCTGCAGGTCCTCGTAGAGGAGGTAGTAAAGGAACACAACTAATTGTTTGGGAAGCAGTCCCTGCTGGTGGCAGAATCTGCCAAAAGGAAGATTTGGCTGGCAAAACAGTCAAAAGTTAATGCCATCAGAGTGACCACATATGAGACTGATGACCTGACGAAGAGGTGGTGCGACCTCCGGAGCTTGACGAAGCGAAATATGGCTGAGCTCCACAAACAGGCAAACCTGACTGGAGGATGGAAGAACAGGGCACCTGCCCTGACTGAGCTCGAGGAGCTGGTGAAGTCCACCATCGAACCAGACAGCGTCTGTGGTGTTGGAGATGCAGACAGATCAGCCCAAGCTGCCACCAGAAAAGGTAAGAAGCATGCACAGCAATCACCCCCACTCCATCCCCTTCCCTTTCCCCTTCCCCTATGTGGTAGTGTTAACCCCACTCCAGTACAGGTTGCAATATACACCAGCAATGCATTACGGGAGATGTAGTCATTGAAACACCTACCATGTCAGACAGCACACCAAACAACAAGGCATGCGACACACATCAGTGATAAGCAAGCTTAGGCAATAGCGTGTCAGAGATCAGAATTTAATTGTATAAGCAGGGCTGCAGGACCACAGAGCTAATGTATGAATTTGTGTCCACAGGTGAGACATCTTGCAGGCGTACCAAGGAGAAGGAAGGCAGTGCACAAGTGCAGGGAATACCACACAGGAAACTGCTGCACCAACAGCACAGCCAGCCTCCCAAGACCTTCCAGCGTCACCACAACTGCAGGCTTCCCCAGAGCGTTTTGGCTCACCTCTACTCCTGTCCTCACCTGAACTGCTTGCGTCACTGGCTGCCACAACACCTGCAGTCCAAAAAGCAAGAGGCATGTAGTTGCCACAGTAATGGAAATAGAGTCATCAGCAGGAGACACAGTGGGGGGGTTATACATCAACCATGGCTGGTGAGGACAGCAATGCCAATCAGTAGTCCAGCACCTAGGGGGCCCACACAGGTGCCAGACGCCGCAGGGCCAGAGACAGCAGTGAATTCCAACATGGTGAGGGTCCCTGTGTCTTCTGTGGACTGGAGTCTAGCATGGTTAAAGTACAGAGCATGCAGGGGAAGGCCATCCAGTCGGACCAAAATGCCAGATGAGGCACCTGAATGAAAATATGACAAACATTGAAAAGGGCATAAGCTCAATGGTGGAGGGAAGTAGAGAGATGGCTGCAGGCATGAGAGAGATGGCTGCGGGCATGCGGGACATGTCCCAGTCTGTGCTGCTCTTGTGCAGCAAGCTTGACCAGGACAGGGCAACAAGGCGGAAGGAGAGGCAGCGGGCAGAACAACACACAAGGTCAGTCAACCTCCTGGCCACTGCCACTTCCCTGCTTTGCAGGCGATGCGTAAACATGCAGGAGGGACTGGCACACAGCAGCAGTGAAGTCTCCAGGGGCCTTGTGAGGGTGACAGGTGCTGTTGAGGTGCTGCTGACTGCGCATTCGGCACATACTGTTGCTCTGGATGTGGGTGAGACCAAGGAGAGCACCAGTAGGAGCAGCATTGACAACCCACCCTATTACTGACACACGGAGGAGCAGCAGGCTCCATGGGGCTGCCACTGCCCACACACCCAGTGAGGACAGCCAGTCAATGTCATCCGGCACCGGTAGGCGTGGCCGCAAAAACTAATGCTGCCCACACTCCCTGACCTGCAATGGGTGAAGAAACCCAGGACTTCCAGAATGGATGGCTACAATTGGTCTTCCACATTTGTGCCTTTGTGTACTGGCGTAGTGCCAAAAAATTAAACCTAGGTTGTGTACATACTACACCTGGCTGTGTCTCCTTACTTACTTAGAAATAGTTGTGTGTGATCTCTGCCGTCTCGGTCTCCCATCTGTTGCTGGCACCATTCCTGCTCTGTTGGGCTCAGGCTATGCAAATTCATCTTCGTGGTCCTCATAATCACTTAATTTCACTTCTGTACCTTTCTTTGTAGCAAGGTTGTGCAACATTGCGCAAGTTGCAATGATCTTACAGCAGTTGAGGGGTGAGTACTGACGTGCGCCTCCGCTTTTGTGGAGGCAGCCGAACCTGCTTTTTAACAGCGCAAAGGTGCACTCCACAACGTTGTGTGTAGATTTGTGTGCCGCGTTGTATCGTCTCTCACTCGAGGTTGATGAGTTCAGGTAGGGAGTGAGAATGAATGATCGGACGGCATATGTGCTATCGCATATGTGGAAAAGAGAGAGCCATTAATCACATGCACAACAACACCTACATCTGCAGTATCTATCAGGGTGTGTCACAGTGTTTTACCTAGTAGGTATCCTTCTCCGAATTCTCCCGCTGTCATGCGTGTGTAGATCCCACTGTTCTCAAAGATGTTGGAGTCGTGAGTTCTTCCTGGGAATTTGGCTACAATGTCTGTGATTATGTTGTTGGCATCACAGATTACCTGCACATTTATTGAGTGGGTAGACTTTCTGTTCCTGTAAATGTACTCTGTGGCTGCAGTTGGGCAGATGTGTGTGCCATCAATGCAGCTGATAACATGTGTGAAGTTTGCCATTTAGTAGAAGTCAGTCTTGGTCTTTAGCTGTTCCGCATGTGTGTCAGGGAAGCTGATGTAATGATGCATTCTCTGCATAATGGCCTCCAGGAACTTCCTGAAGAAATGGGACAGGCAGCTCTGGGACACCCCACCTATCGCAGCTATCACCCCCTGGTAACTCCCGGATGCAAGCAGGTGTAGGCTACAGAGCACCTGGACATGTGGTGGTATGGCGTGCGCCCTTGGTGCTGGATGCTCCAGGAGTGGATGCAGGTCCCTTATCAAGTCCAGGATGGTGTGGGGGTGTAGCCTGTACCTTTCATGGATCTCTGCCTCAGTGAGTTGAAAGAGTGTGATCCGCTGTCTGTAGACTTGCAGAAGGAGAGAGACTCAAGGGAGCACCAGAGTAGTACTGTATCCGGAATCAAGGAAAAACTGTAGCACTGAAGAAAGTGATAGTCCAGGAACAAGGAATAGCAATAGCTCTGGAATCAAGTAATCAATGAAGTACTGCAATCAGTGCTAATTCAGGAATAATTAATAGCTTGTTCTCTGGAATCTACGTAGCAAAGCCAGGCAGTGCTAGTTCTGGAAACAGGAAATAGCTACAGCTCAGAAAACAAGGGGTCAAGAGAGCACTGCAAGCAGTACAAATCAGGAACAAGAAATAGCTGCAGCTCAGAAACAGGAACAAAGAATAACTATAGCTAAGGAACTAAGGAAACAAGGTAGTACTGCAGGCAGAGCTAATTCAGGCACAATGGGTCAGGAAGTCTGGAAACAAGGATAAAAGAAGGTCTGGAAACAAGGGTCAGTCTCAACAGATCACAGCTAGGAACCAACCCTGACTGAATGGAGCTGGGGTTTAAAATAACTCACAGTAATCATGTGCATCCGGTGTGAGCAGGCTAGGGGCAGCCAGCCATAGGTAAACCAAATTCCTCCACCCATCCTTGGCCTGCAGGGGTGGAGATGAAGCAATGAGCAAGGGAATATAGGTTATGGAGTTTCCAGCATGAGCAGACTGGCTTCCACAAAACTTGGAATGGATTGGGAATGGATGGCAATTCCCAAATAGTGTCCAAATAGCTGGAATTCAGGATATGCATTCAGGGGAGTGTCTGGATGTTTATTAGAATACTGGAAAATTGTACTCTGCAGTCCCCTGGTGGTGGGCAAGAGAGCGCAGGGAACGAATCATGACAAAAACGGCAGTCCCTCCTACAGCACAGCAGATCGTCTTCCAGGCAGAATGTCCTTGGTTTCAGCAAAGTTCTGATTTTTGAGGGAGACATCAATTAGGCCTTTGAAGATCACAAGGTGCCTGCCTTTCCTGCCCTGTCTCCAGACTTACTACAGGGGTTATGCAGCTCTTTGTATGGGGACAGGCACAGCCCTATTCAGGTGCAAGTGTCAGCTCCTCCCTCCATATATACCTCACAAAGGCCCATCAGCCTAGTGATGGGCAATCAGGATGCAAATATCACACCCCAGCTCCCTGTTTGTGACTGTCTGGAGGGAATGCACCAAACAAAGCTGCCACCCAACCCAGATGTGTATTCAGGGACAGGCAAAGGCACAGAATGGTTAAAGTTGAAAAATGCTAACTTTCCATAAGTGGCATTTTCAGACCTACAATTTAAAATCCAACTTCGGCAAAAGTTGTGATTTTGAATTGTGAGTCCAGTGACACCAAACTTCATATTTCTATCTGCTCCCAATTGGAAATTACACTTAAAACGTGTTTAAGGTAATCCCAATGTTAAGCTTTGGGCAAGATAGGCTGTGCAGTAGTGAAAAACCAATGTAAGAGTATTTCACTACCAAGACATGTAAAACATAATAAATATATGTCTACTTTTAAGATACACAGGACCATGCCCCAGGGGCTACATAGGGGATACCTTAGGGGAGACTTACATGTAATAAAAAGGAACGTTCACATATGGGAAGTAGGTCAACTGTCAGTTTAAAACTGCACATACAGGCTCTGCAATGGGAGGGCTGAGCCATGTTTAAAGGGTTACAGAAGTGGGTGGCACAATCAGTTCTGCAGGGGCGATAGTAATATTTAATTTACAGGTTCTGGGCATATACAGTGCACTTAACTAGGGACTTATAAGTAAAATAAATATGCCAATTGTGGATGAGCCAATGTTTCCATGTTTAGAGTACAGAGCGTACTCTTGTAAGCACTGGTTAGAAGTGGTGAAGTGCCCAGAAGCCTAAAGCCAGCAAAAATTAAGTCAGTAAAACAGGAAGTCAATCTGCAAAAAGTCAGTGTGTGTCCCTGCAGAAAGTGCCATTTTCAGCAGAGCTCAGACCCAATCCAGCAGTCAACCCCATGCTACACATGGCTGATGAATAAAGGCAATCTATAATAGATGGTGACTTTCCACTGCAGGTTGACCACATTTTGTGGCCATATTAAGTACCTGCTGCCAACTTTTCTGCACAGAACAAAATGCTGTTGCAAGAGGCAGTGAGGCTGGTTGCACACCAACCGCATTTTGAGCGAAGAGCCTTTCTATTGGCGAGGACCTAGGAACAACTCACACTGCACACTGTCAAAGATCGTGGTAGGTTGAGCACACAAAACTGTTGCCCGTGGTATATGATTAAAAGAAACCACAAGTTCACTGGATACTACCCTAAGGTTAAAGTGAAGTTATGGCTAGCTTTGGTTATACCAACTAAACATAGGTATATAAAAATCAAAAATTCACTGAAAAGAACAGCTAAAGTGAAGCCATGATTACAATTCAAACCTAAAAAAACACCTCAATTAACAAGCTATGGGTAAGTAAAGTAAGCATACATTGTGCCCCATCACACAAAGAATAGACTCTTCAATGTGATGGTTATGTTGCCACATTTTTTAAACCCCTTAATGATCCATGCAGGTGCATGCAGGATACCTTTCAGCAGAGCACGGATAGTTTTTGGGATGCCATTGAGCAGATCATTGTATTCAACTGGATGGGAGATGACAGGAACTTAAACTGTTGTCTGAAGTCTTCTCCTGAGAAAGGAGGTTTAATTGTTTCCAGGAGAGAGAGCTGTGAGCAGTCTTCTTGGCAATCTGTTCTCTGAATGAGAGGTTGGAGCTGAGGGTGAATCTGAGGGATTTTGCCTGTTCAGTTAGTCGGGTGTGAAGTCACTTAGGTTTACACTGGATAGCCTTATTTAGTCAGAGAATGTTGAGTGTCATTGGCAAAAATAAGAAATGTTGTCTTTGTGGGTTTTTGAATCAGCTTGTTTGTTAACATCCAGGTTTGGATGTGTTTGAATCAGGCTCTGGGTCACTGGATGTCAAAAGTTGAGGATATTTTGAGATAGAATTCAGTGTTGTCAGCAAAATCTCCTTAGACGTACTTGGGGTATATTCATAGTAAGAAGAATGCTGCATACAAGCACACGCATTGGCAGTGCACAAATAATCTTCTTTTTTTCACAACCTTTTTTATGCTTTTGGAACCATAGCGTGGACATACAAAAGGAGCAAAAGAGTAAGACACAACATTCAAAGGTATTCTTGCTGAAACAGGGGTAAAATCAAGGTTTAGTGGTACAAAACCATTGAGGACCTATTCATTCAATCTTCCGAATCCCGATCAGAGAAACCCTCAAGGACCTCCACCGCGGCTTGCCGGTACAAGCGCCACATTGGAAGTGCACAAATGATATTCTTTTTTTTTACAACCTTATTTATGTTTTTGTAACCGTAGCGTGGACATACAAAAGGAGCAAGACAGTATGACAAGACAATCAAAGGTATTCCTGCTGAAATAGGGGTAACATCAAGGCTTAGTGGTACAAAACCATTGAGGACCTATTCATTCAATCTTCTGAATCCCGATCAGAGAAAGCCTCAAGGGCCTCCACCGCAGATTGCCGGTGAAAGAGAGGTGGTTGAGCTCAGTCATTTGTCAGTTTGATATATGTCAGAAATGGTGTCCATATTGTTTACATTTGCTAACTGTGTCCCTCACAGTAGTGGTCAGCCATTCCATTGCTTAAACGGACCAAACCTTCAGCCGCCAATAGTTCATGGTTAGCGATGAGGCACTCCCCCTGTTCTGGGCTATCACGAGTTGAGCTGCCATAAGGAGAGGCATGATTAACTTTTCAACTACGGGGGAAGGAGAGGGTAGGTTCTCAAGATCCGTGTGCCCCCAAGAGCACCACCCGAGGTGTTCAAGGCAAGCTAATGTTGACAATGTTCTATATGGACACTAATACTTGCTCCCAAAAGGACCACAACTGAGGGCACTATCACCACATGTGTATACATGATCCCTTGGCAGCAGACCCCCTCCAACAATCAACAGGCATCCCATACATCACTTTTAGGCAGACAAGAGTTAAATACCACATTAACATAAGTTTAAAGACATTGACTTTATATTGATGGCAGATGGAGAACTTAATCCACCCTCTGCCAAATCAGAATCCAATCAGCCTCAGACAACGTGAGGAACAGATCCTGAGACCACTTCTTCTAAAGCAAACGGTCTGTGCAGGGAGCAATAGAGCCGAAAAAGGGCCCTATGTGTGTCACCGTCAGCTATAACGTCTTCCATACTTGTAGTCTCCCTCGTCCCGCCTTCTCGCACCTTAGGGCTTTCGGCCCAGTGGAGTAACTGAGTAAAATGATAAATGTGTGTGGGTCGAAGCTTAAAATCATTGGTGCATTTATCTCTAGTCTTGGGAGATCCACTGTGGTATAGTTGGCCAAGGTTGAGTGTGTCGCTCTACTCCAATGTCCAAAAACCGCCATCAGTCATCCCTGGAAGAAAGTCAGGGTTCCCAGCAATGGTGTCAAAGGAGTGGAATAGGTGGTAACCCAGTGTGGCCAGTATGGATGTGCCCCCTGCATGCATACCCAGGCCCAGAAATGGCTGGGAGCCCAGTTAGGGCCCCCTTCCTTGCATGTCTCCCACCATTTTTGCAGCAAGCTCACCAATATGAAATGGTTGGTGGACATTCAAATTGAAATATGCTCGGTACTGCTTGAAATGCATTGCAATTCTTTGAAATAAACTATAAAAACACAACTACCAAAATCTTTGACACAAACAAGCCCTAGCAAACCCTCTTAAACCTAAAAACGCAAAATATAAGCAAGTGTATGCACGAAATGCTATACAATTAAGGGTAATTCTTTCAAAATATGCAATACTTTGAATAGTTGGATTTCCTAGTGTACACTCTAATTTAAGTAAACATTTACTACCAGTAAATAATTACCAAACCATAACAAACAACATCAAAAACTATGACTACAAAACTCGTTTAGAACAACTTTCCTAGAACATGAGTTTTCATTTAATTCTTGAACTATTTTTATTTTAAACTACATGTTCAAGCATTCAACCAAAAAAAACGTATACTATTAACTACTCTTCCTAAATACAAAACCAAACAATTATAAAAAATGCAATTGAAAAAAATTGCTATGCTTCATCTGTCATGGTTTCTCACATTATCATAACTAATAACAAATTCAAAACATTTTTAAACTATACTTAAAACACAGAAACTCAAACACATATGCAAACATACACAGGCACGAACACACAAACACGTATGTTTCCTATAAAATAATTAAGACAACCTTGAAAATGTCAACTGAAATCGTTAATTGTACGTCTATAGAACCTATAGAGATAACACAGTTAGTGTATTAGTAAAAAAGGTTTTTTTGTTTCGAAGTGGATTAGTTGTGGTATGTTAAATTAGTGTTTATCGAGATCTCATGCATTTACTGTATTGTTTTGAAAGTGATGGATTCATTGTAGTGGATCAGTAAAGGGAAGAGGTTAATTGTCATTGGGGGTGATTGACATGTGTGCCTGTTAGTTGGGTGAACTGTATAAAGGAGTGAAGAGTTTTGAAAGTGTATTTGTTAGTCCATAATAGTTGGAGAGGTTTAGAATGAGTCACCAAGTAGACGAACAGGCAGAGGTTTAAATAGATTTTTTCGCTTTGTAAGTAGAAAAATATATACAGAGACATACACATACATCTAAATAGCAATAGCAATACGTATTCATATATACACACATTATATTTATGCTATTTTATGCCACCCATCACACTATATAACCAACCATACATATGTACATGTAGTAACATTTACAAGCCCAGACATTCCCATGTGTGTTGTTCAAAAATAAAGATATATTTTTTAATCTTAATAAATTGTCCGACATTTACACATGCCTTTCCTACAATTATTTTTACATACTGTGATATACATATATATACTAGCATAGAATAAAACTATAAAACCATAAGCACACAGTCATCTATGTATGTGTTATATATATCTTAGGACATACACATATCTGTTAAGTGTAAACATATAATTGGTGATGGTGGTATATATATGCAGTGAAACAAAATAGGTTACAGGGTTACAAGTTTTAGTTAGGCTCAGATTTCACTCATACAAAACCAGGGAAGGTCAGAAGTTATAGTTACCTGAGCTAACTATAACTTACACCCCTACAATGCCCTGCTTATGACCTAACATATTACATCTCTCATGGCATGGTCAGTGACATCCCTGATGACATTTCAAATCACATCTATAATGACATCAATCATCCAGTGAGTGCAAGAGATTTCTAAGAATATTTGAGCGTTAAACATATACTAAGCTACAACAAAAGTTTAATTAGTATACTAGGTGTACTACTAATGAGTGTTACAACTTTTGACATATAATATGTGAGTGGCTATGTGTATCCGTGTGTGAGTGGGTGTCTGAGAAAATCTATGGGTATGTGAGTGGTTGTGTGAGTGGCTGTATGGGTGAATAAGTGGGTGTGTGAGTAGCTGTGAGGGTGAGGGAGTGGCAGTGTGAGTTGCTGTATTGGTGAGTTAGTGGCTGTATGAGTGACTGACTAGGTGTGGAAGTGTGCTGTATGGATGAGTGAGCATTATTTGAGTGGCAGTTTGGTTAAGTGAGTTGGTGTGTGATTGGCTGATTTGGAGAGTATGCGTCTCTGTGAATGGCTGTATGGGTGATTGAACAGTTGTTTGAATACTTGCATGGATGTGTGAATGGGTATGTAAATAGTTGTGTGGGTGTGTGAGCAAGTGTGTGATTGGTTGTGTGGGTGAGTGAGTGGCTTTGTTGAAAGACTGTATGGGTGAGTGTGTGTGTGTGTGAGAGTCTGTATAGGTAGATAAGACCTTGTGTAGTAGCTGTATGGGTGAGTGTGTGCTGTGTGAGTGGGTGTATGGGTAAGCGACCAGTTGTATGAGTAGCTGTATGGGTGAGTGAGTAGTTCTGTAAGTGGCTGCATGAGTGAGTGGGTATGTGAGTGGCTCAATGGATGGGTAAGCGGATGTATGAGTACTTGTATGGGTCTGTGAATGGGTATGTGACTGGTTGTGTGTGTGTGTGAGCATATAAGAAGTTGTAGGGGGTGTAATTAGGCATGTGAGTGGTTCTGAGGATGATGTCATTAGTGATATCACTGACCATGACATGAGTTATTTGATATATGAGGTCATAAGCAGTGCATTGCGGTGCATCATTCATAGTTAGCGCAGGCAACTATAACTGCTGAATTTCACTGCTCATGTATAAGTGAAATCTGAGCCTAACTAAAATTGTTCCTGTAACCTTTGTTTTTTTCAGTGAATATCTGAGGTTTTTATAATTCTATTTCCTATCTATAATGTCCATGTAACCTTTGTTTATTTAAGTGAATTTTTAAGGTTTTTCAAATTCCATTTCCCAAACTCAACATCATTGTGGCCTTTGATATTTTGTGTGAATTTCCATTGTTTTCAACCAGTAGTTGCATTTGCAGAGTGAAGAGAAAGGGGATGGGCGTCCAAACAGCTCTGGGAGTCCTGCTGTATGGGACTTGCTGGAGGTAACAGGAGGAGTTCCTGGCCCCCAAGGACCTTCAGCAGCCAAGGGGGCTTCATCTCCCAACCAGTACTGCACCAGGAGACACCCTTGAAGAGTGTTGGTAAAAGTGGGCAGGGCCTATGATGACATCTCCGCAATCCCATTGTGTGGGACTTGTTGAATGTAACTGGATGGCTTGGTGGCCCCTAAGGACCCTCAGCATGAAAGGGGACTTCATCACCCAACTTGTAGCATACTAATTTAGGGAATGTGCTGGGCACTAAACGGACAACAATTTGAAGAAAAGGTGGCACACTAAAGAGGTTAAACAAATACTATTCCCACAACAATTTAATCCAATTTCGGGACGATGTTGGACACTAAACAGGAAACAATGACTATTTCCACTCCAACCTATACCAATTTAGGGAAGGTGTTAGACACTAACAGGGTAATATTGCCTATTCCTACTCCAACCTATACCAAATTAAAGAAGGTGTTGGACACTAAAAGGGTGACTTATATGATTCCCATTCCAGTATAAGGCACTTTATGAATGGATTTGGACAACAAAAAAATTATATTTACTATTCACACTCCAATATAACCCAATTCTGGGAAGGTGCTGACCACTAAAAGGGTGACATTTACTATTTCCACTTCAATGTAACCATATTGGGGGAAGGTGCTGGACACTATTGGATGGTATTTACTATTCCCACTCTAATCTAACCATATTGGAAGAAGGTGTTGGACACTAAAGTGGTGACACTTACTATTTCCACTCTAATATAAGGCTATTTGAATAAGTTGTTGGACGCTAAAGAGGGGAAATTTACTATTTCCACTACAATCAAAAACATTTTATATAAGGTAATACAAATTAAATATTGTATGCACTCACCCAATACTCAAACCAGCACATACAGACTCAATGACAGGCCTGAGACGTGTTGAAATGGCTACTTAAGTGGGTGGCACCAGCATTGCTGCAGGCCTGATAGTAATTTAATTTGCAGGCCCCGGGCACAAGTAGGGCACTCTACTAGGGACTTTTAAGTAAATGAAATATGCAAATTGGGTATAAGCCAATGTTACTATGTTTTGGGTATAGAACACAAGCACTTTAGCACTGGTTAGCAGTGGTAAAGTATGCCGAGGTTTAAGACCAGCAAAACACACAGTCAGCAAAAGCAGGAATTCCGAAGGCCAAAAGTTAGAGGGAAACCATGACAACTAAACCAGGTTGAATACATCATGCACAACTTGAGCTTCCCTTTTGTTGTCACCCAGAAAACCTTAGTGAAAAACATCCCTATTCCCCTAATTTACTCTTACCCATCTATAACTATATGTATTGAATCTGCCTAAACAATGTAAAGAAACTGAGAAAACTCAGAATTCTGCAAGCTTAATTAAATATTTTCACAAGTGCCTGAAGTATTGTTTTTTACCATTGATTAGTGGAATACCCTTGTTCTCTTTCTTGTGTTAGATTTGCAAAAGAGGCAGGCACATGCTTGGACTGTTTACATGTAATCCTCTTTATTACATTAGCTCATTCCAGCTCACCACAACTCTGGACCATGAGAGTCTACCCGAGCCTCACAATAGAAGGTCTGGGAGGAGGAGGAAGACAGATGAGGAGTAAACCTCAGATTACACAAGATTGTTCATAGATTTGTAGAGCAATCACAATCAAAGTTACAACTGTTATGAGAACAGTGCCCTTTAACATGAGGCTTTGTGATAATATATGTGGTGTTCTGCAGTTGGAATCAAAAATCGTTTCAGCTCTATGTTCTTCGTGGACAATTTATTGAAAACTATTACATTTCCTAATAGTACCACCTACGAATAACAAGACTTACAAAGGCCGGAAGTAAGGAATGAGGCTCTACTTGAAAACACGTTATATTCAGTTGTGGAACTACTAGTGAAGTTGCGTTATTCCCAAAGATGAACTAAAATAAAAATGTCTAATCAAAGGAAGTGACTGTTGAAGATGTGGTACTCTAACAGTGTTGATTTTCCTCCTTAACAAAACTTTTAGACATTTACTTTACAGTCAAGGGTTACATGTATAATTAATAATTCTGCGCATAAGAAATAAATATAGCTTGGCATTTCAGAACAATACAGTGTATTTAGAGGCAATAAAGGAAAATAGGAAAAATGCTTTCAGTCCCAGCATAGAAGTACTGTATTCCATTGTGAAAGCAAACGCATTTGAATGGGTCTGCTGTGAGCGACACAAATTGAATCAGTGTATTTTCTAAACAGGTGCACAGTTTCCAGTAGAGGAAGAATACTTCCAGAGTTAGAATAAAGCAACCCTTGACGCATATTCAGTAATGTTGTGAAAATTAGATGCTGGAAGACGTTTTGCTCCTAGGAAGTCTTTGTTAAAGGATGTGAAACAGTATTCTAAAGTATACCCACATACAGAATCACTTTTCTGAAACTGTGTTAAATGAAAAGAGGATAATTGATTTCCCAGCCCAGCTTTAACATTTAATGCAAATTAATTAGTGCATAGGTTCTGATTATCTAGCTGGGTAAAATGTACAAAAATAAAACATCAACTAGAACGTAATTAACTGTTGCTTAATCCTGTTATTTGATTCTTGATTTATATATGGTGTATGGAAAAAAATCACAGTTCTTGATTGCAGATCATTAGTAATACTTTATTGTAGCATCGCTGAACTAGTGGGTCATAATTACCAATATTAAATTGCATGAAATAAGGGTGTCAAGACTGCAATTGTGAGCGAGCCCTCCAACCCGAAGTAATGGTTGTGGTGTTTCTCCTACTTTTGAAGTTTATTCTGATTGCATACGTAATTAAAATCATAGAAAACATTACAAGATAAAAGAACTCAAAAATATAAAAGAACTATGCCATACCAATTTAGAGAAAATGCCACAAACAGAGGAGAGTAAACATTATTGCATGATGTCGCTTAAATATGAAATACCTTGAAAAAACAAGAAACAAGAGGAATTTGGCAAAACAGGAACAGCGCATTTAATTAAACAGTGCGGCCAGGAGCACAGTCAAAGACATAGGGTCAAAGGACTGTCTAAATTTACAATTGGTCTAACATAGACATTAATACACTTCATTGAATGCAATAAGATGGTTCCCGTGATCTTCAGTTTGTAAGGAATATGTACCTCTGTCTTGGAGCCATAAACTAAGGTACTGGATGAGGAATACAGGTGGGCCTCGACATTGCATGGACACAATGCGACTAGTGGGTAACGTGTCAAGATTTATAGCATGGGGAGGGTGTGATCACTGTGTGTACTGTGTGGGATGTGTCTTAATTGGCTAAGTGTTCCTAATTTGGCATCTGACTTAATGGAGTTTTGGGAATGTGTGCACTCCTCCAGCCACGTGTGCTTTATTGGGGCCACTTTCCCTGGACCATTGTGTCATTACGCCTATCTGTTGGATTGATTTGGGATTTCCTATTTGCATGTTTGTCTGCTGGCCATGTGCAAACCCACCTCTGATCTGTCAATCAGTGAACTCGAGCCTGGGTCTCAAGGCATGCCTAACTACATATTTCTGAGTCAGGGTCAATGCGAATTCATAACCGGCGAATTTGTCAATAAATACGAGATTTTGTTTTTATACATGAATGTATCGTTATTCATATTGACATCAACGTTTTCAATATAAACAATGATTAGAAATAAGAGGAGTAGGAGCAGAGAACCCTCATTCATACTAGCATCAACAAAGAGGTCATGAGTGGGCTTAAACAAGTAAAAATAAAAGTGTGAATCCATATCAGTGCTTTCCACAATAGGAGGGCCCTGGTCCTACATTTACTATAGTCAAAGTGCAAGAAGTGCTAATACCAATTAGCCATTGGGTCAATTAAACAAGCAAGGGAAGGAGTCCTTGTGCCTTATAAAGTAAACATTGAATTTTAAACTTTACTTTCAAGGTCTGACATTTTGAGCATTGATGAGGAAGTTATCATGATAATAAATCTTGCAGTCAATTGGCACAAACCACTTTTCAGAAATTCTATGGCAGCAGTATAACAGGCCCTGATGCCCAATTGCCTGAAAACTGAAATGAGATTGGAGCGTCTAAGTGGAGATAAAAATGTGCACAGGTATGGAATGTGTAAAAGCAATACCTGATTATACCTGCAAACCCTGCATGAAACATCTTGGATACCAGTCAGGCTGCCATACGTATATGCTTTGAGTGGTATTAGGGTTGCATCTCAAGTGCAACAGTTGAAGCTTAACTTTAAAATTTATAGGAAGTGATAATTACATTAGAAGTGTTACTGGTTGATATAAAAAAATTTTAATCAGCAAATGTTAGAAATTGTTGCCTCTAGTTGGCAGTGGTATGCACCATGTTCAAAGTAAGGACCATTCCTTCTAGTGAAGATAAGGGGATTACACACCCAAGATAACCCCTGCACACCCCCTTGGTAGCGTGGCACGAGCAGTCAAGCCTTTCTCAGAGCCAATGTATAAGGTATTTGTTCATAACACTCACAGTAAAGCAGTGAAAACACTACAAATGGGCATCACACCAGTTAAAAAAAATAAAGTATCTATCTAAACAAAACAAGACCAAATCGACAAAAATCCAACATACACAACTCAAAATATGACTTTTAAAAGGTTTCAAGCAATTCTGTCCATGGAAATCTATAGATGTGTGATTTGTACACAAGGTATCTCATATATGTCAAAATCCACAAAGCAAAACAGACGCAGAGGAGCGAAGCATCGGAAAACAAAGCAATGCGTCCGTTCCTGAGTCCTTGGGGAGCGAATGCAACAGTTCTGCTGCATGCAGGAGAAGTGATGCGTCAAATTCAAACTATAGGGGGAAGTGGTGCATTGATTCCAAGATGGTCCTGGGCTGCGGGTGCACCGTCTGTGATACGTGGTGCACAGGCATGATGCACAGAAATCCATGACATGCTGGAGGTCAATGCGGCACCGGCAAAACAGGCACTGCATCGATTTCTTCAGCTGCAGTTCCATGATTGGTTGTTTTTTTTTAGCCTCACATCAGGACCTGGGTCGTAGTTGGTGCAGTGGCATGCTGAACTTGGCATGTGCCTGTTCTTTGGGCCACTGACAGGCTGGTTCCTTCTGCCACATAAGGCTGTACGTCAGGATTTTGTCCTGCACCGCAGTGCTGCATCAGTAAATACAGCAACAAGGAGAGAAAAGCATCATTTTCCGGCTTCCTAAGTTCTTTGTAGCAGGAACATCCTCTGAGGGCTCAGAGCTAGATTTTGCACCACAAGGTCGATCAGAACTCCCAGCAATGGAGTTCAAGGGAGCTGCAGGTGAACTCTTTGTGTCCTGGAGACTTCTTAACCGCGGCGCGAAGTCTGCCGCGATGCAGCGGTTTGAAAGAGTGGGCAGGGGCGTGTCGGCCAACAGACGTGTGCAGCACTACCGAGGTAGTGCTTGCGACTGCAGTTGACCGACACAAGCATCGAAGGGGTTAACAGGAGGCAAGCTCTACTTTAAGCCCTAGAGAATCTTCTTAAGCAGGATAACACAGCAAAGCAAAGGTCCAGTCCTTTCTACTGCCCACAGACAGAAGCAGCAACTGCAGACTAACCCAGCAAAGCAACACACAGCAAAGGGGCCGTATGCCTCCTTGTAGCTCATCACCTCTCCTTGGTAGGGTCCTCATAGTCCAGAAGTAATCTCAATTCCAGGGTTTTAGGTCTAATACTTACACCCCTTTTTCCCTTTGAAGTCTTTGTTCGGACTGTCTCTTGCTCAATAAAAACATTTCTGGCCTCCCTCGTCCAGCCACTCTACATGGGGTGAAGATTTGTGCAGGGCAGCCACAGTCTTTTCAGGTGCTAGTGGCACCTTCTCCCATCACTATCCCAATATGACTCATCAGCATATCTTGAGCACACCTCAGGTCTCTTTGTGTGTGTGTCCTGAATGAATTCACAAACTGCGCCTGTAAGTCTAAAAACAGACGGTGAATCCACAAGCAGGCAGAGGCACATAGGATGTTTAAAGTAGAAAATGCACACTGAAAGTGGCATTTTCAAACACACAATTTAAAAACCAGATTTACTAAAAGGAGTGTTATTAAATTCTGAGTTCAAGAGCCCAAACTCCAAATCTCTTGCTGGTAAATGTTACAAGGCAGCTCAAATAATAGCCTGTAGGATAGCTAGTCCCTGCAATGGTGTAAAATGAAATGCACATTATTTCACTATCAGGACATGTAAAACACATCAGTACATGTCCTACCTTTAACATGCACTGCACACTACGCATGGGAGTACCTTTGGCCTATCTTGGGGGTGACTTACATGTAAGAAAAGGGAAGGTTAGGGCCTGGCAAGTGGGGGCACTTTCCAGGTCAACAAGGCAATTTAAAACTGTGCATGCAGACATTGCAACCGCATGTCTGAGACACATTTGGAAGGCTACTTGTGTGGGTGGCCCAATAAGTGCTGTAGACCCACGAGTAGCATTTGATTTACATGCCCTGGAAACCCACAGAGAACTTTTCTGGGGATAATAATAATTTACACAGGGAGCACTTGTACTTTGGCACTGATCAGCAGTGGCAGAGTGCCCAGAGTATCCGAACCAGAACAAACGAAATCCAACCCACAGTCAAAAATACAGGAGGTAGAGGCAAAAACAGGGGAAACCACGCCATGGATGCAAGGTCTAACAGAAAACCTTTTGGAATTAATAATACTTAAAACCTCTTGGGCTGATAATGCCTTGCTTTCTTCATCAGTAATTTTGAGGAACTTTTCTGGTGCAGTGCAGTCTTCATGAGGGAGCTAGTTGATCAGAGTTTGCCGAGATCTGATTTCTGATCCTGTGTAACATCCTACAAGAGTCTTGTTGATAATCCCTGTTCATCCATTGTAAGCTTGGAGGACATAGATAGAAAGCTGGCATATGAAGCATCATTTTGAAGAGTGAGCAAGATTAAACTCAAAGTCAATCTGAGCTTGTACAGTACAAGCGCGGAGCTTAAATAAACACCTGTAACATTGACATTGTCCCTGTCAAGCCAGCTTGCAATATCTTTTAGGTACACAAATGCACCATATGCAAGTGTGGGCATCAATTTGCTTTTGATAGCTTTGTGAATTGCAGACCAGAAAGATTTTGAAGAAGACGGGGGAAAGCAAAGGTGATGGCCTTAGCTGATGTTGCCAAAGCCTCAATAGATGGTGTTGGAGAACTGCATTCATTAATCCAGACTCCTAAATACTTGATAGTAGGTGCTTTTTTGATCTTCTGGCCATTTATAAACCAAGGGCCAGATGTAGGTAGGCTATTATCGGTCGGTAACGGCTGAATTCTGCCGTTTCCGACCGGTAATAGACTTTTCCTATGTTGGAGGCTTTTTTACCGATTCGGTAAATAACGAATCGGTATTTACCGATTCGGTATTTACCGAATCATCCTTTACCGATTCGGTATTTAACCAATCAGTAAATGAGATGTAGGAAGCACTGTAAACAGTGCTTCTGGGCTTTAAGGATTCGTTATTTACCACCAACTATTAGTTGGTGGTAAATAACGTATTCCTATGTAAATGCAAATATGTGCATTTACACCTGTGCCATGTGACAGACATACATGCCCTTAGGGCATGTATGTGTGCCACATGTGCACACAAGCATTAATCAGGGGTGCAGCAGGGTGTCAAAGTGACACCCTGCCACCCTTGACTTTTTCCCAATTTTACTGAATCAGTAATTACCGATTCGGTAATTGACATTCATTCCTATGGGCCTCCAGGCCCATAGGAATGAATGGCAAATACCGAATCCGTAATTACCGATTCAGTAAATACCGAATCTTAACGATTCGGTATTTTTTACCGATTGATTACCTACATTGCATTTACCGATTCAAAAATACCGAATCGGTAAAATTCGGTATTTTCGAATCGGTAAATAAAAATTACCTACATCTAGCCCCAAGTTTCTTCTTTAGATCTCTTTTTACTGAAGACTAAGATCTAAGTTTTCGTTGTATTAATGTTGTGTTTATATATCTTCCAATATTTAGCCATGCATGTCAGGCTCTTTGAAGCCCAATTGCGGTTTGGTCCAGAAGTATTGTGACATCGGCACATGGTAACATATGTACCCCCTTCCCTTGCAAAACAGTTTACACTGCCAATGTGGTCAGGTTTATCCTAAAACATTGTCAAATAATGTAGGGTCACATATTGAAACGTGCAACACTTTTTGTCTAAATATATTGGCAAACAATTCACTAGATTTACGGGCAGTTGTGATATGTTACATACAAGAAATATAGAATTACATTATGGTAAGCCAAGCAAAGCTATGCTATCCTTAGGTTTGTTTAAGGTTCCAAAGAACATTTAAAAAAATAGGCTGGAAATTGCAGTTCAAAATAAGTCTAAAAAACATTGGATAACATGAAGTTGTTCAGAATTTAGTGTCCTTGTCATGATGCAGATTGCATATAACGTACACTTTTCCATTGACCTTCAAATTCCTTTCACACTTCCATCTTACCATTTCTGGTAGATTCTCAGTTTATAACACGGCTGAAAATGTAGAGGGACAGGATGGGAAAATGTTAATAAACACAAGTATCTCAGTACAAAGCCTAAGGCAGAAGAGGCAACTCAAACAGCATAGCTGCTGCTAAGGTTTTACAGGTCCAATTTAGTCAGACAGAAGTACTAACGTTTGGATACCTATAAAAGCGCAGGCAGAAGGGATACTAATCAAGAGATATGTCACTTATATTACAATAATCTTACAACCTCACATAGTGCAACTGCGTACAGTGCTAATATTGTCATAAATAATACAAATTCATATTATAAGCATACTAACCTATCAGGAAGAAGGATCAGTCCAACACCAACAGAATGATGTCAGAAGGTGAACAATACGAGCCCATAAATTATGTCAATAATCATTTTGACATATTCTGCAAATTCCTGTTTTTTGATTAAAGGTGTTAGATTGTGATTTTGAAAAAAAACACACGTTTGTCCCAAAATGCCATTCTGTCACCTTCAGTGAATACCATAACTGTATTGCCGTGCAACAGATTTTCATTTCAGTGAACAAATTAAACTTACATTTTAAAAATCGCCTCATATGTTTCTGAAAATACATTAATTCCATTTTTGACCACAAATATCAGTTTTCATTTTTGTAAACATGAAAATATTTGCATGCAAATATTAATGTCATTTGTTTCTAAAAATAAACAATTGATGTCCCTAAATACCAATGTTAACTTTTTAGTAGAGCCCATCATTTTGCACCAAGCACCAACATGTAGTTTTCTTCAACTGTATGCATTTTTTCTGCAAATACCAACCGAGCCAGAGCTTCCTAGGCACTTAAAGCACATATTCTTGACTGTGAAGAGCAGCTTAATGAGGTCACAAACCATGGTCAGGCAGATTTGTCGATCTATCATTAACACCCTTCACCCTACTTTACACGTTATAACCATCCAAAACTAGGGGCATATTCACAAGGATTTATTTCCGAATTATCCCTACTTTAACGCATCATAAGCAGTGATAGCATTAACACCCCATTTGCAAGCTGGTGCAAACTGTGGACATCGCCAGAATTCCTGTGATAACATCCCCAAAACATAACACCACAGCGGACACCATCAACTAATGCTAATGCGATGCAGACTAGGCGTTCCCGTGCAGAAACGCACAAAAAACAGCAACACCACTTTCACAACCAACTGACAGATCCGCGAGGCGAACCAAAAACACACAATAAGCCGTGTTAGCCACAGGTATTTAACACCTGCCTTAAGGAGGTGTAAAGCTGTACTACTACCTGCAGTAGGCAACGGAGCCCCGCACACAGCCACACCCAAAGAACGAACAACACCATGGAGCTACTCATCATGCAGCTCGGAGCCCCAACAGGACCACAACACCCACCACCACCACCGCCACCACCCCCAGGACCACCACCACCACCTGGACCTGGACCCGCCCCCCCCCACAGACCACCACAGAGGCAGCACAGAATAAGACAGCGGACCTACCGAAAACGCACCACTCTCACAGACCTAACGTCCGAGGAAGTCATTGCCCACTACAGGCTCAAAAGAACAACCATACACCACATCCTGACCCAGATCGCTCACAGGCTGATGGTCCCAACACAGCGGAGAACCAACATCCCTCCGCAGACAAAGCTGCTGGCTGTACTGCACCTGTTGGCCTCTGGTAGCTTCCAACCAACAACTGATAGAGTCGGAGGGGTCTCACAGCCAGCCCTATCACAGTCCATCACACCTGTCCTGGATGCCATCCTCACATTCATACCTCAGTACCTTCACTTCCCCAACACAGCACAGGAAAAGCTGGAGACCATGCAAGGCTTCTACGCCATGGCCGGATTCCCGGCTGTGTTGGGGGCAATCAACTGCACACATGTCCCACTTGTGCCCCCTGCGGATACTGCACACCACTACCGCAACAGAAAGCACATGCATTCCATCAATGTGCAGGCAATAGTGGACCACCGGCAACTCTTCACCAATGTCGTCGCCAACTACCCAGGCAGTGTGCATGATTCCTTCATCTTCCGACAGTCCATCATCAAGCAGCGCTTCCAGGATGGCACATATGGAACGGACCTGCTCGTTGGTAAGTACCAAGTCAACACACCACACATCCCAATGCCTCCACAGCATAATGCACAACTGTGGGGATGCACACATGACCAAACCATATTCAACATGTGAAACTACACGTACACCTACCAGACACAATCACAACACTCCATAGTCATCCTTGCCTACCCCTGCAACCTATAGAGACTGGCGGTGTAGTTGCCAGCAACAGCTCATCCCTGCGGGCTGGCAAACACTCACCCCACACCCATCTACCACAGGCATTACTGGATTGGTGGGGTGCACAGACATAATATCGACTCCAAAATATCGTTTGGACAGAATATCGAGTTTTAAATATCGTTTGGAGAAAATATCGACAGGACAGAATATCGACAGCCAAAATATCGTTTTTAAGGTAAGTGAAGTAATATCGACTGTAAATAATATAGAAAGTGAAAATATCCAAGTATATAATCTAGATAGTAAAAAATATCGTTTTTTAAATAATATGTAATTATTTATATTGTTTTTATGTTATAATATGTGTGAAAAGTGTCATTTTATGTTATAATTATTTTTAATTAATGATTTTTTTTTAATTATTGTGTAATTTTATTCTGTAGCGGGTTGTGGGTTTATAGGGGAATAGGGTGGGAAGTAATTTAATTATTATTTATTAAATATGTAAATGTATTAATTGGTAGTAATATTTAATTAATTGGAAATTAAATAATATTTGTTAATTAATTAAAATGTAATTGGTAATTAATTTAATTTAATTGATTAATTGCTAATTATGTTAAATTAAAGGGGTATTTTTAGGGTTCAGGGTCAGTTTTTAGTTTTTGGGTAAAGGGGTATTTTTAGGGTTCAGGGTCAGTTTTTAGTTTTTGGGTAAAGGGGTATTTTTAGGGTTCAGGTTCAGTTTTTAGTTTTTGGGTAAAGGGGTATTTTTAGGGTTCAGGGTCAGTTTTTAGTTTTTGGGTAAAGGGGTATTTTTAGGGTTCAGGGTCAGTTTTGGGTTTTTGGCTAAAGGGGTATTTTTAGGGTTCAGGGTCAGTTTTTAGTTTTTGGGTAAAGGGGTATTTTTAGGGTTCAGGGTCAGTTTTTAGTTTTTGGGTAAAGGGGTATTTTTAGGGTTCAGGGTCAGTTTTGGGTTTTTGGGTAAAGGGTTTTTTTAGGGTTCAGGGTCAGTTTTGGGTTTTTGGGGTACAGGGGTACAGTGTAAAAATAAAGTAAAATTAAATTTACATTAATTTAATTTAATGAAATTAAATTAAATTAAATTATATTTAAATAATTTTAAATAATTTAAATTAAAAAAATTATTATATACTTACCAATACTTACGTTGTAATGGTAGTGCGTTGTAAAAGTTGCGTTGTAACGTCATATATCCACTGTTGCACTCTTTGCAGTGGGAATAGTAATTTTTACTCTTTTGTATTTGTACGTTAATAATATTGGCTATTATTTAATTAAATTTTGTTACTATATATATATATATGTTTTAAGAAATATGATTAAAAAAATATTATTTTTTTACTTTCATTAATTATTTAATTATTAAAAGTTATTTTACGTATTGTTATTTATATTTTAGTAATTAATTTTTTATATTAATGTAATTAAACATTGTTTTTATTAAAGTCGATATTTTTTACAACTATATTTTTGTAAACGATATTTTGTACTCAATATTTTTGTACTTACCTGTTTGTACATACAAACTCGATATTTTGGTTGTAGATATTTTTTCCTCGATATTTTGGGTAGTCGATATTTTGGTAGTCGATATTATTTCAGTGATCCGATTGGTGGCCCTGCCATCACATTTTGCCCATCCAAGTATTGACTCTTTTCTCCCTGCACTGGCACAGGTGATCAATGATATTCACTCTGCCCTTGGATGATGACACCCCTACAAGATCCGAACACACCCCCCAGAGGCAGTACAATGCAGCCCACATAAGTACCAGGGGCATCGTTGAACGCACATTTGGCGTGTTGAAGTAACGTTTCAGGTGCCTGGATGGCACAGGTGGGAAGCTCCTGTAGAGCTCAGACATCGTTTGCAAGCTGACCGTTGCATGTTGTGTTTTGCACAACCTCTGTGTTCGCACCAGGGCCTCATGAATTCCAGTTCCAGAGGTACTGGCCGATGATGGTGGTGATGGGGCAGGTGGCTCACATCCCACTGCAACAGCGGCAGTAATAGCCCATAGGAATAACATCATTGACACTTACTTCTCATGAGCTCGTCACATTGTGACCATCCATGGCAATCATGCGACAGTAGAAAATGTCCAAATGCACTGCATGTGTGAATAAACATTTTTTCAGGTCTCAGCTTGTACTTGTACATTTTGATGATATGTTTCCCTGCATTCCAGATGTGATTTGGCAGGTTGTGCACATTTGCTGAAACAGTTGTGTCCTGTTTTCAAATGTGGTGGGAGTGCTGTTTCACCCGGGATGTTGTCACTGCCGGGGTGCACTTCTGTGTGCTTATGCTGCACGGTGGGTGTGTCACTCCTACGGCTCTGCTCTGTCTGCCACTGGTCTCTTTCGTGCGGTGTGCCTGTCGGTTCTGTTCTTCCACGGTGCTTGGATGTTGTGGTGTACATATTGTCCTCTGCAAATTGCCAGGGTGCATTTGTCGTACTCCGTTGTTGATGATTTTTGTTCAGTGGCATTTTCGGTGTACTGGTCTTGTAATATTTTCCCGCATTGCACGTGAGTATTGCTGCCCCCGCGCTGGTTGTCACTGTTTTCTTACTGTGCTTCTGACCATTGCAGTTTTTGTCACATTGGGGAATGTGTTCTTATCTCCGTCACGGTCTTTCGCGGACATTGTCCGCGGTGTCGGCAAACTATTGCATGCTACCGCTGTTTTTTGAATTCCACGTTGTTACAGGGTTATTTTCCCGCGATAGGCTGCGATGTTGAAAGTTGCGTTACGCTACTCTTGCGTTAGTTATCACACGTTCTTGTGAATATACCCTTTAGTATACGTTAGTATGTATGTGAATTTGCACAAGAGTAGCTGTGCCTGTCACCACTTCAGTCTGAATAGCTTCTGTTTATTACAATGCTGCGTTGTGGAGACATCACCTCCGGAAGTAAGGCTGCAAGAATCCCTAGATAACACCACAAACGCTGTCATGTTTAAAAGATGTCCCGTCGTCCAAGCTAGCCATTATCCCTGGTTTAATGACAAGCTTATTTACGAAAAGAGAAAGAAAATGCCAGACTTTGGAACAGCATGAGCAACCGGCAGGCTCTCTCAAGCATTACATGATGTAGAAGTCACAAAGGGCAACACATGATAGAGCTCCAAGGATCTTTACTGCAAGCTATTTTCTGTTGTGGTGATTTAGATTCTAAATATGGCCGCCACCTTCTGTTCAACCTTTAATTTGCTAATAAATGTCTACAAGAGTACAGTCTTCTTAATAAAATGAAATGCGGAATATATTGTTAATACACGTTAAATAGATTTTTCGAGGTTGCTTAATTTCCTCTCAGTTTCTGGTAACCTACATTATTCGTTTCTGCCGCCTACACCTGTTTTTAATGGTTATGATTGGGCTAATAATCACCTAAATCTCGGCTATTTTACTTGTCCTCTGCTCAATGAAGGATAATTATGTGGCATGGCAATGTGCGAATTCGGCAAGTTGGACCCGAAATATTTAAACTCATTCCTACAAGTTCATTTTCCTCATTGTGTGACTTCTCGATATCAGTTGTTATAAATGTTGGAGGCCATTAAACAAAACAAAAAAAAATGTTAATGGCCTCATATCAGGGTGCCTATTGATAAATGAATCTCAAAATGGACACGCTGCTAAATACACACTGAACCATAAGTAAAAGAAACTGCAATGTTGATGTTTTTGTAGAATATTACACAGGAATGTGCTAACTTCCTGCCTTTACGATAAGCCTGGGCGTACTTTCAGTTAAATTGGTGTAATGAAATGTATTTGCAATTTAGACTTGTTTGTAAATTTCCAGAAATTATGTCGTTATGCCGTGTTGTGCAGTCATACACCATACACCGTTCGCGGCACAATTTTGCACAGGAGCGCAACAACAATGGGAACAACCAAACCGACTGGCTGCCTGCTGTTTGCGAAGCTTGTGCTTGTTGCTCTATATTTTAGCACCAAATGCACCTTCTCATGCAATATGGAAGCAAGGACACATTGCGTTCCAAAATATAGCCCCAAATGCCAGAATAGCATTTTATGTAATTTCACTTTATTTTGTGTAATTTTTATGAAATTTTGTGTAAATACACAGAAGCAAACTAGTCCAGTTTCACGCAGCCCTATTTTAAATTAATGTGAAAATGCACTTATAGCTGGTTGCTTATAGTTATGTGTGCATAGCACTTACATAGTGCAACCTTGCTATAAAGCAATGGAGTACTATGTACAATGCAGGATTTCCAGTGGCTAGTGCAAAAAATGGGACAATGGCGAGGACAAGCATGGAAGCTGAATGAAAGGTCATGCTTTACCGTGGAGAAGGGGAGACTTACAGGGAAGGTGGGGACACTAAGGAGAATGGCAATGTTCAGGTGAGGAAAAGGGAGTGGAACTCTTCAGGTGCTAACAAGCATCAAAAGGCTAGTCTTTGTAAAGTGTTTCCTGAAAAATGAGTGTTCGTCTGCATTTTCAACTAATTGGTGAAGGAAATGGGGTCTAGCAGACCAGGACGAGGATGGTAAGCTCTATGCTACATCCATATAGAACAACTTTACAAAACTTTGAAAATAAATAATGAGAAAAGCTTCGGCCACAAAACCTAATAAAGTCCACATGAGAGAATCCCCATTACCTTAATTTGCGAATAGCTCCAGGAAAGAAGGCCTTATAAGTACAACAGGACTGCACAGGAAAACAACGATTTCTTTACAACTGACAACATTTTTATTCCATGCACATTTTTTTCTTCATTTCCTGTGCCCTCTCATCCCACCACAACTTTCCATCCTAGGATTCAAACACATGATATCCTTTGTACCCAAACAATTTGCTCAGATCCCCAAACTTCAGTAACTCCACAGAGACACAGTCCAGTCTGATCCAGCGCTGCCCCAAACAAAACCTGCAAAACCATCACCATAATCTCAAGGAGCTATTTACACATTACTCGTCAGTGGGGCCCATAACACCGCGAGCCATCTGTACACACACTCACCCTGCTCCCGGGATTGGTGAAGACTTAGAGGAGAGCTGCTGGATTTTAGCTAAGTGTTTTATTTCATACTAAAATGTATACACTATATACATCTGCAGTTTATCGATATTACCATGGTTTTATTTTCTAGAAACATTAAAGCACCCCACCATTATTGTCAATGGATCTGCTAGTAAAAGGTTACTAACTAATGGACAACAAGTCCATTTATTTAATTTTTATTTAGAGAATAAATCTTCTAGCATGACGTTGCTTTTATTCACTATATTTTAATACTCATTTAAACATTTAATAACCTAGAGAGAAAGAGAAGTTAAATTCAAACATTTATATTTATTAGCATAACAGTTCAGAAAATAAATTGTAAATATATTACAAAGATCTCAGGACACGACCATCAGAACAAGGACAGAACAGTTCCCAAAAACACCTCTCTATTCTTTCTTGATGTTCACCTCCCATCAGGACTCCGCACCCATTCAAAGTTAAAGTACAGAAAAATGTCAAAGTCTTTCCCCATAGCAAAAGTTCGTCAAACCGACAGCATGTCGTGGTGCGAAATGAAATCAAAAAACAAGCTTTTTTCTTACTTCCAAATGTGCTCTTTTATACCCTTTTTCCCTAACTTATCTATCTAAGTTTCGAAACTTTTAGGGTCCTCATTCATTCTTATTGGTTAAATCAAGGGGTGGATGAGCATGTTATTAAGGGCAACACAATCAAACATCCAATGAAGGGTAATCCCATAAAAGTGCGAGTGAACGCCACCTGTGATTCGACAAACCTTATTTATGCTTTAAAATGTCCTTGCGGTAAACTTTACGTTGGCAAGACTGAGAGAAAAATCAAGGTTCGTATTAACGAACATAAGTCCAACATAAGAACCAAAAATGAGAAATCTAACGTTGCAACACATTTCCAAGAATCCCATCATACCATTGCTCAACTTCAATTCATGGTTTTAGAGTGCGTCCCACACAGAGAAGGTATGGACAACCGGAAAACACTGCTGCAGAAAGAACTCCAATGGACATTTCGCCTACAGACCTTGAAGCCTCATGGTCTGAATGATCGTACAGAATATAGTTGTTACCTTTAACTAATATATACCACTGTGCCTTGCTCTCTATTCTGATTTTGATTTCTTTGCCCCATTAATCCTGCATGGTCACTTTGTTATTAGCTTTTCACTTATCGTTTCAAGATGGCCACCGTTATTACTATCATTAGTCCGTCATTTGTTTTTTCACCTATGTTTACACCCCACAATGCTTTACTCCGCATTGCCAGACCGTCGCGTTATCTACTTTGACCGCTACGGCGTCCAGCTCCAAGTAAGTTACTCTTCCAGGGAACCTATGCTCCCTTCACAGACCTGCTAAATGATAACTTGCACACGCGCTTTGCGCGGTCACCCCGGTCGCCCAGTACTTTTCACACGCGGTTAGCGCGTCTCCTTCCTAGGGCACTTATGTTCCCTACACAGACTAGTAAACCGTTAATTTGCACTCGCGCTTAGCGCGGTCACTATTTACTCCGCCTGTACGAATTTTTAATTTGCAACCATCACGTATGTTTTACCTTTAATGACTCTGGCGCCTTTCACATGGTTCAGTGTCACTTTCCTCACAACTCCACGTTTTTAACTACCACTGGCGTTGATAACCCGTTGCATGTCACTCATTTTATAAGTTGTCTGTTCAGGCCATCTCACTTCCTTGACCCGTTATTTTTTTGTCAACTTTATTTTATTTCATTTTATTTCATTCATCCACCCTGACCCGGGCTAATTTTTTTCTTCATTGTAGTGTCTCCTTGATAAAGGGCGTGCAGCCCGAAATGCATCGGAGCATTTTGGATTACAATTGATATACATCATATAGATATGAGTTCAATATCTATACATTTGTGAAACACTGAAATCTTCTATAAAATAATACAAATGTGAAAATAAAGTCGAACTTTGAAAAACCACAGAGTCATTGCTTATGAACATCCAGGTGTGCCTCTATGAGGGGATGTAATTGCAATTCCATTGCTTACACATGTCCTTTCATAACCTCATCTCCTCATTGTCCATATTTCCGCCAAGTTATCGTTAAAATAAAAAAAAAGTCTCAATTGTCCTTTTGCAGTTCTTTCCGCTTGTGTCCTTTAAATTGTTATTTCAGATCACTTTCCCATGCTCACGATGCAGACACACAAATTGTTGGGACTATTTTGAACGTCCAGGCCACATTGACCTTGACCCACGCTGTACAGGCACAGGCTACTTGCACTTCTCTCGAGCCCAGTCGTGAATGCGTACATCATCACAATCTCGGAGTCTCGAAACTCTCCCTCTTTTTGTAGGCCGCATGGGCCATAATGGGAACTATTATATAAACAAACCCAATTAAACGTTAATTTTCGAAGTATAGCCCTTCTGTTTACCGCCCCCATTCCAAGGTAACCCTGTTAGTTATTACCTAGCAATGTTGCAACATATAAACATGGTTTGCTCACCATTCTCCATTATTCCTGCCACAATTAGACATACAAAAAGCATATACACACAGATTTTGGTTAGATTATGACATTTGCGCACAGGATTAATATAACAACTTCACTTATTAGTAAATTAAGATTCGCAACATAAGCAACTTAGTTTCCAACGTTTATTTGTGTGTGCTTTCTATTCTATGTTGGTTATTTTCAAAACCACACAATTAGTACATATTACTGTTATGAGGAAATTACTTCACGAGGGGTATGCAAAGAATTTTGTTTCCATCCTCGCTCCATCAAGTCCTACAACTACATGGACACTCTTATGTCTATTCTCACCTCGAGGTTGAATCTCACAATCAAACAGTTGGATTTTCTGATTTTCACTTAATATTTACTTGTCACTGATCCCTTCTTTTACCTACTTGACCTTGCTCCATTGCTATTGATTCATGCTTGGGTTCATTCTTGGGTTCTCAACATTGATGGAAACCAAAAACACCAGAGTTGTAGAATAATGCAAGGTCAGGGGTGTAGGGTACCTTTGCTCGAACGTTTGGAACTGCATGGCAGATTCACTGTTTGCAGTGTCTGCTATGCCACAAAAAAACAATGCTGCTGTGGTTGAATGGATTTACAATCAGTGAAGCAACGCCACTAACACCTGAGTGGACACCACAGTTCGTCAAATATCGCAACTGCTCACTCCTTTATAGATCACATCATCTAAATCCATCCTATCAAACTTCATTTTTAAACAGTATATAGTTTACTGTAGCATATTTCACAAAATCTCCATCCACATCTTCAAACCATCTACCACCACTAGTCATCATTCTGATGCAATATACCACAATTGCTTGTATATTAGCATGCAATCCAATATACCACAGCATAAGCATACTGACGCTCTTCTGCTTGGTCACACACATTTATACATCTCACGACACCTTTCATCACCATACCACATCAATCAGATCAATATCACACAAGTGAACCGAGTCTCCACCTTATCACACCTACAAATGCTGTAGATTCTGATTTGTGACATTCAAACATTCGGACTGTCTTTCGTATGATGACATAATATGGGTTTTATCATATACTTTTGGTGTGCTATTAAAGCTTGTACAGTTGTGATGTTTATCATATCTCTTATGGCAAGCATTCCTGTTAGCTATCCCAGCCCCACGTGCTTTCAAACCCTATGTATGAGTCTGGGAGATAAGCCAGATTTGGGAGGAAAGAACTAAAAAAGTCTGTGACACACATCATCATTTCCAGTATAATGATACTGATCACCCAACAACCTGCTCATTACCACACCATACCACACTAAACTGCTTTCTTCCAAATTGCTCCACTGAAGTTCACTTAGCACCTGTATAATATCACGACAAATCATCAACAGCCCTAGAACACCCCTCTACAAATACCATTTTGCATTGCTTCTCAATATAAAACACAATACCAAATCATACTCAGTATAAAACACTGAATCACATAACACCACAATAAAAAGACAAACAACTAAGGATCAGCAGAATAATCAGCAATGACAAATTGTCATCTGCATCTAATATTAGTGATTCTGCACCATGGTATGAAACAACCCCATTCTGAGTTTGGTCATGTAGGCCATTAGTACCAAGGAGAATATGCAACTCACAGGTCATAGTGCTCACCGGTATGCAGGTAATGATGGACAAGCCAGAAATAGGCTTATAGTTTGTCTGACTTTGTGATCAATAGTGATCTTCAATTTGGCTAGGACATTGCCTTCCATTAGTGATAGATTAATTTGTTATCAAGCCAAAAACAGGGTTTTAACACTGTGGCAAGATTTGGTGGATTGAAACTCATTTCAAGGGGCATTACTGAGATGACCAAATTGAAGGTGGGCCACCAAAAATCCCTGTATTCAATTTAGCTGAGAACATTATTTCTCAACCAGGATGCCACTTTGCATAAACTGAACTGGACTGTGCACGGCGGTAGTGATCATCCATTCAGTTCATGAACTGGGTATTATATGCACATCCCATTAAATTCAGACAAAAAAGCAAATGAGATAGGCAAGGGGTGCCACATAAAGGTTAAACAATATAGGACTTAATATAGAGCCCTGTAGAACTTCGCAAGTCGACTTCCTAAATGTGGATCAAGAAGATGTAAAGGAAACCCTCTGAACAAGATGGGAAAGTAAGAAAGTGATGGAATCAATATAGCACAGGAAAGTCCAATCAACCAAATGGAATTCAACACTATGTTGAATGTTGCAGATAGAATGACAAAAATCAAGGCTGCTCTGCCTCTCTGATCCAAATGCATACACAATTTATTTACCACGTTAAAAGGGTTAAGTTGGTACTTTGCAGAGGCTGAAATCAGATAATGCCAGGTCTTGCACATTACTGGGATACAAAAGGCAAAGAGAACAGAGTTTTGCCTGAAGTCTAGAAAAATAATTAAGTGGATATATGGAGCTATAGCTACATACCCAAAGGATCCTCCAAAGGTGTTTTAGGCAAATCAACAAGATTTTAGTTTAGGTCAGTGGCAGAACAGCTGAGGAGACAAAAGAATTGCATAGATGTACAGTTACAAGCATGAAGAAAGAAGAATTATTAAAAGATATGTGAGCATGACAACGGGCCAAAGAAGATCCTGAATTAATGAACCAACAGAGTGAAATAGTATCCCAAACAGAAATAAGAGTCAATGCATTGCAAGTAGCATCTTTCCTGGCCTCAGGATCTTCCATCGCTATTGAATGAGACTGAGTGTTACAATCAAAGGCAGAGCAAGATGAACACAGCATCTCAATTTTATTGTAGAAAAAATGTGAGTATTGGAGCTCATTAGAAAGTAGTATAAAAATTGAGAGCAAGTGGGGCAATTAAAATATTTGACATTACTGTAAGCCTCTTTGCCAGAGAATTTGACTTCATGGATGCATGGGGTATAACACTTGGCACACAGCTAATTTGAACTGTTTCTTGTAGCTCTTGTTGGCAAATATGTAGGAAGATTTAAGATCAATATTATAGTAAAAACACAGCCATCTTTCAAGAGCATTGCACTGCGACTTGGGTCAATTCTAATGCATTGCAATCGGGGACAAGGCCTAATGTGATGCTTAGATTCTGATTTAAATGGAGCAAGGTAATCCTGAATAGTATCTATTCAGAAGTCAGGACTAGCTGCTCCTTCATCTGCCTTAGACCCAGAGAAAAGAATGACAGGTGAGAGAGCCTGAGAAAAACTGTCTGAAATGATTTTGTCATGAAGGGTAAATGTTTTCGAGCAAGGAAGTAATGGTGACTGGGCAACTTAGTTAAAACCATATTGTTTCCCTTGGTGTTCTTCCCAATTGAATGGTGTAAGTTAGGAGAAAGTTGCATTCATTGATCTAAAATGTGGCCTCCTGAATGTATAGCAGAGCCTCCCAGGGCAGAAAAGCCTAGCGCTGTACAGGAAAGCAGTTTCTGGGAGCAGACAAGGATCTGTCAAAATATGGATGTCTACTTGAATTTAGAGGATTTTAAAATATGATGACTAAAATATTCCATAAAAGAAACTCAAAATCCCCTGCATGGTAGGTGGATGATTAACAAGGTGTTGTTGCAGTGAATTAGGATGAAAGGTAGATGAAAAAAATAAGTAGCTTAGCAAATGTGCTGTGATCGACTGGGATAAGAGAAAAATCGCCATCTAATTTTCCATGTGGTTGAAACACAGTATTTATTACTTAATGCATGGGGGGGATAATGTGATGGCAATGTTGTGTGCTGAACAGTCAAAATACCAATTTTCATTTGAAACAGGATATACTAATCATACGATGAAAGCAGGAGAGAAATATCACCAGGACCTTGGGGATAGAATTGATGTTTAGACAATCCATATTAATTTTCTCAGTAGGCCTTTTATCATATCAGGATGTTATCACTCAGAAGAGCTAAAATACCATATTTATGAGTTCAATTCTGCCACACACATAATTGTGAATGATCCTTAACACAAATGCTATATTGTAATGTTTCTTAACAGTTTCTTGGCTAGCCAGTTAGGGAGGGATTGGTCTGCCATGACAATTATTCTATTTTCTCTGTGCAAAATAAAAGCATCTATGATTTTTGCCACATTACTCTCTGGTCCAGGGGATGTTCTCCAAAACAATACAGGTGTAGGCCAAAACATGCTGTGATGAAATACAATACAATGTGTGATGTAAAGCCCCTAAGGGACGACTTGTCAGACTCCATTTTGAGTAGGCCCTGTCATCATCTTTCGACAATGGAGGTTGCTATTGTAGCCAATTGAGTTTGCCCTCTTTCTATCTTTCTCAATAATGCAGAATCATTGTCATGTCTGCCATTCGACACAGATGTTGGCTGACATTATCTTTCTAAGAACTTTGAAAGTGTTGGTCATTCGAATATTGGCACAGATATAACACTTGTTGCAGCATCAGTCTGGGTCAAGTATCCACTTATAACCCTGTTAAGGTCAAATAAGAACAAGTACGGACATACACATAAAATTATGCATCCTGAAATGACATCCGTTTACCTTACATGTTCATAAGAAAGCATCTTGGATGCACAACTTGATGCACATAATCTATGTCAGACATTCCTAAATTTATGTTAGAACTTTCAATCCCTGATAAGATTTAGAATATACGGTCTGCCATGTGACAACTTGGGAGGAGAGGTCCTTTGCTCAACATATTGTACAAGATTCCACCAGAATATGGTCTCACCTACCACTAGCGCACTTCAACAATACTACACCTCACACAGTGCTGATAAAGCCAAGTCCTAGAGGGAGGCCATTACCACAGTGCATTTACCATACACAGGAAATACTGCCTTCCCACCTTCACTGATAACAACAGCTCTTGTTGTTAGCAAGGTATGCTGTGCATCCCTTCTACCTATGAAACTCTAGACTGTAAATTGCTCAGCTTTCCATTCTCTCCCAATGTACCGCATAAAGGCCAGTTTTTGTGTTATGTTTTATATGACGTTCTAAACATGTTAGAAATGTTTGTTTTATTCTCATTGTTTACATCATGCCTTCTTGCTGTTTTTATGTTATTTGTGTAGGTTTAGACATACTGAGAAACGGGCTATACTTGTCATAATAAATGCTTTTCACTTAAAAGTGCCTATTCCTTTAGTGTCATGTGTGATACTGAGAATATTGAAATAGGTTTGTTTCTGTTACCATGGATCCCCTGATTCCCTTAACGGAATTGCTGGTAACACAAAAGCAATGAATTGTGTAGGATTTTGAGGGGCTACATTATCCTGTCATTCACATTCAATGCTGGTGTATTAAACCAAGTTCACTTGTGTCACATGTGTGCGGGAAAGGAAATCTTGTAGAACTACACCACCATTGTAATATACACAACATGTAGGGGGAAGGAAGGCATACCTGTATAGGTATAATCCCCACAAAGCCCTCAGTGGGTCTGTCGTTGTGAACTTTTAGGTTAGAGGTTCTTAACCTTTTGACTTCTTTGGACCCCCACTTAATCATTACTTGAATCTGTGGAAACCCACTGAATACTTATTGGAATATGAGAATCCCCGCTTGAGTCATTACTGTAAACCGAGGACCAAGTCTTTAGCATTTTCAATGCTTTGAACCTTAACATAATACACAGAGATACAGAAAGAAGCATTCATCAAACAAATATACAAAATATGAGAGTTGTATTTAATTCACAAACAAATATAAATTCAAATGAAGCAATCCACCATCCATACTGTGGGGCACATGCATCAAACTTAGAAATAGCGAATCCTAAATTACATATTTTAAAAGATTTGCTATTTAGAAATCGCTATTTCCAATGCATGAATGTCTTAGCGAGGATTTATCAATTCGCTAAAAATCGCAATGGGAAATAGAGATAACACAATTGCGATGCACAAATACCGAAATACCTATTAGCGATTTCACTAATAGCGATATCGCAATTAGAGAAATCACTATTAGCAAAATCGCAAATAGCGCGTCACTTTTCATGCATGCTGATGACATCACAACCAGGAAGTCAGCCAGTCCATGCTTCATTCCATGCCCCGAGAGAGTGAGAGGAGGAGGCTGAGTGCAGAGCAGGACAAGCAACCTCTTTGCTTGCAGACCTGTTCAGTGCAAAATAATGTAATCAACAACATCAGGGGAGAGTACATCAATCAGGAAACGCAAGCTCAAGTTCAGTGAGTGAGAACTTGAAAACCTCATAGAGGAGGTCATGAGGAGCCATGACAAGCTCTTTGGGAAACTGTCCCTCAAGGTACCAGAGGCAGAGAACTGGAAAATATGGCTCAGGATCCAGATTAAAGTGAATGCGGTGGGGGTCACCCACCACACAAAAGAAGACCTGAAAAAGAGGTGGTACGACTTGCGGAAGCCGTGCCAAGGAAAGGATTGCGGACAGGCTAAAGGAGGCCAAGAAGACTGGAGGGGGATCAGCAACACTTCCTGGGAATACACCCCTGGAGGACCTGGTTGAGTCCACTCTCCAGCCTGAAGCTGTGGTGGGAGTGACTCGGTTTGATACATCTGGAGGGGCCAGTACTTCACAAGGTAAGATGCATGCAAGTGTCCATTTCAAGAGACATATCATAATGTGAACATCACCTCAGTTCAGCTCTAGTGTACAGATACTAACTCCATTCGACATTTTCATGCAACACCCAAATGCATTATGGGAGCTACAGGCAGGTTAGGCAAGTTGGTAGGCAAACACACTATAACATGTGAACACTGTGTGACAGATAGTAATTTAATAAGATCCACAGTATGCTTAATGTGACACGATATTACCCTCATGACAAATTAACATTGCACTATTTAACATCACAAATGCAGCAGAAGGCGAGTCTGAGGACAGTGAATGCGGAGACACACAGGTGACTCAGGTTGAGGCAGAAGTGGAAACACCTGTGGGCCGACTAAGCACAGCCCCTGCCCCAACTATACGCAAGGCCCCAGTTTCACCACTGCAGCCCATGGAAGCTGAGGATGAGTGTGGACCAGCTCCAGAGCCAGCCTCAAGGTACCCCCACAACGACACCCCAATCACAGGTCTTGCACAGCACTATCCAAAGGAGGAGGCGCAGGTCAAGGGCATGCATCACATTTCAGGAGGACCAAAGGCTAAATGTCTGGGGTGGGCTGGAGAGTCAGATGCTGAGGGTGCAGTACCTGAAGGCAAAACATATGAGGTCAATGCAGGCACAACTTGGCAAAATGGCAATCAACATTGTAGTCCCGAGTGATTGCATGAGAGAACTCACAACAGCTGTGGTGGAAGGCAACAGGCAGTCCAATAGGGCCATGCAGGAGCTGAACAGGGTGTTGCAGGAGGAACAGGTGACACAGAAAAGAAGGCATCTCCAGTTAATGATGCGCTTGGAGGCCTATACTAAATCTAACAATTGACTGAGCACCAACACTGCAATGCTGTTGCGTTGGTCCGTGGCCATGCAGATACAAATGAGCCATTGTTGTGAGGATGTGGCCAGGGCACTGGTGCAGGTTACTAATGCCGTGGAACAAATCCAGGCTACTACTGCTTCGGGCAGCAATGTGACGGGGAAGAGGGGAGTGAGAAGGCATCCAGCCTCAGTAGCCTGTCAGTGCCAGTCCCCACTTGCATAAGGCACGCCACTCGGAGCACAACACCTTCCGGATCCTTCATGAGGGATGGAGATGATGCAGGCGAAAGGCGTTTGGGGGTGAGTGGGAGGAAGAGATAGACTGACTTGGGCAGAACAATTCATCCATGGTGAGGTAACCATTGACAATACCATACTAGTGACTGAGATCTAAGACCGAAAATGAGGTATTGTTTTTTTTTTCGATGTGCAATCACTGTGCTACTTTGCACCTGCTGTGTGCTTTAACACAACTACATGGTTTAATACAAGTAAATACAGTACAGTTCAAACATGCTGTGTCGTGTCTCATCATTACTCACCTCAGAAATAACGCACGTCTCCTTTGCCCTTCTGCTGAGCCTGCCCCATGTGCTGGTTGTAGTTGTGGCCCTTGTTGGTTGTCCTCCTCAGTCCCACTGTCGGTTAGTTCAATGGGTATGCCTCGCCTGGTAGCAATATTGTGCAACATGGCACATGCAGCCACAATCCTGTAGCAGGTCTCAGGAGGGACTGCAACGTTCCGCCCGTCATGTGGAGGCAGCAAAAGTGACTTTTCATCAGCCCAAAGGTGTGCTTGATGACATTTCGTGTGGCGATGTGCGCTGCATTATACCTCTGCTCATTTGGGGTGGCTGGGTTGAGGTATGGTGTCAATATGTAGTTCCGCACGGCGTATGCGCTGTCACCTACAGGGTAGTGAGCAAATGGTTAGTGACAGTTATGCATTGCCATTTCGCCATTGTGTGAGAGGAATCATTATATATGTTTACCAAGCAGATGTCCTTAGCCAAAATCACCCCTGAGCAGACGGGTGTGTATGCCACTGTGTCGAAATATTTAGGAGTCATGTGTGCTTCCAGAGTATTGAGCCACAATGTCTGTTATGATATAGTTAGCATTGCAGACTACTTGTATATTGAGTGAATGATAGGATTTACGGTTCCTAAAAATGTATTTATTCACTCCTGGTGGACAAATAGCAACATGCGTACAATCTATGCAAACGATTACATGTGGAAACCGGGCTACCTGGTAGAAGGCCTGTTTGGTCTTATTAAATTCCTGTAGGGTAGTGGGGAAGGTAATGTGGGTGTAGATCCTTGTAATCATGGCATTCAGGAAAGATTGAAAGAAACATCAAAGGGAGCTTTGTGACACCCTCTAGCTACAGCTACTACCCCCTGGAAACTGCCTGACGCAAGTAGGTGCAGGCAACATTGGACCTGCATATGAGTGGGGATGGCATGGGTCCTACGAGTCTGGTGCTGCATTAGGGGTCCCAATTCTGCAATTAGATAAAGGATCATGGCACCATTCCGCCTGTACTTGTCGCATATTTCATCATGTTTGTCCCAACAATGTAATGGGGACTCTGAAAATGTGCTTCTGTATTCTCCTTCGCTGAGCTGCTGCATGGACCCTCATCCTCCTCACCATCACGTAGAGTGCTGCCATTGTCAAAGATTGTGAGGCCTCCTGGGTCAGTTTGAATAGGTTTCTAAGGATTAGCAACTGTAGGGCTTTTTTACTCATGATTACCACCTGATTGTGATCCTCTTTAAATTGTGCTTGCAAAATAGCGAATTTTGTTGAAATTGCTATTTGCTATTTTTCATGCATGTGTTTGCGAGTCCTTAATTGCGAATCAATTAAGGAATTCACAAATAAGGAATTGCTAAATTGAGGTTGGCAATTTTAGCGATTCCTTATTTTTGTGATTTGTTATTGCACTCGCAAACAGGCTTTTTTGCAATTCGCAAATTTTGCGAGCGCAATTTAGTTTGATGCATGTGCCTGCAAATTCTCTTTGATGCATGTGCACTGCTTCCAAAAATCAATCTGAGGACCCCAAGTTAATTTTTATCCTCAACTTCACAAATTCCTTCACCAATATGGAACGTTTGAAAATTATAAATGTTACTTCTTCATTTATTTGCACTTCTTTTATTTATTAATATTATTTAATTTTCTAAGCAGTGTCGGACCACCCGAGTAGTCGTTCTCGACCGCAACATTAAGAACCGTAGTCCTAGAATATATAAATACCAATGGGTCATTTTGGGAAATATGTCATACATTAAGGCCTACTTTTCCCTGAATACTTTTCTCGCGTAGGTTAAAATTGGGTTAAGTGTTTCTTGACATGCATTTTCTTTGAAGTCTGGCACCTAGCCTGCATGCTCTATATTGCATAGAAACAAATGTGTCTCTCCAGGCTTTTGTGACTTTTGATCTCTACCAACAAAAAAGTATTCTTTATTCTGTTGTGCATTTTAGATTGTACCCAGGGATACATTTCTGCTATCTTTACTAAATGTGCTTCGTTATAGATGTTGCAAAATTTCTATTTTTATATAGGGTGATGGTTATATTTACTCACGTTTGTTACTTAGGGCCTGATTTACTGGATACTCCATCACAAACATGACAGATACCCTTATTAGAAGTGCATTATATTTTATGGCACTTGTAATAAGGTGGACAGGATATCCATATCTTTTGTGAGGGAGTTCCCCAAACCACCAACTATAAATCAGGCACTCAGTAGGCATATTTCTAGTTGCAGTACTTATCCAAAAAAAGCAGCACCATGGGCCAAGAAAATACAATTATGGTACAATTTCTTGATTCATATGTATTATCTTTACAACCGGATTTCTAGATAGTACCAAGGAATGGATGCCATTGTAAATACATACAGTTATTTATGCAGTGATTTCAATTCCATAGGTAATTGGTTTAAGATGTAAACCACTGTTTGTACTCAAAACAGGATTGCATTTTGGGTGCAAATAGCAACCCCAATAGGTCTTTTTTCGTCGAACTTTCACTTGGATAAAACTTGCAGAACGGATATGGACAAATAGAATGAAGTGCTGAATTGAACACCTCAAACTGGTTGAAAGTATGTGTCAGTTGTAAGTAATTCAAGATTCCAAGTTCCGCCTCTCGGTTGCAAATTGTGAAAACTGCTAATTAGTGCATCCCAACAACTGGTAACAAACAGACACGAAGTTTGTGATCTGAATTGTGCCCTTGATTTTTATCAGGACCTAATCTAAACTGCAGGGAGGTCCGGGAGGACTGCTGGAGCAATGAAGAGTTTGCAATATTTATTGTCCTAATTAAAAGTTTAAGGCTAAATTCTGATCCCTGTACAAACAGGAATTTGCCTAGAAATCGTATTTATGAGCTGTGTGATAATTATCTGTATGGTTTTTTAATTTTCACCTTCACACTCACTAAACTGCACACTCAGCAAGTATACCAGCTCCGCAGTAATCTGGCGTTGAAGCACACCCGGGACACATTAGGTGTCACTGTGGTGGGCCCGATGATGAAGCATGCCACCAACTAGGTTGGTGGGTGAGGGCTTTTTGAAAAAACCTACTGGTTTGCCGACACACGTACTCCATTGAGTCCCTTTCTTCTGTAACTTAGCTAGTCCTGTTTTGATTTTTGACTGATAATTATCACAACCTCACAATTTTGGCCTGATAGGTTCCCGCTGATAAAACTTGCCAAAATGTACTGGAAGAAAAAAACATCGAAAAATATTCAAAGTGTAGTGTATACAAAAAAAGTGAGTCTGCAAATGAAGCCTCACTTCCAAAGTTGAAAACTCTAAATAAAAAGTATTTACCACAACAGGTAAATATCAGCATGGAGTATGATATTTATCAGTAAGGTAAATACAAATCCCTTATCTGCGCTGCTTGGTATTAGAGTCAAAGCCTCTTTATGGGGATTGCACTTTAGCCATTGTAACACGTTTATACTCCACACGTATTAAAACCCAAAGATAGCAAAGGATGAACTTTTTCTAAAACTGAATTGTATTGCATGTATGGGCTTAATGGTAAAATACAAGTATTCACGTGTTCTTGTTTCATATATGTGTGTGACATGTCCATATGGCTGCCCAAACCCGAAATATACTCTTTTCATAATTAACTACAGAGGTCATTTATTCCAACGTGTAGGACACACAAATGTTGACTCAATGTTCAAATATACAGGAGCATTTGTCAATTAAGCTGAAGAAAAAGTTCAATTTTCGAGGAATTTGAGATAAAATGGAAAATTACATTTTCTGCATATCCTTCAAATAGGATGAGTGAGGTCTGTCATCCACTCATTGATATCTCAGAGCCTAATTCACAGAAGTAAACTTACAATGTTGTGCAAGCTTACTACTTTTTCAATATTAACAAACTGTGAGTTTAATTGTTACTAATAGTAATTGTGACTGGCTAGACAAAAAAAGACCTGTCGTTTTTGTGTGGCGTTCTTCACCGTGAATAATTAGCCTTAACTTACTCCTAGCTGACTCCTGGAATTCAGGAATACTACAAGAGTAAGACACAGTAAAATCCTTGTAAACCTGACCCAAGAAATAGGAGAGGCATACGTCGATTTCTCTGCCCAGATCTCAAAGAATAGACCCCCACATGCATCAATCTAGGATTTTGCATTTCTTAAATAGTGAAAATTAAGGAATCGCTATTTAGGAAATGCGAAATCCTATGCATCAAGAAATCCTAAAGTTTTTAGGATTTCTTAATTTTCGGATATTGCGATTCCTTAATTGCGAATCGCCCATAGGAATCAATGCCGTTTTGCATTTTTTTTTTTGCACTCGCAATTTGTTGATGCATTGCAAGGGTGCAGAGGGGACCCCCCCTGCACCCCTGAAATGTATTTTCAAGTGCATGTTTCACACACACATGTCCTAAGGACATGTGTGTCGGTAACATGCAAGTTTAAAAAATGCATTTTTTTGCTTTTTTCAAAAAATTTCGCAAATTAACACGAGGGTCAACCTCGTGTTAATTTGCACTTCCAATTTCAAAATTCGCAATTTTAAAAAAAATGATGCATTGCATTTAAGGAAACGCACAAATGCGATTCCTTAATTGCATTTGCATTTTTAAGAAATGCAAAAAATAGCGAATGTGTGAATACATTAAATAGGAATCAAGGAGTACTACTTTGCATACTCGGAAATGATTTGCTAAATAGTTCCCATAGTTGCCATATAGCTTCAAACTCAGGTGGGAAACATCTTTGTTCACACACGATCACCTAAGATGACTAGAAACTTTATTTTTTGGGAAAATTCTGCAAACAATTCCAGCCAGTTAATCAAATTGTTTCCTCAGTTAGAAATGGGTAACATTGGGAGTTTTATCTTCTAGTAGACTGTACAATCCACAAAAGAACTATAGGTTTCACTTTCAATATGTGAGGGCAGGCGCCTGTGGTGAAAATTATGATATTTGTCATGTTTTGGTTCAAAAGAGCTCTATTTGCACAATGATTTAATGAACCTTCCCTCCTCACCACCCAGCAAATAGCAAGATAAACAATAGGTGAGAAATGCGCTTAGTTACGAAAGGATCACACAATACCAGCGCCAAGGTGCGTCCGTCCTGTTTTTGTAAATCACACAGTGAGTATTGATAATGCAATTCAAAAAGAGCTCATCTGTTTTTCACAGTTCAGAGAATTTTCTGCTGATGCAAAATCTCACTTGGGAAAAAGCTTCACGGTTGTCGTAGGTGTAAGGAAAACAGGAAATTACACGAGGTAAGATTCACCCATTAATAAGGATTTATAAAGTATGCTTACTTTTTATTAAAAGTTGATGCGTCATCCTACCCACAAAATGTATGTTGTTTTTGCTTTTCCTATCTATCGTGTAGTGCCATTTACAAATCCAGAATGCGTGCCTCCTAAAAACCAGCAATGTTTCCAGTTTAGGGCTTGTGACTGCCCAACCCTTTCTTTTTAATTCCAAATTTTGTTTGCACAATTTGTGCCAGGTCGACCCAAATGTGTTGGATCGTTTTACATGAGCACCAGTTACATTACAGAAGGTCGCATTCATTTTTTTAGGCACAGGTAGATTAAGGGCCATATGTATCAAGCACAAATGCGTTCGCAAATGCCGAAATAAGCAGAATTTCAGCGTTTGCGAACTCATTTTTGCCAAATGGTATGTATGTAGCAAATCTGAGTGCAAAATAAGGAATCGCAAATTTGCGATTCCTTAAATGCAATGTATGAAGCACCCAAGTTGTGCGATTTCTCATTAAGAAATCGCAAATTACCACCAACTTGAAGTTGGTGGTAATTTGCGATTTCTTTCACAAATGCACTTTTTTTGCATTTGTGAAGGTGCCATGTGGCGCACATACATGCCCTTAGGGCATGTATATGCGCCATATGCGCACACATGTGAATTTCAGGGGTGCATCAGGGTGTCCTTATGACACCCTTGCACCCTTGAAAGTATTCTCAATTTGCGATTCTCAAATTGCGAATCGCAAATTGAGAATAACTTCTCATTCATTCTTATGGGCCTACTGGCCCATAGAAATGAATGGGAAATTATTCCTTAATTGCGATTTGCAATTTGCTAATCGCAATTAAGGAATTGTAAGAAATCGCAAACAAAATGCGATTTTCTACATACATCCCTATTTGCAAATCTCAAATAGCGATTTTTAAAAAATCGCTATTTTAGATTTGCAAATCAGGATGTTGATACATCTGCCCCCTGGTCTTTTTCCCATAATCACAGGATGTTGAGCAGATGCCGAGACTCGAAACTGGTTCCCCAGTTCTTATAGTCACCAGCGCTGACTGTGGCGCCACATGCTCTTCATGCAAGTATATATGAGTGTATTTGCGGATGGCCCTTTAACACAGATATGCAACACTTAAGAGAAATTTGAAGATTGATGTGACCTTTGGGGTTTAAGGGACAGATTTTCTGCTGGGAAAACTTCATAAAAATGGTAAGATGCATTATTTCTGACAATTTCCATGACATCACTTTATTTGCGCTGGAAAGTACACATGTATTGCAACCAATACCTAGGAGATCTAGGGGAAAAGAGATATGTGTTTTAGGACTGGATTATGCTGGAGTAATCAAAGCAATTTCAGTAAATACGATTGGCTCTTCTGATACGAAATTACCAAAATTATGCAATTATGCCAGCTTGAGTAATTTGGAGCAAAAATCCTACCACATGAACAACGATTTACAAGCGAGCGACTGGCTGCTGGCTACAGCTGTTCATGTCCTGTAGCATTTAGTGCTATTTTCTTAGTGCAAAATACATTCTCTGGCCCATTTTAGATTTGAGGGTGTATTGTCCACAAAGAAACTAGCTCTACATGCTGGATTACACTTCTCACATAATTACACATAATTCCAACAAATGTTGCCATAATTATGAGTAATTACAATAGAGAGAATTATACCCAATATGCCCATTCGTAATATCTAACCACAAATACTTCCTTGGTCCTTCAGAGAAACAGAAGAACTACAATCCACAATAGAGCAGATTAGGTTGTAGACCTTTATTCTGAAGGCAGGGAAACAGACATGTTTCGACCCACAGGATATTGCCTATAAAAGGTGAATTGCTAAACACAAACAACTCAACTTTCTTAGGTGCACAACACCCAAATAAAAACATAAGAAGCACAATGTCGCTCTTTGGTCAGAGGTATTGACAACTAACCTGATAAAAGAAGTGGATATTTCCCTGTCAGCACTTACCCTTGGACATAGAAGAATTTTCCACAAAACATGTTCTGAGAAAGTAATGTAGAGCAGGGCAAGGTTGCAGGTGGTGCCCGGGGAGGGAGCATCATCTTCGGCAAGCCTAGGGTGAAGATTTCTACATTCAGACTATGGGCCTTATTACGATGTCGGGCAGATGACACCGTTGCAGAAAGGAACTGCCCAACCTCAGGTCAGCAGTTCCACCTGCACTATTATGATGTGACCGCCCATAGGGCAGTCGCAAACATCCATTTCACAGTGAAAGCTTATGCGGCGGGCAGAAAAGGACTGCAGCTTAAGCTTCCATAAAAAATAGATGTTTTAAAACATCCCTGCACCATGTTGCAGGCACCTCAGGTGTGCCTGCCACAAGGTGCATGGATGTTTAGGAGGTCACCATAGGTGCCCCCCAGGCCCTTATGCGGAGGGCCAGGGGGGTAGGACACCCTGCTAGGGGCCCAAAGGTCAATTTCCGACAGCCTTTCCATGTCGGGAAGGCCAACATGGAATGCCTTTCTGAAACCGTCATCATAATCCAGACAGTGGAGCCGCCATCATTAAGGCATTATGCAGTCTTTCTGATGGTTTGACGGACTCCTTGAGCCCATCAGAACCAAGTTGGAAACCCCCCAACCGCTTTAATCCTAATATGGCGGTCAGACTTTAAATCTACCATTTCAGGCAGAAAGTCTTTGACCGCTGGTCGGAGTCTTTCCGCCAGACATTGTAATCAGGCCCTTAATCCTTTTTTTTATAAGTCAAAAATCTCCAATGGGATGAGTCATGAGGCTGAATCTGAAGGCAATTCCAGGGGCTTGGATGCCTCTTTCATGAAGCTCCACTGAAAATATTTGTTACTGGGGAGGAAAATGTAGCAGGAGAATCTGTTAAGTTAGGCTGACCGGCGATGAACCTTGGGTGGATCGACGAGCAGGTGGGTTCCAGTCTCCTCTCAGTTCTCAGACCAGTTTTTTCCAAAAATGTTCTAAGTTCCACGTTCATATTTTTTGCTATCTGGGCACCTCCTTCAGTCCCACAACCAAATGGTCCTTGACTGGCGGGACACCACTCAGGGGTTCAAGACTCACTCAAGCTGGGTCCAGGTACCGGTTTAAGATGGTGGAAGCCTTTTGTGTCCCTGCGGCTCTGAACAGTAGACAGGAACACTAGCCCTTGGAGTCACTGTGGCAGTCCTGGGTTCAGGTGAAGAAACAGGGCTCAAACAACAGGCCAGGCCTCTAAGGGTTCAAGGAATGCTCCAGGGAGCAAAGCAGTCCTTCCAGGTACAGCATAGCAATCTTGCAGAGTGCACAACAGGTCAGAGCACTAGTCAATCCTCTAAGAGTCCTTCTGCAGGTTCATAAAGTGAACTGTAGAATGGGTAAGAGGGCCTTATTTTTATATTCTGAATCTCTTTTGAAGTTGGGAGAAGTTACTATATTCTTCTCCTTGAAGTGTTTGGAATATTCAGACTTCCCTGCCCTGGCTCCAAATTGCTTGTACTGACAGTGTGGAGGTGATAAGCCCTTTATGTGAGGGCGGAAAAAGGCCTTTTCACTTGCAATTGGGGCCATGGCCAGCTCCACCCACCCCATTCTGCCAGCAGATGGCCCATTCAGGCACACCTAACCCCTCTATTGTATGACTGTCTGGAAGTAATTCACACTCTGTCAGCTACACCCAGGAATGGGACCCTGGAGGGGCGGCAAGTATCAAATAACTAAGGGCAGGAAAATCCTGTTTTTCTAAAAGTATCATTTTCTAAATTGTAACTTAAATCCAGCATTACTATGAAAGAGGATTTGTCAGTGCAGTTTCATAGGTACCAAAACATGAATCGCTTACCGAGCCCCAAACAAAAGTTAGCACTTATTAAATGTAGTAAGGCAACCCAATGTTAAACTATAAGACAGGTAGGCTTCACAGTAGGGAAAACAAATGTTGGATTTTTTCACAATCAGGAATTGCAAAACATAGTACATGTCCAGCCTTTTAATATTAATGCATTCTGCCCTATGGGCTGCCAAAAGCCTACATTACAGGTGACTAATATGCATTTAAAGGGGAGTTTAAGGCTTGGTAAAGGAGATATATTGCCAAGTTGAAATGGCAGTTTAAAGCTGTATTCCAGCAGCAATGGCAGGCTTGGGATATGTTTTAAGGTGCTACTTCAGTGGGTGACACAATAAGTGCTGCAGGCCCACATCTAACATTTAATTTACAGACTCTAGGTATATTGTATTGCCCTCTAAAAGGACTGTGAAGTAAATTAAATATGCCAATATGGTGTAAGCCAATTACACTATGTTTAGGGGATTGAACTGAAGCCATTTAGCATGGGTCAGCAGTGGTAACGTGCACAGAGTCCTAAGGCCAACAGAAATTAGTTTTTGCACAAAATGGAGGAAAGTAAGTAAAACGTTTAGGGGAAGACCAACCTAAGGTTGACAGGTCTAAGACTAACTCATTGCAGATATCTCCCAATACTGAGACGTCTCTATCCTGGAATAGGATGCATGAAACACAACAAGTAGGCTCTTAAATCTTCAGGATAGTCACCTAAGGGCCTATTTATGAGGCTGTTTGTGCCAGTTTTGCAACATGACGCAAGAGTGATGCGAACCCTAAGACAGATTTCTGAAGCCTTCCTACACCTCTTTGCGTGGCTCTGGGTGACTCTAAAAATCTGGAGTAACACATCGCAGCACAAATCATTGCATTGTGTTACTCTGCCCTGGGGAGGTGTTTCATTGGCATTGCGTTGGTGTTCCCACACAAATCCAATAGATTTTGATGCATCCCCAAATTTACAAGAACTTGTAAACCTAGGGATGCCCTTGAATCTTACGCCTTCCCAGCGAAGGCATTACGAGGAGAAATATCTCCATTTCTCCTTGTTTCTTCCTCTTTCTATGTGTGCTGCATCCTGCAGCACACATAGAAAACAGAATATGCCTCCAGTGATTGTTTTTGTGCAGGAAAATGTCCCTTACTGAACAAAAACAATTCTGCATGCAACACAGTCACCCTTGCACCATGGTGCAAGGATGCCTGCATTGGCACTAGGCAAACAAAAGCGCACCAATGCAGGGGATAGGCCAGGAGTGCACTGGATTGGCTTGAATATGGTGCATTCCTGCCCTTTCCCTGTCATGCAGTGCAGCTCAGCATGGTGACTTGTGTGCTTCACTGCACAACTATCCCATTAATGAGCTCCATAGTGAGTAGCATCCCAAGGTTCTCCATGTAGAATTTGAAGAGGATGGGCAACATGATTGAGCCCTGGAGGCTACACTGGTAATAGGGATCTTATGAGACCTGACCATGTTGATGTGAATTGGCTGCCTAGGTAGGAGGAGAACCAGTAAAGGAAATTGTCAGTGAATCACATTCAGCCTTTCAGGGCATAAATGAGGTTAGTTAGGATGATCAACAGTGTCAAGGGTGGCTGAGACATACAGCAAAATCAGCAAGCAGCGCTCACACATATCTGCAGTCAGGAGGGAATCATCTTTGATGTGCATTGTAGCCTCCTCTGTTTTATAGCTTTAGCTAAAGATATATTGGTAGTTCTGCAAGTGATGAATGGTGTTGACATTAACTAGATGTAATGCACAGACTGCTTTATCAATGATCTTGTTGATGAATGGTAGGTGAATGATTGGCGAATAGTTGGTGAGATCATCAGGGTCTGGTGTAGATTTTTTCAGCATTTCCTTTAAATCTTCTTACAAGGTGCCTTGAGTGAACGAGGCATTAACTGTGAACAGTGGTAAAAGGGCATCTCTGGAGAAAGATATGATGAATGACAAGGATAACACATCATGTTCATAAGAAGTGGCTTTGAGGGAGTTGAGCATATTGGTGAAGTCTGGTAAAGGCAGGGTTTGAAAGATGACCACTGTGGGAAGCGGTGCAGAGTGGTGGGTGTAGGAGAATACGACGGCTTGATGCCATCAATGAACTGTTCGGTCTTCTTTATTTTTTACTTGAAGAAAAGTCTGAAGTGCTACATTTGCCTGTGGAGCGAAGGACTGGATGCTGAGGAAGGGGTTTAATGTAGTGTTTGGTGGTCTTGAAGACAGTTTCAGTGATACATTTAACTGCATGTCAATTGCATGTCAAATAAATAAAATATCAAAAATAATATCTTTTTTCAAACTAAAGAATAACAGGGCATGACGTAACTGGTGGCATCCTACTTGCATTGATTTGCTCACCTGTTCTTACATAGCGCCAATGGTCCATTTTTAAAAGCTTGTTAATTCAAGATTGATTCATGTGTCTATCTCTATATGCAACCCAAGAAGAATGATCTGCATTGTGCACATCTTTCTCTATGTGCAGAAGTAATTTTGAGTTGCTGTACATATTGTCATAAATGTGTCTTATTTAAAAAGATGAGCTTCTCATAGTAATAGGCAGATATTTGATTAAGACCACGTCATAGTCTCCAATTAATTTAATCTCAGTTTATACAATCCCATAGTTGCATTCATGTGTATTTGCAGGGAAACTTGTCCCTGCTGATATTGTGGTCACAGAAGACCCCACACACTCAAACACCTGGTTACAAAATTGAACTGCCCTCTGAATAAATGGTCACTACTCTTCCACTACTGCACATCCACCTCAGTCTTTTGTTCAATTCTATTATGTGGATTTCGAAGGTAAAAATAAACCTTTGTTAAAAAATTGCGAATAATCTTTCATATTTCCAAATTCGATCAAATACAACACGCTTTTCATCAACATTATGGTGTAGACAGATCATTTATCGTTGCAGCTTCTTACCTATAACCTCGAATCGCAGATATGTTTTCACTCAGGCTTGGGCAGACCTCTATACTAGTACATCCATTATATGCCAAATTGTGTGAATATATTGTGACATAAACTACATTCTTGGGGAAACAATTATGGTGACATCTCTATTTTTACTATACCCACTTTACAGCAGACGCTCCTTGTTTTCAAAGCTGAAGGACAAACTACACATTTACCTTTTTTGTAATCGAATGTAACAACCAGCATCCGATTTTCATATGATTTTGCGGTGGATTGGAAGATCTTTAAAATGTGGCATTGTGCCTCACTCTACTGAGAGAAAGGATACAATAATTTTAAATTTTGCATGAACCAATGAGTACAAGATCGTTACAGGTAATCGGGGAAACACATACTTTAAATGATTCTAGTCTTGAAGACTGGTGAACCCAGAAGTGAAAGTGCTGGAGATCTTATCCCATGATCATTGCCTTCTTCTCACTAATACGATAATGTAATGTGATGTGACTGGGCGGAGGATGGTTTCTGCTTATTGCCTCCTCAGCCCCATCAGATGCAAGAAGGAGGCTGTTGAGCTCCAGGCGAGAGGCAGGGACCATACAGCAGATATTAAAAGTGTGTTATACTTAAGACACCAGGGGTTATATGTAAAAAGAAGTGGAGGAGAACCAGGGGTGATATGTACAAAGAAGTGGAGGAGAAAGGCGTTAGCCTTCCTGGCTTAACGCCTCTCTCCTCCACTTCTGAAATGCAAGGCTGCACCATATTTACAAGAATGTGGTACACTCTTGCGTTTCCCCCTGCAATGGCGCTAAGTTTAGCAGCTTAGCGCCAATGCAGGCACCGTTGCAACATAGTGCATGGGTGTCTTTGTGCAGGGGAGGATGGCTTATGTGTAAGTAGGTGTCCCTTCCTGCACATAAACTATCCTAAAATACCATTCTATTACTTTCATGTGTGCTGCTTCACGCAGGACACATGCAGGACACATGTAAGTAACAATTAGCATTTTTCTTAAAGTTTGTTTATGTACAGGAATGGACACCATCCTATACACAAACTAACAATGGCAGCACACATGGAAAAAGCAAAAACAAGAGAAAATAATGAATTTCTCCTCGTTTCGCCATCTTAAGTCCAGTTTTTACCTGGTCTTAATTTTGGCGCTGCCTCTTATGTATGTCACCCTTGTACATAGGGGGCAGTGTCAAAATGAATAGGTGGGGCGGTGGAACATCCACCGCAACACCAACTGCCCACCCCTTCATGCTAACCATAGCGTGAAAGGGGGCTTTATGTCACAGGCAGCAGTAATTTTCAGCCTTTAGTTATTTGCTGTTAGCAGTGGTCCGCAGCATTTTCGGACGCGATTAGCATGTCTTAAGATACCAGTCATCCGATCATAGCTTCGACTCACGTTATCGAACTCTGACCACCCGCTCCCTTGAGACAGGGCCCATACATTTCATTACCAGCACACTTCTTCAAAGGGAACTCCTGTTTCCTCTTAGTTGGACTCCTTTATAGCCTGACACTACGTGCTCAGCAAGGTTGCCCCTGACGAAGAGACGCCCAGTCCCGAAATGCATCGGGCTTTCTTTTAAACATTTTTGTATATTATTTCATATACTGTTCATGATGCAATGACTACATGTCATGATTTCTAAATGTCAGGATGTATATTGGTTCAATTATAAGTTTTCCTTGACATGACGATGATGTTCAATTATGTATAAGAAGATATAATTCATTACAGTATTTGCATTAAAACACTGGTCTTATTTCCTCTATTTTTTTATTATAATGTTGATTCTTTGACGAGGGTTCTCCAGTAACCTAGTGCACAGTGTATACTACCACGTTGGCTAATAATTCTTGTCCTTGAACCACAACGCTTGTACAGACAGCAAGCGTCACACTGTAGCACCATTGTTTACAACTTACAGAATTAGGTCCACATATCAAAATAGGTGTGCACGTCCTTTCCCTTCATGTCAAGGCAGCAGTAAGCCACGTTAAGTGGCTTAACGCTGCCTTGTACATATGGCGCAGCCCCTAGCGCCACCACAACGTCACTATAGGTGACGTTGTGGTGGAGATAGAGGCTTGTACATATGGCCCCAGATATGTCAACATTGGAGATATTCACGGCATGATTTACAATCAAAATAGGCAAGGACAAATGGATACGGTTGCAGAGAATGAAAGGGGTGAAATAGTGGCAGTTGTTATAAGATATTAGTTTTGACTTGACAGGCCAATCTGAACAATATTAACCCCAATACTCATCCTTACTTTTACATCTAGCTTAACATCCCAGCTTTTCCACTTTTCTGAATTGCGTGTTTCTGAGCAAATCACTAACCCTACACACCTGCCATTTCTATCTACCAAACATGGGAGCAAGTAGAGGTGATAAAGTGATTTGGGTCTGTTAGGACCCAAAGGGATTTTGTGTTGTTTACTCTTCTAACATTTTTCTCTACTCTATTCCCTCCGAGTCCCCTTGATTCTGTGTCTTCCACATGCACACACCCACTTGCTTACCATCTCTTCACTACTCTTCCCACTGTCATGACCGACAGCTATTGTTCCTCATTCTGCATCTTCATGCCATTTAATTCCAGTGCTCTATATGTTGGGACTCCTTATTCCCAAACTCCTAACCAGCCTATTCCTCCTGCCACTCAAACCACCCTTCTGGTGCTAGCCCCCCGACAGTTTTCTCCAGGCCTGAGCAGGTTCCACCTCTGCAGGGCTGTCTGTCAGCTCTGTGTGCCTATCAGTTTGGTTAACTACATGTTAAAATAAGTTTGGTCATGAAATGATCAACATGCACACAATTTGACTGCACTATTTCATATATGCTCCCTGCTTTGCGATTCAAAACAGTGTAAACCATTTTTGAATTCACTCTAAAGGTGCAACAATTGTGGTTAAATGTTGGACTGATGTTCAGCTCTGTTTTTATACCAGAATTATCCTCATGTGCAATTGAAATTCGGTCTGCTCCTTTTATTGTGTGACATTGTAGGAAATGTGTAAAAAATCGCTTTTTCAAAAAGTGTAAAATAACTAGCGGCTTAAATCCATCCTTTGACGAGAGCATATGTGGCAAACACATATTAATTACACCTATTTTAGAACCCATAAATAGTAGACCCATTTTTCACCCAGTCAAGGTTGTATTTATGATCAAAATACATGAGTTCCATATTGCCTTTGATCATTACACCTATGTTTCACAATCACACCAGGAATCTCACTACGGAGGCAAAACCAAGATGAGGCGCTATGTAGAGTGGATGGATGGAGAGTCCTTAGAGAGTACAGGCACAGATACTTAGCAGTTTCAAGCTTTGGTCCTGAGCTTCTGAATGCTGCCGTCCCACATCTGAACCTTTGGCACAGCCACTTTAACCAGGAGCAGTGCCAGAGGTGTGCATGCGTAAATGGACATGGAGCAGAGAGATTGGACTAAAAGATGGTAATAGAGGTGAATAGAAGCATGGATTGGTTCAAAGAAGAAACAATGCAATAGGACAGATTTGACTGAAGGAGGTGCAGGCAGATGCAGCCACGTGGCAAAAATAGAGCACGAAAGAAGGCAGCCATGAAAATAGAAGTAGAAGGGCCGGTGAGGTAGTGGTTCAAAGGCTGTGTGTGCTGACAGACTCTACGAGGGTCATAGAGAATAGTAAAGGTCAAAGCTTAAAGATGCACCAATATTGAAAGGATCCCCAAATACCGCAATCCGTAAAGACGTAAATTATAGTAAAAACAAAAAAATAAAAAAGCAGGGGCGCATCTGCGAAAAACAAGGACATCGATTGGTCAGACACGTGATACTACGGGGCAGATTTACAAGGTCTGACGCATCTCTGCAAATCAGCAGGGTTGCGCCTCAACACTTGCGACACCCAAAACCACCGTGCGCCACCACTGATGCGCCGCATTGTAAATGCGGCACGCTGTGGCGCACGGAAGGGCAGATGCGTGTCGCATCCCCGGGCGTAAAGGCGGCGCTTTGCTGGAGTCGCGTCGTAAGCACAATGCGGCTCCAGCAAGGCTCAGGGGTGCCCTATGCCTAACATGCTGCGTCACTCCTTACGCGCAGGGTTTTGACGCAGCATGGCTGTAAAAGTGACTCAGTGAAATCTTGTAGATTTCACTGCATCACTTTTACGAGGCGTTCCTGTGACAGAACGCCCACCCTGCGCCGGAACACCCACATGAAACCTGACGCAGGTTTCATGTGGCGCAGGGCTTTACAACGTGACTCATCTCCCTAGATGCGTCACATTGTAAATAAGGCGCAACATGGTGCATGGTTTACGTCGCTGCTGCATCACAGAAGTGACACAACAGCGGTGTAAATGTGTCACAAGGGGCTTGGAAATCTGCCCCTACAAATGTAACATGAAGATCTCCAGTGCGAAGTTTCGGTAAGGATTAAATGGCATAGGTGCGTGCACAATATACATGTTTGCAGCCGATGGGGTGAACTGGTGCTGTTATGATTTTCCAAAGCAATTTATTATCTATAACCTAGGTTAACCATTGCGATGTGAAAACGATATTTACTCCATTCCGAATACGACACTAAAACGTTTAGATTAAATTGCATCAAGTTCATTATTTTCAAATAAATAATGAAAACAACTAATAGCCTGCAGCTGTGCAGTCTCCAAAGTACCTCAGTAATTACTTGACTTTGTGTACTTCTCAGCCACATAAACAGATACCTTTATTCAAAAAGCTGAGAGCACTATCAAAGTATTCTTCGCCGTAGCTGTGCTTCGCTAATCCAAGCAAAATTATTTTCATCATGTCATCTGTTCATGGCAAAATGTTTTTGTGAATTTCTAACAAAGAAAATGCTGATGAAAAAGGTGTTCACGTTGATCTCTGCAACTTTATAAAATACCTGCTCTGCAGTCTAAACTTTTGTTAACAATAATACGATGGCTGACACTGTGCTGCACTCTTGGGAATTCAGCCTAGGTTTGCATTTCAAGAATACTTGAAATAGCATTACACACGAGAATGCACGCTAAATGGAAACAAATAAATATACCACGCCAAATTAGGGACATATTTTGTCGACCAAGCGTTTTAAAGATGTTACATTCTTAGTTGCCTTAAAAGAAACAGTGATTCAAATCATTGAAAAGCATTCCCTGTAGTATCTTGTTAGAACACCTTTTTAAGAATAGCATGGAATACCATGTGTATTTGTAAAGCTCACATTCAGCCGTAGGCATCTTGTGGCTGAATCTCAGATGTTCACTGTTACCAAACTAAATGGTACTCATTTTATTGGGTGCACAGACATAATATCGACTCCAAAATATCGTTTGGACAGAATATCGAGTTTTAAATATCGATTGGAGAAAATATCGACAGGACAGAATATCGACAGCCAAAATATCGTTTTTAAGGTAAGTGAAGTAATATCGACTGTAAATAATATAGAAAGTGAAAACATCCAAGTATATAATCTAGATAGTAAAAAATATCGTTTTTTAAATAATATGTAATTATTTATAGTGTTTTTATGTTATAATATGTGTGAAAAGTGTCATTTTATGTTATAATTATTTTTAATTAATGATTTTTTTTAAATTATTGTGTAATTTTATTCTGTAGCGGGTTGTGGGTTTATAGGGGAATAGGGTGGGAAGTAATTTAATTATAATTAATTAAATATGTAAATTTATTAATTGGTAGTAATAATTAATTAATTGGTAATTAAATAATATATGTTAATTATTTAAAATTTAATTGGTAATTAATTTAATTTAATTTATTAATTGCTAATTATGTAAATTAAAATAATGTATTTCCTGTAGCGGGTTGTGGGTTTATAGGGGAATAGGGTGGGAAGTAATTTAATTATTATTTATTAAATATGTAAATGTATTAATTGGTAGTAATATTTAATTAATTGGTAATTAAATAATATTTGTTAATTATTTAAAATGTAATTGGTAATTAATTTAATTTAATTGATTAATTGCTAATTATGTTAAATTAAAGGGGTATTTTTAGGGTTCAGGGTGAGTTTTTAGTTTTTGGGTAAAGGGGTATTTTTAGGGTTCAGGGTCAGTTTTTAGTTTTTGGGTAAAGGGGTATTTTTAGGGTTCAGGGTCAGTTTTTAGTTTTTGGGTAAAGGAGTATTTTTAGGGTTCAGGGTCAGTTTTTAGTTTTTGGGTAAAGGGGTATTTTTAGGGTTCAGGGTCAGTTTTTAGTTTTTGGGTAAAGGGGTATTTTTAGGGTTCAGGGTCAGTTTTGGGTTTTTGGGTAAAGGGGTATTTTTAGGGTTCAGGGTCAGTTTTTAGTTTTTGGGTAAAGGGGTATTTTTAGGGTTCAGGGTCAGTTTTTAGTTTTTGGGTAAAGGGGTATTTTTAGGGTTCAGGGTCACTTTTAGTTTTTGGGTAAAGGGGTATTTTTAGGGTTCAGGGTCAGTTTTGGGTTTTTGGGTAAAGGGTTTTTTTAGGGTTCAGGGTCAGTTTTGGGTTTTTGGGGTACAGGGGTACAGTGTAAAAATAAAGTAAAATTAAATTTACATTAATTTAATTTGATGAAATGAAATTAAATTAAATTATATTTAAATAATTTGAAATAATTTAAATTAAAAAAATTATTATATACTTACCAATACTTAGGTTGTAATGGTAGTGTGTTGTAAAAGTTGCGTTGTAACGTCATATATCCACTGTTGCACTCTTTGCAGTGGGAATAGTAATTTTTACTCTTTTGTATTTGTACGTTAATAATATTGGCTATTATTTAATTACATTTTGTTACTATATATATATATGTTTTAAGAAATATGATTTAAAAAATATTATTTTTTTACTTTCATTAATAATTTAATTATTAAAAGTTATTTTAAGTATTGTTAATTATATTTTAGTAATTAATTTTTTATATTAATGTAATTAAACATTGTTTTTATTAAAGTCGATATTTTTTACAACTATATTTTTGTAAACGATATTTTGTACTCGATATTTTTGTACATACCTGTTTGTACATACAAACTCGATATTTTGGTTGTAGATATTTTTTCCTCGATATTTTGGGTAGTCGATATTTTGGTAGTCGATATTATTTCAGTGATCCATTTTATTGACCTCGGATGGATGAAAGGTAAGTGGACCCGCTGGATTTTGAACCTGTGACCATGAGGTTGAACACAGTCCCCTGTAGGGGACACATTAGTCCACTGAGCCACCAGACCTAGCTTTGGATGAGGTTATGGTTTATGGCAGGAGGGTGTCTGAATGAACAAGGGTATAAATAACTGCCTCCATGCATTCTGAGTGCCACTCTGATTACCAGAAGAATACTTCTCCAAGTGCTGTGACATCTTCCCTCTGAATAATACTTCTCACTTTGGGAAATATGCCTCCTCTTTCTCTCTGGCTAGTCTAGAGATTTGTCTTTGAGATGTAAGAGAACACTTCTGCACCAGAAACTGCCTTCTCTTGTAACCAATGTAGGATTCTCATCCATTATAACTGCGCTCTTGCCTACAGGATTATTGCTGCTCCAAACATCCCCTCATAAAAAAGCTACAACAATACCTGTTATCTCAAGGGTACCGATTTCCTGAGCAAACCTGGCAGCAGTTTTCACTACCTGTCTGGTGCTGCGATGTGGACATTGGATTGAGTGAGGCGTGCAACTGCAAACCTCCAGAAGCCTGGGTGTCATTGCAAGGTTCAAATGAAATGTTACTTAGGAGTTTTTAGACCTGACAGCCTTAGTGTGGTATTCCCCTCAACTTTTTGCATTCCTCCTCTACCTTTTCCCACCTTGTTTTGCTGGTATTAGGACTCTGCACACTTTGGGGCCAATTCACAGGACTAACTTAAGACAAAATCCTAAACTTACTACTTTTGGTATTCACAGAAGGTATTTAGTAGTAGTAAAGTTAGGATTTTGTTTTAAGACAGACTTAAGACAGACAGACTTAAGATAAACTTAAGACAAAATTCTACCTTAAGGCTGTCTTAAGTCTGTCTTAAGTCTGTATTAAGTTGTCTTAAGTCAAACTTAAGACAAAATCCCAACTTTACTACTGCTAAGTACCTTCTGTGAATACCAAAAGAAGAAAGTTTAGGATTTTGTCTTAAGTTAGTTCTGTGAATCGGGCCCTTTACCACTGCTAACCATTGGTAAAGTGCTTATGCTCTCTGTCCTAAACATGCGAACATTGGTTTATACCCAATTGGCATACTTAATTTACTTATAAGTCCCTAGTAAAGTGCACTACGTGTGCCCAGGTCTGAAATTAAATCACTGATTGTGCAACCCTCTTAAGTAGCCCCTCTAAGCATGTCTTAGGCTTACCATTGTAGAGACTGTGTGTGCAGTTTACACTTCCATGTCGACCTGGCAAAGTAAACCCTTTCCAGGCCTTAACCTTCACTTTTTCCACATATAAGTCACCCTAAGTTAGGCCCTGGAGAACCCAGAGGGAAGGGCAATTGGGGAGAGGAGTTGGCCTAACGGCAAGGGCGGTCTTCCTCCAATCTGGGGAACTGTGTTTGAGTCTCGGCAATGACGCTGAACATCCTGTGTCTCTGGGCAAATCACATAATCTTCCTGTGCCTAACAAAAATGAATGTTTCCTCATGTAATGCAACTGGTGCTATGTAAAGCGCTCTGATACCCAATTTGGGTCAAGTTTGCACTATATAAAACTCTGTTAAAAAAAGGCACAATGCATTTGAAAGGTAGAACATATAATCTACCTTAAGGCCTATCTCTCCCATTGAATAACACTGGGATTACCTAATTACATTTTATGTGTAATTCCCAATTGGGAAGAGAAAAACCCTTGAAGCCTGGTGTCTCTGGAATCACAATTTAAAATCCAAGCTGATGGAGATTTTAAATTGAAATTGTGAAAATTACACTTTTAGGAAGTTGTCATTTCTGGCTTTAGCCACTTGTTGCCTGCAACCTATCTCTGATTTCATGACTGGGTGTAGTTGGTAGTTGGGCTTTGTGTATTCCCCCTAGACAGTCACACACAATGGCAGCTTCAGTGTGACTGAGTGGGCTAACCTGCAGGACACATGTGCACTTCAAAGGCATGTCTATGAAGTGTGCTCCACTTCAAAGGCACCACTGGGTATAAGTACTAGACCTCAGACACTACCAAGATAGTACACTTCTGAACCTGTAGATACTCAGCCAGAATGAAGGACAGCTGTGCTGCTGAAAGTCTGCCACTCTGCTGGACTACTGCCCTGCTGAATATCTGCTCAGTAGGGCTGACCTGCTGCCCTCCTGCCTGGGTGAAAAGGACTGTACCTGCATCATGAGTGACTCCAAGAGCTAGTTGGCTGGCCTCCTGATCTGAAGCCTCAGGGACATAACAGTTTTCCAACACCTGCACCTGGACTCTGCCAACTGTGAGTCTGCCCTGCAAAGTAGTGCAACCCCAGTCCTGCACCCTTGGAAGTGGAGCTAAAGTGCTTGCCAGTGAAACTGATGCATCGTCTATGCTGAGCGAAACATCCCAAGCAGAACCAACAGAACTCCTTGGCTGAGTGGAGCATCCCTGTGAAGAACTAGCGCATCCCCAATGTTGCATTGAATATACCCATTGCAAAAGACTCTCATCACCACAGCCTCCCACATCTTGGGAGTGATGCATCACCTTTGAAACCACGACTGCACAACACTTTACCCACTGTGAACTCCCACATTCCTCATCAACAGCAGCCTCGAAAAATTCAGCATCGCAGCTTCACCACTCATCGGATCCAACTCATTGCCTCAATCGTGCCTCCTTGGTGCCTGACTTAGCATTACAAGCCTCATTGACAGGATCATCGCTGACAATTCATAAGGACCTTGCCCCGCAGCCTCACCACTTCTCTGAACGGACATATCACCTCTGCTGTGCGACACATCTTTGGCATGGGTCCGCGCAATGCTTTGCAACCAGGAGCGCGAAATCCACGTATGTCCGTTTGCACAATTTACCTATTGACTGGACTGGGCATATATGGTCTGGACTCCAGCAATGGGAAAGTGCTTGTAGTCGGTATGTTTTCACTTGTCATGCATATGTGTACATTTAACACTTGTGCAGTCAAAATATATACACCTGCATCGACACATATGAAAAATATTCCCTGCCATCAGAAACATCACTGTGAAATTGTAATACGACGGACAGGGGACCACCACTGCAGCAGTCTTCTTGGGACCGCCGCCACGGCAGTACAGCAATGAGACCTGCAAATTCACAATCAGGCCCTTAGTCTTTTTGCTAAATTGATAGAAGATATGTAGACCCTGTGGCATTCTTAGAGACTGAGTTTTTTTGTCATAAGGATTGAAAAATTTCTTCCGTTGGTGTTGAAGTACAATCATTGCTGTTCATCATTCTTCTTTCATTTTGCCCAGGGCCAGTCAAGGGCTGGATGCGGGGAAGGTATGTTGAATCCCTTTCTCAATTCCCTGTCCCTGTACAGAAAAGCATGGGTAAAAGTTGTCATGGGTCTAAGTTGGATGCAAATCACACAAAGGGGTAAAACCTCGTTGGGAGTATTGTACCTCTTGATTGAAGATTAAGAGTAACACTAACACAATCAATAAGGCACCAACCCCCCTGAAATCAGGAAAGTGAAATGAGCCAAGCAAGCATCCCACGCAGAGAATTGCACAGAATGTTCGACTACTGGTAGCAAAAAATATGAGGAAAAAATAGCAGCAAGTGGATAAAGAAGGCAATAGAAAATAAAAGAACAGATGTGTTTCAATGCCTCTTCCTTTCATGATAGCCTGTCTTGTACCTGACTCAAACAGGAACGGACATCAAATGAAAAGGCTATACTTCATCTTGGCTTGGAAAACCTGAGTATGAACAGGTCACCATCTAAGGAAAGGATGATTTCAGAGCATGTCCAAGCCTGATCAAGAACATCATGGCTTTTGCTTCATAAACAAAGAAGAAGGTCAAGTTTGATATTATTCTTTCTGAGCTGAATTTCTAAATCTGGTGCTCCAGGCAGCCCATGGAACCAGCCCCTACCCCCAGTAGCCCAGTGACTGTGAGTGTAAAGATGTCAGAGAAGTCAATGCAGTGTCAACACTTACAAATGGACTAAGTGCAGAATTTTGGAACATGTTGCCTGGCATCTTGAGAGATAATTATTGCCTTATAAGATTTGGTGACATTGTGTCTCTAAACACACAAAAAAGGGTTGTTCAGAGGCCATCTCTTCTCAAAGTAATTTCTTTACTAGACAGAAGACTTGACCTTACCTCACTGTGTTATGTTTCAGGGATCAGCCATTGGGACACAATATGGGTGAATTTTTCTTTAATTAAGAATGTTTTTTTAACTCTGCAGAGTCCACCTACATTGTTGGTCCACACAGAACTCAGTGCAATACATATATTGAAGCAACTCTGTGATTGTATGAAATCTGCAAACCATCAGAGGGTTACCCAAATGTGGTACTGTTATATCTCTGTATTACTCTTCAACAGCTGCTAAGATGATATCAAAGTGGAGAAAACAAAAGGTTTGGGAACAGAGCAAATATTTTAATATCATTATACTAGTGAGAAAGAATAGAATGTGGTGCTTTACCTCACAGTTTGAATGGTCACTGTCCCTAGATGCTGATATGATCCTATATATGAAAAGAGCAGCCCTTATGACAATAGAACCTGGGCGAACAATTGCTCCGCTAACAAATGATGATGGAATGCTGAATAAATCATACATTCGCCCCCCAGTCAAGGATCTGGGTCAAATCCATCGTTCTTTTGCTCACCATGCTACCCCAGTTTAGACCCAGCACATGAATGGCTCACCTGGAATTCATTCCTACTAAATTAGTAGATTAGCAAAGAAATATATCCTAAATATAAACTTAATATAGAAAAAAACATTATTGGTGTTTTTAATAAATCGGAAATGTATTGTAACTAGGGGCCCGATGTAGGTAAAATAGATTTACCGATTTTTAATTACCGAATCATACCGATTCGGTAATTAAAAATCGGTAAATCTAAGGGGTTGAGATGTAGGAACATCCAGATGTTCCTGCTACCGAATCGGTAAAAATCTGTATTTACCGATTCGGTAAATACCGACCGGTAATGGCCCATTCATTCCTATGGGCTTTGAAGCCCATAGGAATGAATGGGGCATTACCGGTCGGTATTTACCGAATCGGTAAATACAGATTTTGACAAGGGTGCAGGGGGTGTCACTTTGACACCCTCTAGCACCCCCAAAAAAGATTCGGGGGCCATGTGGCAGGCATACCTGCCCTAAGGGCAGGTCTGCCTGTCATATGGCACAGGTGTGCATGCACACATGTGCATGCACACCTGAATCGGTATTTTACCATCAAATATATTTGATGGTAAAATACAGAATCGGTAAGGGTTGTGGGACTCAGAAGAGTCCCACCTACATATCAAAAATACCGAATAGGTATAAATACCGAATCGGTATTTTACAGAATCGGTAAATTTACCGATCGGTAAATTTACCGAATCTGTAAAATTCTGGGCCCTACATACCAAATCTGATTTTCCGGTCGGTAACGGCCGAAAATACCGATTTTCGGCCGTTACCGACCGACCTACATCTGGCCCTAGATGTTTAGTGTAGTAATTTGGAGACCACATATAAACTGTCCAAATGTCAAATATAAGGTGCAATACACAGACAAACTCAATGAATGCACACTTTTCCCCAAGGTGAAAAACACATAGAAGTGAACAGGAAACAACATTCAATGTGTGTTTCTAAATGAGCACATATACAAACCAACAGAAATGGGAAATCCATTGAAGCCAGTGATAAATAATGTGCTTTGGTGTTGCGTCCAATCTTTTATGTGCAGACTTCTCCACCTTACTGTGGAGTCTCTGCAGTTGTACATTTATTATTAGATTGCCTGTTTGTTAATACCCAAAAAAAGAGTAATCTTATACACACATTTAAGTTTACCTTTGTGAGTCGGGCCCATTGTCTATTATTCTAAGTAAAACGTGTACTTACAACAGCAGCAGGCAGCAGTCGGTCAATTGATTCCCCTCAGTTTCTACTGCATCTTGCCACAGTGTTCCAATAAACAACTAGAGTGCTAAAATTCCGTATTTATGATAACAGTGTGGCACACTTGAAGCCATCATGATGGAGTCAAAGCTGTAAAAGGCAAAGCATGTCCTTTAGAAATGAACACAATGAGGGGTTTCATTTTCCTATAGAAATTATGGTTAGTGCCCATGAAAGCTAAAATGAGGACTCATTTTCTATGAGTTCTCAAATCTATTTGTCATCTGTGTCAGTAAAACATTCTAACACAGGATGAAATGCACTTTGAACACCAACAGCAGTCTGTCAGTTAACTCCCCAGTGTTGTACTGCTGCTCTTCCACTTTGTTCAAATGAACAACTAGAGTACAGAGTGCCATTCCATATTTATGACAAATGTGTGGCACAATGGAAGTCTTCTTGATGGATTCAAAGCTTTACAACTTAAAGAATGTGTTTTAGACATGAGAAAAATAGGAGGTAGTTTGTTATAGAAATTATGGCTAGTGATCTAGAAAGCTAAAATGAACACACATTTTCTATGAATTCCCAAATGTATTTTACATCCATCAGTAAAAAATTCTGATCTTTAGACTGAAGCATTTAATTTCCACACTAGCATCAGTCTGTCAGTTAATGCTCCAGTGTGCTACTACAGATTCCCACAGTGTTCTAATAAACAATTAAAGTGCTAACATTGCCATTATGATGCAAATGGGGCACACTTGAAGCTATCTTGAAGATAGAATGGAGGGCACTGCGAATGGGATCATGGGCTAGGAGCTGACCACAAAGCGCATGCTAGCAGGGGCAGCAAACTGATCACCGAGGGCAGGCAGAATGGAGCAATTGTATGGAGCCATAGAACAGAGGGCAGATTTGAGGGTTTGCGAGCAATTGGTATCACTTTGACATACATAGGCAAGAGGGAGGCAGCAGGAGCAGGGGCATCAAGCTGCCATTCAGGGTAGGGTGACATCTGCAGCTCAAAATACACAAAAACACGCAAAATTTGCTTCTAGAACTTTCGTACCTCGACCTCGCATATTACATCACGCATGACATTTTAAATGACATCATTGTTATATTTAAATAACAACATTGTTGAAATGACTAATGCTACATATATATATTTATAATGTAGATATTTTAGAAAAATGCATATCTATATATTATATATATCTGTATCTCTGTATGTATAAAATATATTTATACACACACACATACACACATATATAGTTATATATCTCAAGGAACTATTGGGCACATGCATCATTGGTTTTTGCATTCGCAAACGGTGCGAATTGCAAAATTCGTCCGTTTGCGAATGCAAATCCAATTTTTGAGATGCATCAAGTTTTGTTTTTTTCGCAATTTAAGAAATCGCAATTTTTTGGTGATTTCTTAAATTGCAATTGCATTTAAGAAATCGCAATTTTGCAATTTCTTAAATGCAATGCATCATCCAAAAAAATTGCGAATTTGCAAATTAGAAGTGGTAAATTACGATGAAGTCAACCTTCATGGTAATTTGCGAAAAGTTTCAAAAATGCTCAAAAGTGCATTTTTGAAACTTTCATTTTACACACACACATGCCCTTGGGGCATGTATGTGTGAAAAATGGACTTTATGTTACATTTCAGGGGTGCAGGGGGGGGTCCTTTGGACCCCCCCTGCACCCTTGAAATTGCATTCTAATTTTGCGACTCCTTAATTGCGAATCGCCAAATGAGAATGCCTTCCCATTGATTCCTATGGTCCTCTAGGCCCATAGGAATCAATGTAAAGGGATTCCTTATTTGCGATTCGCAAAATTGAGAATGACAAATAAGGAAAAATAAGGAAACGCAAAAAAATGTGCGATTTTTTAATGCATAGGTATTTGCGATTTCTAAATTGCGATTCCTTAATTTTCGCAATTTAGGAATCGCAAATACCAACAATGATGCATGTGGCCCTATACCTTGTGCCCTAAAGTGCATTGTGCCCCACAATGCACAGTGTTGATCTCAATTATCATATTTCATATTTTGCAATTAAGTTTGCAATTATGTTAGAGAACATGTCAAGAGTGATGTCATATGGGAGGTAATTAACAGTGAGGGCGAGAGTTATAGTTACTTTAGGACACAAGTTACAGTTACTTGAGATAACTATAACCAGTGAATTTAAGTGGTTTTGTTTGAAAATTGAATGTTTTAACTGACATTCTGACCTAATTATAATGCCTCTTTAATCTTTGTTTCTTTCATTGTATTCTAAGTTTAAAACTTTTTAAGTCAGATGTTATTCCAATTCCTATCCACCAGAATTTATTTAAATGTAAGTGTCACAATGCCCACCTTGGACTCCCACAACACAGCTACTCACTGTGGGCCGCAAGGGGAACTCAAAGGCCCTCACAGCCCCTGCAGCTACCCAGGCTGCATACATTGTGATGTTGGAGGGTTCTGATTTTATACTTGGTGATGCCTGAACCAGAAAAATGATGTCCCTTGCCTGGGTGAGTTCAGGCAGGAAATAAAGTGTATATTCTGTGTCCACACTCTCCCAGTCAGGGAACGGAAAGTTGTACCGGCAGAGAGTGTCCCCGACACACTGCAGCAGCCATCATGCCTGGGGGACGGGGTCTCTGGAGCCTTAGTACAGCTGGGGAGGGGGGCTACATGCTTCCCTCCACAAAATGTAAAACTTGGTCTGTATACCCCCTCTGAATCTAAATAAAAGCGTCAAACCCACAGGCCCTGTCCTAGACCGGGGTAGATGAGATATAAAACAGGTGGAAGCCCACATTTCTTTTTTTTTTCTGGAGCTGTGGATTTGCTGGTCCTCTGTGGATCTGCGCTGCCAATAAAAAAATATATGTAGTTGACCCCTCAGCGGTGCATATGGGACCCCCCTTCAGGTCTATAGGGGCCAAGTGTCCATAACCTGCCTCCCATCTGTTTTTCTACTTTTTTCACAGGACAGGGGACTGAGTCTACAAGTCCTAAAATAGCTGCAGGCACATCACTGTTAATGTGGTGGCAGCCAATCAGATCAAATCTTTTGATCTGTTGGATCCGTGGATCCTACACGATGTGACATATACATACATTTTTTACCAAAATTTTGCAAAAATTAGTGGGCGAGATATAGCAAAACTTTTCAGGAAGAAGCTGAGGTATTTGAAGCGTTTTTTTGGTAAGGTTTAGGAAGATTCGCTAAATGGCACCAAAGTTTTAAGCAAAACAAAAAAGGCCTTTTCTATGGAAAAGTGGACCTAATAATTACTACCCAGAGGCATAGCCCTCCCCAGATATTTTGCCTTCACCCTTTCTGCTTTACTCAATTCATATTCTGTTGGCATTATGACTCTGTGCCCTTTACTAGTGCTAGCCAGTACTAAAGTGCCTGGCTCTCTCCCTAAGACATGGTACAACTGGCTTTCATCTGATGGGCACATTTAATTTACATTTAAGTCCTTAGTAAAGTGGTAAAATGTATACCCAGGGCTCCTAAATTAGACGCTACTAGTGAGTCTGCAGTGCTCATAGTGCCACCCACTCCATTAGCCTTTTAGAAATATGCTCATGCCTGCCACTGCAGCTTGTGTGCAATTTTAACGCCCACCCTTTAGAATGCCCGCAGCGGAAAAACCGCCGCGGTGCGGGCGTTTTAAAGGGTGGGCGCGGCTGCGTCGGCTGTTGGACGTGCGCAGCACCAGGGAGGTAGCGCTCGCGACGTCCAACGGCCGACGGCAGCATGCAACGGGTTAAGAAGCATTTTGACCTGGCAAAATAAACCTTTTGAAAGACCGAAACCTTCTTTTTTAATACATATCAATCACTGCTATGGAATGCCCCATAGAGCCCTTAGTGCAGAGTGTAGTAAATTAGATTAAACCCAGATCAGTTGACTGGGGGTGAGTGCTTGCATTGTTCAACACTCCGTCCATCATCCCCTTTGGTTTAACTTAAATTAGGGAGCAGATAGAAAAATGAAAACATTGGCATTTTCTTGTCTTAACAATTTGGCACCTGCTGCCTAGATCTTAGGTTGCATGACTAGGTATAGTTGAAAATTGACCATTGTGTATTCCTCCCACACAGTGACACAAAGGGGAATTAGATGTTTACAGGATGGGCCATCCTGCCAAGATGGTTAGGAGCAGAGCTGTTCCCCGCATTGTATACATTTCACTGGGCTGCCCTAGCACACACACACACACAAAAGGAACTTGACACCAGTCTATTGTGACCCAAGGGCACACAGATCATGGGCAGAAGAAGGAAGGAAGTTGCTAGAACCAGATGTGGGGGTGGTATAAGTTTCCCCCCCCACTTCAAATGCTTGCACTAGCTATAAGTATTGGATCTCTTCAACCACTCATCAGATCACTTTTGGACCTGTGCAAGACTCAGAAGAAGGACTGCTCTGCTACCCTGCTGCTAGAAGGACTGTCCTGCTGCCCTGCTTGAAGAAGGACTGCTCTGCTGCCCTATTGCATGAAGAAGGAAGGCTAACATGCTCCTCCTTTAATCCAGAACCACCAGAATGACTACAAGGGCTAGCTGACTGGCCTTCTGTTCAGAGCTACTGGGACATAACAAGCTCTACAGACCTGTCCTGCATATGCCCAGCTGCCCAAACTCAATTGCATCTGCATGTGCCCTGCTACTGGCCTTTGCTGCTGTGAGTCTTGATCCAAAAGAGGTGCCCCCCAGGTCCTAGATCCAAGGTTGACATCAGAATGTACTCCTCCTGCTCCAACTGTGAGATCCCTCACACTGATGCAGCACAACACAACTCAACACATTGTATCAGAGGACCTTGCATTGCAGCACCTTGCAGCTCCTGATTGGTGGCCTCAACAGAACCGATGAAGCCCAATGCATCTCAACGCAGGACCTTGTATTGCAGAACCTTGCATCACAGCACCTTGCTGCACCTGGTTGACATCTGCAATGGAACTGATGCATCATGAAGCATCTTAATGCAGGATCTCACATTACAGCACCTCACAGCTCTTGGAAATGACACAACACACTGCATCTTGATTCAGGACCTTTAATTGCAGCATCTTGCAGCTCCGGATCCAAACTGACAAGCAGGCCACAATTCGACTCATCACTTCTCAGCTCCTGATCGGCGGCCTGATCAGAACCAACGCAACAGGACACACACCTCCAATCTTGGTCCAAGTACAACTAGTTACATTGACTGAACTTGTTCCTGCAGCTGTCCTGCGCTCCATCACCATCAGTTTGAGCTTGTGACTTTGTCCCAGTCTGGCACAATCAGATAATCCCATTTGGCACTTTTTGATACTGCTTTACCTAGGCCTTTGAAATTGCATATCTCGAGTTCTACTGATTTGATGTTTGTCATTCCAGTATCATTGCATTCAGGAACAGTGACTCTATTTAGTTAGATTGGCTTGGGATTTTTCGTGTGTTGTGTTTGCAGTTTATTACTGTTTGAGTGCTTCATTAATACTTTACACATTGCTAATAAGTTCTGCCTGACTATGTTCACTCCAAGATACAAGAGGGTTAAGCACAGGTTAATTGAATCACTTTCTGTGATTCATCCTGATGAGAATTGTGCTTGTTGCTTGAGAAGGGATTCACCTACCTCAACCAATAACCCAACTTCTCATATATATATGTGCATATATATATATATATATATATATATATATATATATATATTCACTGAAAAAACCATAGGTTTCACAATCGTTATAGTTAGGAATTAGCATTTAAAAAACCATTGAAATTCACTGAAAAAACCATAGGTTTCACACTCGTTGTAGTTAAGAATTAGCATTTAAAAAACCTTTCAAATTCACTGAAAAAACCATAGGTTTGACACCAGTTATAGTTAGCTGAACATTTTACTCATACAAAACCATTGAAATTCCCACGTTATAGTTAGTTGGACTCACTATAACTCGCGCGCCCGCAATCCACTGCTGATGATGTCACATATTACATCATTCATGACATGGTCAGTGACATCACTGATGACATCACTGATGACATCTCAAATTACATCACTGATGACATCACTGATGACATCATCCAGTGTCTGTGTGTTCCTGTAAATGAAAATTATTTTGCATTTCTGTAAAGCTACCAAAACGTCACTCAGGCGCGCCGCGTAAGCGCTCCGGGAAGCGCCTACGTACGTGCCGCATAAGCGCCCCCGGAAGCGCCTACGTACGTGCCGCGTAAGCGCCCCCAGAAGCACTCCGGAGCACGTAGCATAAGCGCGTCAAGTCATGTGACCTTAAAATAACACTTTTTCCCAAATATTGAGAAACCCACCCATTTCTCTCACTATTGCTTTATACTTGGAGAGAGCAAGAGGTGTTCTGTGCATTATCTGCTTCTCAAAGTTTTCTGATCTACAGCAATGGCTGCAAGGGAGTCATCCAGTGGTGATTCTGATGGTTTTTTGCCTGAGGACCCTCCTCACCACAAAACAAAGGACCACTTCATTTGGAAATGTTTTGACATCCCTGAAGGGAAAAAAAGGTTAATGCTGCGAAGGTAACCTGCAAGATATGTGGCACTGTTTTATCCAGAGGCAATCCTAATAGGAAATATAGCTTTGGAAATGCCACATTAATTAGGCATGTCCAGAGAATACACCCAAATAATTTTGCCAGGGAGAGTGTCAGGGACCTGGCACGGAATTTACCAAGAGATGGCGGCAGCACCTCCACTGGTGGAGCAACACCTTCGGGAGCAGCACGTGGAAGAATGGTCCCTAACGTGCAGCCGGTCTTTGCAGGCATAACATTTCTATGCATGGACTTTGATGAACTGCTCTGTTATGGGGAGCAGAGCGCTGAACTCATTGCTATGAAGAGACAGGAACACCGCAGCCCTCCCCGTCCCTAATTTTTCACATTTTTTTTGCTCCTGTTGAGCAGTTTTGGAATTCCTGTTTTTGTTTTTCCCCTGAAAAAATACAAAAAAAATATAAAATCGTTATAAAAAAGTATAGAAAAAAGAAGAAAAAAAAAGTTATTTTCAGAACTACCTCCAATTCTCAAAAAAGAGCTGTATTTTCACTCTAATTTTTTACACTGTTTTTCCCCGTGGTGCGCTCAGGGTACGCGTACCGGTAAGCGCCCATGTGCGCGCACCCTGAGCTTACTCCGTGAAATTTTAAAAAAAACATTTTTTTGCCCTTCGGAGTCCTCCTAGACCCCCCTGATAAAACATAAGGGGGGCAGGGTGTCTCTACCCTGCCCCCTATCAACGTTTTCCACTTTTATTTTTACCTCTTGTGTCTCTGTTCTTCAGAGTCACAAGATGGCGGACTATGCAGACCATTTAGAATGTTTACAGACACCCAAGAGCCAATTAGCTTTTGAAATTTAGAACCAATTAAAATGTTTCTTTGGTTTTCAATTTGTGTGTGATGAAGTTTTATTGGTTTTCTACATGAATATAAATGAAAAATGAGAGGGAAACACAGCCATTTTGTGATAGTACTCTTTGAGGTACATTTGTGAGGAATTTTTGGTGTTCTATTTCTGCTGTGAAATTTACACAGTACTAACTCTTCTACTGCTTTCTAAAAGGTGAGTTGTTAATTTGTAAGGGGAATTTAATACTTGATAAAACTAGTTTTATATTATCTATTACTAAAAACGATAAATTAAATTTGTTCTGCAATATTCAGCAAGAAATTTGAAAAGAATATGGATCTCAATGAGGACACCGTTAATATTAATTTTGAAATTTCTGCGACCTTTGTTGAGGCGAGTTTGATTGAGGTCTTAAATGATACTGTGGATAACACTATCCATGAAGAAGACCTTCTTTTGAGAGGAGATGGAATGGAGGATTTTAATGATGAGACTTTGGATGCTGAATTAATGGAATGTTTGGACTATATTGAGTTCCAGGAGTCATGTATGAAGAGTTCTGATGAGGAGATTCCTGATCACTTAATGTTAGAAGTTCTTCTAAATTATGAAAATTCAGAAGAATAAATGTATATTTATAAATTATAAATTGTTTGAGACATGTTTCTATTATTCTACTTGAAATTTATGAGATAGTAGTGAAATGATTGTGGTATAAAGTGAGACTTATAATATAGAGTGCAACATTTCTGTGTTACATTGTAAGTTTACTCACAGTTACTTCCCTTCTCCCACTATATTTTCTCCAATGTGCACTTCACATCTCTTCTTCATCTCATGCCTTCTTTCTCTCACTGTCTCTCTCTAATGTACACTATCGCCGCCATTTTTTGTATTTTCAGAAGACAGTGAATTGTAATGCTCCAAAGGTGGAGTGCAATATGTGCCATACTATATTTTGCAGAAAAGACCCCAGAATGAAGTACAATTTTGGTAATCCAACTATGATTCGGCACGTGCAGAGGAGGCACCCCCAGAACTATGCCCGGAAGAGTGTCAGGACTCTGGCACGAGAGGCTCCAAGAGATGGGGCCTCTACTTCAACTGGAGGAATAACTGCATCGGTGAGGCGGTGACCAGAGCAGCTGATCCCAAATATTCAGCCTGTTTTTAATGAGGCCTCCATCAAATGCAAAAATCGTGATGCCCTACTTTGTTACGGGGAACAAAGTATTATGATCATTGTTCGAGCATTAGAGAACCACCGCTGCTATCCCCAGTCCTAATTTAAGTGAGAGAGGAAAGGAAAATGAGTGAGGGAGCAAAAAAAGGGACAAGAGGGGAAGGGAAGTGAAGTAGGGGGATTGAAAGAAGGTGAGTGTGTAAGTATAACTAAGTTATAGGGAGTGAGCGTGACAGAAGAGGAGCGAGAGACTAAAGAGACGGAGAAAATGAGACTAACAGAGAGAGAATGAGGTAAGGGGGAGTGTAGAACTAAGAAGATAGAGGGAGTAAGACAAGGAATTAGTGAAGTGGATTAAGGAGAGTAAGGGAAGGGAAAACAGTGAAAGAGCGAAGGATGGGAAGAGAGAGGAAGGAATGTAAAGGAGAAGGTCTGAAAGAAAATGAGTGCGGGAGTATGGCCGAGTTATAGGGAGTGAGCGTGATGGAAAAGGAGTGATAGACTTAGAGGACAGAGAGAATGAGGCTAACAGAGAGAGAATGAGGGAAGGGGAGTGTACAAATAAGAGGACAGAAGGAGTAAGAGAAGGAATTAGTACAGTGGAATAAGAAAGTAAGGGAAGAGAAAAGAGTGAAGGAGCAAAGGAAGGAAATAGAGAGGAAGCAAACTAAAGGAGAAGGTCTGACAGAAGGTGAGTGTGGGAGTATAGCTGAGTTATAGGCAGTGAGCGTGACAGAAGAAAAGTGAGAGACTAAGGGGATGGAGAGAATGAGGCTAACAGAAAGAGATTAAGGGAAGGGGAGTGTAGAAGTAGGAAGACAAAGAAAGAAAGAGAAGTAGTAAGTGAATTGGAGTCAGGAGAATAAAAGAAGAGAAATATATAAAACAATGAAATAAAAGAAGAGAGAGGAAAGAAAATAAAGGAGAAGGCCTGTTTTTCCCTATGGTGCACTTCAGGACCTCATTTATGAGGACATGCGACACTTTTACGCCGCCGGTGCGTCACTTTTTGGGACGCACCAGTGGTGTAAAAATTGCACCTTGTTGAGTTATATTTACAAAGTGACGCATCTAGGTAGATGCGTCAGTTTGTAAACCCCTGCGCCACATTATAACTGCACCAGGTATAATATATGCAAAGGGGGTGTATTGACGCAAGGAAAGGTCGTAGAAGTGACGCAGTAAAATCTGTGAGATATCACTGCATCACATTTAGGACATTGTTGCATCTAAATCTTGCGTATGCCTCACAGCAGGCGTAAGACTGACGCAGACCCTTTCACATGGGGCTTACCCCATGTGAAAGGATGCATTGCTGGAAATTATTTTTTTACTATAATTTTTTACACAGTTTTTCTCTGTGGTGCGCTTCAGGGCCTCATTTATAAGGCCATGCGTCACTTTTACGCCGCCGGTGTGTCACTTTTTGTGACGCACCAGTGGTGTAAAAATTGCACCTTGTTGAGTCATATTTACAAAGTGACACATCTAGGTAGATGCGTCACTTTGAAAACCCCTGCGCCACATTATATCTGCGCCATGTATAATATATGCAAAGGGGGCGTATTGACGCAAGGAAAGGTCGTAGAAGTGACGCAGTAAAATCTATGAGATTTCACTGCGTCACATTTAGGACATCGTTGCATCTAAATCTTGCGTATGCCTCACAGCAGGCGTAAGACTGACGCAGGCCCTTTCACATGGGACTTGCCCCATGTGAAACGATTCATCGCTGGAAATTATTTGTGGGTAATAGAGAAAGAGTGAGAAAAGAGGAGTGAATAAATTAGAAGACAGAGGGTTTGAGAGAAGGAGTTATTGAAGTGGAGTAAGAAGAGTAAGATAAAGCAAAAGAATGAAACAGCAAAGGATGGGAAGAGAGAGGGAAGGAAGGAGTAAGTAAGTAAGTAGTAAGGAAAGGGAAAAGAGTGAAGGAGCGAAAAAAGGGAAGAGACCGGAAGGAAAGTAAAGGAGAAGCTTTGAAAGAAGGTGAGTATAGGAGTATGGTTGAGGTATAGGGAGTGAGCGTGATAGAAGAGGAGTGAGAGACTAAAGGGACTGAGAGAATGAGGCTAACAGAGAGAGAATGAGGGAAGGAAAGTGTAGAACTAACAGGATAGAAAAGTAAGAGGAGTTAGTGAAGTGGATTAAGGAGAATAGGGGAAGAAAAAAGAGTGAAGGAGCAAAAGAAGGGAAGAGAAAGGAAGGAAAGTAAAGGAGAAGGTTTCAAAGAAGGTGAGTATGGCAGTATGGCTGAGATATAGCGAGTGAGTGTGATAGAAGAGGACTGAGAGACTAAGGGGACGGAGAGAATGAGGCTAGCAGAAAGAGATTGAGGGAAGGGGAGTGTAGAAGTAAGAGGACAGAGGAAGAAAGAGAAGGAGTAAGTGAAGTGCAGTAAAGAGAGTAAAGGAAGGGAAAAAAATAAAACAAAGAAGTAAGAGAAGAGAGAGGAAAGAAAGTAAAAGAGAAGGCCAGAAAGAAGGTGAGAGTAAGAGAAGAGTGTGAAAAAAGAGAGTAAATGTGGGGATTCAGAATAAGTGAAGCAAGCGCAATAAGAGAACAGAGGTGTGAGAATATCAAAGAAGAGTAGCGAGGTTATGGAAAACAGTATAGAGAAAATAAATATTGTACATTAAACTTACCTTATAAGTAATGTCAACTTAGTTTTAAATTTTCATTAAAATTTATATCTGTGAAAGACAAAAAAAAATAAGTTACAATATTTATATTATATATTTTACAATACAAGAGACAAAGTAGGAGATTAAAAAGAGTAAAGGGGGGTGAGTGAAAGGCAGGGAGGATGATTAGAAAAGGAAAATAAAGGGAGGATAAAAGCAAGTGAGCTTGAGACAAAGGAAGTGAAGGAGTGAGAATATAGAGGTAGTGAAGGAAAGAGTGTCAGAAAAGAACTGAGTAAGAGAACAAAGAAAGGTAAGGAAGGGAGTGTGGGTCAGTTTTAGGGAGTAAGCATAACGGAAGAGGAGTGAGACAGTGAGAGGATCCAGAGACTGAAGCTAAGAGACAGGCAGTGAGGGAAAGGGAGTGAGAATGTGAGAGGACAGAGGAAGTGAGAAAAGGAGTCAGTGAAGTGTAATAAGATGAGTGAGAGAAGGGGAATTATTGAGGGAACAAAGAAAAGAAACAAGGGGAAGGGGAGTGAAGTAGAGTGACTGACAGCTGGAAAATGGTGGATTGGAGAGATGTAAAGGGCCGTAAAGGAGTGGTTAATGAGAATACATGAGGAAAATGGAATAAGGGAATGGAGGTGAGGAAGAGTGAAAAGAGGCCAGTGAGGGTGAGTTAAGAGAAGTGATAGAGAGTGGAAATAGATAAGTGACCATAAGAGAATGGGATAATAATATATATTTAATATTACAAAATACAAAATAATTTTAACAACATGTAAATGGTTTATTTTTGCTGTTCTCAGAATATATTGAATTTCACTCAAAACAGTGACTTCAACAGTACTCATCATATAACAGCGGGCAAAAAAAACACAATCAAAATGATTGTGTTTAAAAAACCCATTGAATAATTTCTTAAATAATGTAAAATTTTAAAAACCATATCTAAACTCACTTTTGATCCATCCACTTTTCCACGAGGCCAAATAGTATATGGAAAGACCTTTTCGATGGAAATTAGTCCAGAGTATTCTTAATTTGTCATTTACCCAACTTTCTGAAAGAAAAGCTCCAACATCTTTGGCATTATGGAACAATACTTTTACTTCCACCTCTAGTTTATTTTTTTATTTTTTATTTCTATAATACTCACAGCACACACTATATGATAAACATATACTATCTCTATGAGAACTACATGTTTTTTATTACCTTCATCACTCTCATTCAGAAAGTAATTTTGAAGAGCAAACTAAGTTATATTAACTGCTGCAATCTTCATAGGCCCATTACCTTTCCTAAAATTTCGGTTGTAAGAACACTAGGTAAGAATTTAGTAAGTCAGAAGGCAAACGTTGTTTGAAAGTCAATTGAGTATCATTACAGACCTTCCAACCTTTTTCACCTTTTAAATAACATGTGTAATGTCCTGATGTTGTTGAAGGACCATCATGGTAAATAATTGCTGCAGTTGTAAAGGTTCTTCCTGAAATTAATAATTGAGAAGCAACAACATTTTTTAATTAATGTTGTCAATGTAGTTCCATCAGGTCTACATCGTTGGAACATTAAAATAACATACTGTCCATATCTTATTAAAAATAAAGTTGATAGCATTTCAGATTTACATTGACTACAGACCATGTTTTGATTTGCTGTTTTAACTAAATTATTAAAAGACGCTGATTTGCAGTCTGGTAAAGTCAAATATATAAATCTTTCAGTGTCTATTGTAGTACTACTTGAAAAGGAGCAATTGTTGCAGTCATGTTGCCATTTATAAGAAAGGCCAAAAAGATTTTCTACATCTACTCCTTCATCTTGCAAAACAACAAGCATATACATTAGAAATTCCTGACAATCTTGCTGAATATTCTGTAAAAATTGATTTAGACCAGAACATATGTCTAAAACGTTTCGAATTTCAGAAACACTTTGGGGCAGATTTATGATGGTAATGCGCCACGTTTACTTCACGCAACTGCGGCGTAAACGTGGCGCATCCCTACGACCCATTTACAACGTGACGCATCTAGACAGATGCGTCACGTTGTAAAGCCCTGCGCCACTTGTGGGCGTTCCGGCGCAGGGTGGGCGTTCCGGGGCAGGTGCGCCTCGCAAAAGTGGCTGAGTGAAATCTATAAGATTTCACTCAGTCACTTTCAGGCCAATGCTGCATCAAAACCCTGTGCCTGCTTGAAGCAAGCGTAGGTCTTGATGCAGCATTGTTCAGATAGGGCACCCCCGAGCCTTGCTGGAGCTGCGTCGCGCTTGCGACGCAACTTCAGCAATGCGCCACCTTTACGGCACAGATGCGTCACGCATCTGTGCTGTTTTTGCCCCATGGTGCGCCGCATTGTAAATGCGGCGCACCATGGGTGGCGGAGCAGCGGCGCAATATAACTGGCGCATCCCTGGGGATGCGCCAGTGATCATAAATCTGCCCCTAAGGGGCAGATTTATGTTGGGAATGCGCTACGTTTGCGTCACGCAACTGCGGCTTAAACGTGGCGCATCCCTACCACCCATTTACAACGTGACGCATCTAGGCAGATGCATCACGTTGTAAAGCCCTGCGCCCCTTGTGGGCGTTCCGGCGCAGGGTGGGCGTTCCGGGGCAGGTGCGCCTCGCAAAAGTGGCAGAGTGAACTCTATAAGATTTCACTCAGTCACTTTCAGGCCAATGCTGCGTCAAAACCCTGCGCCTGCTTGAAGCAGGCGTAGGTCTTGATGCAGCATTGTAAAGATGGGGCACCCCCGAGCCTTGCTGGAGCTGCGTCGCGCTTGCGACGCAACTCCAGCAATGCGCCACCTTTACGGCACAGATGTGTCACGCATCTGTGCCATTTTTGCCCCATGGTGCACCGCATTGTAAATGCGGCGCACCATGGGTGGCGGAGCAGCGGCGCAATATAACTGGCGCATCCCTGGGGATGCGCCAGTCATCATAAATCTGCCCCTAAGGGGCATATTTATGTTGGGAATGCGCCACGTTTGCATCACGCAACTGCGGCGTAAACGTGGCGCATCCCTACGACCCATTTACAACGTGACGCATCTAGGCAGATGCGTCACGTTGTAAAGCCCTGCGCCCCTTGTGGGCTTTGCGGCACAGGGTGGGTGTTCCGGGGCAGGTGCGCCTTGCAAAAGTGGCTGAGTGAAATCTATAAGATTTCACTCAGTCACTTTCAGGCCAATGCTGCGTCAAAACCCTGCGCCTGCTTAAAGCAGGCGTAGGTCTTGATGCAGCATTGTAAAGATGGGGCACCCCGAGCCTTGCTGGAGCTGTGTCGCGCTTGCGACGCAACTCCAGCAATGCGCCACCTTTACAGCACAGATGCGTCACGCATCTGTGCCGTTTTTGCCCCATGGTGCGCCGCATTGTAAATGCGGCGCACCATGGGTGGCGGAGCAGCGGGGCAAAATAACTGGCGCATCCCTGGGGATGCGCCAGTTATCATAAATCTGCCCCTTTGTATTTTCGTTCTATCACTGCTACATTTATCTAATACAGAATTTAATAAACAACAAAGTGTTTGATCACTATTTTCAACAATCTGTTCTTTTACAGTTTGGAGAAAAAAAACAACATTAACCACTACATTAGCATAGCAGTTGACATCAGAACTATATTCAAACCGAAATCCAACAACATCTTTAACTGAATCCATTTCCTTTCTGCTTACGATTACTGGTTCATCTACCTTTTTTCTTTTTGCTACAACTTCACTACAATTTTTCTCATTTCTTCTTTTTCGGCCTACCACACGCTTTTCAAAAAGAGGATATTGAGGTAAATTTGGAGCATACTCTCTTCTTAACCTATTATATTCATTTACACAATTTAGATCTGCATTAATCTTTGTTTCATCAAAATCAATCAAGTACATTCCAGATAAAGTTCTGACTCGAGATAAAGCAACATATGCCATGCCCTCCTTGAACACAGAATTTCCAATATTCACCAAAGCACTATCAACACTTAAACCTTGAGATTTATGAATAGTTACTGCATATGCCAAAGAAACAGGAAACTGTTTTCTGCGGACATATAAATCTTTCACTAGCAAAAAGCGAGCAGAACAACAAGTGATTTGTTGTACTTCTTCAATACCATCAAATTTAATTTTTATAATTTCAATTCCATCTCTATTTCGGTAATTCACAAAATCCACAACATGACCTATTGCTCCATTTACTAAACTTCTTTCCACATGTAAATTACGTCGTAAAATTATACGACAATTTAAAGATGCATACCCAGTCTTTTCCATACCAGCAGTTTTAGATATTGTCTTCTCTAAAGAATCCAATTTTGTTTTTAACTTTTCTGACAAAATAATAGTGGCTCCTTCAGGTTCTATTTTATCAATAGCTCCCAGTTTCACAATCTCTTGATTTTCCAACTTTAACATTTTGGTGTTGAAGATTGAACATTCTTGCAGAGTTGGCATCAAGCATATGACAGATTTGTTTTCAGAAATTTTCTTAAAAATATTCTCTGGGACAATATTTTCCTTTGGAAACAAATTGGAAATGAATCGTCCATGTAAAGCTTCTTTGCCATGCTCAATTAGTTTTCCAATTCTTACATCTTGTAGAATATTTTTATAATCTTCATCCTTTGCCTGTCGCATATTTTGAAGTAGTTCTGCATATTTGAAATTTAGCCATATGTTAACATTTCCAATGCTTCCTAAGCACTTCCTGGTATCTTCATGCGTAAGCATTTTAAACACTGGCTGTCCTTTCACTGGAGTTAGTTGCAGTAAATCTCCAAAAACAATGATGTGTTTGCCTCCAAATAAAACATCATAGTCTGTTTTAAGAGTTTCTTGCATTCTTAAATGCACAAAAGCAAGCATTACATTTGATACCATGCTTACTTCATCAATGATAAGAAGTTTCATTTTTTTACGACTCTTGAAACTTCACAACAAGCTTCTCCAGATAGCTTGTGGTATTGTAATTTTTTATCATGCTCCACTGGCAGCCTCAATAAGCGGTATAAAGTAATCCCTTTAATGTTGTGTGCTGCCAACCCAGTTGGAGCAGTAACAACACAAGAGAGTGATGACTCCGTTGTTTTCTGCAAATATGTTGCAATTGCTTTAATCAGTAAACTTTTCCCAGTTCCTGCTTCTCCACTCACATACAGTCGAATAGGTACAAATTATGTACATGAGCACTCTTTCTTCTCATGAGATAAACCATCCTCAATTTGTTGTGTGACTTGGTCATATATTTGTCTCTGCTCAACGTTTAGTTCTTTTTCCAAATCTTCTAAGTCAACTCCATCCTCCTGAGCTTGTTCCATGGCTCTTTCAACTTCCTTCATGGCAGTGGCAGCTTGATTTTGTATAATTGGTCCTCCTAGTGGATCCTGACTCAATGAAGCAGAACTCTGACTGTCTTGAGAACTGTCTCTAGCAATCTCTGCTGCAATTGTAGCTTCATGCTGTATTTCCTTGTTCAACGTTTGCAGATATTTTGAAAAAACAGGACATTCTATTGTATCCTTGGTTGCATTGAACGAATCTTCATAAGTAAGAAAATCTCCAAGTAGTTCCTCTTCTCTATGCCAAGGCTTAAAGAGTTGTAAAAGAGCTAAGTAATAAAATTCCCTTTTGTCTGGAGAATCACAACTCAATTTGTGATGATTAATCAAATGGCCTTTTCTTTGTTTTACTAAACAGCCTTCACATCCAATTACAGTATATACACCTTTATTGATGTCTTCTGTGATGTTCTTTTTAAAAAGGTAGGTTTGCAGAACTTCATAGAGACAAGTGTTCTGGTTCTTTCTCCGCCAAATACTCTATTTCTTGTACAGATTTCAAAACTCGGTTTTGTGTTGCAGCAAGACCTAGACTCACCCAAATGATGGTTCTAGACTTGGCATATAGACTTGCTGATGACAACCGATCAGAACATTCATACGCTACAATTTCTCGATGCGACAACATCTTCAGACTGTAACTGTATAATTTCTTGCTTAGACTCTTTTCATGTGAAATTTCCTCCCACATTTCTTTCACTTCTGTCTTTTCTGATTTTGTGATATAAGATGTCACATATCGAGCCACAGCAATAGAGTTGTCAGCCACATATTGAATATCCATGTTAGCATTCCACATGGATAAAATGACTGGGTTGTAGTCATTTATAAATTTGGATGCCTCATTTCTTCTTAGGTTGTATGTATTTTTGGGTGATTTTCTTGTCACAGTATGTCGCAGAGAAGACATAAAATTGTTGACTCTTCCTTTCGATGTTACTGGACGTGGAAATGCAAAATGACATTTCATGTAGAACTTGTCCTTGGATTTGTATTTTCGACAACAGTATTTCCCACAACGATGACTTTGAAAGCGTAAAACTTGCTGTCTTAAATTGTTTTCATCTGTATTTTTTGGAACAGCACATGTAGAATACTGTATAAGCAATCGCAATGGAGCGCACACCACTAGCCCCTCCTCCGGATCGCCCCTCGGGAATCTGGTACATGGAGTTCTTGAGTGGTTCACCCCAGTGGGTGCAAGTAGGTACTTGTAGAAATGATGATCTCTAGACCCAATACATGTCCCGGGTTTTTGGATATCGCCCGAGACATGGCTCGGGTTTCGGGATAACTTCCCTCATCAGTAGAGAAAATAGTTAGGAGTGGAAGAGAAGGCTGCCAAACAACCGTCAAAGGCCTCGATGCCCGAACCGGCACGCAGGTGCGTCGTCCAGGAGCCCGTCGGCCAAAGCTCAAGGGAGCCAATTTGTATAAGCAATCGCAATGGAGCGCACACTGCTAGCCCCTCCTCCGGATTGCCCCTCGGGAATCTGGTACATGGAGTTCTTGAGTGGTTCACCCCAGTGGTTGCAAGTAGGTACTTGTAGAACCGATGATCTCTAGACCCGATACATGTCCCGGGTTTTTGGATATCGCCCGAGACATGGCTCGGGTTTTGGGATAACTTCCCTCATCAGTAGAGAAAATAGTTAGGGGTGGAAGAGAAGGCCGCCAAACAACCGTCAAAGGCCTTGATGCCAGAACCGGCATGCAGGTGCGTCGTCCAGGAGCCCGTCGAGTCAAAGCTCAAGGGAGCCAATTTGTATAAGCAATCGCAATGGAGCGCACACCGCTAGCCCCTCCTCCGGATCGCCCCTCGGGAAACTGGTACATGGAGTTCTTGAGTGGTTCACCCCAGTGGGTGCAAGTAGGTACTTGTAGAACTGATGATCTCTAGACCCGATACATGTCCCGGGTTTTTGGATATCGCCCGAGACATGGCTCGTGTTTCGGGATAACTTCCCTCATTAGTAGAGGAAATAGTTAGGGGTGGAAGAGAAGGCCGCCAAACAACCGTCAAAGGCCTCGATGCCAGAACCGGCGCGCAGGTGCATTGTCCAGGAGCCCAGAGTTGTGGTTCCAGCACTACATCAATATGTGCTGGAGGTGATTGGGGCAGCTTTGCAGAAGAGTGCTGTTCACACTATCCACCTGACAACAGACATATGGACCAGTTGCCAAGTCCTTGATTACATGTGCATCACTGCACACTGGGTCTCTTTTGCAGGGGTTCGAGACAAGATGTCTGCGGGTGTTGACACTGCCACAATTTTTCATGCAACAGTAGCCATGTTTGCCATGGAGAAATCTCATACTGCAGTAAACATTTTGGAGGAGTTTAACAGTAAGGTCTTTAAATGGCTGCATCCAAGAAAGCGCATGATTGGTTATGTTTCCACGGATAATGGCAGTAATATAGTTAGGGCCATGAATGATGGTGGCTATATCAGAGTGCCGTGTTTGGCGCACTGTATTAACCTAGTTGTTCAAGATTTCTTGAAAAAAGAAAACAAAGTCAGCAAGTTACTGACCACCTGCCGACGAATCTGCACACATTTCAGCCATTCTTTTAAGGCCTGGAAGCAGCTGAGGAACATTCAACGTGAACGTAGAGTGCCAGTCAGAGGACTCATCCAGGAGGTACCAACACGTTGGAACTCAACCTTCTACATGCTAGAGCGTATGTCTGAACAGTGCATAGTAATCAATGACTATGTCTTTCAACGGAGTTCTACTACGAAAGACATGAGGCTAGAGTTGGAGGAATGGGACCTAGTTAAAAGACTGACAGACATGCTTCGTCCTTTTGGGGTCTTCACGCGTGAAGTCAGCAGGGAGGACTGTACCTTGGGCAAAGCTATCCCATTGTTGCGCATGCTAGAGCACCAACTGAAGGCGGTGTCTTCAACGTTCAAAGATGATACTGACAAGCAAGACGCATATCAGTTGGCGGAGAGCTTATTAACCCGCCTAGCTGACAATGAAAGGCTTAAATAAATACATACAGAACAACATTACATGTGTGCCACTTTTCTGGATCCACGGTACACAAAGGCAGTGGCCAGCAAAGCATTCATTCCTTTTAATGAAGCAGATGTTTCAAAGAACAAACATTGCTAGCTCTGTCAGCCACTCGATTTGAAAAAGAGCGGCAGGAAATTGAAGGAACCGGCAGAAGTACTACTGAATCAGCAGGCCATCCGGCGTCAAGGTCCACTTCTCTGGCTGAAGGCAGTCACTTTCCCTCACAACCGTTACCGACACCAGCAACCATATCATCATCCTCACCTGCACCAGGCCCAGCCATAATATTGTCGGAAGCGGATTGGCTAACTCATCAAGGGTTTGCTCGTTCCAGCGCTGATGCAAAGGCCACAGATGGTACGCAAAATTGAGCACCCCTGGAGAACCTTGAGTGGATGGTGCAGGCCTATCTGGATGACCCAAGAGAGGTCTTCTTAAATCAGAACCCATTGCTGTATTGGTATGGGAAAAAGGGTCACTGGACACTGATCACCAACCTGGCTGTAAATTATATGTCTTGCCCACTCGCAAGTGTGTCTTCTGAACGTGTTTTCAGTCCTGCTGGTGCCATTTTAACTTCAAAAAGGACCCGCCTCTGACCCAAAAATGTGGAGAGGTTAACAATGATCAAGATGAATCAGCACTTCATACCACCAGATTACAAAATACATGAATGCACGCAGGAAGAAGAGGACACCGACTTAGGTGACGGAAGTTCTTCTCTGTTAGCTGACCTACTCCTATCTCAATTCACAAGTTTGAGGACGAGCTCTACTTCCCTGACACCGAGGCCTGAAAATTACTTCCTTTTTTTCGTCCTTATTCACTTTTATTCCTGTGTGTCTTTCTTTGTTTTGCAACTTTTACCACAACAAAACTCTAATCACCTAATCACAACAAATCCATCAGATGCACTCTCTTCATCTTATTATTTCCTTATTGATTTGAAGATGCCGCTGTCTGCATTCCTGAGGTTGACAAGTTCACAACTCAGTCATGCTCCTCTATCTTCCTCCTCCAGACTCCCCCATCCATTTCCCTCAAGGCAGATGGCTGGATTACGCAGAATCAAGAAACTTTGGCTTCGTAGACGAGTCCCCTCAAGTGGGACTGGAATTACTGACTACATGCTGATTGCTGACAGTTACTTCTGAAATTGACAGGAGAGGCTGTCCTTTGACCCTTTAAGAACAAGATGCGGACAAAAAAAGGAACAGGTAATGAATAATGAGAAGATGGAATGGCATGCAGTGGACAGCAATGGCTGACTGGTTATGATGACAGCAATTGCTGTTTGTTTGTTGTGCATGAAATGAATCATATCTTTTACACACTAAATGTAACTCAAGTCTAATCTGCTTTTTTTTACCTTGTTTACTTAAAATTTTACTTCAACTGCATGGGCCACTACTTTGCATTTTCCAATATGCAAAATGTCCTTGGACTCACTGTTTGCCAATATACCATGATGATGATGAGTGTTGATAATCAAAGTTAAATAATATATCTTTTTTCCTAACAGTCACTTACTGGGATGGATGGATCATCATCATCGGTTTACGGAAGAACTATGGCCAATTCGAGAGTGGCAAACAGGTAAATCAGTCAACAACAACTACTACAGCAGAACTACATGTCTGTCTAGTCGTGGTATGGAGTGGTCGAGCCAGTGTAGTGTTGTTATGCCAGAGTCCATACAGCAATTCATGTAAAATTTCGGCTACGTGGCTTGCTGCATACAATTAGATATGCTTTGTCTTTCTGTGTCAAAGAGGTATTCTACACCAGGTTGCTTCACTCAGTGCTGCCTGCCTTGACCGTCTGCATGGCCCTGGCCTGCTGTGTGCTAATTACTATCCTTGAAAAGGAGACTCAAAGTACGCACTTTAGAAATGATGCTTATATGTCATACTGTCGCCTCTGAAACTGAAAGTGTTATTTTTGCACTACACCGGGTACCTTACATTTTTTTCTCTGTGGTGTTTTAATATCACTTCCTGTTTTTTCATCAACAATTGCAGGCCTGCTTTTACCCTGTGCGATGGGAAAAATGATTAACTCAGGCTTACCAGTAGTGATCCACAATTCCTCATCCGTCAGGCAGGCAGTGGACAGTGTGTCTGGTCACCAAGATTGATCGACGGAGCCTCAGATGGAATGGAGGAGTACGGCGAATAAGAGGAATGTCTGGATGCATGCAACTTCCCACATTCAACAGGACAACTACAACATACAGTTACAGTATCCTCTTCACTTCTCCTTATCTATTAAATAATGTTATTGTTGTGAACTACTATGAGTGTGATTTGTTTGCTCTCTGCTTCAAATTCATCCCTCCAGCCATTGTTTAGCTTTTTCTTTGCTATTTCTAAAACTAATTTAATGTACTTATTCTCTCTGAGGGCAGATAGGCAAGTGAAATTGCGTAATTACTGCAGCCCTGTACTGTCACATTGTTTCTTCATAGTTAGTAAGTTGTAGAAAGTACTAGTTAGTTTTCAGTAATATAACCATCCATTTAGCAAACAACTTCATGCATGCATCCGTTATGTCCCTTAAAAGATTTATGAATATCTTCGTATCCAAAGATTTGTTTCTCTTCATTTGTCCATGCTGTGTTTTTTCTTCTTCTCTCCATAAATCTTTCCCAAAAACCCCCATTCCCATCCAACTTTCATACCCTAACCCTCTTCCCCCAGGCTGTGTGGTTTCATTGAGATGTGACTAAATGACAATAATAATTCCACACACTTACTGGGGATGATAAGGTCAAAGCCACAGCAAAATCATTCAAATCAGAATTTCATGTGTGCCATCGTGGATTGATCATCAACAACATCCTCCTCCTACACGTGAAGAATCGAATGCTTAATGCTTTTACGCTGCTGTGTCCTTCACCTTCAATACTATTTCTTATAGTAGCCATACTCCACACAACTAGTACTGATATTTTGAATACTTTAGCACTGCTTAGGCTACAATTTATGGCACTGTTCTCTACTGTACTACCTATCGTACTGTTCTAATGCTACGCTCAGGCCACTCAATGTTTCATTTCCTTTTTTTTCATATGCTGCTACTGCCAGTGTGTACCACTACTACTACCAGCACAACGATGATATTTCATCCGTCCAGGATTCCATACCCAACCTTAATCGCCATTTGCCATGCAGCCAGCCCTGTGCCTAGCCCTATTCTCAAACACGAATCACAGGTAAGATAAGCATTTTGGAGAGGTATAGTAATAGGCTAGGACTCGGAGGAGAGGAGAGACTGACAGTAGTACTAGTAAAGTACTAGTAGGGCAATTGAATTCACTAACTCGGTTAGTGGCACTTTGTACATTTTTGGACGTTTAGATAATTTATGCTGGTAAGTTTGAAGAAACCAAACGTACAGTAACCCCCGCCCACCACCAAACAAAATAATATGAACACGTATACTATGTTTAAGTATGTAAAATAAATAAATATATTTTCCATAAAAAATAAACTATTGAAAAGACCCAACTCACCCCCTCCCTAACCCCAACCATTGTCCAAATGTCCTTCAAAACTCCCTTTGAAACCCCAACGCCCAATTCCCCCCCCCACCCCCAACAGTCTTTAAAAAAGGGGCAAAGGACAGTCACTTCTTCCGGCGGTGTCCTGTGGACAGGTGGTCCTGCATCTCTTTCCGGAGGTCTTGGAGCTGGCGCTGGAGCTTATCGGCCACGCGCTCCAGGGAGTCCACTCTCCGGCGGAGGCGGCGCTGACGTGACATCCAGGCTCTGGGGGCAGCTGCTGGTGTCTTCTTAGCTGCTCCGCGGTGGCGGCGGGAGGCTGTCGGGCCATGGCACCATACCGCTGGAGGCTGCTGGCTGGTGGACCCGGGGGAACTGGAGGAGGATGCAGCTGTTGCCGTCTCCTCCTCCTGCTATCGAGCCACCACCCACCGATATTCGGCACAAATGGCCTCCAGTTTCCGGGCCCTGGCCCGCACAGCCATTTCCTTTCGGGTGAGCTTTTGTGGAGCATCTATGAAGAAAGAAAGAAAAATACTGTAACCAATACTCTTTAACATTAACACAAAATAGTTCAACAGAAAGTTGTCTCACCGTAACACTAGCAACTTGCAAGCACAGTATAACATTTTGCCATGTACATTTCCGCCGTCTTTGTAGGCCGGTAACATCAGTGGGAGTTTCAGGAATTCTACTAGCAGCACTATGGACTCACTACATAGTCAAAGACTCGAAGAGTACACCAGTCATCTTCTTTTTTTCTCTTGTTTTACGACATAAATTACTTGTACATGAACTTGTGGTAGCCAGCATAATGCCAGCACAGTCAGCTTGCACCCAAGAAAAATAGACACAAGCCATGATGACGCAGACTTGCATTACATGCAGTCCATGCAGGTGGGGATAGGGAAGCTCTTACTTTTCTATAGGGGTGGCACTGGCCATACTCGGTTTCATCAAGGGCTACTGCTCAATGTAATTTATATTTCGCACTGCCCCCTGGGCCTTCACTAATACAAAAGGAAAATGAAAATTATTCATTTCTGATCAAATATCCAGCCGATCACATGATCTTTGCTTATATGATGGATGAATTTAGCTGTTTTTTTTCGATAGATTGAGTGAACAACAGCGATAGTCCACCCATGATTGACACAGCAGAAAGAAAATGATTAACATAGGGAGTGAGTGTGATACCCATAATTGCCGGAGGAAGGGACTTGACTTGATATAATGTGAACTATACAATATATACACAATATATGCTGTGCTTGCAAAGTAAACTACTGTACTGTTAGTCAAGGGAGTATTTCTGGACAATCACAACTTCTAGTATTTGGATTTCCTCTGCTTTGCTACTCTGGCACGGATATGCTGTTCAAAGTAACACTCTTCATCCACTGAGAGTCTGCTCTACATACACCTCTGCTATCTATGAGGAAAAAGATACCATCCAGGCTTCCAAAGTAAACGTCTATCATTCTTCTTAATGTATCAACTTTACTTTTTCTCAACAACCAACTAACACCCTTATTATTTTATTTGTTAAACCACCGTCTTGACTTGCATTTGAGTTTCACCCAAATGATATATTGCCATGCACACCACACATGCATTTTCTGATTCACCCACACAGGCAGTCATCTTTTCTTTCTCCTCCAACCAGCCTTGCTTCAAGCAGCCATGCATCTGATTCCTTTCTATCATCTACCTCTGCCTGCATTCAAAAACACGTATCATTCTTTACAGTCATAAATGTTACGACTCGCTCGTCCTTCCTTTCACCCTTCTTTCCCTGTTCGTTTATCACATCCCTCAAGTTCATCTGATATGACTTGGCTTCACGATAAAAGTTACCCAGCTGATTTGAAGTCAAATAGAGAGGGCCATTGCTTACTCGAGAACTACCGCTGCTAATGCTATTGCTATGCTAAGTCAAGGGTGACCGTCTTCTCCGTGATTGGCAAAAATGTAGTTCTAAATTAGTAACTGTTCTTAACAGTACAGTGTACTTGTACTAGTGTACTGTCTACTGCACAGTACATCATACACTCCTTTGCGAGCCTACTCTAAAATGTCAATAACTAAGGAGTATAATAACTTACCACCGTCCGCCGCTGCTGAGCCATCCCCCTCAACTCCTCCTGGTGGCACTTGTGGCGCCGCCGCATCAGCCCCTGGAGTAGTGGATGCCACCGCGCTGCTGGCCCCGGCACTGGTGGTAGGAGGTGCCGCATCAGATGTTGTGATGACGCCTAGAAAAAACATGTCATATTATTAGATGCCATACACCACCCCCTATTTTGTCTTGTAATGGAAGAAAATGTTAATACATAACCAATTTTTAATTATTGGGAATGAAAAAAAGTGACGGTTTTGGGAAAGGTGTTAACCTTTTACATGCTTAGCCATTACATGCTACACTTTTTGGCACAACTGATGAATGTTTGCTTTTTAACGTGCACCATTTTTCTAATTACAGACAGAATATTCCATTGCCCTTCTGCCAACAAGAGCTTTTCAATTCACCACCTACTCCATATCACCACCAGTACTTGAAGTTCAAAAAAGGTGAGAAATCCTGCACAGTTATTCTAATAATTAGATGTGTTAAGTTGAAGTATATTGATTCTAGGGAAGGGTGTTTAACTCCTTGGGCTCAGCCGCGATTCTGTGCATGAGCGGCATTTCTAAACAGTGGGCGGGTTCATGACGGCCCCCAGCCGTCATCAGCACATGCCCACCGTGATGCATGATGGCCGGGGGCCATCATCAGCATGGAAGGGGTTAAACTTTAACATCATCTATCACCACTGCTCACTCGGAATACTGCGCTACTAAAATAAAGAAATTGTTTTTTTATTTCTTATTTGAAAATAAAACTTTAAAACTAAAAAGCACTGTGTGGTTTTTGTTCACGAGTGAGTGAGCGGAAGGGTTTGCACTACTGCACTTTGCAGGCATGCTTCCATGACTCTGATAGATCTGGACTCGGCGGTAGTCTTCTTCTGTTCTTCTGGGTCGTATAATCATTGGTCAGACACACTGGATAGTCGGTCAGGGGATTGGGGGTTCAACTTCTGTTCGGAGTGAGGTATGTGGAAAGTCGAACTGCACCTATCATCAACAATGTCCTATTTCTCTTTTCCATACTTCTGTATGTGCAGAATAGTCCCTGAAACACTAGCGGTATGGTATGCGCTCCTATCAAATCAAAGAAGCCAACTACTAACTTATTCTTGGTGGACACATTGACATTTTGTTGTTGGAAATTGTCAAAGCACTTACAGTAAGAAGACTGGAATAGACAGCAAGGGCAACCCGGAGGACTGCACTCAGTGCCTAGAGCTATTGCTGGATCAGAGTTTTGTTTAACACAGTTTGCCGACTGGGCAAGCTTAGCTACCTACATAGACCGAATCATAATAATAGTGAATAGTAATAGCACAGAGATGGATAGTAGAGGCAGGATAAGAATGTAGGAACAGTCTACAAGAAGATCAAAGACTATTTTGTAAAAAAGTAGAATTAGGAAACAGTTTGGAATGAATAGGTGCTGTAAAAGTTAGGGAAGTATAATTATTAATATTAGCATTACAACAGAACAACTTACTGGGGCCAGCAGAAGAAATCTCGGAGGAGCAATCCTGCCCACCTTGTTCGGCTGGCGTCGCTGTCGTCCTCTTGCCCCTGGGAGTTGCTGATGATCATGAAATAAACACAAACATGGATGATTGTTTTTTTGAAATATTTGTTTTTTTTTACCACAATCTAAAATTATCTCGGGGAAACAAATTACCAACAATTGCACTACACGTATTGACCTATCTGATCTGGTCAACTAGGAGGATAGTACAGTATTGCTGGATTCGCAGACCGTCTACTTGGAAAGTTATGTAAATCACTAACTAAACCAACAACAAAAAGGTTCTACTATGACTGCCAGCACTCAGAAGCACGCGACGTGACAGACACAGTCCGTCATCATGATTGCAGACCACTGAAAAATGTCCTACTGCTAATAACAAGTCATAATATACTCAACCTATCAATCTACCACTATCTCTTCTTCTTAGTGGCAGCAGGCAGGAGTACAAAGGAAGGACTAGACTTGAGTCTCTAGTCTCTCTAGCCTTACGTAGTTCTGTAAAGTACTACACTCATACATAATCAGGCCAAATAAACAGAAAGTTGCAAACAAGTAAGCAGTAGCAACGCCACTGAGCAGGCGAGCACCAGGCTGCAATCCCAGAAGCTATAAACATTAATTTACCTACAATGTAATCGAATCGGCAGCATTCTTGCTCTTCGGGAAAAACATATATTAGCAATATAAAAACACAGAGCAGAAGAAAACAAAGTAGTTATTAATTAGCTACTCACCAAGCCCAGGAATCTCCACGCCTAGCAGGTCGAGCAGGTCCTGCTCCCGGTCAAGGAGGTCCGCCCACTGGTGCGACGCCTGTTGGTAGGTGCGCTGGACCCCGACTCCCTAAACATGGCCCGGCACACCTTCTCCCAGAGCTGGCGACGCTCCCGGAGGCCATACTCTGCACCGGGCCTGCCCCCTGCTGCGACGGTCTACGGAAGGCGGCGTTGAACAGAAAAGATAAGTGTGGCCACCTCTACCGCGCTGAAAATCTCCCGGGCCAATACATCCTACCCCCTTAATCGCCCGCAAGGGAGCCGGGTACGGGGTGCAGGACCCTTCCCCTTGTTCTTCCCGGCTCCCTTTGCCATGGTCCTGGACAGGAATGAAAATAATAGAAAGAGAATAGGGAAAAAGTAAATAAAAGAAAAGAGTTAAAAAAGTAGTTTTAAAATAACCAAAAGTAGAAAAAAACACAAAATATAGATGTAGAAAAAGAGACGGATAGATAATGAGTAAAAAAGATCAAAAAAAATTTCAAAGAAACAAAGGATTGCAAAGATTAAGAGAGGATTGAAAAAGCATGCCCAGAACCATAGCAATGAATGAAAAACAAGATGGCCGCGCCCATTAAGGACCACATGGGTAAGTGTGCGCGATATTTCCCACGAGACAACGTAATCGCGCCCGCGCACAATTCGAGCATGCAACTAGCGCCCAGAAACGGAAATACGCAACACAAACAAGATAGCCGCACCCATGTACGACCGCATGGGTAACATCGTGGTCGGCGCGCTGCATGTGGCCCGCGAACACGCAAAGCACCCCGCGAATACGCAAAAAAATTAATCCACAAATTCGCGAATTATGCGGAACGTGAATTCGCAAATTCCACCCATACTTATTTATTAGTTATATTTGGAAATGTTGTATGTTATACTTACATGTGGTATTTTTACGTATTGTTAACGTTGTGAAGGCCTGTTTAGCGATTTAGGATTGCAGTGTTTTATATATATTTTTATCAAATTTAAAGCTAGTAGTATTGTTAGTAAGTATTTAGGGAGGATGAGGGAGAGCCCTCCCCTCACAACACACAGGAGCACATGGAAGCCATTGTATTCTTCACTCTTACCTTACAGGTAGGTAGCCATCTTGCTTGTGAGGCGTGTATGTGGGAGGGAGGCCTGCACTACTACTCCCACCATGCCCCTTGTCCCACACCCCAGCAAGATGGAGCCCTCCCTCCCACAAGCACTGTAAAACTATTGCATTGTTCATCAAACAAACTTACAGGTAGGTAGCCATCTTCACTGGGAGGCCTGTATGTGGGAGGGAGGAGTGCACTACAACTCCCACCATGTCCCCTGTCCCACACCCCAGCAAGATGGAGCCCTCCCCCTATACCACCCAGGAGCACATGGACGCCATTGCATTCTTCACCCTCACCTTACAGGTAGGTAGCCATCTTGCTTGTGAGGCCTGTTTGTGGGAGGGAGGCCTGCACTATTACTCCCACCATGCCCCTTGTACCACACCCCAGCAAGAAGGAGCCCTCCCTCCCACAAGCATGGGAAGCCATTGCATGGTTCACCAAACAAACTTACAGGTAGGTAGCCATCTTCACTGGGAGGCCTTTATGTGGGAGGGAGGCCTGTACTACTAATCCCACCATGCCCCCTGTCCCACACCCCAGCAAGATGGAGCCCTCCCCCCACACCACCCAGGAGCACATGGAAGCCATTGCATTCTTCACCCTCACCTTACAGGTAAGTAGCCATCTTGCTTGTGAGGCCTGTATGTTATGTTATGTAATGTTATGTTATGTTATGTTATATGGGACTTGTAACACGCACAATTACTCATGAGTATCCTGGCGCGGTATGGACTGCAGACATGCGGAAGGAAATAGATTAGAAAGCCTGATTAAAAAGATCCGTTTTGAGAAGTTTCTTAAAACAGCGGAAGTCCTGGGTGTGGCGCAGTGAGACAGGAAGACTATTCCAAAGAGCGACAGAAGCAGGGGGTGGCCATCAGACGGTGGGAAGCAGATCATAAGGATCAATGAGGGGTGTAAAAGGCCACCCGTTTCCTAATGTAGGAGGGTCCTGAATCATGCATTGCTCTATGAGCTAAAGTAAGGGCCTTAAACTGCACCCGCTGTACTACGGGCAGCCAGTGAAGGTCACACAAGTGTGACCTAATACTTGATCTCTTAGAGATGTTAAATAAGAGTCTGGCTACCGTGTTCTGTTGCAGTTTGTGGGAGGGAGGCCTGCACTACTACTTCCACCATGCCCCTTGTTCCACACCCAAGCAAGATGGAGCCCTCCCTCCCTCCCTCCCACAAGCACTGTGAAGCCATTGCATTGTTCACCAAACAAACTTACAGGTAGGTGGCCACCTTCTCTGGGAGGCAGGCCTGCATCACTACACACACAACCTATTGCATTCAATCGAGCAATTTATGTACCTTTGCATCATGTAATGAGGCACAGTATTGCACTTACAAAAAGTTTGATGAACTGTCAATTGTGTAGTATACAGACAGTGGATGACACAAAGCTCACAGATTTCTTGCACAGTGCACAACACTGACCATTCCCCATCTAATCCACAGGTGACCAAGAATTCACTGCTGAGGACGACAACAACGACCAGCAGGGCCAGTCTCCACCCCCAGGTACATGGACTCTCTGATGAACACTCCCTGGATTCTATGGATGTTGAGCTCTAGGCCGGCCCATATTGTGTGCCAGGGAGCACCAAGTCCCAGGCCCCCATCCTCCCCATCACCACCTCTGCTGCAATAACAACTGCACAGCAGACCCCTGCAGTTACGGCCTGTGCCTCCACCACCACCACCAGTGCCACCTGCAGTACCCTCCCTGTCCCAGTGGCTGACCAGCCCACACCAACAACTGTGGACGATAGGGAGAGTGTGCATGGACCCACAGTGGCAAGGCAACAGGTCCGTGGCAGCAGGGCAGCTGGGAGGGCCAGAGTCACCCCAAACCTCAGGAGGTTGGCACACCATCCCAGGACCACTTCACCAGAGTCATCGGTGCCTCCAAACAGGTCCAGGGACAAAGTGGCCAGTCTGTAGAACTATTACAAGAGCTGATCCTGCTGATGAGGTTCATCGACACACGCTTGGGACAAATGGTGGACCTTATGGGCCAGCAAGTGGCGTTACTGAGAGACAGGCCTGCATCCCAAACAACACCTTCGCTCCCTCTGTTGTGCTGCAGGACACCAGTGCACCATCCTCCCCTGCTGCTACAGAGAGGGGTGAGTCCTCAGACCCCGCTGCCCATGAAGCAGGGCCATCCCGCCCAAGCGATCAAGGGGGCGTCCAAAGAAGAGCCTGGGAGTCTCTGGAGGCAATGCACCAGCCAAACGCCAGTCACAGAGCCGGCCCTGATGGCAAGCCTCTTCCCCACTGCATTGACTGTTTGGACTGTCCTTTAACCCTGGGCGTAGTGTGCGTAGTGAGCTACGCGAAGCTACGCAAAGTGGGTGAGAAACTACTCCCACCTGCGCACTTCACGTAGCCCCACTACGGGCCGCATGCCCCCCTCCCCATTGCCGGCCTTGCGCTCCAGTGGTTCCGATCTTTCCTTGCCAACCGTTCCTTCTGCGTGTCCGTTCCGCCCTACCAGTCCAAATTCCATCCTCTGGAACTGGGGGTCCCCCAGGGCTCCTCGCTGAGTCCCACATTATTCAACCTATATGTGAGACCGCTGGCTGAGGTTGTCAGGCATTGGGGCATGACCATGGTGTCCTATGCCGATGACACCTAGCTAGCGGTTACAATCAGCGGGGATGTGGATGCCCCCAGATTCCAGGAGGGACTTCGGGCGGTCGCCAGCTGGATGACTTCCAACTGTCTCCAGCTGAACGCAGGTAAGACGGAGGTTATGATCGTTGGCAAGTAGACGGAACTCTGGGGCGACAGGTGGTGGCCATCGGACCTGGGGCCCACACCTATCCCGGTCGCTCAGCTAAAAAATCTTGGGGTGTGGCTCGATCCATCTCTCTCTTTTGAATGCCACACTAAGCGCACGGCGGCCTGTTGTTTTGGCATCTTGCGGGGTCTACGACCCGTACTAAAAAATTTTGATGCGAACACCAGGCAACTCGTCATCCAGGCCACCGTGATGTCACGCCTTGATTATGCCAACGCCCTATTATTGTGGTTAAATCAGGCGGAACTCACCCGCCTGCAGCGTGTACAGAACGCAGCAGCAAGAGCGGTCGTGGGCTTGCCTAGATTCTGCTCTACAACCAACACCTTGCGCACGTTGCACTGGCTTCCGATCGCTCGTAGGATCCAGTTTAAGGTCCTTTGTGTTGCTTACAAGATTATCAAGGGATCACCTGCCTTGATTCTTGCCAACCTCCTGTCCCGTTATATCCCTGGCCGTGCCCTAAGATCCTCCGACCTGGAACTTTCAGTTGTCCCCCGGTTTAAGCGTTGCCGGGCCGGCGGCCGTTCCTTTCAAGTGCGTGCGGCCACGTTATGGAATTCCCTTCCCTTTGAGATTCGTGCACTCGGGGATTTGCTCTCTTTCCGGCGAGCTATAAAAACTTTTTTGTTTCCTTAGCCCATGTTCTTTCTTCCTTGCCTCGTTGTGTTGTGTTGCTACCTGGCGGGCGCCAGGACGCTCCTTCGCTGGAGCATTTGTGCGCCTAATAAATTAGTCTAACATAACATACCTAATTTTATTAAATGGCCATTGAAAAATAAATAAAAGGCACTTACCTTGTCCGCGGCGTCCCGGGGCTCCCTGTGCTCGTTCACGCCGCCGGCTGCTAACCAATGCGCATGCGCGGGCGGCCTTAGCATAATGCTTTCACGTTCCGAGTAGACGGTACCATCTCCTTACATATTGCTTATCCAGAGCACTTATCCCTTTCCAACATGGCTCGCTATTACGGCGCGACGGCATGCAGACGTCATTACTCTTGTCCTGCCCATACGCATCACCGAGCCTGGTTGGCCGCGTCGCCTAGCAACGAACCCTGGGAGACGCCCACAAACAACAGCCTCGAGGGTCCGTATTTAACAGCGGCAAGCACCGCGGTGCGTTACCAGCTGTTCTGCGTGCCGAGTCACGCCGAAATGTGGGGGTAGGTGCCTAGAGGAATGGCCGCGTGCTAACCAGGTAAGGCGGTGTGATGTGATACACTAAGATATGTACCGGCGCTTGGACCCTCCAGCGAGGCCGCCTGGGTCACTCTTTTTTTGCCGCCGCCCTGGGGTTCCCGGAGACTGCCCTCACCAGGGTATGTGACGCGGGTGCGACCCACGTGGTGCCTTCGGGTTACTGGCCGACACGGGGCCACATTGGGATCACTCTGACCATATCACCAGTTTACCTACGACTATTGGAGGTACCGCCACCAGTGGAATGAACCGCAATACATCCCAAGGGGTACACTGGGGTAGGGTTGGGGCCCGACTGGTGCCCGCGGCGTCTCCGCTTGCGCCGCTGCCTGAACTGAGTGGTATGTCTAACGGGCGCCGACGGGTGGTGGAGCGAGACCACAGACGGGTTGTTGTCCGGGTCCTTTCCGCCCCTTCTCTCCTGGGTCGGGGCTAGTTAACCCTGCTCTCCTTTCCCCACTTTGCATTGCCCCCTAGCCCTGTTGCTCTGCGGTGTTGGCCTATTCCCTGTGCAGCCTCTCATGTACTTGCTGTGCCACCTGCCATGGACACTGGGCCTGTTGCTCTGCTGTATTGTACTCTCACCTGTGCCATGGACACTGGCCCTGTTGCGCTGCTGTGTTGGAGTCTCCCCTGTGCAGCCTCTCATGTACTTGCTGTGCCACCTGCCATGGACACTGGCCCTGTTGCTCTGCTGTGTTGTACTCTCACCTGTGCCATGGACACTGGCCCTGTTGCTCTGCTGTGTAGGAGTCTCCCCTGTTCAGCCTCTCATGTACTTGCTGTGCCACCTGCCATGGACACTGGGCCTGTTGCTCTGCTGTATTGTACTCTCACCTGTGCCATGGACACTGGCCCTGTTGCGCTGCTGTGTTGGAGTCTCCCCTGTGCAGCCTCTCATGTACTTGCTGTGCCACCTGCCATGGACACTGGCCCTGTTGCTCTGCTGTGTTGTACTCTCACCTGTGCCATGGACACTGGCCCTGTTGCTCTGCTGTGTAGGAGTCTCCCATGTGCAGCCTCTCATGTACTTTCTGTGCCACCTGTCATGGACACTGGCCATGTTGCTCTGCTGTGTTGCACTCTCTCATGTGCCATCGACACTTGCCCTTTTGCTCTGCTGTGTTGGGGTCTCCCCTGCGCAGCCTCTCGTGTACTTGCTGTGCCACCTGCCATGGACACTGGCCCTGTTGCACTGCTCTGTTGTACTCTCACCTGTGCCATGGACACTGGCCCTGTTGCTCTGCTGTGTTGGAGTTTCCCCTGTGCAAACTCTCATGTGCTTGCTGTACAACCTGCCATGAACACTGGCCCTGTTGCTCTGCTGTGTTGGAGTCTCCCCTGTGCAGCCTCTCGTGTACTTGCTGTGCCACCTGCCATGGACACTGGCCCTGTTGCTCTGCTGTGTTGGAGTCTCCCCTGTGCAGCCTTTCATGTAATTGCTGTGCCACCTGCAATTGACACTGGCCCTGCTGCTCTGCTGTGTTGGAGTCGCCCCTGTGCAGCCTCTCATTTCATTGCTGTGCCACCTGCCATGGACACTGGCTCTGTTGCTCTGCTGTGTTGTACTCTCCCCTGTGCCATGGACACTGGCCATGTTGCTCTGCTGCATTGGAGTCTCCCCTGTGCAGCCTCCCATGTACTTGCTGTGCCATATGCCATGGACACTGGCCATGTTGCTCTGCTGTGTTGGAGTCTCCCCTGTGCAGCCTCTCATGTCATTGCTGTGCTACCTACCATGGACACTGGCTCTGTTGCTCCGCTGTGTTGTACTCTCCCCTGTGCCATGGACACTGGCCCTGTTGCTCTGCTGCATTGGAGTCTCCCCTGTGCAGCCTCTCATGTACTTGCTGTGCCATCTGCAATGGACACTGGCCCTGTTGCTCTGCTGTGTTGGAGTCTCCCCTGTGCAGACTCTCATGTACTTGCTGTGCCACCTTCCATGGGCGGTAGCCCTGTTGCTCTGCTGTGTTGGAGTCTCCCCTGTGCAGCCTCTCATGTACTTTCTGGGCCACCTGCCATGGACACTGGCCCTGTTGCTCTGCTGTGTTTTACTCTCCCCTGTGCCATGGGCACTGGCCCTGTTGCTCTGCTGTGTTGGAGTCTCCCCTGTGCAGCCTCTCATGTACTTACTGTGCACCCTGCCATGGACACTGACCTTCCTGTTTGGAGTTTGCCTGTGCAGATTATCTTCGATATGATCAGCATTTTGTGCCCTGCTCTTATCCACTGTTGTTCTACTGTCACGTCTATGCAATATGTGAATAAAGACAGTTACTCCTGCTGTCTGTTTTGTCAGTGTCCTTGCTGATAAAAGTTATTTTGAAGTGTGCATTTGGTTGCCTGTGCCCAATGCTCTATGTGTCACTTAAACATTGCCAAGCTCTTTGGCCGCATCACATTTGCAAACAGGGGTGACAGGGTCTTCAGTCCATTCAGACACTGATACTAGTGTTATCTGTGATGGCTATTTTACCTGCCATGCAGTTTTCTTTTTAGTGGTTTGCTATTGTTGGCTGGATTGTTCGCATGTCAGGTTGGGGGACACTGCCAGCACAGGGTGTGATGTTGTGCACAGGTTTGCATGCAGGCTGGGCAATGTCATCATGTATGTGTGTTATTCCTTTGTGTGCCCAGCTGTGTATGTATATGGTCATCTTGTGTTGGCCCTTAGTCCTGGTCCCATGGCCTACATGAGATGTGTGCTCTTGGGTAGTCAAGAGGTGTGCAGTGTGAAGGGTGTGATTTTATAGGGGGTGTGGATGTGTGTGTGTGCCCCTGGATTGTGAAAGACACACATGTGTCACCCAGGAGTTGTGTTCATGTTGGCTGGATTGTTCTGCCCTGTGGATTTGGATGTATGCACATGTGTGAGTTGTCCGTTGTGCACTGTGCAGTGTGTTGGTGTGTCCATGCTGTTCCGTCTGACTCCTTGTTATTTTAGTCACTTATAAGTGTGCAAAGTGTGTGACTTGCACATCAGTGTTGTGTTTGTTTGATCATCCATGTGTCTTGAGTGTGTTTGCATAGACTGTGTAGCCCTGCTGCTCCACACTGCGATTGTGGTTGTGTTTCTCATGCTTTGCAGGCACATGGTGCCTTTTATCCTCCTGTATGGCATGGCATGTGTGGTGTAATGCCATCCCCTATGTGTGCCACTTATGCCTACCCATTGTGGGTCTGCACTTCCTCTATTTGTGTATGGTACACCTCTTACATGTCTACTACTGACATGCAAGTCAGTTAACTTTGATGTCATCTGTCCCGTGGGTTTACATGTGTGTGTCCCTCCCCATCACTTCATTTGTGACACTGTGCTTTGTGGTGCAGTTTTTGGGCCAAGAGTGATGTTCCACTCTGGACATTGCCCCAATGGTTTATGTGTGATGTTCTTGTGCTATTAATCAGTCAGGATTGCTCATGTGCACTTCAGCTGTGTGTGCTGCCCAGTGCTCTTGTCAAGATGGTTCTGCTCTTGTATCCCAGAGTGGTGCATCTGTTGTTGTTGTGTTGGATGTATGTGTTTTGGCTGTGGTATTGCTTCACTTCCTGGGCTTGCTGTTGTATGTGTGCTCAGTTGATTTGTGTTGTGTGTGTTGATGTTGTGTCAGTCATGTCTGTGTGTGACTGTTCTGCTTGGTGTGCACACACTGCTTGTTGTGCATACAGTGCTGTGTGCATGTGGCCTTGGCATTGCCTGATGTGCATCCCCTGATGTCCTGTAGTGTTTGTTAATTTTTGATTTCATGTGCATCTGTGGTTGGTTTCATGTGGCAGTGTAGTTCTGTGATGGTGCACTTCTTGTGTGATTTGTGGTATGTTGTGTGTGTTTTGTTCCTGAGTGATGAGGTTGTGCACTCCTGTTGTGTCTGTGCTCCCATTGCCTTTCCACTGTTTGGCTGACAGGGTATGTCTGTTTCTGATGGGGTCCTTTGTGTGTTTCTGTAGTGTTTGTGTGTTGCTTTTGTGCAGGCATCTGTTCAGGCATCCCTGTGTGTGTGTTATGTTTGTGGCTACACCCAGGGTGTGTGTTTGTTTGTGAGTATATGTACTGGAAAGTATTGGCAGCCTTCAGTGTGTGTGGCACTGGTGTTGTGTGTTCCTTGTCAGCCACTCCTTCAGTGGTTGTCTCCCTGGTTGTTTGTTGTGTGGTGCTGGGTGGGGATTGAGCTTGCTTGTTGCTGTGCTTGTCGCTTGTTGCTGAGCATGGGGGTGCACAGGATGTGCACCTGGCATGTGACTTAATGGGGTGTGTTGATGCGTGGTTGGGGTTGGTGTGTCCCTGTGGTCTTTGTGCCCTGCCCATGCCCTGGACTGGCCCAGCCTTCAGCATTATGTGCATGTGTTGACCGCTGCGGTGATATGATCAGGACCAGGACATTGCTGCAAGTTCACGGTCGATGTGTGTCCACGATGCAGTGGGGTGACTTGGTGGCAGATGGGTCGTGTGTGGGTGCCCTTGTGAATGTGTTGTTGCCCTCAGCAGGGTATCTGCTGTGGATTTGGACCATGTGTCAGCCCGTGTGTTGTGTAGTTGCGGTGTCATCCTCTGCGGCCCATTAGATGATAGTGCTTTAGCAGGTACAGCACCAGATACACATGTAGAGCTAGGTCCATGGTGGTCGTGACCTGGTGGTGTGGACCGGATCTCTGCTATCGCGCTCCGCTGTTGAGTTTCCACCGTCTCTGGTTGGGCGGTGTCTCTGCTGCGGTGCGTCTGCCTATTTGGGCCATCCTAATATGTGGAGCGGCGGACGTCATTCCGCCCGGTCTCCATTAGCTGCGACTGCCGCGGTGGCGGGCGCACTTTGATGGCGGTCCGCGGCGGACGGGATTCGACTTATGTTTTGCAATACTAATATAGCGGATGTGTTTCCCGCTGCTCACAGGCGGAAAAAAGCGTTTTTCCGCCCCGCCTGCACCGCTGTGGTGCCACCGCCCGCCATCCTAATGGACCCCTTAGTTTCCAAATAAGGAAAACGTTAATTAGTAGTCAGTTATGTATAATTTTGTATATATATTTAAATAGCTTTTGTTATATATTATATTACATAATTGAATTGTAATAGTAATATTTAATATTATTAATGTTTAACTTGTAATGTTGGTAATAATATTTTTGTAATTTTATTGCTGTGTTAATTGATTTTTTAATGTAGTAAAACTGTTATTGTTAATTATTAATTTAGTATTGTTTTTAGTAATTTATTTATATTTATGTTGTTTTATTTTTATATTTATTATATTTTTATCTAGTCGATATATTTAAATTTACGATATTAGTGTTGTCGATATCTTTGTGAACGATATTTTTTACCTAGTCAATGTTTTTTAATGAAGGTCGATATTTTAGAATTTTGATAAGTGTTAGCGATATTTGTGATATCGATATTTATGTACTTCGATGTTATATCTTCGATATTTTTGTAAGTTCTTAATTAAGTATATGATGTTGATATTAATGTTATCGATAATTTTGTATTGATATAATTGTAGCTAGATATTATGTCTTTCGATATTTTGTCAGTGATTCGAACTAGAAGGCATCTGGGCCGATCTCATGCAAAAGGGACACACTGTGTGCTGCAAACACACCAAGTCTATTCTTATATCCCGCAGCAATCTTGCATATCGGTGCCGATTGCCCAGCTCATGGATTCTGGTTAATAGTGGCTCCCAGGAGCCAAAGACTGAAAAATCCATTGGAAATATCCAAAGTTGTTTTCAACTTTTTTCAAACAATGTTATTCACTAGCACAGAGCTATGTGTGTACTGTACTGCAAAGGTACGGACATGACTGTTTAAATGTCTGTAATCCAAAAATATGTGATATGAACTGTCCGGTTTCAATATCGGAAAAAGAGGATTATTCATCGATGAAAAGCAGGGTTCAATCACACCCTGATATTCCAACTGAGTCAAGATCTCACTAACGGACGCTTTCGTGTCTCGTTTGATTGGATACTGTGGTTGGGACTGAGGTGTGGAACGCAAAAGAATCACATGTACTGGGGATTCCTCGTCGCAACCTGCCTGATTGTGATATAATGCTGGCATTAAGGCTAAAACCAACTTAGAGGAATAAGCCATTCTATCATCATCAGGAACATATTTCGAAAAACTAGGAAGAACCGCATCTTCCCCTCTAGAGGAAGCTAGTACGAAAGGGGAAGGCCAATCAATCTTCACCAACAAAATGTCATAAGAAGAAGTGAGGTCCTCCCAAAACACTGCTTTATCTATGAATTTAATATCACTTTAAATTTGGAGGGTCACTTTGTAAAGTCTAGCTGGAGGAGTGACTCGAATATCAGCTGTTTCCACCGTAATAAAAGTGTCACCTCCAGACGCTGGTAGAGTGTCTGTTGCACTGTGGTAACCTCTGCTGCGCTGTCAAGGAGGGTTAACACCAAACTCCTGTTGAGGAGCAGGGTTCTCACGTCTGAGGCATACTTCACAGTCAAAGTGGCAACTTTTTTCTTCTGAAATGGGGCACGATATGGCGGAGGTCCCTCCGGTTTGGCTTTCACATCAAACTGGCATTGCGAGTCTCATTGTGGCTGAGTGCGCTCGCCTTGCCTGCAATCTTGGCTCTCTCCCCACCAAACTGTTCATCTGATGATTCCTGAAAGGAATGAGGAGAACGAGGATCAGGAACCTGAAACCTCCCGTGAGACTTAATGTTAGAGTGGTCACGCAAATCATATCTATGTTCAGAAGCATCCAGCTGTGGCGAACCAGCACGAGAACCAGGCTTCTGCTGTTGCTGCCACTGATTTTTATTCCAAGCCTTTTAGGAAAGACTGGATGACTTTCCTTTTCAGGAGGAGGCTTATTTTGTACCTGAGTAAAAGGTCTTACTCCCATACTATTGGGTCCCAATGATATATACACATACGCCATAATATTCAGCAACTCCCGCTGCCGGTCAACGTCCGTCTCTGCCGATAGGTGTTGACGCACTTGTAAGAGAACTGCCTCACCTGTGACATTGGCCAGATTCATATCGGAATTTGATTTTTTTCCGTCCTTGAAACTGACTCACGCTGATTCTTGCAATCTGATGTGAAGATTCTTCATGCACAGCAACACGAACCGGATCCATACAGTACATTGCTACTGTCTCAAGAACTCACACAGGATTATCGTAACCGCTGCAGCTGCAGCGTGTTGATGTAACAGAGCCAGAGGGCCACATCACATCCCTGAGTGCCAGCCTTTCCTCACATTGAGTAGAACCCAGACGGGTCCTCATGTGAGTAACACCTTCTTCACTTCTTACTTGTGGCACATCACTATCTCACGAGGCTGCTACTTAGCATTCCAGATGTCCTTGCATCACTAGTCCTGAGGAGACCCCGCATTGAGAGAGGGTCGAAGCGCCGTCGACAAGCTGAAAGAGTGAACCATTTAACAGCATGTATTATTATATACTGTTGCTGCTAAGAAAAGAAATCATACAAGAATGGTCGCCTTCTGAAATTGGTGGAAACCTTGTATATATACACCCACTTTGTCACTTACAATTAAGGTTCCATTCTTCACTTTTGGGATACAATGCGCAAATACTTGCTTTTTACAAATTGAAACAATGTATATATTCTGTCGTTATTTTGCATACAACCAGTTATAAATGTACAAATGTGTTGGTGGTTCCTTGTCCTCTGACATTATTTTGCTCCCTTTTTATATTGCGATTGTGCAATCTTTATTGCTTAAATAAGTTATATCAAGTCCACAGGAACCACTGTTTCCCTTTATTTAACTCACACCACGGACGTCTCCGGAAACCGGTGTTTGGGGATTGTGGACAAGCACAAGCGCTACCCAGAGGTCTCGCGAATAAGTACCAGACCAAACGTTGGTGGAGTCATGTTGCAGGGATTCTGCACAAATACAGAACTATGCCCAGCAATATGGGAACTTGGTGTATAGGGACTGAGTCTTCCTACCACCTTAGTACCCACAAACCCAAGACCTACTAGCTATAGTGTCTCACTTGCTCTCCTAATCACTCACAGAGAAACACGTGATTGGACACCCCAGACCACAACACTTCCCGATCTCTCTGGAATCGCTGTAGCAAGACACACCCTTTCGCTCACACTCTAGTACGTGTCCACAATAATATCTGACAGAGACACAAAACTGTTTAAAATATTTATTTTAGCTAATGTGCCCTAACATGTAGGATACCTGCCACAACAAGCAAGAAAATGCATAGTACAAATACAGTCATCATAGCAATGTAGTCATCATAGCAGCTAGTCCATATATCATGAAGGGAGATGTCATCATAGAAGAACAATGGAGAAAAGACTATAGTGCTTAACCTCCCTCCCCTTGCTAAGAAGAAGTATTATTATATAATAGAAGATCTCTGGGCTTTGTCAGCCAACCCCATACCTTAGCCTATAGATGCTATATCTACATCACAGGTGCTGTCTCGATCTTCCCTGGAAACGTCCCTCTACAAGTGTGTGTCAGGATTTCGCAGACCCCACTAAAAACCCAAGTACGCTGTCCAAACACCAGCTGCATCAGTATGTTTTGTCTAAGGGCTAAGGTCTGGCCAGAACAAAATAACAAGGGACATTGTTGTTCAACCTTGCACATAATGTTCAGTCAAAAACCCAGGAACATGCAGAGAGCAAACACAACGATGAGTACTCATGTGAAAGCAGTCATGGAAATGATTGCAAAAAATAAAGATGTATAGTAACGCGTGCGAAGCATCAGGCAAGCTGCAACGTGCTCATGCTAAGTTAGTAAAAAACAACAATGTCAGAGTGAGTGGACAGATTCACTTTTTCTGCACTGGTTGCCAAATCAATACAATAATCATGTGGTTTTTAAGTGAAGTCAATATAAGCAGAAAGGGTTTATATTAGATACGTGTGAGTTGTGTGTATGTGCAGTGGTGCATCTATGCTTGGTAATTTGTAAAAGTTCAACTAAAATAATGGGTGTTTACCAAATCATGTGTTCCTAAGTAAATTGTGTCACAAATGACAGTAAACATGTATGTTGACCAAAGTATTAGGAGCAATAATGGAAGAAGTAGTTGTAAATTCCATGTATGTCATGAACTGTAACTGTAACTTTAATTCATGCGTACATGTGAGATCTAGGTACATATATGATACCCAAAGGACACATATGTCTCAGCCATTCTTATAGCCTAGATGCAAACATGCAAATATTTATCAACCCACATTGACAAACTTCATCAAGGTGACAGATGACCAATTTGGTGGATCAAGTTGCCTAGATTGCCTGCATCACAGTCCAATAATGTAAAACTGGCACTGTCCATTAATATGCTATCAAACATGGCATACACCAGTACATGATATAGAATTAAAGGTAACCAGGGTAAGGTATGAGAGTGTACTCAGCATCTTAAACCCAACACTCTCTTGCCACATCAATCATATCTTGTGAAATCTGAAAGTGCTGTTTAGAAAGTTACCTTTATCTACATCAGTTTGTCCCATATAAAAATGGCCTACATTGCCATACATAGGTGTCAATTTAAGTTCAGCACGACACCCAGCCATACAAAAAGCATTGGCTGTTGTTGTCAAAAATGTATCTAAGTCACAAGCTGGAAATTCACTACATGTACAAAGCAAATAGCCATGCTAAATTAAGTGAACAAATCAAAGGCTATGCTAATGTCCTATAGGCATGAGAGGACACCATATGTGTCAAAAAGACAAATGTCTGTGTCAATGTCAAACATGTTAGCACTGTCACAACCTACAATGGGCTGAATTGATGCCAGATATTCTGATAATAAGTGTGTAACTTTGTACATAAGGTGAGTGCAAATAACATAGAGCTGTTAAGAACAGCACAAAACACTTTTCATAGTAATCTGCTGTCTAAACATGAAAATCGGTAGGCAGAAGTGTCCTATGTCTTAGGACATGGGCAATATGTGCAAAGACACATAGAACTTGGATATACATGTGCACAGCAATGTTCAACAATGTACACATCGGTCAAAAGTATTTGAAATATGTATGAGTTTGCAAACATACATAATACACATAGACAGTTATGTCTTAGTAACAATGTGCAAATTCATTCATTGTTGTATTTTCAAACGTGTCAGGTGATCAAGGATAGTGGTTGTAGTCATGGGACATGACCCCATTCAACAATCCCCAGATGAAGGCCAAAAAACAATTTAACATGACACTCCTCAAGACAAGAAATATTGCTGAGAGGAGTTTTGATGAACTAAAGTCCAGTTTCTGATGTCTGGATGTGTCAGGGGGAGGACCATGTACTCAACCCCTATGGTGTGTAAAATAATCCTATTATGTCCAATTTTGCAAAGTATCTGTTTAAAAATACCCAATGTTAGAAATAGGTTTCCTGGTTGGCAGAGGTATGAACCCAGGTCAGGCAGGAATCACCATTCTAGTCAGGGTATGCTAGATACAAACAGAAAGATAACATGTGCTCACCCTCTGGAAGCTTAGCACAGAGCAGTCAGGCTTATCTAAAGATGCACTAGTGTAAATTAGTTATGAACACGCACACAGTAACACAACAATTACACGCAAACAAAATCCACATAGGTTCCGAAAAATATATTTTTATATTCTGAAAAAAACAAGAACAACAGAACACAAATTCATTGTATAGAAGTTGAGATATTGATTTTTAAGAAATAAATGCAGGAAATTGCTCAGAAGAAAGTAGCTTTAAGTCAAGAAGCTGGAATGGGGGAAAGTCAAAGTTTGGGGCAACTGCAATGGAGCACCAGCTGGCTACAGGATCCACACATGCCCAGTGAACAAAGTACCTTTCCTAGTTGCAAGGAAAAAATCCATCAATCTTCTCCACACAGTTAAGGAGATGCAACAGTTGGGAAGATGAGTTACGGAGTTGAGAGGCGTCAAGTGGTGTGCCAAATTCTGCCAAACAGTTGAGGGTATAGGTCAATCTCACCTCACCAAGCAGCAGCAGTGACGATATGCTGTCTGATGCTTTGATCTCTGGAGGCAAAGAGCTGGTTCAGATAGGATACGTCGATTTTAATCCTGCCAACTGGTTGATGTGCCAGTTCTGTTACACACAGACAGGAGATGCGTCGAAATCCATGTTGCAAGTATCAGGGAGACTTTCAGTGAGCCAGGCACAAGAGCAGGGGAGGAGACATTGACATAACTGAGTCTCAGACAATAGGAGGCAAGCCAGTAAGCCATTGCCACGCCTTCAGCAGAGTCAGAGAACACCGAGCAGCAGGGCAACACCAGAGAAAAGTAGGCCTTCCAAGTCTGCTGGCCAAAGATGAGTCCTTTAAACAGCACAGCAGTTCTTTTGACAGATGTTCAGCTCAAGATCCAGAAATGTCTGATTTTAGGGGGTAGGAGACTCAGTATTTATACGCCATAGTGCCTCTGATGCCTCTGATGTGTGGGTGACTTCACAGCAGCTCTGTTAAGTGCACAAGGAACCCTTTCATACTAGTCCTGTCTGCCAGGTTATCTGTGGGTGTAATCAGTGCTTTGGACACAGCCTATTCAAGTGAAGTAGTTGCCCCTCCCTTCCATGTCGCACAAGTAAGGCTATCAGAATGCAGGTGAATGTAGATTGGTACTCAGACACACCTATCCTTCCTGTGTTGTGGCTGTGTAGAAGGAATAGACAAATTGTAGCTGTCATCCACCCCAGACAGAGATCCCTATAGTTATACTTGCCTCAAGGTACATCTCTCGCTGTCTGCCTAGGTGTGTTTGCCTCTCTTCCCCATCGGGGGAACACACCTAGACAGACGGCGAGAGATGCACCTTGAGGCAAGTGTAACTAAAGGGGTCTCTCTTTTTCCCTCTTCCCATGGGACATTTAGGAACCTCCATTGGGGTTTAAGAAAAACTCATACAGGTAGAGGTTGGCACAGGTCACCCTACACAGTGGTAATTTTGAACCAACCTTGGTAAGATAGGAGACCACTTTTTTCCCATCCTGATGAATGCCACAGACCCTAAGGGCAATTTAGGCAGTAACATGTTGACGACTGCAATCACGGTGGGAATGGGGTACTAACTCTCCCATTTCCCACATTTTAGTTTAGTACCAAGTAATTGCCCATCAATAAATGTATTTTGGTGTTTACATTGGTTTATAAGTGCCTCCCTGTCTCCAGGTGTAGGCCCACTCTCTACCAAATGGAGTTTCTAGAGAGCGAGAACTGCCAATGATGAAGAATGACACCTAGTGGTGTGTGAATACAGTCATTCCCTATTTTGTGATCCTTGGTACTACACCAAGCACCTTGTATTCTCCCGGTCATTTTACTTTAGGGTAGCTTCTTTTGTGTGTAAATGTTATATTGATGACATATTAACGGTATGGACTATAGGCTATAGATCGCTGAATGGGAGATCAGAGGATATTAAGGTCTCCATCCAATACTGCTAATAGGCAATTGATTTCTTGGACATCAATATTAAAGTAGAGGGAAATCATCTGTACGCAACACTCTAGAGAAAGAATAGTGAAAGGAATACCCTTCTAAAATATTCTAGTCCTCATCTTTGAAACCTAAGGGATAATTTACCCTATGGTCAGTTCCTCCATCTCCAGAGGAACTGTACATGTTTACAAGATTATTTCAGAGAATCCAATGATTTATTGCCATGTTTGTTGGTAAGAGGGTACCCAAAGAAACTTAGTGAATAGTACAGTGTGATATGGTTTCTCTATATATATATATACCTAGACAGAAAGCTATTGAATAGTTACTGAGTATTGTTTCATCATTGACCCATATATGACGTTACTCTAAATTACAGTAATTGAAATTGATCTGTCTGTAATTGTGTGCACTTCTTTGAATAAAATATATCACAATATACTGCCTTTCAATTCACAAAATCTCCCTTTTTGATCTTTGGTTTTACTGGTACCATATACGTATCCTAGAGAAGGCTTGACAAAGTTTATTACTAACCAGTAGTGGAGAGGACCCATTGATTAGAGGGATGTTGATGTCTGGCTTGGAGTTAACCTATAAACTCATCACGCCCGTGTGAGCAGGGTACCACACTGCGTCTGTTTTAATATCCTGGCAGTTATGGTATTTTGTAATCACACATTAAGAAGATCTTGATACTCTGGGTTGCCAGTAGCCGGGTTATTTTGCAATTGTGATGACCAAAGATGATGGACAGAGTGTGACTCATCCTTGTCTCTGCTATAACATTCATGTCTGACCAATGCGCACACACACCAACGCCTACGTGCTCATTGACATAAAGGTGGCTATAAATTCACATTACTCACATCAGTGCTTTTGTTGAGAGCTGTAGGAAGAGGATACTGGTAGCATCAAGAGGTGAGGGGAACTGCCACAAATGCTGGGCAGAGACTAATTAGCTTGTTTTGCCAGCTTTCGTTTTACTTGTCTACCGGTATTAGTTTTAACTGACTGACACAATGTGTGTTGTTTATAGAACCTGATGTGATTCATTCATGAACAGACAGATGTGGGAATTGGGTTTCCCCTTGAAAAGAGTTTTTGACTCAATCCATGTGCTAGAAGAATATGTATAAATTACCTCTGCAGACCTTTCTGAGAACCTAAACCATTTTTAAAAGGTGAGCCTTACTGGCGACTGAGGCCCTAAGTCTCTCAGTCTGTAAGTCAGCCAAATCAGTGATGGCTTTTATCTGTTGTTACTCTGTAGGTAAGTTAATACTGGCAATTACTAATGAGCCATTTGGTCTTATATATTCCTTTGCAATTATAAATGTTTTTACCACTCATGGATGATGGATGTGTCCAGGTGAGGGCATAATTGTTTGAATAGAAATGCACTTGATACACTCAAATCTTTTTAATTTAATCATCTAAACACTATCCCCTCTTTATTCAGGTTGCTCATTCTTTAGTCACCCACCAAGTCCTGAAAAAGACCCGCTGTTGAGACAATCATAGGCCCTTTCCTTTGTGTCATGTCGAAAATTCGACATCCATTAAAAAGCCAGGATTTAATAGATGATTCACAGGGTGGCAATTTGTATTTAATAACTGTGCTGCATTTGGGTAAAATAGATTTTGTTTTTGGTATGTACATAAATATGAACAGGATTCAATAGAAAGAAATATGGTATATGTAATAGGTCCATACCCTCTTTCTTCTTCACTTGCAATTCTTCATGAGCACTTTATCTGAGCACCTTTTCTATCACTCCCCAAAAAATCTGGAGCTAAGAGTTTAATGAATAACTGTATGAATATTAAAACTGTATGAATACCATGTTTCCTGCAAATATAACTTCAAACAGTTTTTGTATACACTTTTCATGTGTGCGTCTGAAAATGGCATTTCTTTAAATATTTTTTTATTAATTCTGTTTTTCTGCTTTGACCTCTTATCTGTAGTGATTGATTCAGAGGGGTCCTTATAGATAATGATCAAAGTAGTTGATTAATGTATCCCTCCTGGATTTAGATCAATCCTTTTGTCCTTTTCCGATTGGACCAGTGTTGTCTGTTTCACTAGTTACCCAGGTCATTCGGATTAATTTTGGGTTACCCCTTTGTTTTGCAATAGCCACTTTCTAAAAGTGGCATTTCTTAAACAGTCATGTTAACTCCAACTTCACCATTAACACGGATTTATCATTACGATTCAAAACATTTGAAACATGAAAAAGCTGCACCTCTCTGATCAAGAATTATAGCTTTAAGGTATATTAAGGTATTCCGAATGCTAACCTATGAGAGGAGTAGGCTCACAGTAGAGAAAAACAAAATTGGCTATTTGTCACTACCAGGATATGCAAAACAGAAAGTCACATGTCTATTTTTTACTTACATAGCACCCTACCCCTAGGATTACTTAGAGCCTACCTTAGGAGTGATGTATATGTAATAAAAGGGGGGGGGGGTTTAAGGCTTGGCAAATAGTTTTATATGCCAAGTAAAAGTGGCAATAAACAGCATACACAGGAACTGCAGCAGCAGACCTGAGTCAGGCTTTAAAGGCTACTTCTGTGGGTGGCACAATTGGTATACATCAAATGCTTGATCACACCCCAAATGGCTGCCGAAACCACTGATTTCTAAGTGCACAGTATGCCATATGTATGATAAAAAACTTGACCCATATTTTATCAATCTGACCACTCTGTTAGCTGAACACAAGATATTACTGGGAATTTTTTTTAATCAGTACGGTATTAGAACATGTCGGCATGCATTACTTTTTGTATGAAAGCCAAATGCCCTCAAATAATAACAGCCTTTAATAAAATTCATTCTCAAACCTAACCAGCTGTTGACAGCTAAAAGCCAGATGACTGCCACATAGTACTACGAACAACTAATATGCATTGATATAAGTTTGCAGTGCTGGTCCTACTTCAGAATGGCATAGTGACAGTTTGAATTAACTTGGAACAAGATTGACTACATCTAGCCCCTGGTTAAAGGAAACTTAACATACGAATGTTGAGACATTACTTGCCCAAATCAATTTTATTGTATTGTTCTTGTCCAACCCCCTCATGCACCTTAGGCGATTTTGCACAAATACATTTTCACTTTAACCTGGAACCAAGGTGGGAACTGAAGAGCGCAGCATTACTGTGAACAAACTTGTAATTCAGTTGACTTCATTTGGTATTTTGCTTTCTGTTCAAAGGAGTCACAATATATGGTAGGGGAGACATAATGTGTATCTACTTAGCTTGATTACTGTGTTATTCTGTTGTTTTGAGGCCTCTTGCACAAACTTCTTTTGTACTTCAAGCGAGGATGCACATACACCACTGCACTTTACCTAGGAATAAGGCTGCACTAAATGAAACACTTGGAGGCCCTATGGTAAACACTTTAAAAAGACTATTTATCATCTTTGCTCTCCATAGTCAAATATTGTCCAATGTTTTATTTTCACCATCGTCCTTTATATAAATGAAGGTATAGCTATGGAGATAACCTATGCAGAACTAATAAAAAATACTGTGACTTCGATGGCCATAGTTTACACTTCAATTTCTCCTGCATTCTTCTATGAAAACTGTAGCAACTTTTCCTGTGATGCTGTTTCCTATACTAATTTACGTTTTTCAATCTAAGGAAATGGGAAAAAAGTGTTTATGGTGTATCTTATCTACATTAGTATACAAATTTAAATTTTTGTATTTTACAATTTTACACAGCAATTTGCTTGAAATAATAAAATTTTAAGTCAGTAATTATAAAATCATTTTGGTATTCAATCGTTTGCATTTTATTGGCTTTTCTGTACAATACATTGTGGTTTTTATTACCTGAAATAAACATACTTTGAGTTTGCAAATTGTACAGATGAGAACTCCTGCATGCATACACATACTCCTAAAATGCATTTTCTATTTTAAATTGTGCACTGACAAATGCAGCCCTTGGAGAATGAGTGTACAGAAAACTGTTTATGTAAAAGTCATCATGGTTTGGTACAACTAAATAATAGATTCTTTATGTCAGATATAAGTGTATTTGTCTGAGGCTAAATAGGTGAAGTGTACTACATTAATGTCTTGCAGGAGGGAGCCACCCACTATCCATCTATGTTTGATTACCTGATGCAGAGTACTGAAAGTCAGCAATGTGTGCTGCCTTGTGTTACTCCAGATGAATAATGTAATGCAGAAGCACACTAGCTGACCTTGCTTGCCTTGTTTCCGCACATATATGTTTCTGACCAACTTTCACCCCATTTGCAAGAAGTAATAGCAACACCAAAAGTGTACATAACTGCACAATGTCCTATTGACACATCATCATGAGCGAGACTCATTGTTATGAATGATATTGTTAAAATCATATTGTGACTACGTTTCCATATTAGACACCTACATTGAGCTCACTAGATGTCTTTGTACTGAAGGCATATTGTCCATATCGCTAACTCAATTTTTGATGTAGGTCTGGACTGGCACTCATGATTGTATGATAATGAAGCCTATCTTAGGAAACATCATGTACATTTACAACTTGAGGTAATATGTTTTTCCTTTTACTTCCTAGATAACATGACAGTTGACGAAGCATGGACCTTTGACTTGAGGGAGGCTCGTCTGGCTACCAGACTTATCAAGGTCCTGCGATGACTGCATTTTTTCTCGCATGACATTCCTTACTGAACTTAATATTCGAGGGAAACTACTGAGTAATTATTTTCCAGACTTATTGCTCGACTCTGCCATTTATCAATTTAACACTGTTTCAAGTACACAGCCTTGAGAAAGTTTTCAGAAGAAACACGTGTTGGCTGCCTATCTGTAATAAAGACTAGGGGGCATATTATCAAGTAAGGGCGTTACATTATCGCCGCTTTTATCGGCAGGAAACTGCCGATAAAGCGGCGATAATGGGCTTGATAATATGCTCTATGAATTCCAATCGAAGCCCATGTTAGATGTCTATACAGAGAATAAAGCATCATTGACACCAAACATTAAGTCTGAAATGAGAAGATTATTATATCTAATTGTATACTTCAACCATGGACTGCATGTGTGAGCTTCAGGTTTTTATTGACTGATGTGACATGAGCTTCTTGACACTACTTGCACCATGTCACAAGGGTGCCTGCATTCCCTCTGGCCATTAGTTAGCACCACAACTCTGATAAAGTGATTTTATTTTGTTATGCCTAACAAATAATCACACAGGTAAACACACCAATCTGCTTTGATGTACTGTCTTGCATGCAATTTGGGCAATATTGTGGGGTAGGGGTCATATTTGACACACATCAACACAACTCTACACATCAAGCAATGTTGCTGCACTGCAGAAAAGGGTAAGGGCATTAATATACCATACTTTAATTGTTGCGTGTGAAATCTAGTAGTTTCTTAGCACACACCGCCATCCACATGGTCCACAACAGTAGACACTGAGAACCATTAATGAAGGCGATAGACACCATCACATTTGGAAATATGCATCATCTCAAACTCTCTCTCTTTCCTCAGAATCCAAAATGCTCATTTGCAGAGTCCTGCGAATCTTGTCACTCAGCCCCGCTCACTTGTACTTGTACATGATTCCCCTGGCAATCACCATTCAGACTCTTCTTAATCTTACACACTGATGACACCCATATCATACATTGACTCTCAGGAGACACCAACACCACCAACATTTGTTACATGCTGCAGTAGACCGATATGCCTACCTGTATCGGAGAGTAATGGCTCTTAATGTGCCTCATAAGATAGCAGTGAGGATATTCTGAAATATGTATCTACCCTGGTTCCCCACAGGACTAGGCCCAAACACCACACCCTCCAACCATCCCAGAAACCTGTCCATCATGCTGGATACCTACCTCACACTGACACTTCACGAAATCCCCGTTTCACCTTCATTTCCTTTCACATATGTTGCATAGTCAAACTTTTCTTATGGCTCCCTTTTGACACCTGTGACACCATCATCCAGGCCATCACCACATGTAGACTGTAGTACACAAATGCCCTCTGCCACAGCATATTTGCACAGCTGTAGAAAAGTGGGTTTCTGTTGCAGTAAACCCCATCCCACTTTTTGCCAGATTTCTGATGCACTTTGACTTGATGTGCCCTGGGTTCCTGCCAATCAGGACCCCAGGGCCTGTGTTCTTTCCCAAACTTGTGCTTTTGTACCCCCAATTGGCTCATTTCTGGCCACATGTAAGTACCTTGTAAAAGGTACCATGGCGACCAAGGGCACTGTGACCAGGGAAGTCCTTTAAGGGCTGCATCACATATTGTGCCATCCTTAGAGGTCCTTTACCTTAACATACACACACTGCCATTGCAGGCTCCATGTCATGGTGCAGAGAAAGTCGACATGGCATACATACCTGTTTCCCATGCCTGCAACCCACTGCCTATGGTATAGGTAAGACACCCTTCTAGCTGGGTGCACTATACCACTGGTGAGGGTCACTGTACCCCTACAGTGTCTAAGTTCATTCTTAGACACTGTAAGTGAAGTAAAGCCATAAAGAGTATATGGTATAGGTATGTGTCATTACAAATTCAACAGCACAATATTGGCTTTACTGAATTCTGGGAAGTTTGGTATCAAACTTCTCAGCATAATAACCCAACTATGATTCTAGTGTGGGATTTATTCTACCTTGCACTCAGAGGGCATTTGGAGATGCCCCCTGAAAAAGGATGAGCCTCTGGTGGGTTCCCTGACTGGTAAACACCAAACTTCCACCCAGAGTCATGTTACTGGATTCCTGGCATGGGAGCCTTTGCTCCCTGGTCCCAGAAAGAAAGCCTTTGCTGGGCGGTGGTAGTCACACCACCCTCAGCTCAGGAAGAGCCATCTGTCGCAGGCCTTGATACCTTTGTAACATAAACCCCAGTCTCTCCTGCTGTCAGGAGCAGGCCTCCTTCCTGTCTCACCCCCTTTTCCGCTGGAGGATAGGCAGGAATTGTTTGAACAGCCCAGAAGGTGTGCCCACCTCTGCCAACTCTACCCCTCAGGAGGGGAGGAGAGGTGAGGCCCACTCTTAAGCGCCAGCCATCTTGCAGATGTCAGGCTCTCTCCAATCAGTGTTAGGGATTGTCCCCACTCCCCCACGTGGAGTGAGCACACCAAGGGTGTAGTCACCCTAAGGTCCGTAACCCATTGGCTACTGACCTTGAGACCCCAAAAATGCCCCTACATACAGTATTTAGGGGGCAGCCCTAAAACTAGAAGGCAGATTCCCACAACCTACGAAGAAGAAAGACGAAAGTTGCCGCACAGCACAGGAGACTGCGGAGAAGAACTCACTTTACCCCAGGCCTACAGGCTCCTCTGCAGTTTCCAGAGATCCTGCACCAAGAGTTAACTTGTCATGCAGCCAGCGACCTCCAGAACCCCTGGGACCAGATGTCCTGTGAACAGCAGCTCTGTTCAAAAGACTCTCCAAAGAAAGATTCCACAACTACACCTGTCACCAACAGGCCAAGTCCAAGTGGCCCACCAGTCCCAGCGAGGTCCCCAGTGCTCCACAGTTTGAGTCTACCATGGGTTGACCCCTCCAGGACTCCCCAACATCGCCTGAAGCCTCTGCACAGAGACCCCCCCAACCGCGAGTAGCCCAGTAAGGTGCAATCCGACCTCAAAAGGCACCCCTGCATCTAGTCGCACTGCGCCCTAAGAAGAGGACCTGAGATGCACCTACGTCCCCAAGCCCTCCAACTTACCTGCCCAACTGTTATTTCCTCCCGTAGGACTTCCTAGACCTAGCCCGCAGCCAAAATCCATACCGGCAACTCCCATTGAAAAGAACGGGGCACACAACTAGAAATCAGCCCTCTTCACCCGGCCGCCCCTTTGCTGCTGCAGGTGCACTATGTGTGCTAAATCGTATTCCCCTTTGCCTTGAGCTAAACCTTAGGAGCTTTTCTCCCTCAACCTTGTGGCTTGCCCGAGAGCAGCCACCAACCTATAGCCCCCCTAGCCCCATACGCTAACATTGGGCCACAGCACTCTACACCCGGCTGCCGTAGGGCCGCTGAGGGTGCTTTTTGAGTGCATCCTGGACCCTAGGGGAACTCTTGTTTTAACCCCAGAAACTCAACAATCAAGATCGTTTACTTACCTGCAAACCGAGAACCTCTTTTTACTCCATAGGATAGCATGACTGTCGTCATCTAAAAACTTCAGGGTGTTTGTATGGAAACATAAGGAACTATGTTTTGAGGAAAAATGTTTTAACTACCTTTTATCTAGGAAATGTCACAGTGTGATATCTAGGCACATCACACTGAGAAGAAAAAGTAATCCAAAAAGTACTCTAAAAAGTAATCAAAAGTAATCCAAAAGAAATCCCAACTGTATTTCAATATTATACAAACCTGTAACAAGTCATTATTCATCCAGCTTGCTTGATGATCAATCTGTTCTGAAAAGTGCAATTCCACTTACCTGTACCAAGTCCTGCTTGGTTCTAAAAAATAAAATCCAACAAAGAAATATTTTTGATACAAAAAATTGGTCTGAGTTCAGTCTTTTTTGTGTGTGTCATCATTTCTTATCTGAGTGTGTACAATAAATGATTAACACTACCCTCTGAGAAAGCCTCATTGTTCCCCACACTAACAGAAATAAAGAGCAAGGAAATATCAAATGTTGCCTCTGTAAACCTATGGGGATCCACTGGACTCTGTGCACACAATACCTTACTTTGGTATAGTGTATACAGAGCCAGCTTCCCACAACAGCTGCTACATAGGTGGCAAATCATCAAACACAGCAGTTGCTGACTATTACTCAGCCTACCATCCGGCAAAAACATCACACTTCACCTCATTGAGATAGAATAGCCCCCTTTCAGACACACTGCTAGTTCAATATGTTCAGCCAAACCTACAAGACACTACACTACCAGGGGAATACCATCTATACTTCCAACAATCATGAACTTTGCTGTGCATCACTTGCATTCACTCCCAACTCCAATATCCATTTGAGTAAGAAAGGAAGCAGATGGTCTCTTACATGGCAGGCAACACCAGCAAAATCCTCATCGTCACATCAGGACAGCTGAGTGCAAAATGGTTTAGTGCTAGTGACTGTACACCTGGCTCTTCATATGATCCTACTTGGAGAGCCTACACGTACTCAGCACATGGATACCCTCCTGGGTAAGAAGTTAACCCTCTGGCAAACCAGATTACTTTACATTACATTATATTTCATTTTTGACTGCTTAGACCCAAGATAAGCACACTTGCTTCATGGTTTCTAAGGTCCATGCATGATGTGCTGCTCCAATACAAGTGTTTGCTTTATATTGTGGGACTTGTATTCCTGGTCAATCACATTGTAGATTACACTACATATCCCAGGATTTAACAGGCAACCTGAATACATCACACATCACACATATATCAGAGAAACATGGCAGGGCAGAACATTAAAAATTGTGACTAGGCAATTAATTCACAGTCATGTGATATATGAGTTCATATGTGAGACATTCCTGCCCTTTCCCTTGCACACAATGCTGATCAGTGCAGCAACATGTCTTGCAGCACTGCGCTGCATGACGGTTTGAACATATGGTCCCTTGTTTTCACTTACCCTGTAGTTCTTCCTGGTCCTTGATAATTGTACTGTCCAGGAACTCCTGCCACCAGCTCTGCTTAGATGAGGGACGCCGCCTGCTCTTCCAATTGATCCAACTCCTCCTGGCCGTCAAGTCCTTCTCCGGTACTCATTCCTGCCCTAAGGTCTGGCCAGTTTCTCCTTGGTCCTGCACTTGTAGTCATGCCACCTCTTCTTGCACTCAAGCACTGTTCATTTTTGTTTGGTCCACACTTTTAAGATTATCCACAATAGGTTGCCAAATGGCATTCTTCGTTCATAATGGTAATTTAGCTGTCAAAAAGAAAAGGTGTTCCCTCCGGTCTTTTGTGTTATTGGTCATCAGCAATTTGGTGGATTCAAATGCATCTTTTGTTAAGCTTTCTGGCAAGCAACCCACTGCTGCATGATGCAAACCTGATTTGCAGGACATAAAGGTGCCTTACGACAAGCAAATCATCTTTATGTCACTTAGGTAGCAAAAGCGTTATGACACTTTGTGTCATTCTTCTCAGTGATGCATCAGGATTTTTGATGCACCTTTGAAACTTGCAATATGGTGAGCCATCTCATAAATATGGCACATCTTTGTCGCAATGAAGCGCTGCAACAAAGGACAAGTTCTTCTGATGCAGCGCTGCCTCAACATGGCATTGCATCCAAATTCATAAATATGCCACAGAGTTCCAAACAGGAGAGGCTGGAACCTCCTCAAAGACAAAGGTATTATCCTTTGTAAAATAGCACCCTAGTTCTGTTGCCTAGAAAGCAGACTGAGACTGATGAAGGCCATTGGACATTCTCTATCCATGTCATCAAATTGAGCAAGTGCTGCTATAACTCCTTTGTCTGAACAAACTCTCAATAGAGTGAAAGACTGAACATGCTGAGGTGCCTTCAACGTGTTAGTACTGCATAGGGCTGCATTCAGGTTCTCATAGGTCTTCTGACTTTCCACAGGCCAAATCATTTTCTTAGTCTGCATTTTACTTGTTAGGTCGGTTAAGAGTTCAGTTTTCAACCTATAATTGGCCACACAATTCCAATAATATTCTGTGAGTCCTAGAAAGAGTCTCATATGAGTTAGGTTTCTTAGTGCACTCCACTCTTACACAGACTGGATCTTAGCATCCAATTGGTGGATCTTCTGGTTGCCCACCTGCACTACCCCACCGGCACTTTCTTGCCTTGATGGTCATATTCATCCCCTGTATCCTGACTAAAACCTGTTCTGGGTGCCTCAGGCAAGTTAATGAAGAATGTAACATCATCAACGTGTGTCACACAGAACTCTTCAGGCCCTGATTGGAAATAGTTCACAAAAGCGCTTAAAAGGGCAGGAACATTCTTAAATCCAAGCGGAATGACTCAAAACTCTACAAACCCTTTTGTTTTGTAAATATTGTCTGCCCTTTGACACTAGGCCCCAATGTCACCCATTAATAACCACTGGCCAGATCCCAGGGGTTCAAGAAGCTGGTAGCAAATAACTAGTCCACCAGCTCATCAGCTCAGGGATTCGGTGGTCATCAGTCTTAATCAACTGATTGAGGGTTCTCTACTCCCCACAAAAGCACAGGATGGAGAACCTTGCCTGTGCACCAACATTTCTGAACTGGCTACAGGGCTATGGATCACTCAATTACTCCCAGGTCTAACATCTTACCAACATCGCTTTGATGCACTTTGGGACCAGATCTAACACCATATTGGTCTTGCGCTACACTGTCAAGCCACCCCCTATATCTGCAACATGGACACAGACAGGTATGAACACTGATGTCAGTAAAAGGAGATTGGAAAATCATGCAAGTACCTTTATATAATTGTGTTGCTTGTTAGAAGTCAATTAATTCTCATAAATGTGCAATATGTCAATGAGTGGTTTACTGTACTCCTAACACTATTTTGTCAATAATGCAATATCCACAGTACCATTTTACTGGAGGTATGGTTTCTGCCATCCACATGGAACACCCTCTCTGGTTCACATGTGACACTTGTGTCCACCAAATAGTTAATTTCAGAAATCTTCTGCACTACATTGTATGGCTCACATCTTTTATTCTCCAAAGCGTGTGGCTTTATGGGCTTCAGCATCATCACCTCCAGGCATCCAGTCAGCTTTGTTTTCTGGTCATTCTACTCATTCATCATTTCTTTGCTTTCCTGAAGGGTTTTTCTCACCTGGCTCATGTACTGCCCCACAAATCTTCAGATTCCAGAAACATAGTCCATTACATCCTTCTGTGGGGTCCAGATGTTTCTCCCCCACCTTAATTAGACCAATGTCTATAGTTTTTCCATTGATAGAGAGGGGACAAGCCCAACACGTGCCACAAGAATAGTGGCCCATCACCGGTGGTAATTTGGAGTTGCTACCCTGTGTGTTCTAATTGTTGCTAACGGTCCTAGGACGTGTGTTGACAATCATGTCCTTGATACTGGAGCTTTTTTTGAAGGAGAAAAGTGGCAAGGGTTGATCCAGTCCATTCGCATTTAGGATTCTCCAGTTCTGTTGTATAATCCTTTTGATTTGATTTGAAAAACTATGGACATTGGTCTAATCCATCCCAAGGAACTAAGGAAGCACACTACGTGCAACACAGATAACGTAATCTATCTGCTAAAGTGTCCGTGCAACATGCAGTATGTGGGCATGACAACTCAGAAAATTAAGACCCGCATTTTAGAACATATGAGCACAATACGGTATGGGAAAACCAATACCAAGTTGACATCACATTTCCAAGAACACAGACACTGTGAATCAGACCTAAGATGGATAGTGCTGGACAAACCTTTTATTCCACCAAACACCAACAATGTGGCCGAGTTCCTTCTATTAAGGGAAAAACGCTGGGTGGAGAGGGTAAAGAGCAGCAATCTGGGTCTGAATGACAGTATTCCCCGGTTCCAAATACACAATATTATGAAAAATAAGACATCTGAAGAATATTGAATCTCGAGAACTAATACCACTGCCTGTGAAGAGTTGACTGTGATAACGGAGTGTTGGGTGCTGTAAGAATGATGGATAACATACACCACATGGAAAGGCCCTATATCACAAGCAACACATTGAGGATATACAAGGATGTATGGTCCCTGAGAAATACGACTGTCTGGTCATGGAAAATATCCGACTTGATTTAAAAATCATACAGCGTTCACCGTATGATATTAGGATAACATACAGGTATAGGGAAAAGGTAATTGGAATACACAGCGTAGTAACAAGTTTGCTACAATTTTCCAGGGTGAAAAAGAAAGTCTGTTTGAAACATGTATGCAGAGATGGTTTTCCACAAAGTGGGTGTAAACATGGCATCATCCACCTATGTTAGTTGTTTGGACAATTAATGAAATTCCAGTTTACCCGCTTGGTCCACCAACAACGACCCTGCAAGATGACAATATAGAGTTTTTTTGAAAATAAGAATTTAAAACATAAATTGGTTGGCTTTAAATCCCGGTGTAAAATATTCGTATTCAGGGATAAAGATTAGAAACACAATTGTGAACATTCCAATATGGTGTTTCAGTGTACCGGAACACACTAGCGCTGAAAGCGAGTCCTTTCACTCTATTTATGATCTCCATGGAGGAGCCGAGAGGGGATGTTATGTGACTAGGAAGTACAGACTAGATAATGGCGTCCCAGCATTGTCTCTAACATCGGCGGAGGACAAAAGTGAGGGCAGAATTGTGTGTACATCTTGTGACTAGTAAGTTTGGGAAGCATTATGGGTTATGAGATAGCTGAGGGCAGCAAGGCACTAGAGACTAACTCCGTTTGCAGTGTATGGACAGCATTGATTATATGTCCTGTTTAGATAACATACAGGGTTTAATTGCCGATACGGGACTTTAGCGGGGGGAAGTCTACAACATTTGAACCCCCGCGGCACTGGAAAAAAAGAGGGAAGCGGTGCTCACAGTCTCTGAAAAATGTCCGCGTATCAGTTTGCATCCATTGGGCTACCTTAGGTTTATCATATTGAACACCTCGAACATTAGAGAGTAGAAATATTCAAAGATGGAAGTGTGGAAAGAATTCAAGAATCCCGATGTTTCCTCAGATTAGACAAATTGAGTAAAACTGTTTTCCCCGCAGTGTGGTGGCAAGAGCACAGCCCCACAGAGTCCCAAGGATTACAGGCTGGCGACCCGGTGGCAGGGGGTCCACGCCTGTTGCTGAAGGAACAGCGGAAGACTTTTAATGTGCTTGGGCAATTGTACTTTGCTCTACACGCGCTCTGCTGAAATAATAGCAGAGGCGCGCTTCTAAATTGGGAACATTTTTTCTTCGCCCTAATTCTTTCCTGGAACTGTCAAAGCTCAACAGGACACTCACTCACCTCCCTCTCACTCCCTGGGAGCACCGGCGGTCGGCTGGGTGCTGATTACATCGGCGGGCTCTCGGGGGCCGGGGGCGCCATCTTGGGCTGGGTTGGTCAGGTGAGTGACATCATCGCCACACCCCCGAGATCCTCCCCTATTTAAACAGACCCCATGTGTTAGCGCAGCGGACGAGCGCAGCGGGCGCGACGATGGCGCGACGGAGTTGCGCCAGAGTTAAGCCCGTCTGCGCCCGTCCGCGGCTGACTGGGGCAAGGGGCATGTCACTCTGCCCGTCCTTTTATATATACCCGTTCTGCCCTTGTTCATCTCCATGATCCTAAGCTTCCCCCCCCCAGCCCTCCGCTAGGCTTCCCTCACTGGGTCTGCTTACGACTAGATCGGTCTTCCCTGAGATTACTTATCCCTCGGGCATCACTAGACCGGCCGCTCCGGTCTCTAGGTTTAGCTCCCTTCCACCTGGCAGGTCTCGTAATTTTAATCTATCAGTGATTTATCTAAACACTCACTCTCTGGTCAGCCATCAACTGGACATTTTCCATCTTCTAGGGTCCGTGCAACCAGATATTTTATTTCTTACCGAGACCTGGCTTACAGAAGACTCTTCCCCCGACATCCTGGCTGCAATCCCGCCGGGCTATTATATTCTTCATGTTAATCGCCCCTCGGGCAAAACAGGCGGTGGTGTAGCAGCCATTATCAGGCACCCGATCCGATTTTCTTCATTGGTCACCACTCGCATTCCTATGACAGACTGCATGGTGCTTAGATTGGAGCAGTCAGGCTCGTCCCTTATATGTGTTCTGGTCTATCGCCCTCGCCAACCTATGCCCTGCTTTGCGGCCCAGTTTGGCGACCTCATCTCTCAACTCGCCATTAACAACGCCAACATCTTGGTCCTTGGCGACTTTAACTATTGGCCCTTTGATGCTCATGAAACCCCCTGTTCGCATGCCTTCTCTGACCTTATGTTAGGCTTGAACTGCACCCAGCACATACTCTCACCTACCCACACTAAAGGCCATATTCTGGACCAGGTCTGGACCTCTTGCCTGGACATCTCCACTCCTCTTGTTCTTCCCTGTCTCTGGTCAGATCACTCCATGATCACTTTTACCTTGGCTATGCCCTCCCCTGTTATTCATTTAATAGAAACCAACTCCTCTGCTCGCAACTGGAATAGGGCTGACCTGAATAATTTTACCACTTTACTTAACACATCTGTCCCTCCCAGTACCGGGCCTATTGACTGACAAGCCCAGGCTCTGACTCTCTGGCTTACTGCGGCATCTAATTCAGTGGCGCCTCTAAAACTGGCTAGAGCCAGGCGCCGTCACGACGCCCAAAGATGGTTCACCGACGACCTTAGAGCCCTGAAACTTGGGCTCCGACAAGCCGAACGGCGCTGGCGCCGGGGCTACTCCCCAGAAACTAAATTGATATTCTCCACTCGACTCAAAGAGTACAAGTCAGCCATATCCTTAGCTAAGTCCTTATACTTCTCCCAAAAAATTCTGGACTCTGGTAACAAATCCAAGGATATCTTCTCAATAGTTGAGGAGCTGTCCAACCCGGAAAGAGTTACTATCGCACCCCTTCCCTCCCAGTCGCTCTGTGACTTCCTCAACCAATTTTTCATTGATAAAATAGTTAAGATTAAAAACAGTATCCCTGCTCAAATCATGCTCGCTCCTCTTCAATCTGTCGCCTCTTGCACTTTACCAGATTCTCATATCCTAACTCAGATCCCTCTCATCTCGATGGAAGGCTTTCTTGCCCTTCTGCATAAAGTCTCCTCTGGTTCACCCAGCGACTGCTGCCCTCCTACTGTTCTCCGTGAAGCCTTCACTGTCTGCCCTGAACCCACCCTGGCCCTCTTGAACAACTCTCTTGCCATGGGTGAGGTCCCTCGCTCTTTTAAGCAGGCAGAGGTAGTGGCCATCTTAAAAAAACCCTCGGCAGACCCCTTCATCATGAGCAACTTTCGCCCCATATCCCTTCTCCCTTTTCTCAGCAAGGTTTTGGAGTCACATGTTACTCATATTCTTGGTTCATTTATTGAGGAATCTTGTTTTCTGGACTCCCAGCAGGTCGGGTTCAGACCTGCGCACTCCACAGAGGCAGTTATACTCTCTGTTATGGAGGAACTACGCAGAGGGGCTGACGCGAACATCTGTCAGGCCTTGGTGCTTCTGGATTTGTCTGCCGCCTTCGACACGGTCGACCACAATATCCTGGTCGACCGTGTCGGAGAGGCCGGCATCCAGGGCACCGCTCTGGACTGGGTTCGCTCTTTCCTGTCTGACCGCCAACAGGCGGTTAGACTGTCCCAGTTTTCAGCAGACCAGGTCGGGCTGACCTGTGGTGTCCCGCAGGGCTCCTCTTTGTCCCCACTCCTTTTTAATTTATACCTGGCCCCTTTGATCCGTTCTCTCCGTAGGTTGAATGTCACCGCGTTTAATTACGCGGATGACATTCAACTGGTCTTCACCATCGACACATCGGATGAATCTATTTCCACTTTTCAAACCACCCTTTGTTTCATAAGTGATTGGATGAGCCTTAACCATCCCAACCCCGACAAGACCGAGTTGGTTCTTGTCGGGGGTCCCTCCAATCCTTGGCAACCCTCTTTTTGGCCAGCTAATCTGGGCAGCCCCCCTTGCCCAGTGAGCTCGGCTAAAAGCCTGGGGGTTATCATTAGTGCTGATCTCTCTATGAAAACTCAGATCAGCGCGGTAGTTTCCTCTAGTCACTTCCAGCTTAGGAAGATACGAAAGATCTCCCGCCTCCTTACAACAGAAGCCCTCATCTTGGTGCTGTTAGCGCTAGTCATTTCAAGACTCGATTACGCAAACGCGCTTTACGTAGGCATTCCTGACTACCAAGCCAAGAGACTTCAGCAGATCCAAAACCAGGCCGTCCTTCTCATTTTCCGCCAACCCAGGTATCAACACGTCCGTTCTCTTTTGAAAAGTCTCTATTGGCTCCCGGTCACCGCACGCTGCAAGTTCAAACTGGGCTGTATAATTTTTAAATCCCTTGCTGGTTGGGGCCCCTCTTTCATTTCCTCCCTCCTCCACCCTTATCTCCCTTCACGCAACCTTCGTTCGTCTCAACTGGCTATGCTATCAGTCCCTAGATTCAAGAGGAAGAAACATTGCGGTCTTAGGTTCTCCTTCTTAGCCCCTTCCTTCTGGAACGCCCTTCCCCTCTCTCTAAGGTTGTCCCTCCCCTACACTAGGTTTAGATCTCTCCTTAAAACTTTTCTGTTTACTGAAGCTTACAATTAGTCCTGACCTTCACCTTCTTCTCTCTTTTCTCTGTTTCCTCAGCACAAGCGCCAAGAAACCTTCAGGTGTTAGTTGCGCTATAAAAATTTTTTTAACATAACATAAGAAAATTCTATATGAACTCGTGTAAGTACTCAGTAAATATGAAATGTAAATATGACAATACAATATGTTTTTAAACTCATGGCGTGCGTTGTAAAAGCAAGCGTAGTAACGACGTACATCCGACAAATGGCCACATGTTGTTTTCATTGTGGGCATTTTTTTATAGAATTTGGCTGTTTTAAGTGTTTGATTGCAATTGGAAGGTGGAACTCACAAGACTTAAACTGAGGAGAAAGAATATTATATACAGAGAGAGGGAACTTGTGACCAATTAAGTTCCTGAAGTCAAAGGTGTCCTGTGTTTTTCTTTCTCATAGGAAGTTGTTCCCTCACAGAAATACTGAAGAGGGTAAAGAGTAGGAGATATAGTTATACAGACTATAAACAAAGGTAATAAATACCCTATTAGGGTGAGGATTGTGAAGTAGGGACCAACACCCTGATGAAAGCCAGCGCCACCCATGTGGGGGTCTAATTTTGGCAGAAACATGTTGGTATTCGCAGTGGGACTATAGGGACCATTACTTTCCCTGTATACCCTGTTCTATATATTATTAATCCTTCCAGAGGTCTACAGCCAGAATAAAAGTATTTATATTAGCCCTTAGATTGTTTTAAAATATAAATACTGCACAGTTTGGTCCCGTGATAGAGGGGATTAGACCTCCCTTCTGGTTCTTTGTTTTTGTTGTGTCACGTTATTTACGTGTTGTATGTGCACTATCACACTTTCTTACTTTCTTTGATCTCACCACTATACAGATTAATTATTCATTTTACAATACAAGCATCTAGCCTTGACCTGATAAATATCAAGAAAATAATGCATCTAATCAGATAATATAGGTAGTCTCAAGAACCGATGTTCAATATAAAACTAGAAAGAAACTGTAACATAGAGACTCTACTGGAGAGGCATGAGAAAGAGACGGTTGACAGCAGTATCTGTGTAACCACATGAAATACAGCTTCAAATCAAATCAAAAGGATTATACAAAAGAAATGGAGAATCCTAAATGCGAATGGACTGGATTAACCCTTGCCACTTTTCTCCTTCAAAAAAAGCGCCAGTATCAAGGACATGATTATTGTGGTACACAAACAAAGATGCGTAGTCCAGATGTAGTAGTAGATCCCTCTTTATTGACAAGTAGATAGGTGGCAGGTTACAGGATAGGAAGTTACAAGGAGAAAACCCCACCAGGAGAGAGCTTCCAGCTCCTCAGCCTGAGATGACCAACTGACTCTCTAGCTAGAGTCAGGCACTTAACATTCCATGATGTCACAGGACATTCTGATGCAGTGGTAGAGGGGAAAAGATATAGTAAGCATTTACCACACATCCTCCTCCGTTAGTGAACAACAGCAAGTAATAAGTTAAGATGGAGCAGAAGAAACCAGAAGAGACTGTAGACATAAGAGCAAGTCAAAGAGACAATTTGAAAAGCAGGAATCTCAAGCGTGAAAGCAAAGAGAAAATTAAAAGAGGCATGTAGAAAGAAATGCAAAATTACATATAAAATTACATAACATGCCCATCCACCCTCCTTAATAAAACAAGGTAGCGATCCCGGTAAACTAAGTAGGGTGTATCAACTAAATGACAAATTGTGTGCAGATGGAAGAAAGCACAATAAGATGAATTAACAACTTACACAGAAAAAGGGTATGCCTTGCAATAAAGACTAGCGCATGACGTGCACTAACAACCTCCCCTCCAAGGTTACACCTAGAAAGGCAACCTTTAAACTGTGGAACAAAACAACTCCCCAGGAAAGGGTACACCAGAGGATGCAAACGCCCCTGGAACAAAGCACACAGTAGCCACACACTGACAACTGTGACACAACTACACCAAGAGGTAGCGCTGACAACGCACCTCAACTACCCACACAGAGTGATGCAAATTAGACCAACACAGATAACCTCCCCTAACAAAAGGGTACACCAATGAACAATGTAGGAATTGTTCAAGATAACATCACTAAATGGCGGCGCTGACAACGCACACCACCTTCCCCAGAAAAGGGTACACAAAGATACCAATCTTTGAAACTTTCTAACAAATTAGTTACATGCAGACAACCTCCCCTAATAAAAGGGTACACCACGTGAAAGTGCGCAACGTAACTTCTTCAAAGAGTAACAACAAGACCCTAGGAAACAAAAAGTAGGCACTGACTAGCACCATGACCCCACAACCTCCCCTAAATAAGGGTACACCATAAGTACTAACCCTACGTACATGGATGGAGTAAGATAAGACACAAACACCCTAGCCGCCCAAGCAGGGTGAAACACAGGATACACACCCTGTGAGACTAAAACCACAACATCCCCTATATATATATAAAGGGTACACCATAAGGTACAACATCGCCCTAGTTTCAAAATATGGCATTGACAAGCCACACGCCCTGCCCTAAGTAAGGATACACCATAGGGTAGGATGTTACCTTAGGAAACTAAACTCCCCACAAAAGAGAACAACAAAAAGTACAAAATCAACCAGAGAGCATAGGCAAATGAAGTAAAAAAACCGAGAGTTTTTAGCTCCGGTGAGCGATTTCTCACCCGAGATCTTCATGGCCAGGATTGTCCATAGACACCGATGAATTACTTGACACCAGGCGACGTGCAGGCAAGACAAGGAAAGTAGTCCACAAGACCCTCCGCTCCAGGAAACAAAACATCCAACCAAGGGAGGAAAACTGCTGAAGAACTGCTGAAGAAGAACATACAATGTTGAGACCTCGACCGCCCGTGTGCCAGCATTGGAGAGGAGGAGAACTGAGTGATGTGCGAGAACTACACAGTGACTCCGACAGTCCCAGGAGTTTGTCAAAAGTTAAAATATCCACAGTCTCTGCACAGACTCTGCAAAGGACAGTTGAACCATATGGGAGGCAGAGCGATAGACGTCCGCGAGGGAAAACTACCACGTTGCTCAAAGGTTGTAGCTTCATAGAACCAAAACTGCTGTCGCCTGTGTGAGAATAATAGTACTCGAAGCTGCCGCAGACTGACATGTAAACCCACGAAGGCGGTATGACAGCATGACGCTCCGCCTGGCGCTCACCGAGTGGCTCAAGGCACGCTGCTGCACCAAAACTCGTCAAGGCAGCAGAAGCAGTACAAACGAAGACAGACGTCATAGAGTCAAGACGGGTGATGCCAGAGGAGAGGTGAGGAGCGCGCGCCTTGTGGAGATTTTGAAATTGAAATATGTCGGTTTAACAGTGATGAAGGGGCAGAGACACAAGCTTTTATCTGATAGACAAGGCAACCAACGTCCGTAAAAGCAGTGAGGAAACACTTCAAATAAATGAAGTTGAAAGGACACTCACCACAAAATGCAATCTGGCTTTCAAGACTCATAGCGAGGACGCTGTTCTCGAATTCACTGAAATAACACTGAACGAAATTTGGAAAAGTGAAGGGTAGTGCCAGGGCTGGGCAGCGCTGGGATACTGACTGATGTTGGCAGTTGTGAAAACTGCTAGCGCTGGGCGAACTGTCAAGGTGCAAAAGCCATAGAGAAACAGTAGGGTGATCAGTCCAGATGAATCTCACACGCTTTTGTGGCTGGAGAAATTAAATTTCCAGATGACAGCAAGGTCGCAGCGGACTCCTTCACTTATCAAACGCCCAGGGTGGAGGCTGTCCAGGGTGAAGAGGACACTGGTGGGGTTTGCTGGGCGTTTCTCCAATTACAAAAGGAAATATACTTACTTCTTTTATAATTTTTGACTGGATCCCATAACAGTCCTTGGTTTCCTTATGCTAACTCCTGTAGTTACTTAAACTGGGTCCCAGAACAGTCCTTGGTTCCCTTAAATGCTGAGTTGCAATCCTGTTTCTGTGCAGCGTAGGTTAATCCAAGAAAAGTCGCCAAAATGTGGTACACAAACAAAGATGCGTAGTCCAGATGTAGTAGTAGATCCCTCTTTATTGACAAGTAGATAGGTGGCAGGTTACAGGATAGGAAGTTACAAGGAGAAAACCCCACCAGGAGAGAGCTTCCAGCTCCTCAGCCTGAGATGACCAACTGACTCTCTAGCTAGAGTCAGGCACTTAACATTCCATGATGTCACAGGACATTCTGATGCAGTGGTAGAGGGGAAAAGATATAGTAAGCATTTACCACAATTATCAACACACGTCATAGGACGGGTAGCAACAATAAGAACACCCAGTGTAGCAACTCCACCTTACCACCGGAGATGAGCCACTATTCTTGTGGCACGTGTCGGGCTTGTCCTCCTCTCTCAATGTTAAAATTATAGACATTGGTCTAATCCGTCCCTGGGAACTAAGGAAGCACACTACGTCCAACATGGAGAACGTAATCTATCTGCTAAAGTGTCCGTGCAACATGTGGTATGTGGGCATGACAACTCGGAAAATTAAGACCCGCATTTTAGAACAGATGAGCACAAGCACACTAGTGCTGACAGCGAGTCCTTTCACTCTGTTTATGATCCCCATGGAGGAGCCAAGAGGGGAGGTCCTGTGACTAGGAAGTACAGACTAGATAATGGCATCCCAGCATCGTCTCTAACATCGGCGGAGGAGGAAAGTGAGGGCAGAATTGCGTGTGCATCTTGTGACTAGTAAGTTTGGGAAACATTACGGGTTATCAGATAGCTGAGGGTGGCAAGGCACTAGAGACTATCTCCGTTTGCAGTGTATGGACAGCATTGAATATATGTCCTGTTTAGACTAACATACAGGGTTTAATTGGCGATATGGGACCTTAGCGGGGGGATGTCTACACCATTTGAATCCCCGCTGTACTGGAATAAAAGAGGGAAGCGGTGCTCACAGTCTCTGAAAAATGTGCGCGTATCAGTTTGCATCCATTAGGCTACCTTAGGTTTATCATAATGAACACCTCAATCATTTGAGAGTAGAAATATTTAAAGATGTTGATGTGGAAAGAATTCAAGAATCCCGATGTTTCCTCAGATTAGACAAATTGAGTATACCTGTTTTCCCCGCAGTGTGACGGCGAGAGCACAGCCCCACAGAGTCCCGGGTTCAGAAAATTCTATATGAACTCGTGTAAGTACTCCGTATATATGAAATGTAAATATGACAATACAATATGTTTTTAAACTCATGGGTGAGAGTGTGGCGCTCTAAGAGGAAGTGAGACAAATGGCCACATGATGTTTTCATTGTGGGCATTTTGTTATAGAAAGTGTTTGATTGCAATTGGGAGGTGGAACACACATGACTTAAACTGCTGAGAAAGAATATTATATACAGAGAGAGGGAACTTGTGGCCAATGAAGTTCCTGAAGTCAAAGGTGTCCTGTGTTTTTCTTTCTCGTAGGAAGTGGTTCCCTTACAGAAATACTGAAGAGGTTCAAGAGTAGGAGACATTACCTACAGACTATAAACAAAGGTAATAAACACCCTATTAGGGTAAGGATAGCGAAGTAGGGACCAACACCCTGATGAAAGCCAGCGCCACCCATGTGGGGGTCTAATATTGGCAGAAACATGTTGGTATTTGCAATGGGGCTATTGGGACCGTTACTTTCCCTGTAGACCCCGTTCTATATATTTTTTATCCTTCCAGGGGTGTACAGCTAGAATAAAAGTATTTATGTTGACCCTTAGGGTGTTTTAAAATGTAAATACTGCACATATTGGTCCAGTGATAGAGGGGATTAGACCTCCCTTCTGGTTCTTTGTTTTTGTTGTGTCACGTTAGTTGTGTTGTATGTGCACTATCACACTTTCTTACTTTCTTTGATCTCACCACTACTCTTCATCTAAAAAAAATTGCGCTCCATCCAGTGTGTTGGTCTGCACCTGGATGTATGATGCGGCCCAATGATGAAGCATGACACTGCAAAGTGTGTGAGGGCAGTATTAAGACGTGTGTTGTCTTCCCATGTGATGCTATAGGTCCACATAGATATGGTACCTATGCCGAGCATTATACAATTTGAAATGTTCTAATCTGTCATAGAATCAGTATAGATAGAAGTAGAGTGTGTTTTAGTACTTCTCTGTTGGGTGAGTTATATTTACAGTAAGGGAGCTAGAAAAGCCTCAGTCCCTTGTCTCTCCTGGTGTGTCTTTCATTGATTAAAAAACCACATTGCCCACTGCTGCTTCATCATGAAGGCCATCCAGGCCAGGCTTATAGGGCTCTCTGAGAGGCTTTTAGAGAAGTACTGCATGTCTGCTATGTCTGAACGTGAAAAGCACAACTTCAGAAGGAGGGAGAAAAGCAGGAAAGGTGGTGGGGTACTAAGGATGGCAGTGTAAAGATGAATCGCACATGGAACTGAAGTGAAAGTCTTTAATAGAATAAATACCATGACAGATAAGGTGGAGCGACCATACTAAACCGCAGACATAGCCAAATGCTGGTCCAACCACCACCAACCGACCAACATTCCAAAGTCAAACCCATCACGTCAGAACAGTCAGTGACAAGGCATTACGGTACGTGAGAGGTAGCACCTCTCAATAAATTATTAAAATGTACATCACAAAACATCCCCCTCCCAACAATATAAAATAACATAAAATATAGCGTGTAGGGAAAGGAGGAGTGGATAACCACCAGAAGAGTAACAACACTTATATGAACTATGATAGGGATAGTTAATCCTATCTAATGTATATGCATGCCAAATGTTTGAAATATAATATTATCACAGATATGCTTAAGATAAAAAAACATAAGCTACTACTATTGATCAATGAAATTGGTAAACTTATCAGGTTTTTTTCACCAAAATCTACCCATTTTAATTTGAGTGAGGTGAAGAAGATTTTTTCCATCCTTTTTTAAATCCTCCCTCATTACTTTCCCTTCTTCCACATTACTGTTCGATCCTTCCTCTATACTGCCCACACCCACTTCACCTTTCTGAATTTCCTCCAATCTACAACATCCTTGTTGTTATGGCTATGAGGCCATAAACAACGAACACACCACCTTCTTCAAAGAGCACAACATCCTTGACTCCTCCCAATATGGCTTCAGAAAGAATCACAGCATGGAAACTGCCCTCCTCGCTGCAACAGATGTTATCTGCTCTCTTTTAGACAGAGGAGAGACAGTAGCCCTCATCCTCCTCGACCTTTCAGCAGCCTTCGACACAATCTCTCACTGCACTCTAACATGCAGACTTCACGACGCAGGGATCCGGGACAAGGCCCTTGACTGGATCCTCTCATTCTTCTCCGGCAGAAGGCAGCAGCTGAGACTCCCCCCTTCCTCTCGGACCCCACACTGACCACCTGCAAAGTCCCCCAAGGATCCTCCCTCAGCCCCATGTTGTTCAACATCTACATGGCTCCTCTAACCGCCATAATCAGAACTCATGGACTCAACATTGTTTCATACAACACCAAACTCATCCTCTCCCTATTCAACAAACCCAATGTAGCCAAACACAACTTTCAAGAAGGCATAGTAGAAGTCGCCAAATGGATGAAGAGAAGCTGTCTACAACTCAACCCTGACAAAATAGAAGTACTCATCATGGGTCCAAACCCCAATGTCTGGAATGCCACTTGGTTCCTCCCCCCGCCCTTGGAAGCCCATCCACCCCCCTCTGAGTCATCCTGGTCTCCGAACTCAAAATGGACCGCCAGATCAACTCCGATGCGTCTTCCAGCTTCCACACCCTCCGCCTCCTATGCAAGGCCTTCAAATGAATGCCCCTCAAACACAGAAAGTCCATCACACACACCCTCCTCACAAGCACACTAGACTATGGCAACACACTCTATGCCGGAATCAACTAAAACCTCACCCGCAAACTTCAAAACATCCAAAACACCACAGTCAGACTAATCCTCAACCTGCCATGACACTGCCACATCAACCAGCACCTGCGCACACTACACTGTTTCCCTACCGAGGCAATATCACCTTCAAGAGTCTCACAGTCACACACAAAGCCCTTCACAACACTAGACCAGCATACCTGAATAGCCGTCTCACATTACATGCACCCCAAAGGACTCTACAACCAGCCAGCCCAGCTCTCCCAGGCTGGTGTCCCATGCACAAGGAAGTCCAGATCAGGAAGTTGCTCCTTTTCCTTTCTCGTTGCCAGTGCCTGGAACGCCCTCCCACTCCACCTCAGACAGACAATATCACTCCCCAAATTCATGAGGGACCTCAAGACATGGCTCTTCGATAGACCCCCTTCTTGATGGACAGGACCCTGTGCCTCTCCCCCACAGCACCTTGAGACCCTTACGGGTGAAAAGTCATGCTCAACAAACTAATGATTGATTGATTGATTGAGGTATTGGTACCAAATCCCATATTTTTGTCCAAACTGTAAATGACTTGAGTATGAGTTAGAGGTGTAGATTCACTCATATCTTCCTCACAAGTTTCCCTCTTATATGCAATCCATTCTCATCATCACTTTCCATCAACCAATCATACCTTGGCACCTCCTTTCTAGAAGGTTATGACCTTTCATCCCCTTTACACAATGATATTGTTGAGAGGTACCAAATCTTACCATGGTTCAACTTTTCAGAGCTGCAGTATACTTCCTGAACAGTAAAGGAATTCGAAAATCGACCTTGATCTTTCTTTAACATGCATTTCTTCTAGACTCTAACCTTGTCCCCCACTTTTATGAACACTTTTTTACAATGATGTGTAGCATCATAGTATATTTTACATGTGTCCTGAGAATGTCTCAATTTTTTTTTAACACTGCTCAAAGACCAATTCACTCTCTTAGCAGAAACACTCAAACCAATGTTGTCTTTAGAAATAGGAGTTCTACCTCTCAGTAACTCGAAAGGGCTGCATTCCTAAGGTGTTATCCTATAGGTAGGCCCAAATGCTAAGAAGCAATTTTTTTCACTAATACCGACCATTATTACATGCCAGTTGTATAATGTTCTTAATGATACGATTGAATCTGTCTACTTCACCTTTTCCCACCGGATGATTAAGGGAAGTGGTTTTATGTTTAATGCCATTATTGCTCAAGAATTTGAAAACCTCAGATGTGAATTGTGGGCCATATCACTTACAATATGTTTGGGCTTCCTCCTTTAAAACATCTCTTTCTAAACATCTAATGAGAGCCCCTACATCCACTCTTTGCACAATTTCAACCCCAGGCCACTTAGCAAAATGGTCTATTACCACAACCAAGTAGGTTTGCTCATCTTTTTCCCACACAGGAACCGCTACATCAATGCCTATTTTTTTTCACAGCATATTGGGGGAATTAAAAGGATGAAGAGGCAGTCCCCACGCAGGGTGGGTCTTATCCAGTTGTTTGCATGCCACACAATTCCTTACTTTCCTTCCAACTTGGAGGTCCAATCCTAGCCCCTAGTAGTCATTTTTGACTCTACCTTTCAATATACCATTCCCAGATGACCTTTATGGCATATATCCAAAATGTTGGATCTTAACCCGACCAGGGGAATTACCCTGCCTTTCCTCAAAATCAAACCCCCTTCACACGTCAGCCCATTTCTCAGTTCCCAAAAAATCGTTACATTTTTGTACGTGTTTCTTTTCTGGCCAACCAGTTTTAATTTTATCACTGACAACTTGCAGAACTTTATCTTTATTCTATTTCAGATATGCACAGATATCTCTTCCAAAATATTGTCAACACAAAATGTGTTATCCTCAGTTACACTAGCTTCCTACAATGGTAACGGCATACAGCTTAAGAAATCAGCCACTGCTTTCTTCACTCCTGGCACATACAGCACCTCATAATTGTAATCTAACAATGTCATTGACATATGCCAGCCTTGAAGACGCATTATAAGTCCTTTTGTAGTTACAATTTTAGCAAGGGGTTTGTGGTCTCTGCATAATTTAATTTTATAGCCCCTAAACATATAGTGCCTGATGTGTTCCATATCACAGACACAAGCTAATGCTTCTTGTTCTGATGGAATACTTCTCTTCTGTGGGCATGATTGAACAAGAAGCAAAGGCAGTGGTTCTTTCCTTTCCCCCTTAAAATGTTTGCATAAGAACAGCTCCAATACATTTACCACTAACATCAGTGATGACAATGCATTGTACATATAACAAGATCTGCAATTATATTTCTCATTGAGAAGATATTACATTGACAGTCTCTCATCCATTGGTATCATGCACAGTGATATACAATTATACTTAGTTGCGATTTTTTATACCTCATCTTCTGAGTCCCGGTCTATTACAGGGGGTTACATATATGCCTCCTATAGGTATTCCATTTACCCCACATGTTCTCCCATTTTTTGGGGCATCCTCTGTAATTGTTCATAGATTACTCAGCCACCATGATCATGTCCATATCCCAACACCACTCTTCCAGGGTTGGGGCTTGTGCTGCCCCCCATTTCTGAGCTATATTCCGTTTATCTATCATCATCCCTGTTGTTGCCCGAATTCGGTCTGTGTGGTTGAGGTCCGTTGGTTCCCATATATTCAAAAGGCAACGATTGGGTTCAGGCGGGACTGGGTTAGCGCTGACCTCTGTGATAGAGTCCATCACTGCTGTCCAGTATAGTGTAATCTGTGGGCACTCCCACAGAGTGTTGTAGAATGTGCTTATTTCGTTACATGCAGCGCGGGTCAGTGGCTCTACCCATCTTATGCTGTATCACTCTTGTGTAGTAGGTCCTTTGTAGTATTTTGAGCCGTATCAGACATAACCTAGAGGAGACCGGTACCTCTCTGGGTGATTCTATTGCCTTCTGCCAGTCGGTGTCATCCAGTTCCCCCATCTCTACCTGCCATGTGTCCCATAGTCGTACCAGGGGGTCCGTTTGGTTAGTAATAATTTACCGATATGTAAGGGAAATTTTTTTTTTGTCTAAGTGATCTGTTAATAGTCTGTCCTCTAAGGGGGAGGATTCAGGGAGCACTTCCTCTGCTGGAATAGCCCCTTCCAGTGCATGTTTTACCTACATATAGCAAAAATTTTCAACAGAAGCCATTTTGTATTGTTCCTGCAGATAGGCAAAGACGATGACCTTCCCCCCTTTCCAGAAATCGCCCAGCCGGGATATCCCTATCAGATCCCACTTCTGAAACTCCCTGCTCTTTCCCAGTGTACCTAGCCTGCCAGTGTCCCATAATGGGGTGTGTTGTGTAAGCTTGTCAGCCCATCCCAGGTGTCGTGTCACAGTGTGCCACACATGAACTGTGTGCGCTTTTGGTCCCAAGTGGCCTTATGTTTTCTGTTTATTGTAGTGTGCCCTGTTGACTCCTCCCGTTCCCAGAGCTACTCTGTTCAGGCTATATGCAAAGTGGGTGTCGGGTGCATGAATCCACTGATTGATTACTGTCAGTTGTGAGGCCCAGTAATACGCCCCGGCTTTAGGTAGAGCGATACCACCTTCGTACCAACGTCCAATCAGTTTACTCATGTCTATCCCTGCTGGTTTGCTAACCCAGAGGAGATTAGTGACTTCCGAGTCTATTGCTCTAAAATAGGATTCAGGGACCCTAATCCAGGCTGCCAATGCTTCCAGGAATAGCACGAATAGGAGTGGCGACTGCGGACAACCTTGCTCTGTTCCACATCCCAGAAAAATTCCTGTGAGATATGTCCGGTAGCCACTACATGTGTGATAGGGTTAGTATATAATAGACAAACCCAGGAACAGAATTTAGGCCCAAACCCCAGATGTTGGAGGACAGCAAAAAGAAACGCCCATTCCACATAGCCAAAGGCCATTTTCGCGTTGAGAGACAGGACCGCCACCTCCTCACATATTGTGTGTTTTCAGCCCAGGACGCGATGTATGCGCCTGAGTTTCAGAGCTGTATTCCTTCCCGGCATGAATCTCAATTGATCCGGGTGGACTAATTTAGTGAGGTAGGATGTCAATCAGAGCACCAACATTTTGGCCAATATCTTGAGCTCTGCGTTATTCACTGATATCGGCCGGTAGGAAGCGCACTCCTCTATGGGTTTGCCAGGTTTATGGATGGCCACTTTGGTAAACCTAAGCTGATCCCTAGGAAGCTCTCCTTGGGCCTGGCTTGCTTAATTAATTTTCAATAGGTAGGGGGCCACTTTATCAGCCGTTCGTTTGTATAGTTCTATTGGGATGCCATTAGGGCCGCTGGCTTTGCCGGACTGTACCTTGTGGATGGCCACCTTGAGTTTGTCTGCTGCTATGTACACATTGAGCCCTCGGGCCTCCTCGGATGTGAGTACTGGTAAGCGTATGTCCCTAAGAAGATTGCGCACCTCATGAACTGTGGTCATGTTCGTGGATGTATACACCCGTTGTAAGTGCGCGGCCAGCGTGGTTACTATCGCTTGTGGATCTGATGTCGATTCTCCGTTCTCCACTCTGAGCTCTGTCACTCATCTATTCACCCGATCCCTCTTATCTAACCAAGCAAGAAGTTTGTCAGCTTTTTCCCCTGATTCATAGACCTTATGTTGGACTGCCGTTATGCGGGTTTTGGAGTCTGCCCATAGGTATTCTTTATATTCCTGTTCTTTTGTGCATAACCTGTGTGTGTTGGCATCAGTGGGGCCCCCAGCATGCTGTGACTCCAAATGGTGCACCTCCTGTTCTAAGGCCTCTATCTCTTTTTTCTTGTTTTTTTTACCTTCAATGAGTGATATGACCTGTCCCCGTAGGACTGGCTTATATGCCTCCCACAAAACCAGCGGTGAGGAGACCCACACCTCAATTTCCTTGAAATATTGTGTTGTTGTGATTATCATGCCTTTCCTAATCTTGGGGTTGTGTAGGAATCCTGGATATATTGGGTACACAAGACGATATGTGGGGGTGTGTGATCTGAACTCTGCCATCACCGGGGAGTGGTCAGAGATTCCTCTTGGTAGGTGCCAGACCATCCCAAACCTTCCCATATTGTCTGTTGCTGTGATGTAATCTTTGCGGGAGAGGCTGTTGTGTGCCCCAGAGTGGAAGGTATACTGTCTCGTTTGTGGATTTTTGAACCGCCAAGTGTCCAGCAAGCCATGCGCTTCAAAGAAATCGGCCAAGCTGAATCTAGCACTGTGTTGCAGCTGTGAAGGTGTACGGTCTGCTGTGTCATCTAATGTAGTGTTAAAGTTGCCCAAAATGATCAAATCTCCTTCTGGCAGTGTCAGTAGGAAGGCGCCCAAGGCCTCGAAGGCCATCAAATGCAGGGCAGGTGGGATATACACAGTCACTAGATTAACTAGATGGCCTTCCCAATGGGCAGAGATCATTGCGAACCAGCCTAGACGATCTCTGAAGGTGTGGTGAAACATAAGAGGGAATTGCTTTTTACCAGAATTCCCACCCGCAGGATCCTGAGGTGAATCCCAATGCACTACTAGCTTAAACCCCCACTGGTCCAGCGCCTTGCATGTGGACTGTACTAAATGTGTTTCCTGCAGTAGTGTGACTGATGGGGCCTGGCATTTTAGATATTACAGCACCAGCCCCCTCTTTACCTTATCTCTTAGACCATTGACATTCCAGGAGATGAATGATAGCGTTGATGTTGTGGTGCGTTGCATCATTGGTTTAGCTGAGGTCGTGTATGGTGTGGGTACCTATCACAAACTGGGTCTTTGAGGTTCTGTGCACACTAGTTCTCATGGAGACTGTATCTTCTTGTTTGCAGGTCTTCAACCAGAACAACAGTAACAATAAAAGAAACCTCCTTCCCCAAGCTTTTACTGTCCCTTGTAGAATTTCCCTCCCTCCACCCTTCCTCTCTGCATGACAGACTTAAAACTAACCACCTCCCCAACATTGCAGAGCACTTATATCCCATTTCCAGTTACCTTGGTGGGGTTCAGTCCCTCCTTCCATCCCCCCTTTGTATCTTCACAAATCAGACTTTGTTACTGCTTAATATGAGACCTTAAAGCATGCGAGCATGTGGTAGTAGTATTGCTCATTTAGAGTTCTCTGCTATGGCGTCACCCGTCCCTCTTGGGCACTTCTAGTGTACCAAGTGTGTCCACGGTAATTGGATGTTGTGAGCCATTAGATGGAGAACCTGCTATTCTGCTCTAACCTCAGTTCAGTCTTAGGTTTGGTCCTTGTCCGTTCAGTGCAGTTCAGGTGAGCCTTCTTTCATTATTAATTTTGCTTTAAGTTCAGGCCTTGTGCTTGTTGTCGTCTCCTGGCACAGTCTGCCGTGGTGTTTCTCTGATGTTGCAGCTGGACACCACCCTTCAACCAGTCCCGGGCCTCCTCCGGTGTATTGAAGAACCATACTTTTCCCTCCGATTCAACTCTCAGATGTACTAGGAACAGCATGGAGTATTTCAATACCCTCTTTCTCAGTTCTCTCTTGACCTCCAGGAATGTGCACCATTGCTTGGTTACTGCTGCCGTATAGTTGGAAAGAAGGTAATTGTTTTGTCCTCAAAGTGGACTATTGGAGCAATCCTTGCAGTCTGCAAAATTATGTCTTGGTCTCTGCAGTTGAAGATGAAGGCCGGGATTGGTCTAGAGGGTGCCCCTGGTCTAGGTCTGCCTCCAGGGACTCTTTCCACTGAGAAGTAGTTCGAGAGGCCTTTGGGTTGTAGGTGTTTCTGAATGAGTTCCTCTTCGAACAGATCAGCTGCTTATCCCTCTTCTCCTTCCAGCACCCCAATTATGTGAACATTATTGCGCCAAGACCTGCCTTCGTAATCATTGAGTGTGTTGGCAAGTACTTTGGTTTCCATCTCTAAGAGGCGTGCTTGTCGTTTGAGTTCTTTGGTCTCGCCACATGAGGTCTCAGTGGTGGTTTCTATCTCTTTGACTATGGCGTTCATATTCTTGAAATCAGCTCTGAGCAGAGATAGTTTGGTTGATACTGTGCCAATTTTACCGTCTAGTGCTGTATGCATTTTATTTAGAGTGGGGAGTATGTCCTGTAGAGTAACCTCTGGTCCTCCGCCTACGGGCGCGTCCGCCGCACGCCCCGTTGAATGTTATGCCAAGTCCTGCTGATCTTTCGTGTAGGTGAACTTTTCCAATTCATATTGCTGCACAGTGCATTGCCCTCAGCCCCCCATCCTCACTTCTGGGGTCGTGTTGCATTGTTTGGGTACCCACGGGCGGTAGTACTCACTGCTGCCTGCCTAGGTGACTCTGCATCTACTGCAGCCTTTCGGGTTTCCTACCCCCAAGCGTAGACGCTGTGTTTGCTCTTTCCTCACAATGCTAGCCTCCGCCTTGTATTGTCGTTTGTACAGGGTATGTACCGCCAGGGTGCCACGCCGTGCGTCTCCTGCAGCCGGCGGGGCTATACCCTTCTTCGATTATGCCACTTTAATATGCATTAGAGTTTGTATCGCCATCAGCCATGCCGGCCGCTGCCACTGCCCCCATCCGGTGCGCACAGTTTATGCGGCCCTCCAGTAGCAATGACCCAGCGTCTGATATTTGAGCAGGGGTGGGGGCGGTATTTCCCAGGCGCCCTGTGTGCCTTCGGGCTCTAGACCCTCGTTGATCGCTTGCTGGTGTCCACCGTACCTGGGCGCTCCGTCCCGGTCCTCGCCTCACCGTGGGCCGCAGCTGTGTTCTCAGCTGCAGGAAGGGGGGGCTATGGGGACTGGTCGGGTCATGGAGGAAAGCCCAGGGCACTGCCGCCCCAGCCAGTACCCTCTGACAGCCCCCGGATGTCACAAGTTAATTGTAGTGGTGGGATTTCACTGACCCGTACTCACGTGTTATGGGCACCCTGTGCACTCGAGACCGCGGCCTACCCCCCTCGTGCAGGCCGCAGTTCATCCACTCGGTGCTGCGTCGGCACTGGTTTTCGCTCCAATTTAGGACTGTCGCTGTGTGCCTGGTGCTGTCCGTTGCTTGTTCCACCGCTCAGCGATTTTCAGGATAGGTGGATTAATGTCCGGATTATCAGAGACATCGGAAGTGGCTCCGGAGCTCCGTTAGGCGATGGCCATTACGTTTGGCTGCAGGCCACGCCCCCACAAATGTCAGATTTGATGGAGTTGAAGACATTCTCCAACTCCACTGTCCATTCAAATTTACTTACCTGTTTAAGTAGTTGTCTTATCGCATACGTTTTAGTAGAGAAATCCCTCACAAACTTAGCATAAAATTCCACTACACTCATGAAAGCTCTAACTTCTTCTATGTTGCCCGCAGAAGGAGCTTCTTTGATAGCTTCCAGCAACTCTCTCTTGGGTTTAATACCTACATCTGTGACTTCATGACCCAAATAGGGTACACTTTCTCTTGCAAACCTACACTTATTAATATCTGCAGTTAAACCTTTCTTTCCCAAAATTTTCAGTACTTGACCCAGTTTCGTATCATGTTCTTCCCTAGTACTTCCCATTACCAAAATATCATCCTGAAATATGAGCAAATCTTTAATATCCTTAAAATTATGTGCATAAGCCTCGCAAACATTTCACCTGCAGAGGCCAATCCAAATGGTACTCTTATAAACTTAAAATATCCTAATGGGATCATAAAAGTAGTAAGATTTTTACTATCAGGATATAAAGGTACCTGATGGTACGCTGCAGTAAGATCAATTGTCGTGAACCACTTCATGCCAGTGGTAAGTGAATGATTCAAAAGGGGGTGGTGATGGACAGAGTATCTGAATTAAGCAGAACACTCCTACCCAGTCAAAAGATCAGGGCTTGATCCATCACCGTTTTTTAGCTCACTGCACCATCCCAGTTCAGAACCTGGCTACATGCAAATTAGTCTGACCCTGGCCCAGTGCATCATGGGAACGGGGCAGACCAAACTACCAAGCCAATTCTTTACTGGAAAGGAAACAAGCTTCCGGGGACCGGTTTCTGGCATTACAGCCGTCTTCGGCCCGGCTTGCTTGAATCCTGATGGTGCAGTGAGCAAGGGACTCACATCTGAGCATACCCTTCCACACTTGTGGTGGTAAGTGAAAGCTTTTCACTTATCTTGGGAAGGGGAAATTGATAAATTAAAATGTTCTCCTTCAAATCTCTTAGATCAATACAAAACCTCAACTTCCCATTATGTTTCTTAGCCACTACAAGTGGTGCAAACCATTTAGTAATCTGTTCAATAATTCCTTCATTCTGTAGTTTCTGCATTTCCTTCCCTACATCCTCTTTTATGGAACAATGAATACTCCTAACTTTGTGGATGCATGGTACCGCCCCTGACTTAAGGTGTATTTTGTGATGCAACCCTTCAAGTTTCCCTATTTTTCCTGAAAACACAGTTGGAAATATTTCCACCATGAGCTGGCCCAATGTGTCTTCAGGTTGTACCAACAAAACAGGCTCAGGACCATTAGGGTTCAAAGTAATGCTAAAGCTACCCTGGTCCACCCACCCCAGGACAGATGGACCTTTAACAGCTACATGTATTTTGCTAGTAGTTTCCCCGTTCTTAAACCGGTATACCTGTTCTCTATACTCAACAATTGGCTCCCCAGTGAATGTTTTAGGTGCTATGTCCAATTGAAACACCATATCACCCAACACTGGTTTAAATTTATTTGGCAATATCTCTCTGTTGACTATCATATAAGGTGACACTGAGTTAGACACAGTACAAATGGCTACACCCCTAAGCATCACTTTACATACTAGTTATTTATTTTCCCTTAATACAATACATAATCCTCAATGTTCAAAACACACAAATTAAGATTGTTCTCATCAGAACTGCTACTTTTGCTATCCATTTCTGGATCAATAATTCTCACACCTATCTCTTTTTGGGGTTTCCTTTGGCACATTTTATAAAAAAAGGCCCACAATACAATACCACAATTAGAACACTTCTGACCACCTGCAGGACGCTTCTTGTCATTTGCCAAATGGTATTTGCTACCATATCTATAACATATCCTGTCATTAACCAGGTTATGTTTTTAATGCATTAGTCACTTTAGTGAGAACCTTCTCATCCTAGTCTAGATAATATTTTAGCTACAACAGCTGTGTCGTTCCTAGTACTCTTAATCTTTTCATCAGCTAAAACAGCTTGGGCACATCGCCCTGTTAACCCTGCGCTTTTCACAATGTATATCACTTCTTGTAGAGATGCCTCCTCCCTTTACCCAAAGTTTATTCTGTATGCTAGGGTTAGCATCCAACATCACTATTTGGTCCCTAATTAGTTCAGCATGAAGGGAGTCAAGCCGGCAAGTCAGCGCTAAATTTTTTAATCGAGCAACAAAATCATCTACAGATTCATCTTTTTCTGTTTTCCTGCCAAAAAACTTCTAACAATCAACTGCAATGCATACTGTAGGTTTGAAATACATGATAATATCTTTATGGTCATTAATGTAAACATCCGCTTGGCTGGCTGGCCTCTGTTTTTCAATTATCTGATTATACACTTTTAAACATTTGCACCTAAACAATGCATAAGAATTTTCTTTCTCTTTTCAGCAGTAAATTCCTCATCATCCTCTTCAAACGTAGAAATGTAATTTTCAAAGTACTTCTGCCATTCATCTCTTTTTAGACTAGGTTGGCCTGATGCTGGTAAAAATGGTTGATGAGGTGAGAGATTCCAAATGTTCCCAGAAGCCATAAAAAATGCACCGAATTATAGTACAAGAAAAGCTGCTATACTACACACTGCCCCAAATACCAAGGACTGAATGTCGCAGTACTGGTATCACAGAACTATATATATGTATATATTCACTGAAAAAAACATAGGTTTCAGGGACAATATAGTTAGAAATTAGCATTTAAAAAACATTTGAGAGGGGCGTGGCTAGCAGCTGAGAGCAATGACTGCCGCTTAACCGAGCTCTCCCCCATCCACGGCATATAAGCCCTGCCACAGCCGGCACACTACAACTAAAAGCAGCGACAATTGTGTGAGGGAATGCCCCAACACCCCCAGCCTGGCCGCGGAACAAAAGTTGGGGACCCTACACCTCCCGAGGCGGCACAGTACCGTGTTTGTGGTGCCGGGGGCCGTGGAGAAAAGATGGCGACGTCGGCCTGAAGGGAAGGACCGGCGAGATAGCGGGCCCGCTGTGGCGACTCTAGTTCAGCGGCGCCTGTGATTTGGTGGAGCCGGCAGCCGGGGAAGAGCGGGTGCGTTATGCGGCATATCGCATTCAGCGGGGGTGACCCTCCCCTTGTGCAGCCGAGCGGGCGGAAGCCCCTGTCTGGGGCAAAGCAGAACTCCAGGCCCCAGCTTCAGGGCCTACCTGGTGAGTGAGCGGGCATCAGAGAGGTGGCAGTGCGGCGGGAGCGCCGCTGCGAGATCGCGGCTCCCGCTGCCGCCGCTTCGAGATCGCGGCTCCCGCTGCTGCCACCGAGTGAGAGGACGAAGCCTCTTAAAGCCAGCACACACGCCGGTCCGCTGCTCCTGCCACCCGAGGACACGCTGAGTCACAGGAGATAGGCGGCGCTGTGGCCAGGGCCTCTGGGCATACCATTGATACTCCTGGCACGAGGTCTGGAGCCAGGCAGACTCTAAGACTCTGGCCTAAAAGTTCAGCTTTTTATTGGCTTGGCTCTGATACGCTGCTCCTGTAACTTGGCTGTTTGGGGCCTGATTGTGCCAGCACTTTGAAATCCTCTGGAACTTGCGACAGGCTCCACGGTCCTCGAGGGCGGCCTTCTGGATTCCTCTACTCCCCCTCCTTGACTCTGCACGGCTGACAGGTTGCGAAGCATGCTGCTTTGCCCCCCTGCACCTGACATACGCAGCTTTGATTGGCTTGGTGGCACCCGAAGGGGGACCGAACCCTGTGGACCAGCTTTGGGCTGATGCTTGGGCAGAATTAACAGTGTGGCCCACTGGATTGCCCTGCGAAACGCTATACAGACCCAGCAGCACTTTCCTCAGCGGAGTGGTGAGGTGTGAACCAGGAACGCGTGAAGATTTACTGATTTGGTGCATTGTGGAGGGGAACAGGCACTGGCAATTTTACTCATCCTTCCAGGGAAGTGACTTTTCCCCTGACGGCCCTAAGAATGGCGATGGGTGGCAGGGGCTCCAGGAATAATGCTCAGAGACAATTGTCTAAATTTGCGTGGACCAAGGGAGGAGATAAAGGCAACTCGCCGAGGTCGGACAAGGGTGCGTCGGAGGAGACACAACCAGCTGAACAGGAACCGACACTACGCGACGTCATGGCGGCCATCGGTGGAATGTGTACCTCAATGGATTCAGTCACGGTGGAGGTTTCCTTGCTCACAGCGGGCTTTACACAAATGAACGAGAAAGTAAAGGAGCTTAAAATAGCGACGACAGCCCTGCGGGACGACACCTCGGAACTTCAAGGTCAAATGACGGAAATGGAGAAGAGGCAGGTCAGAATGGCACAGCAGCTGGACGATTATGAAGGGAGAGCCCGCCGAAATAACATCCGGATCCTGGGTGTTCCAGAAAAAAACGGAGGAGCCGGCGGCGGATCTCTACGTGGAGGACCTAATTACAAAACACCTGACACCCAAGGCGCTATCCAGTTACTTTTCCATAGAGCGGGCACATAGGGTGCCAGGCGGACGGCCCAAACCTGGAGCTCTGCCGCTGCCGTTGATCGCCAGGGTTTTTAATTTTTGAGACAGGGACAGTATCCTACAATCCTCCAGATATGGCCCCCCCGCTAAAAATCGACAACTACGAGGTGTCATTCTTCCCCGACTTTACGGCCAGAGTCCAGGCGCAGAGGAGGAGTTTCCAAGCAGTTAAGTGGGAGCTGCGCAGCAGAGACATTAAGTACGCAATGCTCTTCCCGGCAAAGTTGAGAGTGGAATGGGATGGTAAACCCTGGTTCTTTAACTCGCCGGACGTGGCCTGGGAATGGATGGAGGACTGGACCACTGTTGAAGGCCGGAGGGGTAATCGTCGAGAAAGAGCGGGACGAAGGAACGGTGACAGCCCTGACATGATGGCGGAGGGAGCCATGGCGGAGCTTAGTGGTCTAAATGAACAAGAGTGAAGGGGGAACATCACTTACAACGCAACTTTTACCACGCAGTGCTTTTTCATCGTAGCTTTTACTACGCAAACCATTACAACGCATTGCGCTGGGAGGCGCTCTAGGATAGGGAATATATTTAATTTACTATCCAACACCTTCCCTACTATCCACGGGGACTGGAGTTGGAATAGTAAATTAAATAAATCACTATCCAGCGCCCCAAAGCACTATGCGTTGTAATGGTATGCGTTGTAAAACTCGCGTTGTAAAAGCATGCGATGTAAAAGCATGCGTTGTAATGTCGTACATCCAGAGTGAAGCAGCTTCCTGATCGACTGAAGAACATGCCGGCTCGGCCATACGCAAGAGGAGAGGGGGGGACTGGAGGAACTTGTCCGTACACAAACTTAAGGAGATATTAAGCTTTGCAGTGTTATTGGGTTATAATGTGTTTGATTTACCGACTGCTTAGACATGCTTTGATGTTTATAAGGGGTGTCTCCCAGATTTCTGGCTGTGATTTCCTGTTGACACTATAGGTAGCCAGAGGGTGGGGGGCTTGGTTCCCATCTGCGTTTCTAGCATGATTGGGAGGGGTAGAGGCACTCTGCCATATTGGGGGGTGGGTCGTTTTACATCCACAGGCAGGGGAGCAGGGAGGGGGGAGCTCTTAGGGGTTTGCGGGACGGATATTCAGTTTGTTCTTATGGACATGAAGTGATTCTGCATATTGTGGGGGGGGGAATGTGTTTTTTTTTCAGTTTTGTTCAAAGTTTCAGTTTTGGGCTACGACTAGTTGCTATGATTGACAGGATGTGTATTGGTGAGAATGGTTTGCAAAACTGCTATAATGGTTATGGAAGACCCAGAATTGATGTGCACTGATGCTTCTGCTAACGTCCCCTCCCTGACTCCAATGTCCCCTATGACTATTATTACTTGGAACGTACACGGGCTGGGGGATAAAATTAAACGGGGATTGGTACTACAGTACATACGCCGCACAGCACCGGCTGTAGCATTGCTTCAAGAAACGTATTTGGTGGGCTCGACATGTAAGGCCCTGGACCGATGGGGATATAAAATGGTAGCGCTCTCAGAGTTCTCCACGGGCTCCAGTGGGGTTGGTATCCTAGTACGGAAAAGATTCCCCTTAATTGTACAACAGGTATGGGGAGAAGCACTTGGACGATTTGCTGCTATAACATGTCAGTGGGAGGGAAGGCGATTCAATATTGTCTCAGTGTACGCTCCCCCTGCCCTCCATTCGGTGACCCTTCCTGCCCATAGCACATTTTTACTGAACTTACCTGAGGGTTAACTTATTGTGGGGGGAGACTTCAATGCAGTAGTGAATGGAGAACTGGATCGCCACCCAAGCAGAACGGTAGGGACCGGTAGCTCATGAATGACTGGGTTTTTAGATGCAATGGGCCTTATAGATGGATGGAGATACAAACACCCCGGGGAGCGTGGCTATACTTTTCAGTCGGGAGTACACAATAGTCTCTCCCGTATTGATTATTTTTTTGTCTCCGCAGACAGCCTCCCTCACTTGACTGAGACAGAGATACGGCCAAGGGGCATCTCATATCACTCGCTGGTCTTTATGACCTATACCTCACACATCAAAGTGCGTAAATGTATTTTTCCCATTTCACCTGGCTATTTACAGATCCCTAAAATCAGAAAGGATATTATTGCAGTCACAAAGCACAACTTCCAAGACAATTTAGACTCAGTACAGTCCCCAGGTGTTCTGTGGGAGGCCTACAAGACTGTGTTGCAAGGGCAGGCTATTTCCTCGATAACGGGTCACAGGCGGGCAGCGAGGGGCGATCTAGAGGCGATTGAGGCTGAACTGACCGTGCTTCAGACGTTACATGAGGCTGACCCCACCGCAGAGACAGCCCATAATCTATGCCTCAAACAATGCGAGCTCACTGAACACCAAAGAGCACTGGTCAAGCTGTGGCTTCAAACCACTAGGCATACTATTTACGAACAGGGAGATAAGACAGGGAGACTTCTAGCCTGGCTGGATAAGAAAGAAAGGGCACAAAGGACGATTGCGCCACTTCATACCCCGACAGGCGAAATAGTCACGACCCCAACAGGCATCATCGATACCCTAGCGGACTATTACGAACAAGTCTATACATCTAACTCGCAAATGACAACGGAGGAGGCCCAGACCTACATTAAAGACATAAAAATGCCATCTTTGTCGGACGAGGAAGCCCTACTCTTGGAATCTGACTTTACAAAAGACGAGGTTCTGGCTGCAGTTCACTCTCTGCAATCGGGTAAGGCTATGGGACCCAACGGGATCCCGATTGAACTCTACCAACTCGTCTCTGATCTAACAGTCCCATATCTTCATGCAATGTTTCTGGACAGTCTGAGTAAGGGAGAGCTACCACTAGATCAGTGAATAGCTACCATAATTGCAATACCTAAACATGGCAAACCCCCAGACAAATGTACATCATATCGCCCGATATCCTTACTTAACGCGGAAGCCAAGATCCTCGCCAAAATGATCGCCAACCGACTAACTCCGCATCTTGAAACAGTGATACACCCGGATCAATCTGGGTTCATGCCCAACAGAAGTACTGTTCTTAATTAACGAAGTATGCACGCAGTGATGGCGCAAATACCGAGTCTCCCAGAGCCCGCAGTTATCCTGTCCTTGGATGCCCGGATGGCATTTGATATGGTGGAATGGCCACATTTATTTGCGGTCTTCCGACATCTTGGCTTTGGACCCAAGTTCTGAGCGTGGGTGGATCGACTCTATACAAAGCCATTGGCCAGGAGCTTTCCGCTGGGCCGTGGCACGCGCCAGGGATGCCCATTGTCACCCTTGCTCTTTGGGTTAGTTTTAGAACCATTGGCAGCTTGGATCCGATGGGATCCCATGGTTAAGGGCTTAAGCTGGACAGCAACGTGGGAAGACCGCATATCACTGTATGCGGATGATATCCTTTTATATTTGACCCTCCCCAGGCACTCAATTATAGTGCTTCTTAACATTTTGGGAATTTTCGGGCGGGTCTCCGGATACAATATCAACTGGTCCAAGTCTGTCTTGTTTATCCTCAGGGCCCTCCACCGCGGCTTCCGGCAGATTGCCCATTGAAAAGTACTTAGGGATTTGAGTAAAGCCTAATCAAAACGCCTTCTTCCGCCATAATCTGGAACCCCCTCATGATCGCTTTCGGACAGATGTCAAACATTGGCACACCCTGCCCTTGACCCTTCTAGGTAGAGTGGCTTTGTATAAAATGATGACACTGCCCCGACTGCTCTACGTCCTCGATAATACCCCTTTTCTTGTCTCCTCAAAATATTTCAAGTCAGTTGATGCATTGGTATCAGGCCTCCTATGGGGCAGTAAACTGGCACGTATATCTCGTCATAAATTGGTCAAGAGCTGGTACGATGGGGGGATGGCCCTCCCAGATATGCAGTTATATTTATGGGTGGCCCAACTGAAGATTATAAATCAATGGCTGCACACCCCTCAGGCGCTCCATGATAAAAGAGGCGCCTCAGCCCTGATCGGCCCAACGGCGCACACAGTTAAATTATGGTATGTGGCTCAGACCCGTCTTAAATGTACAGACACAGTTACTCAAATGACGCCGCTTTTCTTCGTCTCATCGGCTAGGCAAACTATGCAATAGTAAAGGCTTTGGAGCATGGGACCTGATCGGGATCTTAACGGTGGGATACCTCTGGACACAGGGTACCATTCTGACATTCAAGAAGCTTAGGACTCAATATGACTTAGCTCCTACGGAGCGCTTTAGTTACCTGCAAATACGCCACGCCCTGGGGTCACTTATCCAGCATGGTGCTGATATACCCGAATACACTCCACTTGAGGATAGGCTTCTAACAGAACACATGCCCAAAAAAGCGATCTCCTTCGTATATCGCAAGATAATTAATAACTTACCTGACCCAACCCTGAAACTAAAAGACTCATGGACCAATGAGGTAGGAGAGTTAGATGAGTCAGATTGGCAGACTGCGCTTTCATCCCCCCAAGAAGTGGCTATACCCTCCAGACTTAGGCTAGTACAACTGAAAATATTGCACCGTGTGTATTACACAAGGGTCACTTTATACGCGATTGGGAGAGCCCCACACAAATATTGTTTACGAGGGTGTGGGGAGGAAGAGTCATTCTTTCACCCCATCTGGGACTGCCCCTTGGTGGCCCCGTATTGGGCCAAAGTCATGAGGACTATGTCACAAGTGGCAAAGGTATCTGTGACTCCGGAGCCTAGGTGCTGTTTATTGACCATCTGGGAACCAAATGATTTAACACACTCCACACAGGACTGGATGACATTAGGTATAATGTATGCTAAAAGGAACATAGCCAAATTCTGGGGATCCCCAATGGTGCCAGCAGTCAAAGATTGGTGCAGCGATCTAGACTTTGCAATGATGGCGGAGAGGACTGTATACCTGAACCAGAAATGTCCGCGAAAATAGGTCCGACTATGGGGTGCATGGAACGAATACAGGCGTTATTTGTGCGAACTGCCGGTGCTGGATAGCGAGGATGACTCTGTGTGAGGATGGAGGGGACATATGGATCCTCAGCACTGTATTGTGTACTTTCATTGCCATATTGGTACATATACCTGTCATATGTCTTCTCAAATTGCATTGTTATAGTTAGAAATTAGCATTTAAAAACCATAGAAATTCACTAAAAAACCCACAGGTTTCAGGGGAGTTAAAGTTATTTGGATATATCACTCATACAAAAACAGAGCAATTCTGCTGTTTTAGTTAGTTGAGCTAACTATAACTTGCGCCCCTACAATGCACTGGTGATGACATCACATATTACATCATTCATCATATGGTCAGTGACATCACTGATGACATCACGGATGACATCTCAAATGACATCACTGATGACATCATCCAGTGCCTGTGTGTTTCTGTTTTATATAGATATTGGCCAAAGTGTATTGAAGAATAAGTGGGTGTTTGACTGTCTGAATGGATGATTTAGTAGCTGTGTGACTGACTATATAAGTGAGTGATTCAACATGTCTTACTGAATGCTTGGGTTAGTGACTAAACTGTGTGAATATCTGTATCAGTCTGTCGGTGTGTAAGTGGTTGCATGGGTTGGTGAGTAGCTATATAAGTGTCTATATGGGTTATTGATTGATTGTCTGAGTATCTGTGTGGGTGCCTGAGAGTCTATATGTGTGACTCACTGCATGGGTGTGTGAGTGGGTGATTCACTAGTAGTATGGGTTCAAAAGTGCATTTTTTAAATGCTAATTTCTAACTATAATATCCCTGAAACCTATGGTTTGTTCTGTGAATGTCAAGGGTGTTTTGAATGCTAATTTTCAGTGCGTTTCGAAGGTTTTTACAATGCTAATTTATAACTATAAAGTCCCTGAAACCTATGTTTTTCAGTGAATGTCTAAGGTTTTTTAAATGCTAATTCCTAACTATGTGATGTTTTATCCTTTTTAAAAAATGCATTTACATATTTTTTTTAAAGTGAGGTTCGCATACCGATCATATACCAGTCATTGTGGGTACGCAAATCTGAGATTTTTGCCGCCATATTGGTTACGTAGTGCACGATACACGTATGGTATGCGAATGGTGCCCAGTACTCATTTTTCTTTTTTTAATAATTTCAAATACATGATATATACTATAAATGTATTAAATCAATCATATATGCTTTATTCTATGAGTTATATAAGTAATATTTACTTACATAATATGGATGTTAAATGTCTTATAATGAAGTTACAGGAGCCACAACGGTCCCGCGCAACATCATCTCCGTCAGGTGCGCGAATCCACTGCAAGTTATTTTGTTTTAAAAGTATATGTAAATAACTTTATTATATATATTTTACCAAGAGATTAATATACACAATTGTAAATATCATATATTTGTAAATGGTATAAAGATATATTATTGTTAACTATATTTTTCGGGAATCGTGTTGGGTGGCGAATCCCATGTGACTTCAAAAGAAAGCATTTCATTGGTTAAGAAGCTTTTTATTATAGAACTTGCAGGATCCCACTCAAATTTTTCATTCTTTCAACAACATCTAGAGAGACACAACTCTTGTGTTTTCTGCTCTTCTTTTTTGCATTCTTGGGTGGTTTTTTTACATCAACAAAAAATGGCTTTTTCAAATCCAGCTCAACGGTTTCCTGCAGAAGAAGAAGAAAACTTGGCAGATCCAATGAAGCAGAGGTACCAGAGCATCGTATGGGCCTTTTTTTCAATGCCTGCTGGTAAAAAGAAGGGCAACGCGCGTAAGGTGACCTGCACTATCTGCGACATGGTCCTCTCATGTAGATCAGAAAAAAAATACTTGTGTGGCACATCTTCGATGCTTAAACACCTGCAGACAATGCATCCATGTTGTTTTGCAGGAGAACAACATCATTGTGAGCTTCAAAAACAGGCATCACAAGACGACCAAGTTGCCGGGCATAGCACCTCATCAGGTTCTTCCACTACACAAAGAACCCATATCATACCTGAGTTCGCTGGATTTGAGCAGCATTGCATTAAATGCAAAAATGTTATTTGCTATGGAGTGCAATGGGTGGATGCTATCGTGGTTGCTACAAAAAAACACCATTCTTAATTATTATTTTTTTTGCAATGACTTCTTAGTTGCAAAATGTTTCAAAAGTTTTCTCCGTTCATTCCGCTGATTTTTTCATTTTTAAATAAAAAAAACCCACAAAAGTTATAAAAAACACAAAAGAATTATAGAAGAATAAAAATGTTTCTTGTTAGAACCATCTATTTGGTTAAAAATAGACAACTTCCTAGGTGTTGTATGAATTGCGGCAAGTGTAATATATGGAGAAGAGCATGGGTAGTGCATGTGTGATTGCATGAGTGCATGTGTAGTGCCTGGGTGATTGCAGAAGTGCATGTGTACTGCCTGAGTGACTGCATGAGTGCAGGGAAATTGCTGAGTATATGGATGAGTGCATAGATAGTACCTACGTGATTGCATGCGTGCATGGGTAGTGCTTGGTTGATTGCAAGAGTGCAATGGTAGTGCCTGAGTGTATGGATTAGTGCATGGGTAGTGCCTGGGTGATTGCATGAGTGCATAGGTAGTGCATGGGTGATCACATGAGTGCAGGAGTAGTGCCTGGGTGATTTTATAAGTGCATGGGTACTCGATGGGTGATTAGAGGATTGCATGGATAGTGCCTGGGTGATTGATTGCATGATTGCAGGGGTAATGTCTGGGTGATTGGAGGAGTGCATGGGCAATGCCTGGGTGATTGCATGACTGCAGGGTTAATGTCTGGGTGATTGGAGGAGTGCATGGGTAGTACCTGAGTGATTGGAGGAGTGCATGGGTAGTGTCTGGTTGATTGGAGGAGTGCATGTGTACTGTCCAAGTGATTGCATAAGTGCACAGAAAGTGCCTGAGTGCATGGATGAGTGCATAAATAGTGCCTGGGTGATTTTACAAGTGCATGGGTAGTAGCTGGGTGATTGAAGGAGTGCATGGGTAATGCCAGAGTGATTGCATGAGTGCAGGGGTAGTGCCTTGATGACTGGAGGAGTGCATAGGTAGTGCCTGAGTGATTTAAGGAGTGTAAGGGTAATGCCTCGGTAAGTACATGAGTGCAGGGGCAATGGCTAGGTGATTGAAGGAGTGCTTGGGTGATTGGAGGAGTGCATAGGTACTGCCTGGGTGATTGAAAGAGTACATTGGTAATACCTGGGTGATTGCATGAGTGCAAGGATAATGTCTGAGTGATTGGAGTAGAACATGGTACTGCCTGAGTGATTGAAGGAGTCCATGGATAGTGCATGGGTTATTGCATGAGTGCCTAGGTAGTGCATTGGTGATCACATGAGTACAGGAGTAGTGCCTGGGTGATCGGAGGAGTGCATAGGTAGTGCTTGGGTGATTTTATAAGCGCATGGGTACTTGCTGGGTGATTGGAGGATTGCATGGATAGTGCCTGGGTGATTGTTTGCATGATTGCAGGGGTAATGTCTGGGTGATTGGAGGAGTGCATGGGTAATGCCTGGGTGATTGCATGACTGCAGGGGTAATGTCTGGGTGATTGGAGGAGTGCATGGGTACTACCTGAGTGATTGGAGGAGTGCATGGGTAGTGTCTGGGTTATTGCATCAGTGCATAGGTAGTGCCTTTATGATTGGAGGAGTACATGTGTACTGCCCAAGTGATTTCATGAGTGTAGAGGTAGTGCCTGAGTGCATGTATGAGTGCATGGGTAGTGCCTGGGTTATTGTATGAGTGCACAGGTAGTGCCTGGGTGATAACATGAGTGCAGGGGTAGTGCCTGGGTGGGTTATTGGAGGAGTGCCTGGGTGATTGGAGGAGTGCAAGGGTAGTGTCTGGGTTATTGCATGAGTGTATAGGTAGTGCCTGGGCGATTGCATGAGTGCAGGGGTAGTGCATGGGTGATTGGAGGAGTGCAAGAGTAGTGCCTGTATGATTATATAAGTACATGGGTAGTGGCTGGGTGATTAAAGAACTGCATGGGTAATACCTGGGTTATGCCATGAGTGCAGGGGTAATGTGTGGGTGATTAGAGGAGTGGATTGGTAGTGACTGAGTGTTTTAAGGAGTGCATGGGTAAGGCCTGGGTAATTGCATGAGTGCAGGGTTAATGTCTGGTTGATTGGAGGAGTTCACGGGTACTGCCCGAGTTTTTGAAGGAGTGCATGGATAATGCCCGGGTGATTGTATGAATGCAGGGGTAATGTTTGGGTGATTGGAAGAGTGCATGGGCAATGCCTGGGTGCATGGAGGAGTGCATGGGCAATGCCTGGGTGATTGCATGAGTGCAGGGGTAATGTTTGGGTGATTGGAAGAGTGCATGGGTAATGCCTGGGTGATTGAAAGACTGCATGGGTAGTGCTTGGGTGATTGCATTAGTACAGAAGAAGTGCCTGCGTGCAGGTATGAGTGCATGGGTAGTTGCTGAGTGATTGCATGAGTGTATGGGTAGTGCCTGGGTGATTGGAGGAGTGCATGGGTGGTACCAGCGTTTTTGAATGAGTGCATAGGTAGTGCCTGGGTGATTGCATGAGGGCAAGGGTAGTGCCTGGGTAATTGGAGGAGTGCATAGAAAGTGCCTGAGTGATTGAAGGAGTGCATGGTTAATGCCTGGGTGATTGCATGTGTGCAGGGGTAATGTCTGCATGGGTACTGACTGAGTGATTGAAGGAGTGCATGGGTAATACCTGGGTGATTGCATGAGTGCAGAGGTAATATCTGGGTGATTTGAGGAGTGCATAGGTAATGCCTTGGTGCATGGGGGAGTGCAGGGGTAATGCCTTGGTGCATGGGGGAGTGCGTAGATATTGCCTGAATGCATGGGGGAGTGCATGGGTAGTGTCTGGGTGATTAGAGGAGTGCATGAGTAGTACCTGGGTGATTGCATGAGTGCCCGTGTAGTGCCTGGATGACTGGTAGACTGCATGGGTAGTGCCTGGGTGATTGTACCAGTATATGGGTAGTGCCAGGGTAAATTGAATGAGTGTGAGAATAGTGCCTGAGTGCATATATGAGTATATGGGTAGTGTTTGAAGGAATGGATGAGTGCAGTAAAAGTGGCTCTAAACATTATTTCACATTAGCATGCATATTACATTATATCGTCTTACCTTTTTTACTAATATAGCTACAAAACTCAGTGGAAATATTTTACAGTAGTTTTGTTGTAAACTGAATTTAAAATCTTTTCAACCTTCACCATAACCTTCTGTAGAAAAGAAGAAAAACTGTTATTGAATATATTATTATACTTTTTAGAAAACAACACAATTTTTGAATTACATAACATTTTCAGTTTCCCTTTTTTGCTGTTCTCTGATTCTACTGAATTTCACCATACACAGTGATTTCAATGTAGTATATCATACAACGGTCGGAAAAAAGAACAATCAACTAGATTGTAAAAAAATACCCAAATCAGCATTGAGCATTATTTAGATAATGTGTAACTATGTGTTTACCTGTCTATTGTTTCCTAATTACATTCTTCAACTACTTAAAGTATTTTATTTCTCTCACTTACATTTTGTAAAATGTACACTCTCATTTACATCTCGTATAATATAAAGGACAGCTATATAAACTACTTGTTTCTAAACACAATTTTGTAAATGCAATATGAATTAAAACAAACAATAATCCATATACTAATTGGTCACATCTTCCCAATAGACAGAATAATATTTCCGAAACTTTTGCATTGAAAATATCCAAAATAAACTTGTTAATTCGTGTTCACATCTTCCCAATAGGCCGAATGATGCTTTCAATACTATGGCATCAAAAATATCACATATAAAATTGGTAATTCGTAAGCCAACCTACACTTGAATTCTAAATGGGCATCATTGCAATGTGTCCATCCTTTATTGCACTTTCAATACAGTATAGTGGTAGTAGTAGAAGTAGTAGAAAAGCTTTATTCGATTTTAGCAAAATTTAAAATCATAAAAGCAACAACACCAAAAAATCAATACATATTGTACGTAATAAAACAGTACCTAACACATATATATCTTTACGATTAAGAAACTATAGGTACGGTGATTCAAGAACACATTAAGCTTTTCCTTTTTCTACAAATACATTTTAAAAAGCCAACCATAGTGGCCACACTCAGTTCATTATGTAACGACTGAAGGTACAGTAAGGCTGGGCGGCACTGGTACCATGTCCCGCTACTTTTCAGAAGAGGTTTGATCCATCGGGCTCTCTCTTTGCAGTAAAATTTACAAAAGTAAATCACATGAAGGGTTGATTGTTCGGCCTCCCCATCACAGGGGCACTTACAAAGCTTTTTTGCCCAGTCGTTAGTTTTGGGAAATGAAACAAGGGGAAAGAAAATGTCAAATTTAAACCTTGTAAGTAAGAACCTGTCGAATCCCTTTGTACACCAGTTCAAATAGGGTTGCATGTTAACAGATACTAGCGACATATGATGCCGCACGACCGAGCCCTTGTTAAGCTCGACCCCGAGCCGCAGGGATTCCAGATGGTACCAACAAATGTTCTTTAAATCTTTCCTCGTGACCTTACATAAGCCCTCTGGTGCAGTAAAAAACTCCGGGTGCCCCATGTCTTGGCAAAACTTTTGGATATAGGTAAGCCAAGCTATTTTATTTGATTTGTCCAGTGCCATAACATCGCGGATAATCTCTCTGTTCAACTCCAGATCTGCAGCAGTCCAAACACTATACCAGAGTAACAGAGGTTGCATCGCTATCAGAATTTCCCGGGTATCTTGGATGCCCCAGACACCAGCACCATATGTGGCCGTACTAACACATTTGGCCGAATAAATTTTGAGTAAAATTTCGGGGGGTCTTCTGCCCATCTTGCGTGAAAAAGACATGAGTGCTGCAATCGCTTTTTTAAAGGACAAGGTCCTGCTCCTAATAGCCGGGCCCCAGTGTCCCCCACCCTCAAGAACAACTCCTAAGTATGAAAAAGATTAGGTTGCCTGCACTTTCTCCCTGCATTCAAAACAACTTGCAGGCTTTAGTTTTACCTCTGGCGCACGTCATCACAAAGGTTTTTTTTACATTCAGTGTCAGACCCCTAGAGTCCATAAAATTAATGTAGACATCTAGGGCTGTCTGCAAACCTCTCTCTGTCCTGGTCATGATGACGGCATCATCCGCATATAGTAGAGATACCACTTGTTTAGAATTGATTCTAGGTGAATCAGTAACTTTGGACACCAAAACATCCTCTAGGTCGTTGGTATATAAGTTAAAAAGAAGAGGAGCGAGAACGCACCCTTGCCTCACTCCGCGCTTCACGTAGAAGGGCTTGGTGCACTCGCCCCCGGTTCCGAATCTCACCCTGGCCCTTGCCCCTGCGTAGAGTTGCCTTAGGAACGAGATAATGGCCTCCTCCACGTTGAGATCTTCTAACACCTCAGCACTCAGATCTACCAATGCTGCATAAAGTTTGCCCGCCTTAGCCTGAACATATTTCCCTTGTAGAAGTGTGAAGTTCAGGACCTGTTCGACGGTGCCCTTCCCCTCACAAAAGCCGTACTGGACCGGAGACAACTCCTGCCTCTTCTACCCAAGATAGTAGCCGGTTCAGGACAACCCTCCCTCTTATCTTCATAAAAGAGTCAAGATGGGAGATAGGGCGATAACAGGAAGGGCTCTCCCTATCTCCCTTCTTGAAGATAGGGACAATGATCGAATCTGACCAGGTCTTGGGGAACCCCCGTTCGCAGATTGCCTCCAGTACTTTCTGCAAAATTGGGGACCATAAGTCGGCCGAATGTTTAAAAATGTCAATAGGAACCCCATCTAGACCTGGAGCTTTACCCCCCATACTCTGCTCAATTGCAGCGGATACTTCCCCAACTGAAATACCCAAATTAATCTGGCAAAAAGTCCGGGAAGCCTCCTTGTCCATGTCCTCTATATCGGCTAACTTTGAGATCCCCTCCGGGTTGTAGACTTCTGAAAAGAAGTCAATCCAAGAATTTTCGTTGATAGCAACCTCCACCCTTGCATTATTGGCTTCATTAAAAATTGGTGCATTGACTGCGCGCCAGAATAGAGCACTATCCTTGGAATGTGCGGCATTGGCCAGATCATTCCATGCCGCGGCGTGGATGTTATTCTTACAGTTGATCCGTGCTAGGCGGTAAACTTTCCTGCACGTAGCCACCTCAGCCGGTTTCCTATCTTTGTTATGTAGCGCGGCTTTGAGGCGAGAATGCGCCCTAGAACAGGCAGCATCAAACCAGGAGTTAGTAAACGGCCTGGAATTACGACCTCTTCCCGGACGGGACAGGCTGTCACGAATGGTCGGTGAAATGACCTCGAAGGCTGACAAGATATCTTCATTAGAAGTCTCTACTTCAAGACACCTTTCAATTGAGGCGAGAGATCCCCTGACTATCTTGGTATGCATAGCCTCCGGATCTATCCGATTCCACTTAATCGCATAACCATTTTGTCTGTGCATGTCACAAATTTTTAACCAGGACAGTCTCTCAATCAATGAACCATGTTTCACATGTGGTAAAACAATGGCAAAGGAGAGGGGAAGGTGGTCACTATAACCTACAGAATGAGTAGTATAGTCCGCAAACCAGGTGGCATGACTGTCAGAGGCAACAATAAAATCGATAATAGTACCAAGCCCTCTCCCCACAAAGGTTGCACTGAATTCTACGCAAGGGGTGCACATCCTATTTACAAAATTCAAATTAAAAGATGTCAGCATGTCATTCAAAGATTCATCCCCATCCAAATGGGAAAAGTGTGGGGACACAACATCCGCATCCGCATCCGCCCCTGTGAATCCACATCCCCCCCAATCTTGTCCACACAGATTGTGGTTGAAATCCCCCCCGCAAACAATTATGCGGTCCCTCCCCTTCGAGGTTATAATCCCATGAATGTCATTAATCATGACAGAGACCAGGTCTGAAACCAGGCACTTAGTCAGATTGTTATAAATATTAATCAGAATGATGTCAACCTTGGAGACCAACCGAATTAATAAAATCTGATATCAGTTTCCCATCTAAATTACCTTGATGTCCTCCACACCCATCAAATTCGAAACATAAATACAAAGTCCCCCCATATTCCTCCCACGTTTAGAGTGTAAGGCTGCAGCATGAAAGGTTCTATACCCATTTAGGTGAATAGGCTCAACAGACCAAGTCTCTTGAAAACACAAAAAACCAAAGGGGCTTACAAACTCCAGCCAAGAAGAGTCTAACGCCCTATCCTTAATCCCTGAAATATTCCAGAATAAAAACTCGATCTTCCCGTGGGTCCTATGCTCGGCAGCTGATACCCTGTTACTTGATCCATCGAGAAGATCACAGTTCAGCTGTGCAGTACAAGGTTCAAGAACTTCAAGATGATCACGGCCTAGGCTACGTGTAAGAGCAGAGGCAGGAACATGGTGCAGCCTGGGAACAGTAGCTGGGTCGCTAGCATTGCAAACTGTGTGAGTGGGAACTGTCGGAACGAATGGTACAACAAATTTGCAACTCAGTCAGTCCACACCCTCTAGATCTCTTAAGCCTTCATAGTGATTATAAAGGGGGATTTGAAAACAATTCAAAGACCTAGGGTCAGCAGGAGCACGGGGATTATTTGAATACTGAGTCCAAGGACCAGGATAGGCCGGATAGGCAGGATATGTAAAATGTTCCCATTGTGAAGCTAATGAAGGTCTGAGAGCACTATGATGCCCCTCGGGCTAGATATGCTGGGTCCTCCAGCGGTTAGCCTGCGGGTGCAGCAATGGCCTAATTGAACTTTGCAAGGTAGGTGCCCGCAGCCCAGAATTGGTCGCTGGGCATACCGTACTTCTTGGGTAAAAATAAGGCAGTTCTCGAGGTGTAATTGAACTACTGAAAGTTTGGGAGGACCAGTTTAAAATATGACTAACGGCCCTTTTATCTTTAAAGCAAATAATGACAATGTCCCCCGAAGTACTTTTAGAGGTAGGCCCCAGCCACGCAAGTCGCCGGACCATTAGAATATCCCCGTTTAGGTAGAGGGTAAAGGTCGGTTCTGTTTTAGCCAATAAATAGCCTTGTTTTTAAGCTGAACCTGGTCTTCCCTCTTGCCCGCCTCCAGGGCTGGGACCCCAGTAAGGATTACCACGAAAGGGGCAGCTTCGGGGGGCAAATTGACCATATGTCTTTTGGGGGTGTAAGGTCTTACAATAGGATCTATACCCGTAAGTTTGGTCGGTGGGCAATTAGATGTCACACCCCCCCGTAGCTACCTTATCCATCCTAGTAATATCTTGCCTTGAGACTACAGTAGCCTGAGGCGTGGTACTTTTGAGGTGTTTTTTGGATTTGTCCAAGATCCGAGATGCATGGACCAAAGGTGCAGTGGTAGATGTAGGAGCTGGAAGTAACCCACCTAATCCCATAGGACTCACTATGGGAGCCCTAGAGGCCTTCTCTAAGTCTTCCAGCTGAACCGTTATCCTCTTGAGTCTCTCTACCAATGGCAAGGTGAATGACCTAATCAGTTTTTCTATACCCCCCAGTAAATCTGATACCTCCTGATCTAAGGAATAAAAGGGTTGGGTGGAAATGACAACCGGGGAGGATGATCCTATAGGAAAATGGGCAGGCTTCTTATTTCGGGGGGAGGGCATAACCTTATTTCTGGGTGTACCTGGGCCCTTTCTTCTCCTTTTCCTAGGGGGGGGGTCCATGACATCGTTCTACTTCCACAGCTACAGTCTGAGTATTAGACTTGGAGACTGCCTCAGCCGCTACAAGCAGAGTGTCTGTCGTTAGTTGCACCTCATCAATGATGCTGTCCAGCAAGCCTGAGAGATTGATGACAGGGTTGGGATTAGAAGCAACAGGGATTTCTGGGGGAGTAGCTCTAACCTGAAGTAACAAAGGGATACTAGAATCCAGCTGAGGTTCAGGGCTCTTTGGTCCCTCTGAACTGCCATCTAACAAAGGCAATCCTGTAAGAATAGGGCCCAGTGAAGACCTTTTACTCTTAATGTGCTCAATAGAGCGGCGCCTTTCCGCGCGTCGCTCAGCTAGGGCTATATCCCTATCAACCGAAGGGACCGCCCTGATAACAAAATTATCCAAAGTCCCCCTTTTAGCACCCCCTTCTACTGCAGATTTCGGAGTAGGTAAAGACATCTTATGATAAAGTTAGAATAGGAAACAATGGCGTAAAGAAAATAAAATGGGGTTAAACCCTATTGGCAGCTCTAAAATGGTTAAAACAGAAATAGTGATCCAATACACTAAATAAGAGGGTGACGCCAAAATGTGCTAAGGGGGCTTAATGGGGCACACAGCAGGGGGAAGAGCCCAGACCAGCCTCCTCGAGCCTCGGAGGGCCACAGAGGGCCCGCCCTTTGCCCGGGCTTCGCTCCGTGCTACGTCCGCGCGCGTCCCGCGTACGCGGGCAGCGGGCTGCTTAAGTGCTGATGCTGTGTGGGCGGCGCTTCCGGGGAGAGTGGGCCAGGTGACGGCTATTGACCTCGCAGGGGCTCCTGGACACTGGAGTCCGGTGAACAGTTGCGGCAAAGAGAAGATCCGGTGCTGGTAAGAACAAGGGTCCTTTCCCCTTCACAGTCTCCTCGCTGAAATATGGTTTCCCACCTGTTGGAAAGAGGGGGGCTGATTTATCACAGTCCCGCACTGTGTGGGCGGCGCTTCCGGGGAGAGCGGGCCAGGTGACGGCTATTGACCTCGCAGGGGCTCCTGGACACTGAAGTCCCTGCTCTTGCACTCGCAGCCCCGTTTGAGCCTCCACAGCCCCAGACAGTCAAGGGTGAAACGGGACCCGCGGAGCGGGTCCGGCGAACAGTTGCGGCAAAGAGAAGATCCGGCGCTGGTAAGAACAAGGGTCCTTTCCCCTTCACAGTCTCCTCGCTGAAATATGGTTTCCCACCTGTTGGAAGGAGGGGGGCTGATTTATCACAGTCCCGCACTGTGTGGGCGGCGCTTCCGGGGAGAGCGGGCCAGGTGACGGCTATTGACCTCGCAGGGGCTCCTGGACACTGGAGTCCCTGCTCTTGCGCTCGCAGCCCCGTTTGAGCCTCCACAGCCCCAGACAGTCAAGGGTGAAGCGGGACCCGCGGAGCTGGTCCGGCGAACAGTTGCGGCAAAGAATTGAAATTGAATTGAAAATTCCATTTATATAGCGCATAACCACCCGGAGGCCTCGCAGCGCTTTCGACTGATTTCTGTGTGCGACTGCAGGGAAGGATTAGTGCGCTTTTGAAAACAGATGGGTTTTCAATTCTCTCCTAAATGACGTCAGATTATTATTTTGTCTGAGGGATAAAGGCAAGGAGTTCCATGCCTTCGCCGCTGAGTGAGTGAAAGAGCGGCCACCCCAACGGGCTCTCTTGATTTTTGCTTTAGTTGCCAGGTGCAGTGAGGCTGAACGTAAGGTTCTGAGCGGCACGTAAGGCGGTATTAAAGGGTACAGTACTGCCGGGCCAGTTTGGTGAAAAGATTTGTGCAGAATGCACATGGCCTTGAATAATGTTCTGGAAGCCACTGGGAGCCAGTGAAGCTCCTTTAGGGCAGTTCTCGCCGACTGCCAGCGGGGGATATTAAACAATAAACGTGCGGCACAGTTTTGAGTGACTTGAAGTTTTTTTGTCACTGTTGCCGGGGCCCCTAGATATAAAACATTTCCGTAATCCAGGCGGGAGAGTATCAGGGCCTGGACCATGACCCTCCTCGCCTGGAATGGGAGTAGAGGGTAAGAGAAGATCCGGCGCTGGTAAGAACAAGGGTACTTTCCCCTTCACAGTCTCCTCGCTGAAATATGGTTTCCCCGTATACAGTATAGTGTCCAGATGTTGTAGTAGGTTCATCATGGAAAATAATAGCCACTGCTTTAAACATTCTTCCTGAAATTGATACTTGACTTGCCACAACATTTTGAATATTGGTTTCCAATTTTCTTACATTTGCAATACAACGTTGTAGTATTAAAATGACATATTTTCCAAATCTTACTATATATATTGTTGACAACATTTCTGATTTACAATGGGGACATTTTATATCTAGTTGTTTTTACTATTTTGTTAAAAGACACTGATTTACAATCTGGTACCGTCAAGTATATGAATCGTTCAGTGTCTTTATCAGTGGTAGAAGAAAATGAACACTCTTCACATTTATGATCCCATCTATAACTTAGCCAAATACATTTTCAATTTCTACTCTTTCATCTTCCAATACTCCAAGCATAAAGATAAGAAATTCTTGTGCATCCGGTTGTATATGCAGTGTACATTTCAATGAACCAGTACATATATCTAAAAGATGCCAAATACCAGAAGTAGTATGGATTTTACTTCTATCAGTTACCATCCTTTGAAAACTATAATGTAGTACAGAACAGAATCTTTTTCTCGATTTTCCATAATTTCATGATGAAGATCTTGTAGATAAAACACAACATTCACAATTACATTAGCATAGCAGTTGATATCTGAACTATTTTTTAACTGGTATCCTACAATATCTTCAACAGTGTCCATTTTCATTTTCTTTGCACCTTCATAATTCTCTTGAATTATTTTCTTTTTTTAAATATCAGTAGAATGTTTGTTGTATTTCCATTTTAGACACAATTCACGTTTCTCATATACAGGATATTCACCTAAGTTAGGAGCATAAAGTCTTCTTAACCGATTGTACTCTCTTACACAATAATGCATCAGCAGTAAGCTTTTTCTCATCAAAATCAATCAAATACAAACCAGATATTGTTCTTAATCGAGACAATGCAACGTATGCCATGACCTCTTCAAACACTATATTTCCAATATTTATCAAAGCACTGTCTACACTTAAACCTTGAGATTTATGAATGGTTACTGCATATGCTAAAGAAAGAGGAAACTGTTTTCTAGGAACATACAAGTCTTTTATAAACAAAAAACAAACAGCACAACATCCAATCTGTTTTACCTCTTCAATCTCATCAAATGTAATCATCAATAATTCAATTCCATCTCTGTTCTGAAAGTTTACTAAATCAACAACTTTTCCCATTGCTCCATTTACTAAACCTTCTTCTACATTCAAATTACGCCATAAAATTAGCCGACAGTTTACACATACATAGAAAGTCTTTTTCAAACCTGCAGTCTTAGACACAGACTTTTGCAAAGAATTCAATTTTAACTGTCATTTCTCTGAGAGAAGAATAGTAACTCTTTTGTGTTCCATTTTATCAATAGCTTCCGTTTTCACTATTTGTGGTTTTTCCAATTTAAAAATTTCTTGATTGAATGTAGAACACTCTTGAAGTGTAGGCATTAGGCAAATTATAGACTTCTTTTCTCCAATTTTTTTGTACATTATTTAAAGTGCTATGTTTTCATTTGCAAACAAGTTCATTAGTAGCCGACTTTGTAAAGCTTCTTTACTATGTTTTGTCAAAACAACAGTTCGTATATCTTGAGGAATGTTTCCATAATGTTTATCATTTGCCTGTCACACATTTTTAATAAGTTCTTTATATTCAAAATTTAACCAAATGTTGACATTTCCAATACTTCCCAAAGAAGTCCTATTGTCTTCATGGACAAGTGTTTTAAAAACTGGTTGTCCTTTCCCAGGAGTAAGTTGTAGTAGATCGCCGGATACAATTACATGTTTTCCTCCAAATAGAACATCATAATCTGTTTTTAAAATCTGTTGCATTCTTAAATTTAAAAAAGGCAAGCATTAAGTTTAAGACCATTCTCACCTCATCAATGATTAGAAGTTTTATTTTCTTCAGTACTCTTGAAGCTTTCTCCTATAACGCCTCCACGATGTGGAATCTGCTTCCCCTCACTCTGCGCTCCGAACCTAACCATCTTACCTTCCGAAAGCTGTTGAAAACTTGGCTTTTTCCCTAATTTCCACCTCTCTTCTACTATCTCTGTTACTAGCGCTGGGACGCTCACGGGTAGCCATGCGCTTTATAAATCTCATTTTCATTTCATTTATAAATCCCATTTTCATAACAAGCTTCCCCGGATAGCTTGTGATATTCCAATTTATTTTCATTTTCAACTGGTAGCATGAGTAATCGATGTAAAGTAATCCTTTAGTTTTGTGTGCTGCTAATCCAATTGAAGCTGTTACAACACATGATAAATGTGATTCAGTGGCTTTGTGTAGATAGCTGGTCAACATTTTAATTAAGAAACGTTTTCCTGTTCCAGCTTCACCACTGATGTAAATTTGAATAGATTTAAATGATGTGCATTGGCATTCTTTTTTTCATGCAGCAAACCATGCTGGATATTTTGTGTCACTTGCTGATATATTTGTTTTTGTTCAATATTTAGTTCTTCTTCCAAGTTTCCTAAGTCAATATTATTCTGTTGTGCTTGTTGCATTCCTGTTTCTACTTCATTCATGGCTATTGCTGCTTTATTTTTAATAATTGATTGTCGTAGTGGATCTTGTCTTAGTGGAGCAGAACTTTGACTATCTTGAGAACTGTCTCTAGCTATTTCAGCTGCAATAGTAGTTTCCTGTTCAATCTCTTCATGTAACATTTGTAGAGAGGTAGGGAGAATTGTGCATTGAATGTTATCTTTATATGCAGTAAAATAATCTTCATAACAGTCAAAATGTCCAAGTAATTCCATTTCACTGCGCCAAGGCTTGTAGAGTTGCAGCAGTGCAGAAGTGCTAAATTGAAAAATTCCCTTTTATCTGGAGTTTCACAACTGAGTTTTGTGTGGTTAATAAGATTTCTTTTGGCATGTTTTACCAAACATCCATCACATCAAATTACTGCTTATTTTTCTTCATTTATATTTTCTGTAACATTTCTCTTAAATCTGTAATGTTGCAGTACTTCATAGAGACACAGGTTTTCCAGATTTGGACTCCTTTTGCGATAGTACGTATCCAACATATTAGTTTTAACAATATCTGTACTTTTGGTTCATGCAATGCTAAGTATTCAATTTCTTATAGGGATTTCAATACTCGATTTTGTGTTGCAGCAAGACCTAGACTTAGCCAAATGATTCCTCTTTACTTTGAATGTAAACTGGCAGATCCCAATCGATCCGAACATTCGTAGGATCGAATCTCTCAATGAAAAAGAATTTTCAAACTAAGCTGTACAATTTGTTACTATGAATCTTCTCTTGTGAAATTTCTTCCCATATTTCTATCAACTCTGTCTTTTCAGATTTGGTCATATATGATGTAACATAGCGAGCAACATCAATTGAATTAACTGCAACATACTGGATCTGAATGTTTGCATTCCACATTGTCAAAATCACTGGATTGTAGTCCTTAATATACTTTAAATCTTCAGTTCTTTTTATGTTGTATGTATTCTTCAGGGATTTTTGAGTTATAGTATGCCTTACTGATGACATAAAACTATTGACTCTCCCTCTTGAAATTACTGGATGTGGGAATCCAAAATGACATTTTGTATAAAATGTTCCCTTTGACTTGTATTTTCGTCAACAATATTTGCAACATCAATGACTTTCAAACCGTAAAACTTGTTGTCTCAAGCTATTTTTGCCTCCTTGTTTTCGAATAACACAGGTAACATATTCTTCAGTGAAAGACAAAACAGTTTAATCAGTAACTTTTCCACGTGGTGGATATTTTTGTTGCAGATAAAATACATCATAGCGTGAAACCTATGATTAAAATATCTGCACAATCTTACAGGATCCAACGAACACATTTCTCCAGCTGTCTTCAATTTAATGTTTTTTACATTTGAATTTGCTTGTCTTAGAAATTCAGGTAAATTGTCCCATGAGTATTCAGGACAGCTAAGCATAACAAACCATGTAGGGGTACCAAAGTTTCTTAATATATATTTAATTTCTCCATGACGACGATATCAATACTTATTAGTACCACGTTGACATGCCATCAAATTAATTAACTGAGAGTCTAAATGATCGTCTCTTTGTTGAACTTTGTCGAAGAATTCCTGTTCAGAAACATCTGTACGATGAACTCCTGTTTTTAATATGTGGTTCACTGCATATGGAAGTCCAGACAAATCACTTTCAAAGAGACGATGATATATATATGGAATACAGTTTCAAAATCTTGGAATACTATCTTGTCGAACTGTATTCTGAAGCTGGAATCTGTAGTGGTCATTCATCATATAGTCCACCTTTTCCAGTGGGGAAGAGATGTGGAAAACTACGAGCTTCCAAACTTTTTTCCCATACACTCATGGGAGTTCCCTTCGCTTTCTTCATTTGAAATAATTCAACAGTGTTTCCGATCACTTCTTTTGAATGTAGAGGATGTAATGTTCATATAATTCTTCACTCCTGGATTTGTGAACTTTTTCTATTTGCCCATTTCTTGGTATTCCACATTTACAGTTTTATAGCAAATATTTTAACTAACTCTTGACATATTTTCTGACTCTTTGTTTGTACACTATTAACTAGAATATCTACAGGTTCACTTCCCTTTCTCTCTATACCAACAGTTTCAATATTTTTCTTAAAATCTAAAGGTAAATATACAACTCTTCCTTTCAGACCTCTTTTTAAATCTGTTGGAGGCAGCTTACCTGTTTTAGGCTCCATATGACCTATAGACTGAAACAGGTGCATAGATTGAATAAGAATGGACTCATATGTATTTGAATCTGCCAGTTTCAGAGTAATAGCTAATAACTCTAAGTTGTTATGTACTGCTCTAGCTGGCATTTTGTTCTCTTCTAAGTTTTTTGTAACAATATTTACAAATACGTTGATCAGTACCTAACTCAAAATAACCTTCCACCAACAAATAGGCAACACATTTTCCCCACTTATCATTGTTTTCCTTTTCACTTTTTAAACATAAATCAACATTCCTAGTTTGACAAATATAAACATTGTTTGGTTTTTCACATGAAAGTACCTTAAACTTTGTAATTTCTTCTGCAAACTTCTCAGTAGTAATATCTTCCACCTGTTCTTCAATACCTACATTTATCAAGCTCTCACTTTCTCTACAATCCTCTTATGAAACAAAGAAACAAAACTGTATATCATCAGAAACTTTTTTTTACATCCGATACTGAACCATGCAAAAGACCTGTGTTCATTTTACTTAAAGATAATGCAGGACTTTTCGCATAGTACAATCTTCTTCCTAACTTACGCATTTCTGGATGATGTACTGCTAACATTCTGAAATGATGAAAAGTTCTTCTACACTCTTTTCTAGAAAGACAAGCCAGAGAATGACCCTGCAACTTATTTTATTTTCCTGCTTTACAAGGATCCAGTCCTTGCAACTTCTTAATCTTCTGTTTAACACTTTTGTTTGCATTATCTTTTAAGAAAATGCGTAATATATCAATAGATTCCTGTTGTATACTACAAATACTATTCCAATCCCACTTATACACTGGAGCTTGTGTATATCTCCCTTGAACTTTTGCAGTTATTACTTCTTCTGCATTTCTAGGAACCACCTTTTTTACTTTTCAATTGGACATCCATATTTTATCTCATAACAATGACCACTGGTATCAACTGCATGAACTAATGTATTTTGTTGAAAATAGCTTTCTTCATTTAAAAAAAGGATCAGTACTAGAAGTGTGCTTCCATTCACCTGAAACATTTTTGCAAAGGTTACTTACTTTAACCAGTCTTTTTCTTTTGCTTTTCTCCTTTATAAAGTGCATTATTTTATTCAATGTTTCATTTTTTTCAATACCAATCTAAATAATGTTCTTTTCAATTCAAAAACTTTTTGTACTAAACTTTCAATCTGTTTTTTTTCTTGTAAGCTGCTGATCTTCTTTTATATTTTTTGCAATCTTTCAATAAATGCTGTAGTACTCTACTTTTATACACTCATCCTAATGTCTTTATATTCTTTCATCCTTCTTTCAAAATGGATTATTTTCCCATAACCTAATTTTCCATTAAAATGCCCTTTTTTGTTTCCTTCTGATTGGTTGTACAACTTGCCATTCTCTTTTCCACATTTTGAAAATTCATTATGTCCTTTAAAAGTATTTTAACAATACTTTAGTTTTCTTACCAGCAGGCTTTGTCTTCAATGTCACATTTTGAACTTCATCTAATTTCTACTTTTCTCTTTCCTTCAGATATTTTAAATAGTATTGTTTTTTTCTTGTCTTTTCTTGTGTTCTTTTCTTACCATTCTCAATCTTTATTACTAATATTGGTGAACATCTTAAAAAAGAAATGTTTAAGTAATTTCTAAAAGTAATTTTATATTATTAAGATAATTATATACAAATATTCTCATCTATAAATAAAGAAATACTTTTAATTGTACTGCAAAGCTATATCAGACACTGTACAATTCCTTCATTTATGAGACATCACATCCTCCACCACAGAATGAAAGAGCACAACTAATGGATTTCTCTACTACTACCCAAATAAAATATAAAGTGCAATCTGTCAAGTTTTAGGGCCTGCATGGTCTTGTGATTGATGTATGTCTCTCCCTGCATGTGTATTCTCATATGTGTCATGCAATTAAAGATTCTTTATATATAAATCACAAGTAAACATCTATTTGTATGCTTCTTTTATATATGGTGCACTAGCAAAAGGTACAGACTCATGCATGCATGCTTTCAGGAAGATGATGAGACACAGCAGGGACATGTGAAGGGTTGCTGATTTATTTTTGGCTATGCTCAATACCTAACTGTTGCCTATTTCTGCACCCTTCTTACCTCTTTCTGTACCTCTCTTGCCTCTTCTGTACCCCTGTTCCCTTTTACTGCACCTCTCTTGCCTGTTTCTGCAACTCTCTTGCCTGTTTCTGCAGTTCTCTTGCATCCTTCTGCACACCTGTTGCTTCTTTCTGTACTTCTCCTGCCTCTTTCTGTACCTTTCTTGTCTGTTTCTGCAACTCTCTTGCCTCTTTCTGTACTTCTCTTGCCTCTTTCTGTACCTCTGCTGCTTCTTTCTGCACTTCTCTTGCCTCTTTCTGCACTTGTCCTACATCTTTCTGCACCTCTGTTGCTTCTTTCTGCATATATCTTGCACATTTCTGTACCTCTCTTGCCTACTTCTGCATCTCTGTTGGTTCTCTGTGCACTGCTCTTGCTTCTTTATGCACCTCTCTTGCTTCTTTCTGCACCCCACTTGTCTCTTTCTGCACACCTGTTTCCTTTTTTTGTACCTTTCTTGCCTGTTTCTATATTCTCTTGTCTCTTTCTACAGTTCTCTTGCCTCCTTCTGCCCCTCTGTTGCTTCTTTCTGCACTTCTCTTGCCTCTTTCTGTACCCTTCTTGGCTGTTACTGTACCTCTTTTGTCTGTTTCTGCAACTCTCTTGCCTCTTTCTGTACTTCTCTTGCTTCTCTCCGTACCTCTGTTGCTTCTTTCTGCACTTCTGCCTCATTCTCCACACCTCTTGCCTCTTTTTGCACCTCTGTCAGTTCTTTCTGCATTTCTCTTGCTTCTTTCTGCACCTCTCTTGCAAATGTTGGCACCCCTCTTGCCTCTTTCAGCGCCCCCCTTGCTTCTTTCTGCACCACTGTTGGTTCTTTCTGCACTGCTTTTGCTTCTTTCTGCACCCCACTTGCCTCTTTCTGTACCTCTCTTCCATCTTTCTATATCTCTTTTGCCTCTTTCTGCAACTCTCTTTCCTATTTCTGCACTTCGCTTTTTTCTTTATGCACTTCTCTTGCTTCTTGCTGTACCCCTCTTGCCTCTTTCAGCATCCCTCTTCCTTCTTTCTGTACCACTCTTGCTTCTTTCTGCTCTTCTGTAGCCTCTTTCTGTACTTCTCTTGCCCCTTTACACACTTCTCTTGCCTCTTTCTGCAATTCTCTTGCCTCTTTCTGTACATTCTTACTCTTTCTGTACCTCAATTGCCTCTTTGTGCAGTTCTCTTGCCTCTTTCTGTACCCCTCTTGTCTCCTTCTGTACCTTTGTTGGTTCTTTCTGCACTGCTCTTGGTTCTTTCTGTACTTCTTTTGCCTGTTTCTGTACTTCTCTTGCCTCTTTCCGCACCTCTGTTGCTTCTGTCTGCATGCCCTTCTCTTGCCTCCAGCTGCACCCCTCTTGCCTCTTTCTGCACTTCTCAAGCTTCTTTCTACTTTGTTTCTGACTATGATCAATACCTAACTAGTAGTAAAATCGTAAAGCAGCAGCACCAGAAAAATAATGTTTAGGATATGTTGGGTGAGGAAGTAGTGATTATGGTACTTTGTAAGAGTCTCTGGAAAAGTTCACTTGAAGTGCACTAAATAAATCTAGGTGTTTCTTTGAAATATTAAGTGCAGTCTCTCAAGTTTTAAGGTATTTATGGTCTTCTGATTTAAGTATGTATGTACTTGCACATGTTTTGTGATATGTCTTATACACCTGAACATGCTACACATATAAAACATAGGTATACATCTATTTGTATGTTTCTTTGATATATGATGCTACTAACAAATGGTACAGACATATGCATGCATGCTTTTACAAAGATGGTGATATTTACAGCAGAGACATGTGAAGGATTGCTGCTATATAGTTGGCTAGGATCAACACCCTATGTAGTTGTAGAATGATGAAGCAGCATCACACAAGTGAGGTTTATGGCATATTAGGAGAAGGATTCGTTATTACTCTACTTTGTATGAGTCTGTGGAAAGCTACACTTCAAATATACTGCATAATTCTCATAATCTGCTTCAAATGTGAAGAGCAATCTGTCAAGTTTTAAGGGCTGCATGGTGTTGTGACTAAGGTATATCTCTACTTGCACATGTATTCTGATACATATTATGCATTTGAAGATGCTAGACATAAAAACACAAGTATATATCTATCTGTATATTACTTTTATGTAAGATGTTGCTAACAAAAGGTACAGACATATGTATACATGGTTTGAAGAATATGGTGAGACTTACAGCTGAGACATATGATGGGTGTGCCTCAGAGATTGCATTACTCCATGGGTAGTTACTGGATAATTGTATGAGTGCAAGGGTTGTGTCTGTGTAATTGGAGGAGAGATTGGATACTGATTGACTGATCACATGAGTGCAGAGGTAGAGCTTGTGTCCATGAATAATTGCATGAATAGTGCCTGAATGCATAGATGAGTCAATGAGTAGTGCCTACGTGAATGAATGAGTACAACAGTAGTGCCTGGGTGATTGTATGAGTGCAAGGGTAGTGGCTTGGTAATTGGAGGGGGAATAGATAGTGACTGGCTGATTCCATGAGTGCTTAGGTACTGCCTGGGTGATTTCACGAGTGCATCAGTAAATGGAATGAGTGCAGGAGTAGTGACTGAGTGCCTGGGAAATTGGAGGACTGCATAAATACTGCCTGAGTGATTGAAGGAGTGCACTGGTAATACCTGGGTGATTGCATGAGTGCAGGGGTAATGGCTAGGTGATTGGAAGAGTGCATGGGTGGTACCTGGGTAAATGGAGGAGTGCATGGGTAGTACCTGAGGGATTTTATAAGTGCACAGGTAGCACCTGTGTGGTTGGAGGAGTGCACAGGTAGTGCCTGGGTGATTGCATGAGTACAGGGGAAGTGAGTGGGTTATTGAAGGAGAACATAAGTAGTGGCTGACAGGTATACATCCATTTCCATACTTCTTTTAAATATTGTGTTACTAGCAAAAGGTACAGATACATACATGCATGCTTTTAGAGGATTTACAGCAGAAACATGTGAAGAGTTGCTGCTTTCCTTCCTTCTCCTTGCTGCTGACAGGTATACATCCATTTCCATACTTCTTTTAAATATTGTGTTACTAGCAAAAGGTACAGATACATACATGCATGCTTTTAGAGGATTTACAGCAGAAACATGTGAAGAGTTGCTGCTTTCCTCTTAGCTATCCTCAGTACCTGAGTAGTAGTAGAATAGTGAAGCAGCAGCAGTAGAAAAGTGATGTTTCAGATAAGTTGGGGAAGAAATTTGTGATTATTGTACTTTGTAAGAGTCTGTGGAAAAGTTCACTTGGAGTATGCCATATAAATCTAGATGTGTGTTTGAAATGTCAAGTACAGTCTGTCAAGTTTTAAAGCCTTTATAATCATGTCACTGAAGTATGTCTTAACTTGCACATGCATTTTGATACATGTGAAGTAGATAGACATATAAAACATAGGTATACATCTATTTGTATATTACTTTTATATTTGAAGTTGCTAGCAAAATGTACAGGTATATTCTTTTCAGGAATATGGAGAGACCTACAGCCGAGACGTGATGGGTATGCCTGAATGATTGCATGACTCCATGGGTAGTAGCTGGGTGATTGTATGAGTGCAAGGGTAATGGTTGGGTATTTGAAAGAGAGGATGGATAGTGACTTGCTAATTGTATGACTGCAGAGGTAGAACTTGAGTGCACGGATAAGTGCATGAATAGTGCCTGAACGCATAGGTGAGTGCATGAGTAGTGCCTAGGTGAATGAATGAGTGCAACAGTAGTGCCTGGGTGATTGTAGAAGTGCAAGGGTAGTCCTGGATAATTGGAGGAAAAGATGGATAGTGACTGGCTGATTACATGAATGCATACATACTGACTGGGTGATTTTATGAATGCATCGGTAAATAGAATGAGTGTCGGAGTAGTGACTGAGTGCATGGATGAGTGCATGGATAGTGCTGAGTGATTGCATGACTGCAGGGGTAGTGCCTGGGGGATTGAAGGTGTACATGGGTAGTGCCTGGGTTATTGCATGAGTGCATAGGTTGTGCCTGGGTGATTGCATGAGTAGTGTCTGGGTGATTGGAGGAGTGTATGGGTAGTGCCTTGATGATTTTAAAAGTGCATGGGTAGTGGCTGGGTGATTGAAGGAGTGCATGGGTAATGGCTTGGTGATTGCATGAGTGCAGAGGTAATGTCTGGGTGATTGGAGAAGTGCAAGGGTAGTGCCTGGGTCCATGAAGGAGTGCATGGGTAGTGCCTGGGTGCATGAAGGAGTGCATGGATAGGGTCTGGGTGATTGGAGGGGTGCATGAATAGTATCTGGGTGATTTTATGAGTGCACAGGTAGTATTTGGATGATTGGAAAACTGCATGGGTAGTGCTTGGGTGATTGCATGAGTGCAAGAGAAGCACCTGGGTGCATATATGAGTGCATGGGTGGTGCCTGACTGATTGCATGAGTGCATGGGTAGAGCCTTGGTGATTGTGGTAGTACATAGGTAGTGCCTAGGTTATTGTATGAGTGCATAGGTAGTGGCTGGGTGATTGCATGAATGGAGGGTAGTGCCTGGGTGATTGGAGAAGTGCAAGGGTAGTGCCTGGGTGATTGCATGAGTGCATAGGTAGAACCTGGGTGTTTGCATGAGTGCAGGGGTAGTGCCTGGGTGATTGGAGCAGTGAATAGGTTATGCCTGAGTGATTTTATAAGTGCATAGGTATAGGCTGGGTGATTGAAGGAGTGCATGGGTAGTGCCTTGATGATTGCATGAGTGCAGCGGTAGTGTCTAGGTTATTAATGGAGTGCATGCATAGTGACTGAGTGATTGCATGAGTGTAATGGTAGTGCCAGGCTGATTGAAGGAGTGCATACATAGTGCCTCAGTGCATGGATGAGTGCATCACTAGTGCCTAGGTGATTGGAGACACAGCCAAGACATGTGATGGGTTGCTGCTTTATATTTGACTACGTCCAACATCCTGAGTAGTCGCAGTATAGTGAAATTGCAGTATATTAGTGAGGTTTATGACATGGTGCACACTTTAGTATTACAGCTTCACCATTCTGTAACTACTCAGGGTGTTGGGCCTAACCAAATATAAAGCATCAAATCTACACATGAGTCTGTTATAAATCTCTTTTTTTGTGGGTAACAAGGACCCCCTGATATGGATCGTACTCCTGGGTCAGGGAAAACAATTTTTGTGCAAAGGTATCTACCCAGGCAGACAATTTAGGACAGAAAGCTGGCTATTGAAAGAGACACATATTCATGAACATCTAATTGGTAAAAGTAAAGCAATGGACTGAAATGATATCAAAGGGTTGATTTTTAATATAATTATAAAAGATGTATGGATACATATGATACAATAAAAAGATGGTTACATGATATGAGTAAACATGACTTCATTGGACAATGGATATAAAACAAACATATCAATGTACATAAAATGAGGGGTAGGGGGCTTTTTCTTAAAAATAATTTCTCCAATACAAAAAAGTATCTAGGGCTGTGTGTCAACGCGTTTCGACAAAATCATTTGTCTTCATCAGGACAGATCGGTATCCAGCCACTTTTTCTAAATAAAATAAAATAAAACAAAATCACAAATAAATCACAGTACATTGCTAATAATACTATTTACATAGACAAAAACTAGTTCAGTTTAAAGGAAGCTTTTCCTTCTTCTTTTTTTCTTTTTTTCTTTCTTTTTCTTCACATAGCCAGACTTATATCATAGTACAACAATGGTTTAAGGACACAAAGTTGGAAAACATGAACATCACACTATTGTCAATAACGGGATGAATCCTAAGAATGGTTATTTAATAGAAAAAGGCGTAACATTTTTAGGAGACCTGTGTCTCTAAACAACCTTATAGTTCTAAAATTGTATAGTGAACTATTGCCAAAGATTATTTCCCATATATCCTGCCTGGATATATCACGCTTATATGTAATTTTATATAGGAGACAGACTTGTTGCGCCTATGCTAGAATCTTCTATCATGATGTCTAATTTAAAAACCAAAAGTAAATACACAGTGTGGATAGAGAAAATCTAGTCCTTCTAGAATTCTCAAATATGGTTGACTGCAAGATCAATAAAAGATCAATATGTTTATATGAGTTTACATGCTCAAAAAAGGAGTCTACATTATTGTTATAAATCTCATCATATTCCTGAAAGCATGTTTCCTCTGTCTGTACCTGTTATTAGCACTACCATATATAGAAGAAACATACACATAGAGATATATCAATGTTTTATACATCTACCATCTTCAGATGCATAATAAATATGAGAATATATATGCAAGTAGAGACATACATCAATCACAAGAACATGCACACCTTAAAACTTGAGATACTGCACTTCACATTTTAAACAGACACCTACATTTATGCGTCATACTTTAAATGTACCTTTTCTTCAGACCGACATGGAGGATCTAGAAAATCGCTCCTGGTGCCATAATGTCAGGATCCGAGGAGTGAGGTTGACTGAGGACAGCTCAAGAGCTCTTCAATCACATACTGGGGCGCCCTCTGGATGTGGAGCTCCGCATGGACAGGGCACATCGGGTGGGTCCTCCGCACTCTGCCTCTGCCCCACCTCTGGACATTTTAGTATGCGGACAGGACTATCGCACTAAGGAGGAGATCCTTCAAAAGGCCCGCCAGATGCACCCTCTCATTTTCAGAGATCACTCGCCAGCCCTCTTCCAGGACTTGTCCGCCCTCACTCTAGAGAAACGCAGGACCTTCAAATCAGTTACGGCACTATTGCAACAACGCAACATCTCTTACAGCTGGGGCCACCCGTTTTGCCTTGTGTTCAAATGGGACAATAAAGTCTATCAGCTACGCTCCCTGTCAGAAGCGTGCCGGCTACTGGGCATCGACCCACCGATGGACGAGATGGACCCGACCGACCGCGCCATGGACGGCGGCGATTCAAGACTGCAGTGGCGCCAGCAGAGGCGGCGGCTTCGAGCGAGGAAGCCTCCTATGGCGGAGATTGAAGAGGGCCAGCTGGCTGCTGTGAAGACGGCGGCATCAGATTTAGCTTTGACCCAACCTGGCTGACTTTTTCAATACTATGGCCAATAGTTTGCATTTTTTCGGCGCTAGCCGTTCGCAGGAGGGAGTATATCAGAAGTTAACGAGTTACCTGTATTGCTGTAATACCAAACATCTACGGATGATGGACAATTTGTTTGAAAGTATTTCTCTTATCTTTTTGGGGTTTTTGGGGGGGAAGGGGGGAGTGGGAGGGAGTTTAATGTTCTTTGTCCACCAAGAACTTAAGTATGTATCAGGTATCTGAGGTTGGCTCCCGGTGGGACTTGGCACTCATGGGGCGCATGGATCTTTTCTGGTTAATAGGCTTCAATGGATCCTCCAACACATTGTTGGTTAGATGCCTGTCACGGAACTGAAAATACTTACACTTAATGTGAGGGGACTAAATAACCCAGTCAAGCGCAAGGCTATATTGCTCTGCCTAGAACAAGCCCATGCAGACATTTGCCTCCTACAGGAGACGCATCTCTTGCAACAAGACGACCATCGTCTCCGGTCCCAGAAATTTCCCCTACAGTTTTTTTCTTCCAACTCCTGCATAAATTGGCGGAGATTAAAGGTAGGTTGTTAATCTATAAGTTCTCTTTAGGCTTCACTGTGTTCACCGTTGGCTCCGTCTATGCACCCAATGATGGTCAGGAGAGGTTTTTTCACACTGCCCTTACTGAAGCTACGTCTACACCAGACCGCCACATAGTTCTGGGGGTGACCTCAATTTAATTTTTGACAATATCTTGGATAGGTCCTGTCAGCACACCACGCAAGCGGGAGCCCTATCCGAAGAGGGATTCGCTCGATTGAGCGAGTTAGGTTTTAGGGACCTCTGGCGCAGCTTTCACCCTCAAGAGCTGGAATATTCTTATTTTTCAAATGCGCATAAAACATATGCTCATCTAGATTATCTGCTCGCAACCCTGCCTTAGCTACGAATGTGAAGTTTGGAGTCGCGTCCTTGTCTGACCATGCTCCAGTGACTGTTGTCCTTGCTCTCCCCCGATCCAGCACACGCAGTGGACATGGTGCCTTAGAGAGACATTACTGCACCGTAAGGATGTGACAGCACGCCATCACAGATTATCTTTCCCATAATAGCAACACAGATACCACACTTGCGACACAGTGGGCAGCTTTGAAGACGGTTTTACAGGAAGAGTTTATTGCGATATCCGCCGCAGATAATGTAGAAAGGCAACGCAAGCGAGACGATCTCACCCAGCAAGTCAGAGAGCTTGGACAAATGCACCAGAGAACGGGGGCGCCCAGGATCTGGAGGCAGCTGAAAGCAGTTAGGCAGCAGTTAGTGGCGATTGATCAGGATAGGGCGTAGTTTGCAGCCCTGCGACTAGGCCACGCATACTACACGGAAGGGGATAGATGTGGAAGGTTACTGGCACACAAGTTGCAAGAGACCAGACAACAGCAGTCAGTACAGGAGATTGTTAGGGGGATGGGAGGTGCGTCACGGAGGACCGTGACATAGCTGAAGCGTGTAGAGATTTTTATGCCGACCTCTACTCCGGTGATTCCATCGGCAACCTGGAGGAAGATGCTTTTCTAGACTCCATTCTCCTTCCAGCACTCTCGAGAGATCAAGCAGACCACTTGGAGCGCGACATCAGACGGGAGGAGGTCATTGCTGCCATCTCCTGCCATCTCCCGCCTGAAAGAGGCAAAGACCCTGGGTCCTGATGGGTTCCCCGCATGTTTTTATAAAACATTCTGTGCGCAGATCGTCCCGCTGCTGGTGTGTCTTTTTAATTCTTTTTCAACACCAGGAGCAATTCCAAGTGACCTCTTGGAGGCTTCCATTGCGAACATACTGAAGCCAGGAAAGGACCAATCACAGTGTGGGGCGTACCGCCCTATTTCACTTCTCAATGTTGACCTCAAACTATACACAAGGATCTTGGCTGCACGGCTTGGACCACATATGGGAGGCTTAATTGACCCGGATCAGGCGGGCTTTATCCCGGAATGCCAAACCTCGGACAATACTAAGCGGGCCCTACATCTTATTGAGAAAACAACATGAACTGCTGGGGAGTACATGATGCTAGCTATCGACGCATTTGATAGGGTCCACTGGCCTTATTTTGCAAGAGTTCTTGAGAAGGCAGGATTAGGTCTGAAGTACCGTACCTATATCCTGAACTGTTATAAATTCCCAGCAGCCACGGTGCGAGTCAACGCCTATACTTCCCCTCGGTTTGCCATTGGGGGGGGACGAGGCAGGGGTGCCCATTGTCGCCCCTCCTTTTTGCCCTTTATATGGAGCCGCTGCACAGAAATTGAGGCTTAATCCAGGAGTAACGAGGATCAAATTTGGGGGCTACATCTACACGATCAGCTTATACACTGATGATGTCTTGAACTCTCTGTCCCACCCTAAGGAAGCGTTGCCTGTGTGTATTGAAGACTTGGACTCGTTTGGGCGGGTCTCCGGGTTCAAGGTCTACATGAGTAAATCAGTGGCCCTTGACTTATCTTCAGAGAAACACACCTGGGATCTGTTACAAAGCGCGTTTCCCATTCAGTGGGCGATGGAGGCAGTTCCCTATCTGGGGATTCGGATGGACCCATCTTTGAGAGATACGGTTGCCATCAACTATGCTCTGTTGCGGTCTAAGATCTGAAGGGAACTGGGGCGGAGGAAGCACTACCCTCTGTCCTGGTTGGGCAAAGTCGAGGCAATCAAGATAACTGTCCTCCCTCAGGTTTTTTATTTTCTTCGCACCATCCCTTTACGACCCCCTATAGGTTAGATAAAGCAGACACATTTGGAATTGGCCCAATTTATATGGAACAGGAGAAAAACGCGCCTCAAACTACGGCTGGCGATGTTCCCGCCGGAAGAAGGAGGGATTGGACTTCTAGAATTGATGCTTTACTTTCAAGCGGCTCAGCTACGCCTTTTGGTGGAATGGAGCAGATGGGAGTCAGAAAAGCACTGGTTGTTCCAGGACCAGGCGGTGGCAGGTAGGCCCCTACAAGAAATTCCTTTCCTCTGCAAGCAGCACAGACCCCCTAATCTATACGCCTCATATATTACCAGGTTTCCTCTGGAGGTTTGGGACCGGACGAATGTCAGCCATGAATTCACCACCTTCCCATTGCCCCTTACCCCTATCCTGTCCTGGACAATCCAAACTTCAGTCCGGGTTTAGACACAGCGGCCTACGCAAAATGGAGACCAGTAGGATGCCGGTTTCTCTATCATTTGTACACGACTGAGGGGGTAATTCCCTTCTCTCATTTTAGACAGGAATATGGGTTGCTGGAAGGGGAGAGGCTCAGATACTTGCAGGCTCGGCACTGGGCTCTTAATGAGCAGGTGCGCTCAGGGGCTGATAGACATCTCACTTCCTATGAGTACTGGCTGATTACGCGCAAGACGGATAAGAAATAATATCCGATCTATACAAGATGCTACTAGCTAAATACATGCATGTTCATAGTGCTGGAAGGGTATGCTGGGTGATGGAACTGATTTGCATATAGCCATGTCTGAACTGGGGTGGCAGAGTGGGCTAAAGAACGGTGATGGATCAAACCCAGATCTTTTGACTGGGTGTGAGTGTTTGATTGGTTCAGATGCTCCGTCCATCACCACCCCCTTTTGTACCGCTTTGGCCGCCATAAGTGTGGCAGGGTATGCTCAGACGTGAGTCCCTTGCTCACTTAGCCACTGGATTCAAGCAAGCGGGGCTGTAGACGGCTGGAATGCCAGAAACCGGTCCTCGGAAGCTTGTTTCCGGTCCAGGGAAGGCATTGCTTGGCAGTTCGGGCTGGACTGTTCCCATGAGGCACAGGGCCAGACTGATTTGCATATAGCCATGTCTGAACTGGGGTGGCAGAGTGGGCTAAAGAACGGTGATGGATCAAACCCAGATCTTTTGACTGGGTGTGAGTGTTTAATTGGTTCAGATGCTCCGTCCATTACCACCCCCTTTTGTACTGGGAGATGGAATTGGGCAGGACATTTAGCCGTAAGTAGTGGGAGGGTATTTGTTATAGAGCACGACACTCCGCTTCTCATATGGGGCTTACAGACACCTTTTCAAAAATTGCGACTTATTAGTATTACACCCCCGAACATCTCCGCGAAATGGATCACACTAAGGATGCATTGTGTTGGCAGGGCTGCGGGCAAGTGGGAACATTGGTACATTTGCTTTCGGATTGTACACATCTCCAGGGATATTGGAAACAGATTCTAGTTGAGGTGGATATGCACTTTGATACAGAGATTCCCCATCTCCCATCATATGTCCTCCTGGGGCTCCGGAACTCCCTGACATACCCGCTGCACTCCCACAGCCTGATTGCGATCGCGTTGGGCTCAGTGATACGAAACATTCTCACTCATTGGAGGACCGCGCTTGTCCCTACATTGCATGGGTGGCTACATCACCTCTGGCTAGTGCTCTGCATGGAAAAACTCTCCCTGGCGGCCAATGGGGAGGGAGCCAAATATGCAGAGCTGTGGCAGCCCTTTTTGTCCCTGCTATCTTTGGAATTCCGTGAGGTCACCTGCCCCCGATATCTTAGATTGTTGCGTCTCTCGGAGACGGAGGGTGGAGGACCAGGTTAGCGTGAATGGACCAGGGTGCAATAATTGGTGGACACTGAACACGGGTGGGGGGTAGGGAGGGAAGGAGTAGGGTAGAGGCGTAGTGGGGGGTTTAGTTAGGGTTTCTTGTTTTCTGTTTTCCTTTTTTCTTCTCTGTTCTTCTTTCTGATGGGATTGCATACATTTATGTACTTTGCCAGTTTACATTCACATTAGCTTGGTTGGACTCCTTAATACCTCGAATCTTAAGCTTTCGTTATACCACTGAATGTAATATCTATGACAGTTAATGTATGATCATTTGTGTGACAATCCTTCAATAAAAATGATTTAATACTAAATGTACCTTTTCACACATTTTTAAAACTCACTTTTGTGCTGCAGCCTCAGCATTATACAACTACTTAGGTTGTTGGGATTAGCCAAAAATAAAGCAGCAGTCTATTCCATGACTCAGCTGTAAGTCTCACCATATTCCTGAAAGCATGCATACATGTCTACCTTTTGAAATCATCATCATATATAAAAGAAATAAACAAATAGACGTACACCTTTATTTTGTACGTCTAGCATCTTCAGATACATAGCATATATGAAAATACATGTGCAAGTACAGACATACATCAATAACAAGACCATGCAGACCTTAAACATAAAACTTGACAGACTGCACTTTACATTTGAAAGAGACACCAACATTTCTATGGTGTACTTCAAGTGTACATTTCCCCAGACTCGCAGAAAGTAACCTAATCACTAATCCCTCTGCCAACATGTAATAAAAATCACTTTTGTGCTTCAGCTTCACCATTCTACGAATACTCAGAATGTTGGGCGTAGCCAAGTGTAAAGCAGCAATATATTCCATCTCTCTAACATAAGTCTAACCATGGGCCGGTTGTAGGTAATCCAGATTTACTGATCCTAAAATACCGAATTTTAACGATTCGGTATTTTAGAATCAGTAAATGGGATGTAGATATTCATTTGGTAAGTATTACCGAATAGGGTAGATTCGGTAAATACCGAATCGGTATTTATCGATTCGGTAATTCCCATTCATTCCTATGGGCTTGGAGGCTCATAGGAACGAATGTGAATTACTGAATCGGTAAATACGGATTCGGTAAAAGGGAGAACACATTGAAGGGTGGCAGGGTGTCACTTTGTCACCCTGTTGCACCCCTGAATAGTGTATGGGTGCACATGTGGCACACATACATGCCCTAAGGGCATGTAAATCTGCCACATGGCACTGTAATAATTTGCAAAAAATTGCTTCTTTTGGGGTTTTTGATGTTTACTACCAACTTGTAGTTGGTGGAAAATAATGAATCCTAAAATGGGAAAAGCACTCATTTGAGTTCTCTCTACATTAAGGATTCGGTAATTTACCGAATCGGTATTTAAGAATTCGGTAATTTACCGATTCCTTAAATTACCGATTCAGTAAATTACTGAATCCTAACATTAGGCCCCTACAGCTGAAAAGCCTAATTCTGGTCAGGAAAGGCCGAAATTCGGTAAATTCAGCCGTTACCGACCGGTACAGGGCGACCTACATCTGGCCCCATATTCCTAAAAGCATGCATGCTTGTATCTGTACCTATTTCCAAAAGCATAACACATATCAGAATACATGTGCAAGTAGAGAAATGCCTCACTCACAAGACTATAAAGGCCTTAAAACTTGACAGACTACACTTAACATTTCAAACACACACCTAGATTTATGCGGCATACTTCAAGTGAAGTTTCACACACACTCTTTTAAAGTACCATAATCACTATTTCCTCACCAAACATATCTTAAACATCACTTTTCTACTGCTGCTGCTTCACTATTCTACTACTAATCAGCTATTGAGCATATCTAAGAGCAAAGCAGCAATCCTTCACATATCTCTGTTGAAAGTCTTCCCATATTTCTAAAAGCATGTAGGCATATGTCTGTACCTTTTCCCAGTATCATCATATATAAAAGAAACATACAAATATATGTGTTGGACCTGGCCCTTTTTGGCAGGTTCACCCCCAAACATTTTACCTTAAGCTCTGACATGGTGGTAGTGATTTTAGGCCTCTGCGCACTTTAGCACTGTGGCCCAGTGTAAAGTGCATGCGTGCTCTGAGTGCGTGTGGTGAGATTGGCCTGCCTTCCCATAGGAATGCACCGGGTATATGTGTGCCCATGGTAATTCCTATTATGAGGGGAGTGCAGGGTCGAGTTTGATAAGTGCAAACTCGTGAGAATAAATGCTGCGCAATGGCGTGTGCAGATTTATGGTGACTGGTGGAGAAATGCCACTTTTAGAAGTTGGCATTTCAGTGTGCTGTGCATCTGCCTGCATGATGTGAATTGCATGTCTGGCTTGTGAGTGATAGGTGCTGGATGATGTGGGTGGCTCCAGAGCCAGTATGAGCCTGCCCAGTGGTGAATAGGGCAATCTGAATATAGATGGTGGGAGGAGTTGCACCTGGGACCTGAATAGGACTGTCTCTTCCCCCCACAATGCTGGCTCCACCTCCTGTGGTGCATCTGATGTCTCTGGCCTGTCCTGTGAGAAGAAGGAAGGCGTCATGTACACAAAGTGCTCCTGAACCAGTTGTATCTGGTTCTCCCATGCCCTGCGCTTTTAGACAAATAGAAATGTTGTATAAATATAGGGACTGTGAAGTTGTTCAGTGCTGTCTTGGTTCCTGATTTCTGTGGGGAGTGCTGCTGCTGGGGCCCAGGAGGACTTGCAAGGAGGGCTGCCTCCCTGGGCCCAGCTATACCCTGGGACCTTTTGCTTCATCTCTTTTAGCGCTGGGACTTTGGGCTGCTCCTGCACCCTGAGAGCTCTTCGCTTTATTTTTGGGAGCACCTGGCTCCTTCCTGCTATAGGGGAGCGCTGTGCTCCTTTTCCTTTTCTTTATCCAGAGGAGGAGTGAGCAGGCTTTGCAGCGCCGCGCTGCTTGAAGGGAAAGATAGGGAATCCCCAGCGTAGGGATTCCCCCAGTATGCATTAATTGCGGGTGCCCACTCTGCACTTTCCTCCAATTGCGGGTACCCACCACACTGAGTTTTCTGAAGTTCGAGGGAGCTTACCCCTCATTGCGGCCCGACAAGATTGCTGCCGCTGTTGCCCAGCCACTGCCACCCAGAAGTCAGGCAAGTCTGCCTGTGATGTGGGCGGGGCCTGCCGCAGGCCCAGAAGAGGCGCAAGAGTTGCGGGCCTACGCGGGGCTCCCATGAGCTGTGGGAAGCCCTGGTGCTGGAAGAGGATTCAGCCTGGAGCCTCATGGGCTCCATATCGAAAGTCCTGGTCCCAAGAATGGGGACCGGATGAAGCTTGGCCGCATGGTGAAACGCGGCTCCCATGGGTGGAGAGAGCCCCGCAAGCGCCGCAGCCTTTTGTAAGCGAAGGGGGCGCGAGGCACATTGCCGGTGCCTGCCCCTGCCGCATCCAAAGTGAAGAGCCCCCTGCATAGCCCGGTGAGTGGGGATGGCAGGAGCAAGGTGTGCCTGAGCGGCACCATCTAGCAGCGGGCCACTCCAATAAAGAGGGGCATGTTTCTTTTCCAGAGCCTGTGGGTCTCCAATGCGTGGTAGTCATAGTTGTTTTAGGAGCCAGCACACTCCAACGAGGGCCCAATAGTTTAGGGGCCCTTGAGGGCCACAGTGCTTGGGAGCATTATCTATTTACAGAGCCCCGTGTGGCTCCAACTTTTTATATAATTATTTTCAGAGCCCCGTGTGGCTCCAACGTTTGGCTATTTGTTTTCAGAGCCCCGTATGGCTCCAACGAAGGGGGCACATTTGTTTTAAGGGCCACAGAGAGCCCATACCGCATTTTAGTATTTCCAGTTGCCCAGCTAGTAGTGGGCAGCTGCACCGTTTAGGTTATTCTTTATTTGCGAATATGTCTTCTAAGCTAGGAGTGAGATGCACTCCTTCGCCCCCATCCTTTCACAGATGTGCAGCACTTAGTGCCAGCTGCAAATTATAGGTTTGCGCAATTGCGCACCTCTGACTTTTGGACCTAGGGCATTTGAGCCCCTTAGAGATAGCCTGTTGGCCAGGGGGACAATTAGGTTTATAGGGCGCCAGGCGCTAATGTGATATATAGGGTGCTAGGAAATGTAATGTATGTAGCATGATTTATGCACCGTGTTTTTATGCTTCTAGATGTGATTCTATGGTTATAAGGTTTTACCTACTGTGTTATGTTTTAGTTTATGCGCTAATGCGGTTTAGGTGGGAGTTATTCCCTACTGCGGTTTATGTTAGTAAGTTTATTTCCTAATGCAAGTTATGTTTAGGAGATTATGGTCTACCATATTTAGGCTTATAAGGTTGGCGCAGAATATATTTCTTGCCTAATGTGATACTATACGGTATGTTACCTTTATAACGCAACTTTTACAACGCACTACCATTACAACGAAACTTTTACAACGCAAAAACTATTACAACGCATGTATTTACAACGCATGTTTTTACAACGTAGGTACCTTAACAACGCATACCATTACAACGTAAGTATTGGTAAGTATATAATTATAATTAAAATGTTATATGTTTGGTTTTTTTTAAGGGGTATTTTTAGGGTTCAGTGTCAGTTTTGGGTTTTTGGGTAAAAGGGTATTTTTAGGGTTCAGGGTAAGTTTTAGGTTTTTGAGTAAAGGGGTATTTTTAGGGTTCAGGGTCAGTTTTGGGTTTTTGGGTAAAGGGGTATTTTTAGGGTTCAGGGTCAGTTTTAAGTTTTTGGGTAAAGGGGTATTTTTAGAGTTTAGGGTCAGTTTTAGGTTTTTGGGTAAAGGGGTGTTTTTAGGGTTCAGGGTCAGTTTGGGGTTTTTGGGTAAAGGGGTATTTTTAGAGTTCAGGGTCAGTTTGGGGTTTTTGGGTAAAGGGGTATTTTTAGGGTTCAGGGTCAGTTTTAGGTTTTTGGGTAAAGGGGTATTTTTAGGGTTCAGGGTCAGTTTTGGGTTTTTGGGTAAAGGGGTATTTTTAGGGTTCAGGGTCAGTTTTGGGTTTTTGGGCAAAGGGGTATTTTTAGGGTTCAGGGTCAGTTTTGGGTTTTTGGGTAAAGGGGTATTTTTAGAGTTTAGGGTCAGTTTTAGGTTTTTGGGTAAAGGGGTATTTTTTAGGGTTCAGGGTCAGTTTTGGGTCTTTGTGTAAAGGGGTATTTTTAGGGTTCAGGGGCAGTTTTGGGTTTTTGGGTAAAGGGGTATTTTTAGGGTTCAGGGTCAGTTTTAGGTTTTTGGGTAAAGGGGTATTTTTAGGGTTCAGGGTCAGTTTTAGGTTTTTGGGTAAAGGGGTATTTTTAGGGTTCAGGGTCAGTTTTGGGTTTTTGGGTAAAGGGGTATTTTTAGGGTTCAGGGTCAGTTTGGGGTTTTTGGGTAAAGGGGTATTTTTAGAGTTTAGGGTCAGTTTTAGGTTTTTGGGTAAAGGAGTATTTTTAGGTTTCAGGGTCAGTTTTGGGTTTTTGGGTAAAGGGGTATTTTTAGGGTTCAGGGTCAGTTTTGGGTTTTTGGGTAAAGGGGTATTTTAGGGTTCAGGGTCAGTTTTAGGTTTTTGGGTAAAGGGGTATTTTTAGGGTTCAGGGTCAGTTTTGGGTTTTTGGGTAAAGGGGTATTTTTAGGGTTCAGGGTCAGTTTTGGGTTTTTGGGTAAAGGGGTACAGGGTAAAAATAAAGTAAAATTAAATTTAAATTAAATTAATTAAATTAAATTAAATTAAATTACATTACATGAAATTATATTAATTTCAATTAATTTACAATAAAAAAATTAATATATACTTACCAATACTTACGTTGTAATGGTATGCGTTGTAAAGGTACCTGCGTTGTAAAAACATGCGTTGTAAATACATGCGTTGTAATAGTATTTGCGTTGTAAAAATTTCATTGTAAAGGTATGCGTTGTAAAAGTATGCGTTATAACGTCATACATCCATACTATACATGATATGATTTATGTTACAGGATGATGCTGAGTATAGTGTTTGCCAGTAATGACTAGCTGTAGTCTAAGTTTATGACAATGGCCCACGTGGCCCTGCCATGTGTAAATAATCCCCTGTAAATATTGCCTAGTGCTAGTTGGCACAGTGTATATTGTGTGATTACCATCTAATGTGTTTTATTATATTACAAAGGCTAATTTTATATATAATCTTGTGTGGAGTTCCTTTTGTGGTGTGCCTAGTATGTTGTTGCTGTGTGTGTTGCGCAAATGCTTTACACATCGCCACCAGGATAAGCCTGACTGCTCATGCCAAGCTACCAAGGGGGTGAGCAGGCGATATCTTTGGTGTGTAACTCCCTTAACCTGAGTAGAGTGGTGGTCTCTGCCTGGCTTTGGCGCAAGCCTTAGCCAACCAGAGATTCTATTTCTCACAATATGTATACCTGTATTATATAAATCTAGCATCTTCAGATGCATAACACATATAAAAATACATCTGCAAGTACAGACATACCTCAGTTACAAAACCATGCAGTCCTTAAAACGTAAGAGGCTGCACTTCTCATTTCAAGTAGACACCTAAAATCATGTGCTGTATTTCAAGCATACCTTTCAAAAGACTCATGTAATGTAGCCTAATCACTAATTCCTCCGCCAACATGTTTGCACTACTACTACTGAGCTGCAGCTTCACCATTCTGCAACTACTTATGGTGTTGGGTCTAGACAAATATGAACTAGCAACCCTTCACATGTCTCAGCTGTCTCACCATATTCCTGAAAGCACGAATGCATATCTCTGTACCTTTTGCTAGCAGCATCATATATAAAAGAAACATACAGATAGATGTATACCTGTGCTTTATACATCTATCATCTTCAGATGAATAACACGTACCATAATACATGTGCAAGTTGAGAAATACCTCAGTCACAAAACCATACACATCTTACAACTTCACAGACAACACTTCAAATTTCAAACAGACACTGAAAATTATGTGGTATATTTGAAGTGTAGCTTTCCATAGACTCATGCAAATTAGCCTAATAACTGATCTCTCTGCAAACATGTCTTAAACCTCTCTTTTGTGCTACAGCTTTACCATTCTACAACTACTTAGAATGTTACACCTAGCCAAAGCAGGAACCCTTCACATGTCTCAGCTGTAAGTCTCACCATATTCTTGAAAGCGTGCATGTATATGTCTGTCTGTACCTTTTGCTAGCAGCATCATATATAAAATAAATATACAAATAGGTGCATACATGTGTTTTATACATCTGGCATGTTCAGATACATAACACATATCAGAATATATATCCTAGTAGAGACTTTCTTCAATCACAACACTATGCACACCTGACAAATTCACAGAACACACTTCCGATTTCAAGCAAACACCACAAATGATGTGGCATATTTCAACTGTACCTCTCTAGAGAATTCTAAAAAGTAGCCTAATCACTATTACCTTATGCCAACATGTTTTAAACCACACTTTTGTGCTGCAGCTTCACTATTCCACTACTACTCAAAGTGTTGAGCCTGCCACATACAAAGCAACAACACCTCTTTGTTATACATCATGCACCTTCAAATGTATAAGACATATCAGAATACACATACAAGTAGAGAAATATTTCAGTCCATGCACACCTTAAAACTTGACAGACTGCACTTCCAATTTGAAAGCAACACCTAAAAGTATGCAGTATGCTTCAATTGTACATTTCCACACACTAATACAAACTGCCATAATCACTAATCCATCTTCCAATATATACATATTACTAAACACAATTTATTTCAAACAACATTTAAGTACAATAAAACAAACTACAATACACATCTCTACATTTAATAATATATTTCAAACATCATAGTTCTTCAATAATTTTTGAAGTTTGAGAATAAAGCTAATACATAATACACCTCCCAAATTCATAAATCACCTTCCAAATAGTTTCATAGAATATTAAATATCAGAAACTCATAAAAGATTTTCTTAAGCACGCAATCAAAGTCGCGGCACTGCTGTCAACAATGTAAAACCAGTAACGGCAAACTTTCCCTCTCTTTCTTCACACAAATAAATATAAGTAACAAATCACATTGCTCACTACATTATTTAAAATTGTAAAACACACTTCTAAAAGTGCCCAAACTGGTTCTGTAAAAGTTGCGACTCCACAGTGTACCATGGTGATGGAGCCAAAAATCCATATGGGAGTTCAAAAAGATTTTACTAATATTATTAGCACTACTTTGTAGGAACACAACACTTCTAAACATAGTACTGATTTGGGAAATCTTACTTTAATAACATATCACTTATATAGAAATTACAATTCCATATTTTGAAACCACAGTTAAGATTCAACCCTTCCTCCATTCTGCTTAATCCCAGTTTCCTGAACAGGCAGGTCACACAAGTTCACCATATTTTCAAGTTCAGCACACAAGGTTACAAATGCAAACATCAGGTGTGGTTGACTTATGCAAAATATTACCTTATCATATCTACTATACCTTTCAAACATTTTTTAACAACCAATAAGAAACATGCATTTTAAAGAAAGTGACATGCACCCTATTTTTGAGTGTACAATGTTCATAAGCAGCCAATCAATTATCTGCTTTTTAAAAAACAGTATCTTGCCCACCATTTTAGATACCTCTCAATATACCAACTGACTACCTCAGCTACAGACATCTTTTCATTACTTCCAGACATTCCTTCAAGATGCTTACATTATGGATTGTAGGGCACAGCTATGTTTTCTGGTGTAAAAGGTATGCGGAACGCAGAGGTATTGACAAAGACCTAGCTTTGCAAAATGTGGATATTAAATAGATTGCAAAGAGAGGATTGAAGTGGCACCAATTGATGCCTTTGGTTAAAACCTTTTTACATCTCCAGCCCCCTGACCTCATGATTGTGCACTGTGGTGGCAATGACCTAGGCACATTGACTGGGAGAGGTCTGGCAAAGCTAATGAAGTACCCCTTTGCACAATTGATGTTGCTTTTGCTTCAAACTGTCTTTGTATTCTCTAATGTATGCTAAAGACAGAAATGGAAGTGGACAAATCAATTCTGTCCACAGATTGAGAAAGCTAGACAGAATGTCAATAAAGCTGTTTCTGCTTACCTCAGAGACCATAGGATGAGTTCCATCTATAACAACAATCTATGTTTTGATATAGATGACATCTACAGAAGTGATGGAGTACACTTCGCAGATCAAGGAAGCAGAGTCTTTCTCAACAACCTAAATCTGTGCATCCGTGCATGTAGCTATAAAAAAACCATAATAAAAACAAGGGCTCTTTTTAGAGCCACCCTATCACACAATAGTGAATCCATTTTGTTTACACACACATACTCTTTTTTTATTTTTTGTGGATATGCTCACCTGTAGCGAATCTGCAAAAGCATGAATTCAATGTACTACAAAATACTACACTATTCAGGTTTAACTATTAATTTTTAATTGTATATATTTTTACTAACTCTATCAATTTTAATCTTATCATTAACTTCAATCACACTACCTCTATGAAACAACTTCACAAATGCAACACTACCTTCTAAATTAAATACTACTAAATTATTTATTTGAGGTGGATCTGTGAATCCAGTGCAACATTACACGGGGGCTGTACTGATAGCCGCATTGGGGTCACAACTCAAACATAGAAGAAAAAAAATGCCCCACTTTAATTATTCGGCATCCACCCATGGACCTCATTCCCGGGGGCATTAACTTGTTACAAAAAATAATAATAATTTTACGAGAGGAGGGCCGCCTGGCCCCTCCTTGCCTTGGCCACTTTCAACCCCGGGGACCCCATCCCCCGGGGCATGGCCACCTTTTTAAAATGATTTATTTATTTATTTTAAAGTAGGGGTACCGCACGGCTATCCTAGAGGTAGCTGTGGAGAGCAGCCTTCAGGCTAAGTCTTGAAGGAATGTAAAGCAGCTTGTTCTACCAGTCTATAATCTCATAAATGACCAAATGAAAGGAGAACCATACCAGGTACATATATATATATATATATACCTACCTGGAGGCAAACTGTTGCATTCTGGGAGTTGCGGTTCCTGACGACGCCTGGAACTGCAACAGGTGGGTCTTCAACATCGGAGGCGGAGCAATGGTCACATGGCTACTTTAAGCAGCAGGACAGTATTGTTGCATGGATGGAATTTCCCCGGACACTTGTGGGGCTGATGAAGGCTAATAAATGCTGAAAAGCATTCGCTGAAGTGTGTGAATAAAGAGCTTCCATTTCGTTCCCCTGGTGTGGTCTCCACTCTCTTCAGGTGAAGGAGGTTTTTTGGATATTATCTGCGTACATGCCAGAAACGTAGTTTGGAGACCCCCGCTCTACAATTGGACCCGGACTCTTCTGGCTTCTGCTTCGGCTTTTCTCGACACCAAGGTATTGGTTTTGCCTGGGTCCGCCAAGAAGTCCAGGCAAGTTTGCAGCGGTAGCGAGGACACTGTTCCCGTATTGGGCAGCGTGCACAGACATTGCGGCCCCCGTGAACAATTGAACTGTGATTTCGGGGCTGGAGCGGTAGGGGACTTAAGGAAGCATCCTTGTTCGCACTGAAAGCAGGGTCAGGGGTCTCATTCATGCTATCCTGCTTCCCGCCTGACCACTAGGTTGTCATTCCAAGCACACTACCTACCTGGAGGCAAACTGTTGCATTCTGGGAGTTGCGGTTCCCTGGACACTTGTGGCGCTGATGAAGGCTAATAAATGCCGAAATGCATTCGCTGAAGTGTGTGAATAAAGAGCTTCCATTTCGTTCCCCTGGTGTGGTCTCCACTCTCTTCAGGTGAAGGAGGTTTTTTGGATATTATCTGCGTACATGCCAGAAATGCAGTTTCGAGACCCCCGCTCTACAATTGGACCCGGACTCTTCTGGCTTCTGCTTCGGCTTTTCTCGACACCAAGGTATTGGTTTTGCCTGGGTCCGCCAAGAAGTCCAGGCAAGTTTGCAGCGGTAGCGAGGACACTGTTCCCGTGTTGGGCAGCATGCACAGACATTGCGGCCCCCATGAAAAATTGAACTGTGATTTCGGGGCTGGAGCGGTAGGGGACTTAAGGAAGCATCCTTGTTCGCACTGAAAGCAGGGTCAGGGGTCTCATTCATGCTATCCTGCTTCCCGCCTGACCACTAGGTTGTCATTCCAAGCACACTACCTACCTGGAGGCAAACTGTTGCATTCTGGGAGTTGCGGTTCCTGACGACGCCTGGAACTGCAACAGGTGGGTCTTCAACATCGGAGGTGGAGCAATGGTCACATGGCTACTTTAAGCAGCAGGACAGTATTGTTGCATGGATGGAATTTCCCCGGACACTTGTGGCGCTGATGAAGGCTAATAAATGTCGAAATGCATTCGCTGAAGTGTGTGAATAAAGAGCTTCCATTTCGTTCCCCTGGTGTAGTCTCCACTCTCTTCAGGTGAAGGAGGTTTTTTTGGATATTATCTGCGTACATGCCAGAAACGCAGTTTGGAGACCCCCGCTCTACAATTGGACCCAGACTCTTCTGGCTTCTGCTTCGGCTTTTCTCGACACCAAGGTATTGGTTTTGCCTGGGTCCGCCAAGAAGTCCAGGCAAGTTTGCAGCGGTAGCGAGGACACTGTTCCCGTGTTGGGCAGCGTGCACAGACATTGCGGCCCCCGTGAAAAATTGAACTGTGATTTCGGGGCTGGAGCGGTAGGGGACTTAAGGAAGCATCCTTGTTCGCACTGAAAGCAGGGTCAGGGGTCTCATTCATGCTATACTGCTTCCTGCCTGACCACTAGGTTGTCATTCCAAGCACACTACCTACCTGGAGGCAAATTGTTGCATTCTGGGAGTTGCGGTTCCTGACGACGCCTGGAACTGCAACAGGTGGGTCTTCAACATCGGAGGCGGAGCAATGGTCACATGGCTACTTTAAGCAGCAGGACAGTATTGTTGCATGGATGGAATTTCCCCGGACACTTGTGGCGCTGATGAAGGCTAATAAATGCCGAAATGCATTCGCTGAAGTGTGTGAATAAAGAGCTTCCATTTCGTTCCCATGGTGTGGTCTCCACTCTCTTCAGGTGAAGGAGGTTTTTTGGCTATATATATATATATATAAAATATATGTATTTATTCTAAACACATGCCTCTAGTCTCTTTATGAGGCTAAAGGCAAAAGTACATTCAGTAAACTTATTTAGCACACAGTAAATTAGCACAATATACGTTGAGCCCTAGGGGCGTACCAAACATATATATTAAAAAAGTGGTATAGGAACCACGACTGACATAGATACAAGGCCTAGTGCCTTTACAACCGCTGGGGATACCACGAACCACCCAAGATAGCGACACAGGGTAACCACAGGGATGCGTGCAGTGTCTAAACACAGCCGCAAATCACCATTAACTTCTACTGGGAAAATCGGGGTTACAATTTTAAGGATAAAGGACACTTAGAAGTGGACTTGGAGTAAACCCCTTTAGAACTAGGCAGTTCTAGAGTCAACACCCACAGGAGCACTGGAGTACTTGAGTTACCTCACCCAGGGAAGCCGGGTTCATAGGTGTCTTTTGGTGTTGGGTTTCGTCGTCGATTTCAATGGCGATCTGCCACAAAGTGCTGCTGGCGACCAAGTCAAAAGTGTCCGGAGGGATCCAAGCCTGGATCAAGGAAGAGAAGAACCTGAAAGCAGAGGGGAAAGAGTCTGTGTCACTAGTCAGTGACCAGGAAGGTGATGAGCGGAGGCCCACCAATGTCGGGCGATTTCAGGTGAAGAAGGTGACGCTTGACTCTTCAGCGACGAGAACCAGAATGCGTTCATGACACCAGATGCTGGATTCAAGCTGTTCCACAAAGGATGTTGAGTGCTGCGTGTCGGTTTTTGTATTGGACCCAACAAGCCTTGGCAACACAACCCATGCAGTAAGCACAGATTGGCTCGGTGCAGACCAGCAAGGTCTGAGGGACTCACCACTTGGTGGGAAGTCAGGGCACGTCTGGAGCAATCAGGAATGCCCAAAGGAAAGAAGAGTTACCTTTGTGGGGACCCACCAGTCGACAGACAAGGGATCACAAAGGGGCCTCAAGTGGAAATGCTAGAAGCAGGTTCACGGAACACTCGTGGAGTGTAGGCCCACAATCTTTGATGCAGATGGTGCTCGGGGCTTGGACTACAGGTAGCCCAGTGTACAACTTCAGGAAAACATGGGAAGTTGATGCACTTGCAAATGTGCACGGTGTCCAGGAGTTCCAGTTCCACATCACTCGTGAGGGCTGCGGGTCTCAGCTTTGCTGGGATCTCATGTCGGCCTCTGAGAAGTCTGGAAGTCCATGTCTTGAGTCATAAATACTTCAGATTTCGTCAGGAGCTTCGGAAATGCAGACCGGCAAGATGCTTCTTTGGTGCCTGTTTGAACAGGGGAGTCAATTCCGTCTTCTAGTGGTGTAGAATGTCGAAGTTCCAGGATATATGTTGCAGAGTTTCATCAAGGGGTAATCTGAAGTCCTAAGGACTGGGGTCCCACAAGGGGGTTGGACATACTCTGGGGACCCACCTATGGGAGAGTTAGGAAAAAGGGGTGGTTACACCCATTTCCTTTGTCTAGTTTTGTGCCAGAGCAGGGGCTGAGTGCCCCTGCAACCGGTTTGAACTGGGGTATGCACAGGGACACCAAGTGTGCCCCCAGGACTGTCTGAAAAGCATTCTTTGAATGCACCCACCCATCCCCAATACACTAAAGCCTGTCTGAGAGGTGGTTACCCCTCCCCGTGACAGGAAACCTATTGTCCAGGCCTCCCCTGCTGGAGTTTCATCCAACAGCAGGAGGTCAGACCCATGTCTGTGGCTGTGGTATCTATTTTATGATGCCAGGGCTCTTTTAAACTATTACCGGTTAGACCAGTGTGTACATGTCTTCTCCCTCTAGAAGGGTGGAATTCTACCACCGCCACCAGATGTGGCGGGGGGTAGGATTCCAAAGTGTTTGACACCAAACACGACATGTTTCCGTGCAGCCATTCCAAAGTTAGCATTTACCACAAGGTTATAATGCACTTAGGAGTATATAGTCCGGCTGCATCACAGAACAGCCTCAGAGAATAGATTCCGAAAGCTGCAGAGGCCTCCTGCTCATGCATGGGCACCCTCTCACACAAAACCAAGCATTCTGCCTTCAGGATTGATAAGGCCTGCCATAGGAGTGACTGATAGGTTTATATGTGTCAGTGATTAAAGATAGTTGTAGGTAACCTGTATCTTAGTAAGGAGTGCATGCACCACATTACCCAGGCTGCAATAGCAGTACTGTGGTGCCATTTTGGAAGGCTTCCCAGGGGTGGCATAATACATGCTTCAGCCCCTGGTAGGCCTCTGGGGTACCTATGCCCTTAGTACATAAGGTGCCATAAACTAGGGACTCAAAAGGGTAACCCAGTAAGCAATCTGGAGTGTACTTAATGTACATGCAATCAATTTAGAGAGGAAGCAGCTAGGCTGGGGTGCTGGAAAGCAGGGCCCCAGCCAGACTAAAGTCGAGAAACAGTGAAACACCAGCAAAAAGTGGGGGTAACCATAGTAAGCAGATCCTACTCTCCTACACCTACTACTATATAATTTTAGACTATAGTTTTTGGTGGAGTGAGGTGTCCCCAGGAGTCTGGATACAATCATGTGCTCATAAGAGCAGAAATATTTAAGGCTTAGGAGACCTCTGAAACATGCCCCATTTATCAATCAATATCAATCAATACAATTTTATAAAGCGCACAGCTAGCTCAGATAGAGGTGTTCCAGCTTTACGCAGAGCTTACCGCGAGAGGGCAATCCAGCCACAAAAACTGCCCTAGACTAACGAGCCAGGTTTTTAGGATCTTCCTGAATTCATGTGCAACTCTATCTGGCGCGGCTGAGATTGCAGAGAGTTCCACAATCTTGCAGTCCTGACCAAGAAGGACATTCCACCCATATTGCGTCTTCACATGTCTAGGAACACATAGCAGACATTGATAGTTGGATCTCAAAGTCTGTTCCTGTCGATACAGGTTTAGCCGCAGCTTCAGGTAGCCTGGGCCCATGTCTAAGAACGGCTCGGAAAGCCAATGTAGGTGCCTTGAATTCAATCCTTTTAGCCAGAGCGAACCAATGTAACTGTCTCAAGTGTGGGGAAAGATGATGACGAAAAGGAACCCATTGAATAAGCCTTGCGGCTGCATTCTGAACCAGTTGGATTCTGTTATTTCGTTAGACTGGCAGCCCCAGATATAGACTGTTGGCGAAATCCAACTGTGAGGTCACTAGCTTATGGACTATAATCCTGCGGCTATCCTCCGGAAGCAAGCAAAGGAATTTCCTTAAGATCTCAGCTTCCCAAAGCACAGTGAGGAGATCTGTTGTACTTGTGCCATAAGAGATAGATCCGACTCCCACTTGATGCCTAGATTTCTTGCTGTAAGCTCGGGAACCGGCGGTAAGCCCAATTCTACAGGCCACCAAAGGCATGTCAGGGGAGGAGGTGCCTGTCTAAAACACATTACCTCAGTTTTGTCAGTATTTAATTTCAAAGCAAACACAAGGAGATGATGGACGGAGTGCTGAAACCTTTCAGACACTCACCCCCAGTGACAGATCTGGGTTGAGTCCATCATCATTCTTTAGCTCACTTCTCCACCCCAGTTCAGACACAGCTATAAGCAAATCAGCCTTGACCCTGTGCCTCATTGGAACAGTCCAGCCGGAACTGCCAAGCCATGTCTTCCCTGGACTGGAAACAAGCATCCTGGGACCGGTTTCAGGGTAACACCCCTCATCAGCCAGGCTAGCTTGAATCCAGTGGCAAAGTGAGCCAGGGACCCACACCTAGGCATACTCTGCCATCTTAGGGTGAACAAAGCAAACACAAGGAGATGATGGAAGGAGCGTGAAACTTTTCAGACACTTACCCCCAGTCAAAGAACGGGGTGGAATCCATCATCATTCTTTGGCTCACTTTGCCACCCCAGTACAGACACAGCTGTATGCAAATCAGTCTTGACCCTGTGCCTCATGGTAACAGTCCAGCCCGAACTGCCAAGCCATGTCTTCCATGAACCAGAAACAATCATCCAGTTTCAGGGTAACACCCCTCATCAGACAGGCTAGCTTGAATCCAGTGGCCAAGTGAGCATGGGACCCACATCTGGCAATACCCTGCCAATTTAGGGTGAACAAAGCAAACATTTAATTTCAAGCAATTGCTGTTCATTCATTTAGAAATGTCTTTCAGACACTCCTTGAATCTGTAGAAGGCAGCAGCGGATTGTTCATTAAAATAGAACACCAACTGAGTATCATCTGCATGAGACCATTTTCACCCCAACCATGCAATGAGAGAAGCAGTGGGGCCAAATAGATATTACAACCCACGTAACATCACTAGCTTCCTCTTTCCCTACACCTGTCCCAGTAGATGTCATATTCTCACAAGGAAAGAACCCTGTGATGAAATATGCCACATCGCATGGGTGAGGTTTTGTCTCCTTTGAAGGCTTCACTACACACAATCACATATATTATGTATACAGGGTATGGACACGAGGTCAGAACGCTTGGAAATATATAATTAGTGGCTTTCAATTGGTTCACGTAATATGTGGAAGATGCGGTATTTTGTTTCAAAGTTCCCCCTGCTCTACCCCTATTGTGTGTTCAACGCTTATTACCCCTGAAGTCAGTGAGGCCATCTGGCATAAAAAAGTACATGAATTCACTTCTGCTGCGTCTTTACATTTTGGGGAATCCAAGTCCATGTACAGTGTTGACATCACAGTTAGTAATAAAAACTGAACCCAGATTTCTGTGATGCATCTCTGTTTTGCGTAGGATGTCTTTTTTGTTACGTATATAGGTGAAATGCGTGTTTTTTCTTTTAAAATGTATATTGTCAAACGCTGTCAGGTTTAGTGCGTTCAAAAAGAAAAGTTGTACAGTTTACAACGAAACCACTGAGCTAAATAAACCATCTGAACACTATTTTTGCTGCGAAACTCCATAGCTGACAAATTACCCGCACGTCTAATATATATATTTAAGTTTAACTCCAGCACTTGCACAGTGCACTTTAAATATGATCTGAGCTATTAGCGTCTTGGAGACAAGAAAATTGATTTTCCAGTACTCTGCATTCTGCCTGCCTCTCAAAGCTGCTTGAGCTTAGCATGGCCCTGCAAGAATAAACATGGCATTACGCACTCCTGATTACCTGATTTATGTTATTCAATTTATAGGGCAAAGCAAGCCCCTGGTGCAGTATCAGCACATTTTGCAAGTAACAGAATGAAAATTAGAAGTACCAGAACTGGAAATTACTGAGAATGAAATGCAAGTATAGTGGGAATTGTTGTTGCAACGAGTAAAATGGCAAAGTAAGAATTGCATTCTTAGGGACACAGAATTAGTTTGAGGTGGGGAGCAGCATAAAACGGCCAGGTGGGGCACTTGGTTCATTAAAATGACATTTAAGAATAACTGTAAATAAAGTTATGCAAATTAATGACACGGGGTCTTTTCACAAAGTCAACTAGAATTCGAATGTGTATACATAAATTTACCCCTTTGTAAATTAAACGTGAAGCGATTTTATTCCTAAAATGATGCCCCATCTGCTATTGACACATTCACGCCTCAAATGAATACCTACTTAACCTATTACTTATTAATTTTCCCATTCCCGGTTGATGAAATTGACTGACTTAATTATGATGTTTGAAAAAAAGGCTAAACGCAAGAGACTCACTTACGACTTGAACAATTGCAATGGCAATAGTGCATTAGAAAATGGTCAATCACTTTTATTCGTATAGTTTTAGCCATAAAAAGACATAAATAATAAATACAATCAATTAAAATAGAATAAGTACAATATACAGGCACATTAAAATGGCATTAAAAAAACAGCAAACTGGTAAGAAGTAACAAAAGTGTATAATTACAACTCACGGCTATAACAAAGAATGGAGGAACACCCCGGTGGATTGAGGGCACAGAAAATAAACCTAGTTACAGTACGGCAAATAAAAACACTTTCCAAGTGCTGGTGGAGTTTCAAACTTAATCTTGCAGATCTAGAATGAAATTAACGCAAAATGAGACACAAATATTGAGCTCTCGGGGCAGAAAAATACTTGCAGAAAAAAATAAAATGGTGGAGAGATTAGGTTGGTATTATCACATGAACATCGTGATAAGGAGGAAAAATAGATACCTTGTACAGGGTAGGCTACTAAAAAATGGGATGTGGACAGTCTAAAACTGCACAAACCTGTGTTCATGATTAGGAACCCACAACAAATGATGCTCAATACAGTTAGGCGATGTAATCTCCAAGTATGAGCGGACTATCTCTATACACCGGGAGTTATCTACACGTATCAGATCAATTTAGGAAATTTTAATGCATACCTACCAACTCACACAGTACTACCGCTTGCCACAGGATGTCGGCCTCTTTCACTCGGTTTTCCGATGAGGAGTCGATATCACACGGGCAGGGAAAACGAGCTGAAAACCACTGTAATTAGTGGTTTTCCAGCTCGTTTTGAGAGGCTTTGACCTGCTGAAGTCCATTAAGTGGTGGGAAAACACCCCAGGACATGAGCACAGGTTTCAGCAAGCGTTTTTCATTTTTGGGGGAGGAGGGAGCTTGGTGGCAGGCTGGGGTTCAAAAGTGCATCATAGATTCTTCTCGGCACGAGGCCCGCCACCTTCAAGGCCCCGCCCCTCCTCACACGTGAGATTGTCTTCAAGTTGGCAGGTATGTAATGTGTGATACTAAAACCTGCATTTGTGAAATGCAGAGCTATTTTGTCTACAATGCAAAGGGAAATAAAAGAAAGAGGAGGGATTTTAAAGTCAAATTACACACCTGTGAGGCAATGATGCTGATTTGCTGGAATAAAACCAGAACACATATGTTCTGGATTTAAGTCTTTGCTTCCTATGTAATGGTGGTTACTGATGGGGTGGAGATGTTCCTTTGCAGCACAGACAGATAATTCAACAGGGTCCGCATCATTATGCTACTGTTACAATCCACTCATGAGATCCAAACTGAAAGCTACTAAGTAGGATTAACCATTCTCCTATTACTGTTTAACTAAAAAATACATCAAATTAAAAGTATATAAATATATGTGTTGATTATTTAAAATCATTACAACCAGAGCTTACATTTGTAAAGACTGAATAAAAAAATCTGATCATCTAGAAAACAAATAAAATGTATTTTTGATTTGCAGAATTGTGTGGTATTTGGGGACAGGGGACAGTAAACATGAGTCTTCTGCCTCTTTTCCTGCTTAGTGAAACCAAAAAAGGCTTGGGTCTGGTTATTGCCTGGCCTAGACCACTTTAACTAAACAAACAACAACGATGGCCAGGTAAATCAATTCAATCTATTTACACCACACTTAGCCAATAATCCTAAGCGGGCAACATTTTCATTATGATCATTTTTTACTTATTTGCATGTATTTTTTGCAATTCAATATGTGCGAAAGCCAGACACTGTGATCAAAAAAACATTATACACCATTTATACAAACACATATTACCAACAAATGAAAATGAAAAACATTCATATAGACACCATATAAACATAGGGGATGGGGGATGCACCAGTCCTAATATTTTATATACAAGAACAAGCGGCCAATCAATAATTGCAACTACACTAGAAACTGTTTTTGTCAGGCCCTCAGAAATTATTGATTGGCCGCTTGTTCTTGTATATAAAATATTAGGACTGGTGTCCCATGAATGTAATATTTGGAGGCATCTCCCATCCCCTATGTTTATATGGTGTCTCTATGAATGTTTTTCATTTTCATTTGTTGGTAATATGTTTTTGTATCAATGGTGTATAATGTCTTGCTTTCACACATATTGAAATGCAAAAAATACATGCAAATAAGTAAAAAATGATCATAATGAAAATATTGCCCGCCTAGGATTATTGGCTAAGTGTGGTGTAAATAAATTGAATTGATTTACCTGGCCATCTTTGTTGTTTATGTATTTTTTCCTGCTTAGGGATACAAAAGGGGATGATGGACGGAGCGTTTGAGCAAATCAAACACTCACCCCCAGTCAACTGATCTGGGTTTAATCCATCGCCATTCTTTAGCCCACTCAGCCACCCCAGTTCAGACATGGCCATATGCAAATCAGTCTGACCTTGTGCCTCATGGGAAAAGTCCAGCCCGAACTGCCAAGCCATGTCTTCCCTGGACCGGACACAAGCATCCTGAGACCGGTTTCGGATTAATAATCCTCATCAGCCAGGCTATCTTGAATCCAGTGGCCAAGTGAGCAAGGGACTCACGTCTGAGCATACCCTGCCAACTTAGGGCGAACAAAGCGATTCAAAAGGGGATGATGGACGGAGCGCTTGAGCAAATCAAACACTCACCCCCAGTCAACTGATCTGGGTTTAATCCATCACCATTCTTTAGCCCACTCAGCCACCCCAGTTCAGACATGGCCATATGCAAATCAGTCCGACCCTGTGCCTCATGGGAACAGTCCAGCCCGAACTGCCAAGCCATGTCTTCCCTGGACCGGAAACAAGCATCCTGGGACCGTTTTTGGATTCATTATCCTCATCAGCCAGGCTATCTTGAATCCAGTGGCCAAGTGAGCAAGGGACTCACGTCTGAGCATACCCTGCCAACTTAGAGCACACTTTCACACTTTACAACAATGACATGGTCCAGCAATTTTATCAACAATTTGTCACTCATGCTACCTTGCCACATCCTCCAGAACACATGAAGTAGAGGCTGTGGTTGTTCTTGTCTACACCGCCCATGTACTTGTTGTAATCAAGTATTCAGATGGGCTTGTTGGCTTCAACCATCTGACCCCAAAATGAAACGAGGGAAGTCCTCTCATCCTGAGTTATAGTGACCACGTACACATCACGCCCATCTGAAAACTTAATTTCAAACAGTTCATTGGAACGAAATGCAGTGCTCTGAGATTTGAGGAGCTTTTTGCAAATTAGCTCCTGTGGGAATCCTTTGCAGTGACATTGAATTGTACTGCAGGCCACAGTGCCAGCTATGTGGAGCTCATTGAACAGCTCTACTCCTGTATGGAACCTGTCCACGCAAAGGTTATAAACTTTGTGAAGGAGTGGCTGGACAAGCTCCAAAACAATCTTTTCTGTGACCCCTAGCTTGTATGTTCAACCTACAGGGTTTAGAGTTGAGTCCTTCCCTGTATATGCTCTCAAGCTCTACACATAGAGAGTCGAGCTCTCACACAGTATGTACAGCTTGATGCCATAGAGAGCTTGTTTGCTCGTAAAGAACTGGCTGAAAAGCAGCCACTCTTTAAACAGGATCAAGAACTCATCAATAGCTATAATTCTCCCAGGAATATAACCTCTGAAAGACAAATGTACCATGAAAGGTCAAATTCTGAACAACCTTTCATGGACTGGATGGTCCCGGGGCAATGTAGAAGAATTGTCATTGAAATTCAGCATGCTCTACAATATCAAACAATGATATCTGCTCATGTATGGAGCAAAGAGGGGGGTTACCCAAGCTGTGAGAGTAGACCAGTAGGACAGCAAGGTTGATTTATGCACTACTCCTATTTTGAGTGTAAGTCCCAAAAATATCTTCAAGTCCCCTGAAGTGGGAGTCAACTTGTGTGCCCTAGAATGAGGCCAGAAAATGCCTCCATGATCCCTCAGAAATTGTTTGGCATGCAAATTTGTTTACTGCACAATTTTTTCAAGGAAGTCAACGTCCAAATAGAGATGGACGTAGTCAATTGGCAAAAAATTAGCTGTATCGACTTTACATCCAGCGGCACCGGTGAAAGGCAGAATTTGGGGGTGAACTAAATTGAGAGGCTGCCAAGAGAATACTCTGTCTGTTCTTGCCCCTGCACGTGCCTGCTGTCTGGGTTGGCCTAACCTGCTACTGTTGTCCCGCTGCACAGAGTGTTCTTGCAAAGGGACAGCACAATTGTCATAGTATCATTCCGAATCGCTGGAAGATGAGTCGTCGGATGGAACTGCGTCTGAAATATATCTTCCAGGGTATACTCCTTTGTCCTGTCCCTTAGAAGCTGTCTCAGTCTCGGATCCTGCCTCAGAGCTGGACTACAGAACCAGATTTAGGGCCTGGGCAGCATTCTTCCAACGATACGCCATCTCTGCTGGAGCCTAAACCTTCCTTCTAAAACACTATCCTACGTAAAAGGCAGATAGGTTGCTGATTTGAAACCATAGGTGTTTGTGTGTGTGAGTGATGTGTGCAACAGGCAATAATGACCAAGTCACCATACTTTGCCTTTCCAAAATTAGCAGGCTCTCCAAAAACACTTAAAAAGACACATTATTACTTGACCTTGCCACATACTCTTCATCACAGCCTTTTGCGCTGGTGGCACCCAGTGCAATTGGCATCCCCCTCCCATGAAATACCAATAAACCTCTGTTATTCAGCACCAAGATGCCCATGGGTGAATCTATGATTTACAAATAAACCTCATAACTTCCTTGGATTGCCTCGCTATCAACCAGCACACATGCCCCTCATCTCTTCACAGCCCCTCTCTCACATATATTTCATTTGTTTTAAAGCATTGGTAATGCCTGGCTTTACTAGTACATTTAGCTATCCACATATAATACAGATCTGTTCTTTGTAGGAGGCCCTCTGAGCTACTTTATGGCATCAAAACTGCCACTAGACAAAAGTACAATCTCACTCTCAATAGCAGGAACATAATCACAAGTATCTTGACATTTGTATCACTGCCTGAAAGCTGTGTGTAAGTTATCCACAAGTCTGTTTAGAGTAAACACACCTCTGCCTCTTGTTAGGTAATCATTACACAGATGCTACTAGGAATTATCTCAAGCGCATGCAAGATAGGAAACATGTAACACAACAGGATATGTCATTAAGATCCCTATTGTACAACCATTGTTGTGAAACTTTGAGAGACTACCTCGGTAATTTGAAAAACTTGTGAAAAATGTCGAGCCCATGAATCAAATGGAAATTAGTCAATGAATTAAATTTCAAAGTTTTTCTTCCTTATGTTTTCTTCTATACCACATGATTTATTCTGCATATACATTTTTGAAATTGTATTTGTGAATCACACACTTTTTTATTATAACACTGTACAGTCTGTTGTCCACTTTGCATGCTGCATTGTGCGTAACGTTACACTATAAAAGGCCATTAACTTTGAACCTGGTCATGTGACCAAGACTTTATGAGGAAGTCGAAAGGCATCTGTTTTCTTGCCAGTACATTTATTCTTCTTCACTAAACTGGAGTGGCTCATTTCTTGCACAGAAGGGTGAGAGTGTTCGTTGATATATGGAAGCAGTGGCGTATGCCATCGAGCCCCGACCAGACTTCGATGTTTTTCATTTGTTCGCCAAAACTACGTTTGTACTTCAGTAAAATAAGTCTTTGGCATGCTGCTCAAGAAAGAACTGAAACCTCTGGTCAGGGGATGTTAAAACTGTCGATTGAAGTTCAGGCATACAGGAAGATGCAAACCGAACTAGAGGATCCCAAACCACGGGACACAGTCAGTTACTATCTAACGTGACCGCGACAGAGCAAAGCCAGGGTACGCCGGAACAAAGGTATCCAAAGGCGCGGTTTTGTGAGGGATGGAACGATCAGTGGATCATCGAGAATATCTGTATAAAGGAACATGGCAAGTGAGTTCTTAAAGGTCCAGGAGGCATCAGCTATGCTGATCTTCAAGAAAAACATTGAAAGCTCAGGTAACACTTCACTCCTGCTGGCTGAGGAGAGAGTGACAACAAATATCAGGCAGAAAGGGAACATGTTGGAAAAATTGAGAAGTAAGGAGGTAAGCAGATGGTGGGAGGCTACCTCCTTACAAAACTACTTAGAAGTCAAGCATATTCACAGGGGACAAATAATCTATATTATCCCCACGTGTTTGCGGAATTTCTGCGTGTTCGCTGAGATTTTTCACCATTTCGCAGAGATTTGGGTAACGCAATTACGTGAATTCCGCCCACCCCTAGAGTAGTTATGGCGAAAGACAAAGCACTTGGCATTGTTGATAAAAGAACATATGACTCAACCACCGACTTGAGCTCAGACCAGGAGTCACTTGTTAGTAACACCTCAAACCCAGGAATTATTGCAGCGTCTTCTTTTTCCGAGGAACTGTGCCTTAGACAGAGGATTCTAGAACAGTCACAAAGGGGCAGGCAAAGAGGAACGCAAAACAAAAGTGAAAGGAGAAGGCGGAGACAAGAACAGCAATGTTGGCATGGGAACACGGGCCAGAATGTGAAGAAACCATAATGGAGAACAATGTAGAACATCTTACGGTAATGAACCTTTCCAAGAGAACTATTACTGATATAGAAGAGCAAGTTCTTACGCTGGGTCTATCCTTTTGCCCAAATAGATCTTTAGACTATGTACACACAAGAATAGACCTTTATTAATTTGTACGCTAGGTCAAGCTTTTCAAAATACATACCTTAAGAAATAAGGACAAAACAAAACCAATGACAGACCCCAGCATAGGCACACTATGTCACTGACCATGTCATGAATGATGTAATATGTGACATCATCAGCAGTGGACTGCGGGTGTGCGAAAGATAGTTAGTTCAACTAACTATATAGGAGCAATTTCAATGGTTTTTTAAATGCTAATTCCTAACTATATATGACCTGAAACCTATGTTTTTTTCAGTGAATTTGCAAGGTTTTTTAAATGCTAATTCCTAACTATATATGACCTGAAATCTATGTTTTTTTAAGTGAATTTGCAAGGGTTTTTAAATGCTAATACCTAACTATATATGACCTGAAACCTATGGTTTTTTCAGTGTATTTGCAAGGTTTTTTAATTGCTAATACCTAACTATGTAAGGCTTGAAACCTAGCGTTTTTCAGTGAATATATATATTTAATATAATATATATATAATTTTTATTTTCAAGTTTTTTTTTATATGATTACAGGGCCCGCGCACCGTGAGCGCTCTGAGCTCTTACCCCGACAAATTATTTAAATTTCTAAAACATAATATCTACGTTTTTAACATAGATTTTAAAGGTAGGCAATATCTGCTTTAATGTAGAAAATGTTTTTTTTTAACTTTTAACAATAGTATATTACTTTTTGAAGTAGTAACAAATCTCGCAAGGGTACATCGCACGTGCACGCACTGTAAAAGCTTCGAGCTCTTACCCCCGAAAGTTTAATAAACTTTAAATCGTTATATCTACGAATTCATTGCACAATGTAAAGGTACACATTATCTGGGATAATAAAGAACATGTTAATTTAAACTTTTAAAGACCATATATAACTTTATTAAAGCAATTATAAATCTCGCGAGGGTGCGTAATACGTAAGCGCATCGTAAGATGACGTAACCGCTCCGTAAATAATACGTAAATGCACCGTAACCTTACGTAAGCTTACGTAAACGCTCCGTAAGCTTAAAGAAATTATAAATCTCGCGAGGGTGTGTACTACATAAGCGCATCATAAGCTTACGTAAACGCTCCGTAAACGCTCCGTAAGCTTACGTCCAACCATGTGACCTCATAACAAAAGATTTTATTGGTTTATAATACTTCCTACTCCAATTCTTGAAAGACCCCTCCCATCTTCATCATTCTTCTTTGGCTTTTGAGGAAGAAACACCTTTTTTCATTAGCACTTTGCTCCTGAAAAATCTATTGAAATGTCTGAACAGCAGGAACCTGAGCATTCAGAACATGAGGAACCTGAGCATTCTGAACATGAGGATTCTTCTAGTTCATCTTCAGAAGAGTTTGTTCCTGAAACCCCTAGATCACCAAAAGAGTCCATAGTTTGGAATTTTTTTTAATTCCCAGATGGACAGAAAAAGGTAAATGCGCCTTTTGTCACATGCAAAATCTGTGACACGGTACTTTCTAGAGGGGATCCACAGAAGAAGTACAGCTTTGGAACTTATAGCATGGAACGCCATGTCAAGAATATACACCCAAACAATTGTAGTAAAGCTGTAATGAAAAGATCATCAGAGGAGCAGGGCTCTGCTCCCAGCACTTCTTCTCAATCAACAGCACCACCAATGCAAGCATCAACGATTGCAATTATCCAACCAGAACTTAAGAATTTGATGATGCAATGTATTCGTTGCCAGAAACTAATAACCTTGTCCACAGGCTTGGTGAGGCTGGCATATCTGGCAAGGCGCTGGATTGGTTCCAATCGTTTCTTTCGGAACGATCATTTCAGGTAGTAGTGCCACCGTTCAGATCAAAACCTCACGCCATTACTCAAGGAGTTCCGCAAGGTTCGGCGTTGAGCCCCACTCTTTTCAACTTATACGTCCAACCTCTGGCGGCGGTTGCGAAGAGTTGGGGTCTCACAATGGTATCTTACGCCGATGATACCCAACTGGCAGTGGTTCTCAATGGGTACTCTGACCAATCGGCATCAAACTTTGCGGATGGTTTGAGGGCTGTTGCTGGCTGGCTTACTACCAACTGCCTACAGCTAAACGCCCTCAAAACCGAGGTGATGGTGTTAGGGAAACATCCAGATCTGTGGGGTGCGAGCTGGTGGCCTAACGAGTTGGGACCCCCCCCTAAACCAGTCGCCGAACTTAAAAATCTCGGCGTGTGGCTGGACTCCAAACTCACCTTCTCGGGTCATACTAAGAAGGTGGCATCTACATGCTTTGGCATCTTGCGTGGTTTGAGGCCTATTTTCAAATTTTTTGATGCTCCCACTCGCCAGTTGGTGATTCAAGCCAGCATCGCATCAAGGCTCGACTACGCAGGTTCACTGCTTTTGGGTGCCAATCGGCGGAGGTCCTGCGACTTCAACGGGTGCAGAACGCGGCTGCCAGGGCTCTGGTAGGCCTGCCACGGTTCTGTTCAGCCCGCAGCACAATTTGTAAACTACATTGGCTGCCAGTAATCAGGCGCATAGAGTTTAAGACTCCGTGTTTCGCGTTTAAAATCCTCAAAACTGACACCCCTACCATTCTCCAGCATCTTCTGACCCTGTATACGCCATCTCGTAGCCTTCGCTCTGCGGGTCAAAATTTAGTACTTGTTCTGCGTTTTAAAAAAAGTAGAGACTAGGTGGTCGTTCTTTTACTGTGTTGGCCGCCAGGCTGTGGAATGCGCTCCCTGCGCATATTCGAGCCTTAGAAGATCTTTTAGTTTTCAGGAAGGCAGTTAAAACGTATCTCTTTCCCCTGTCCTATTAATATTCTTTGATCTTTTTTACTCTGTAAGTTATGTTGCCTTTTCAGCTATAGCGCCGGGACGCCCCTTCGCTGGGGCAGCTGTGCGCTCAAAAAAACTAAGTAACAAGTAACAAGTAACAAGAGTCCATTCAAGTTATCCTGCAAAAAAACAGGAAGCACAGGTGCACCCCATAATTTTTTCTTTATTTTTCATAGTTTGTTCCGGTTGAACAATTATCTGCCTTAAAAAGTTTATTTTTTTACATCGTTTTTCAAGCAAAACAAAAACAACAAAAAAACTGTTCTTTTTAGAACTACCTCTACTGGTTAAAAAAAGAACTAAATTTCTATGTTTGTATGTAAAAGTTTGTCATAGTGAATGTCAAAGTGCAAAACTATAAGGATGTGGTACAGCATAAACCTATAAGGTGTTTACCTATAGTATACTGTACTACTTCCAAAGCACTGAAATGTAACATATCTATATATATATGTTACAACTCAATGGGCCAGATGTACGTAATCCCGATTTACCTACTCATAAATACAGAGGGCTCGGTGTAGGTAATCCCAGATTACCACTTCTTAAATACCGAATCATACGATTCGGTATTTAAGAACTGGCAATGGGGATGTAGGTATTTTCACCGAATTAATTACCGATTCGGTAAAATTCGGTAATTACCGATTCGATAATTACCGAATCTGTAATTGCCAATGATTCCCATGGGCCTTGAAGCCCATAGGAATCAATGGCAAATACCGATTTGGTAATTACCGAATCAGTAAATACCGAATCCTGCCAGGGGGAACAGGGTGTCACTTTGACACCCTGTAGCACCCCTGTGTTTGGCTTGTGTGCAATGTGACACACATACATGCCCTTAGGGAATGTATGTGTGCCACATGGCACAAGTGTACATTCACAGATGTGCATGTACACAGGAATTCCTTATTTACCACCCAATTGTATTGAGTGGTAAATAACGAATTCTTAGACGCCTCTAGCACTATCAACAGTGCTACCTACATTAGAATTTACAGATTTGGTATTTTTACAGAGACTGTATTTACCGATTCGGTAATTTTACCGATTTGGTAAAAACAGAATCGGTAAAAATACCAAATCTGTAAATAAATGCCTCCTACATAGGAAAAGGCATTTACCGGTCGGTAATGGCCAAATCCAGCCATTACTGAACGGTAAATGCCTACCTACATTGCATCCCAAATAATACCACTTCAATATTTGAGAGTAGGTAAATGGGATGTAGGTAATTTCTCTTTTGAAATTACCGAATCTGTATAATTCAGTCATTTAACCGAATCGGTATTTACCGATTCGGTAATTGCCATTGATTCCTATGGGCCTTTAGGCCCATAGGAATCAATGGCAATTACCGAATCAGTAAATACCGATTTGGTAAAATTACCGAATTGACAAGGGGGATAGGTTGTCACTTTGAAAGCCTGTTGCACCCCTGATTCTGACTTGTGTGCCATGTCACACACATGCATGGTCTTACGACATGTATATGTGCCACATGGCACACATGTACATGCACAGATGTGCATGTACACAGGAATTCATTATTTACCCCCGAAAGTGTTATTGTTATATCTACATATTCATTGTACAATATAAAAGTACACATTATCCGGGATAATAAAGAACATGTTTATTTTAATTTTTAAACAACATATATAACTTTATTTAAGCAACTTTTAAACAACATATATAACTTTATTTAAGCAACTTTTAAACAACATATATAACTTTACTTAAGCAATTACAAATCTTGTAAGGGTGCGTACCAAACAGTTCTTTTTACAACTACCTCTACTGGTTAAAAAAAGAACGACATTTCTAAGTTTGTATGTAAGAGTTTGTCATACTGAATGTCAAAGTGCAAAACTATAAGGATGTGGTACAGCATAAACCTATAAGGTGTTTACCTATAGTATATTGTACTACTTCCAAAGCACTGAAATGTAACATATGTATATAAATATGTTACAACTCAATAGGCCAGATGTACGTAATCTCGATTTACCTACTCATAAATACCAAATGACACCACTTCAATATTTAAGAGTAGGTAATTTGGATGTAGGTAATTTCTCCTTTGAAATTACTGAATCTGTATAATTCAGTCATTTTACCGAATCTGTATTTACCGATTTGGTAATTGCCATTGATTCCTATAAGTTTTGAGGCCAATAGGAATCAATGGCAATTAACGAATCAGTAAATACCGAATCGGTAAAATTACCGAATTGTCAAGGGAGACAGGTTGTCACTTTGACACCCTGTTGCACCCTTGATTCTGATTTGTGGGCCATGTCACACACATACATGGTTTAAGGGCATGTATGTGTGCCACATGGCACAAGTGTACATGCACAGATATGCATGTACACAGGAATTCATTATTTACCTCCGAAAGTTTTATAAACTTTAAATCGTTATATTTACGTATTAATTGTACAATATAAAGGAACACATTACCTGGGATAATAAAGAACATGTTTATTTTAAACTTTTAAACAACATATATAACTTTATTTAAACAATTATGAATCTCACGAGGGTGCGTACCACGTAAGCACATCATAAGATGACGTACGTGCTCCGTAAATAAAACGTAAACGCAACGTAAGCATCAATGGTTGCAAATATCCCACCTGAACTTAAGAATTTGATGATGCAATGCATTTGTTGCCATAAACTAATAGCCTTTGGACAAGAGCATTCTGAACACAAGGAACTTGAGGATTCTTCTACTTCACCTTCAGAAGAGTTTGTTCCTAAAACCCCTAGAACACAGCGAGAGTCCATAGTACGGAAATTTAAAAAAAACAGAAAGAGAGTAAAAGGTAAATGCGCCTTTTGTCACATGTAAAATCTGTCAAACAGTACTTTCAAGAGGGAATCCACAGAAACAGTACAGCTTTGGAACTTATAGCATTTAATGCCATGTCCGGAATATACACCCAAACAATTGGAGTAAAGCTGTAATAAAAAGATCATCAGAGGAGCAGGGCTCTACTCCCAGCACTCAGTCAGTCAGTCAGTCAAAAGTTTACTTTATTTGGTTAGTCATAACCATAAAGCATGCATATACAAAAACGAATTCCATATAAAATAGCAGCAAGTTAAAAATTCATTTAGTTAAAATGTATTTTCTCGTACATTAATTACACACTTTGTCTTAGGCCTTATCTGTAGTCTATTTCTACTCTTTGAAGCTGAGACTTTACAAAATTCATAAATTTTACCCCGCAGCATGATAGGATGTTTGAGTCTCCTCCCATCCAGCTGGTCACAGCTTGCCTGCAGGTGCGAATCTGTAGCATGTTAAAAATAGGTTTCAATAAAATTTTCCTCTTTTCTTTTAAGGGCACACATGTACACAGGAGATGGCACAGAGTCTCACTGTGATAATCGCATAGTCTACATCTTGGTCCCTGATGTGTGTCCTTCCATGATGGAATCAAGTCTTTAGAGAAATGGTCACCCATTCTGAGGGCCATAAATTTTCTTTTTAAGGATAGCCTGAAGTGCGCCACGAGGTTGAGGTTTTAAACATTTATACAAGTTTAAAATGGTCCATGCATGTCGCCGTTTGGTCAGAGTCTTTTTATCTTCAACCAGAGATAAGGCTTTTGCATTTAGCTTGCAAATCTTTTTAAAGGCAGCTTCTTCTGGTGGATTCTTCCAGATCTCCTCCATTTTGAGGGTTTTCAAGGATGCTCGCAGATCATTGCCCCATGAGTTAGATTCCTGTTGGTCGTATTGTTTTTTAATTTCTTGCCAACATAAATTGTTTAAGGATCCTGTTTCCGCCGTTCTCAGTTTCCAGCACCATTTTGCTAGGGCAGCTTGTCTTTGGTATATTTGATTTTGTAAACCAAATTCCAGCCTGATTTGGGCCGGGGCCGAACCTTTATGTAGGTGAAACACGGCTTTATATATTTTTGTCTGGAGGGTATTTAAAACGGCTGCTTCTTTCCCATGCCATATTTCCAGTCCGTATGCGAGAGAGGGTAGAACTTGGGCTGCCATTACTTTTAACAGATGGTCGTAAGATGGACATTGCAGTTTCTTTTGGAGAACTTTGTACGCAAAGCTCAGTGATTGTGCTTTTGCAGCGATTGTTCTTTTTTTAGTTGAAAGGGACATATTTTTGCTTATTGAGACCCCTAGGTATTTGTAAGCCGTTACTTCTTCAATCTGTCTGCCATTTGTGAACCACTTAAAAGATCTTTTACTGGTGCCTGCCAATCTTACCACTTTTGTTTTTTTGATGTTTAGTTCCAGGCCTTCTCTCTCAAAATAGTCTGTTAATTCGGCTATTGTTCTTTGTAGGCCTATTGGTGTTTGGCTTAAGATTACAATATCATCCGCGTATTGGAGGAATTGAATGCTTTCATTTGCCTGTTTAGGCGGGTGTCCGTTCACGTTCTTGAGTTGGTCTTTCAAATCGGCCAGATATATGTTAAAAAGGGTTGGTGAAAGCACGCAGCCTTGTTTGAGGCCGTTAGTTATTTTTTGTTCTGCGGATACTCTTCTTCCGTCTCCCAGTTTTACTTTAGCCCATGTTCCGCTATATAGTGCCATTAATGTTTCCATTAATGTTTTTGGAAGACCCCACTGGTCCAGTTTTTTCCATAGGCGTCTTCTGGGCACTCGGTCGAAGGCGGATTTCAGATCTATATAGCAGGCTATTAAACCGGTCTTCCTTTTCACTGCACCTTCGATTAGTAATGACAGAGCAGACAGATTGGTTAAACAGCCCATGCCTTCTCTGAAACCGGTTTGGAATTTGGGTATTATTTTATTGTCCTTTACCCATTTTCGTAGAAGAGACAATATACAAGATGAAAAAAGCTTTGCCTCCACATCGATTAAAGCTATTAATCTATAGTTCCCCGGTTCCATTCTGCATCCACTTTTGTATATTGGATGGAAGATGTTTCCTTGCCAGGAAAGTGGAATCTTTTTTTCTTTATGAATGTAATTAAATATTGGTGTTAGGTATATTGCCCAGAAGTCGGCATCGTATTTGAATAAGGCGTTTGGCATTCCATTCGGCCCTGCTGCTCCTTGCGCTTTCATTTTCTTTATTAGGTCGGTTAGCTGTTTGGTAGTTGTCAGCGGCATTTGTTCATCTTTGTCTGTGTCGCCCTGCCAATCATTTTTTCTTTGTCCAAGAACTGATTCTTTTTGTTCTATACCCTTTTTTGGGTTTTTGAAAGCTTCTCTGTTGATTGGGTAACTCTGGAAGTTATACAGATTATCAATATAAGTGGCCCATGTTGTTTCACTTATTCCTATATTGAGTTGACCACCTGCTCCTCTCGAAAGTTTATTTATTACATTCCAGAATTCTCCACTATTTGGTAATTTACTTGTCCTTAACAGCTCTTCCCAGATTTCCTCTGTGTGGGATTTTTTGGCTTTTCTACACTCCTCTTTGTATTCTTTCCTCATTTTTTGTATGTCGTTGTTGTCTACTTTTTTCCTAACCTTTTTTCTGCGGGCTTTTTCCTTAGTTTTTTCGCAATTTCCCTTTTCCTGTCTCTTAGGTTAGTGTTATACCATGGCTCAGTATTTACGTTTTGGCCATGGGTTACTGATGTATTTATCGCAAATTTTCCAAGCACAAATTTGTGCAAATTCTCCCATTTAGTTATGGGTGATTGATTTTCAAAGGCCATCATAGATTTTCCGTATTCTAATACTGCGTTCATTATCTCCTTTTTTACTGGGCCCTTGCTTTTAATTTTCTTCAGTTTATATATTTCCGGAAGTGCAGTCAGATATTCTAATTGTGTTTTCTCCTCGATGTTTTTCCTCATTATTGTCTCTTGTGGGGAGTGATCACTCTCTGGTCGGATTTGTATTCCAAAGTGCACTATGTTCTTTCTTAGTTCCTTGCTTATTAGGGTGAAATCAATTATGGAGTTCCTTTTACCACTGGTGAAAGTGGTCTTGGCGGGTATGTCTCCCTCCGTGTTTCCATTTAGAATTGTTAAACCTAGGGGTTCCAGATCGTTCCAAATTTTCTGAACTTTGTCCTTGGTCCGGTTGGTTTTTATTAGGTTACAGTTGAAGTCACCGGAGATAAATATCTCATGGGATTGGTAAGTTCTGTGTAAAGTTTTTATCAAATTTATTACAGTTTGAGCTTTTTTCCCTTTTGTGGTCTTGTCTGGGTGGATATATAGATTTATAATTAGTAAATTCCATCCATGTCTTTTTTTGCTTAGTTTGGACTCTACTTTGATCACTTGTAACCAGTTCTCCCCTGATTCCAGCAGTTCGGTTTTCCAGTCTAAATTATTCGTGATAAAAATGGACAGACCACCCCTTGGGTGTCCGTATTTTGCAAATTTTTCTGCCATTGTGTGATGTTCCTCATATCCCAATATTTGTCTCGGGGTTACATTCCATGTTTCTTGGAGTAGTATTATTTCAAATTTGCTCAGGTATTCTATTGTCTCTTGGTCTTGGGACATTTCTTTGAAGCCATGTACATTCCATGAGCAAATCTTTATTTTTGTTTCTGGTTTTAAGGTTAGATTGATGTTTTGTCTTTGGGTTCTTTCCGCTGCTTTGCCTACATCAGGATCGATGGGTGTTTAGTACCTGTGCCAACCACGACCAGTCTTTATTTTCCTTCAAACCTTGGTATTGCTGTTTTGTTTTCGAGCTACTCAGATCTTGTTCGGAAATTGATTTGCTTCTTGCTCCCATCAAGATTGTTTGGAATGTTTCCTTTGATTTGTTGGGTTGAGAGATCTTGTTCTTTAATAAGGGGAATGGATATTTTGTTGGGTTGTGACGCTCTAAAGTTATTCCCCATTCTGAGAAGTGTGTCCTAGTTGAGAAAATAAGCTCTGCTATTTCTTTGGAAGCGCAGGTGGTACTGCTTATTTCTGAATTCATATTTTTGTTTCCTTGAATGAATTCTACAGCCTTTAGGTCGCTTGTTGTGATTCCTCTTAGTAATGGTATCTCTTCGATTAGTCACAGGATATTTCCCCTGTTCAGCGTATCTGAATTCCCTTTTGTTTGAAATTCCGGCTTAAATAGTAATTTACATTCTGTTACCATGCTTGCTGTGTCAAGATTTCGAGTTTGATAGACTCTCCTTTTTCCCTCTGCTGTATCAAGCCGAATGTGAGGTATGTTATCGGTCTGGTAGACCGTAGTTATCGAATCTGGTCGAATGTAATCTACCGTGGATGCTTCTTTTAGGGGGTGCATTTCTCCTTGGCTTATTTGTATATTGCTTGCGTTTTGTCTTGACTTATCGTTTGACTCAGTTTCGTGACGGTCTCTGCAAAATCTTCCTTTATTTCCTGCTGTGATTATCAGACCAATATTTGGTTCCCTCACTTGGTCTGCCTGAATTTTGTGGCTTTGATCTTTTACCATTCTTTCCTTGATAGAAGGTAGATTTCCTCCGGTCTGCCCATTTAATCCTATACGAGTCAAAGTTTGACATTCCCTCTGTGACTTGTTTTCCTGTGTTTTTTGTTGTTCTGTGGTCTCTCTTTGATTTGATTTTAGTATTTCACTTTTATCATTGACTTTGTTTGTGCTTGACTTTTCCTCGTCTTCTGACTTTCCTTGTTTACTTGCTATTATTTTGATCTGATCTGGAGATTGTGTTTGATTTTCTGCTTCGTCTGTGGTATTTCCTTTGTTGATTCCTTTGTTTCTGTCTTCTTTGATAGAAATGTCTGTAATTTGATTAATTGGGGCCTCTTTTGTCTTTTGTTCGAAGATGGCAAAAAGATGTTTTGCATGCTTATTTTTTATGGCATTTTTTCTCGCCTTCCTTGCCCGTTTCCGCTGTCTTTTGGTTAAGGGTTCTGACATACCCGATGAACCCATTGTTTTGTTTTCTTCCAGACATCGCTTTAATGAATTATTATCATCTGAGTCATTTAAAGTTTTTTCCACTTCTAATTTGGGAGTAGTTCTATTTTGATTTCCCATTTTATTGGTCTCTGTATCGGGGTTCTCACCTTTATTGGTTTTCTCGCACGTTACTGCTAATATTTCTTTCAAGATGTCTGGTAGTGAAACTAATTTATCTATTATGTCCTTGCAGACGCAGTTTTGTTCTGTTAGTTTCTCTTTCCATTGTTTTTCTTCTTCCTTTTCTTTTGTGAGGTATAACGCAATTTTTTTCCAGTTTTAAATTTATTCCCGATATATGTGATGCTATTAGGTTCATCAGATCTACCTGCACATCAAGTTTATTCGATTGGAAATTCAGCGCATTTATTGCTTGTTGTAAGCTTTTTAGGAGCACATCCCCCCAGAGTGTGGATTTTTCTTTGGTTAGTAGTGGCTGTGCCCATGTTGACCTATTTGGACTCTCTGAAGAAGAGATCGTTATAGGGTGTTCTTCTTTTATTACATTCTTTACTGTGTAAGAGGCCTGGCTCTTGTCGGCCGGTTGTCTAATTGGGCTTGATGTTAGGATTATTGGTGAGGATGTTGGCTTCCTTTTTTCTCCATTTGCCTTCCTTTTACCCATGTTTTCGAGTTCTTCCAGTTTTTGCAAATTTTCGAGACTCAGTTGCATTGGATCTGCCTCCTTATGTGTGTTTTCTTCGAGAATGATTTGGACCACTCTGTCTTTTGTGCGCTTTTCTGCAGGTTTATTTGAGATCCTAAATTGCTCTGGTTAATGTTTACTGGGCTATTTTCGTTGATCTCACCAGTAGTTGAGTTTGGGGTTAGCTTTATTTGGTTGCAAGTTGCATGAACTTGTGCCGTGGTTTTGATCAGCCAGTTTTTTATTGTTGATTTTTCTTTGAGATTTGGACTCATGCTTATTTCCGAATCATTTCTCACCTTGCGTTTTTTACGTGAAGAGGTCAAACAGGATAATTTTTTTGGACTGTTTTGCGGTTTTGCACCCTGACTATTGCTTGGAGTTGCCACCCCTTGTTCTTTTGTGAACTGAAAATTGAACTTCAATTTATCTCCCCCAAACTTGAAAGTCTCTTTCATGGGGGTGTGTGCCTGATCAGATTGTTCGCTCCCAGTTGGCTCTTCTAAGTTACTTTTATTCCCTTAATTCACATACACACACAGTATGACCCTTGTGAAAAATATTATAGCCACACATTTCAGCAAAAATCATTTAGCATGGTAAATCGATTTAGACACAGAACATAGCCCATTTCAATATGCACTACATTACATTGCTGAAACCTAACTCATTTCAAAATGTCATTTCTAATATGCACCATTCATTTTTTGAATGACTAGGCTTGTAAATATGCCTCTCTTTTTTGTATATTCTATCTCAATTAATGCCATTAGTAAAATCCTTTACTCATCTCTCACAGCATTTCACATTCTTCTCTGTGTGCCAATTTCATTACTCTGCATGCATTTTCTGCTTGCACCCATGTCAGACATTGCACAAGGGGCTTGTAAATATGCCTCTCTTTTTTGTATATTCTATCTCAATTTATACCATTAGTAAAATCCTTTACGCATCTCTCACAGCATTTCATATTCTTGTCTGTGTGCCAATTTTATTACTCTGCATGCATTTTCTGCTTGCACCCATGTCAAACATTGCGCAAGGGACTTGTAAATATGCCTCTCTTTTTTGTATATTCTATCTCAATTTATGCTATTAGTAAAACCCTTTACGCATCTCTCACGGCATTTCATATTCTTGTCTGTGTGCTAATTTTAATACTCTGCATGAATTTTCTGCTTGCACCCATGTCAAACATTGCGCAAGGGGCTTGTAAATATGCCTCTCTTTTTTGTATGTTCGATCTCAATTTATGCCATTAGTAAAATCCTTTATGCATCTCTCACAGCATTTCATATTCTTGTCTGTGTGCCAATTTTATTACTCTGCATGCATTTTCTGCGTGCACCCATGTCAAACATTGAGCAAGGGGCTTGTAAATATGCCTCTCTTTTTTGTACATTCTATCTCAATTTATGCCATTAGTAAAACCCTTTACGCATCTCTCACGGCATTTCATATTCTTGTCTGTGTGCCAATTTTATTACTCTGCATTAATTTTCTGCTTGCACCCATGTCAAACATTGCGCAAGGGGCTTGTAAATATGCCCCTCTTTTTTGTATATTCTATCTCAATTTATGCCATTAGTAAAATCCTTCAAGCATCTCTCACAGCATTTCATGTTCTTGTCTGTGTGCCAATTTTATTACTCTGCATGCATTTTCTGCTTGCACCATGTCAAACATTGCGCAAGGGGCTTGTGAATATGCCTCTCTTTTTTGTATGTTCGATCTCAATTTATGCCATTAGTAAAATCCTTTACGCATCTCTCACAGCATTTCATATTCTTGTCTGTGTGCCAATTTTATTACTCTGCATGCATTTTCTGCTTGCACCCATGTCAAACATTGCGCAAGGGGCTTGTAAATATGCCTCTCTTTTTTTATATTCTATCTCAATTTATGCCATTAGTAAAACCCTTTACGCATCTCTCACGGCATTTCATATTCTTGTCTGTGTGCCAATTTTATTACTCTGCATGCATTTTCTGCTTGCACCCATGTCAAACATTGCGCAAGGGGCTTGTAAATATGCCTCTCTTCTTTGTATATTCTATCTCAATTCATGCCATTAGTAAAATCCTTTACGCATCTCTCACAGCATTTCATATTCTTGTCTATGTGCCAATTTTATTACTCTGCATGCATTTTCTGCTTACACCCATGTCAAACATTGCGCAAGGGGTTTGTACATATGCCTCTCTTTTTTGTATATTCTATCTCAATTTATGCCATTAGTAAAACCCTTTACGCATCTCTCACGGCATTTCATATTCTTGTCTGTGTGCCAATTTTATTACTCTGCATGCATTGTCTGCTTGCACCCATGTCAAACATTGCGCAGGGGGCCTGTAAATATGCCTCTCTATTTTGTATATTCTATCTCAATTTATGCCATTAGTAAAATCGTTTACGCATCTCTCACAGCATTTCATATTCTTATCAGTGTGTCAATTTTATTACTCTGCATGCATTTTCTGCTTGCACCCATGTCAACATTGCGCAAGGGGCTTGTAAATATGCCCCTCTTTATCTTATATTCCATCTCAATTGATTCCATTAGTGAAATCCTTTATGCATTTCATATTGTTTTCTATCTGCTATTCCTATCCCTCTCCATACATTCACTGCTTGCACCCATGTTAAAGGTTGCGCAAGGCGCTTCTAAAAAAGCAGCATATTTACAAGTCCAATGAAACTATTACACTATCTCTATACCAGCATTGAATCCAAGCATGAAAAACAATTTAAAAAGAAGTCTACCCTATAAGCTAAAAGCTACAAACTGTAAGCACACACAGCTAACATTATTGAATAAGGTGAAAATATAATTCCTTAATTCACACAGACACTCACGGTGATTCTTGTCAAAAATCTTTAAGCCACACATTTTATCAAAAAACATGTAGCATGGTAAATCATTTTACACACAGAGCACAACCCATTTAAATGAGCACAACACTACAATGCAGAAAGCTGACTCATTTTCAAAATACAACAGTAATGAAGCCCAATATGCTTGTTATGCTTCCCAATACTGCAAACAGCACTCTCTCTATATTACTCACCTTTAAAATCGCTTTTGAAAATATAGAACAGTGTCAAACACACAGCAGATTTTGTTAAGCAGAATCTCTGAAATGCAGCTCAGACACTGGAACCAGAAATGGCACACTTTCCCACTCATTCTTCACACATATTTCAGGTCTTAACTGTATAGGATCAATATACACCACAGAATAAGTTGCCTCAATAAACGTTGCTGTTATTTCAAAGAAGATGTTGGTAGGCTCCTCATTTTTATTCATCATTGTATGTTAGTGTACTATTAAAAGAAAGAGAAACAGCATTTACTGCATGATTCCCGGCTCTGGTGAGACACACTTGCTGTTCTTTAAACTTACTTATGTTGCAATCTTGTACATCAGAGACAGACAGTGAGAGAAAGGATGCAGGACATGAAAAAGAGATGTCAAATACACATTTAAGAAAATTTGGGGTGAGAAGGGAAATATTTATGAGTAAACTTACTATGTAACACAAAAAATTATCAGTTTGCTACTACTAAGTATAAATTCTCATACAATTTTTATTTACTAAATTCTATTAGAAGAGTCACTACTGTGTAAATCTCACACCAGTGGGTAATATATATATATTACCTACTGGCGATAGCCAGTAGGTATATATAGTTAGGATTGTTTTCCATAGGGAAATCACAACATTCTATTGGGAATAACTTTGGCGCCGGTTGAGGAATCTTCCTGAAATTTTCCTTAACTTTGCCTCGCGGCGCTCCGGTCCTTCCCTGAAAGTTTGGGGGGGATTCGTCAAGCGGGGGGCCGAGATAAAAGGGGGTCCCAAAACGTGTTTTCCCCATGTTAATTTCCATAGGGCGGTTGGACTCACTTTTAGCCCGAACGGCTGAATGGTTTTCCACCAAACGTGGCAAAATTGTAGGGACTGGTAGCCCGATGTGCCTTTGCTATGTCTCAAGATATGTGCTCCAGTGGTTATTACAAAAATTAACTTTGAAAAAATATATATTGGGCTACATTGGGCTATATATATGTTAGAGCCCAAATGTAGCCCAATGTAGCCCAATGTAGCCCAATGTAGCCCAAAGATGGCCACCAGAGACAAAAAAAAACAAATGTAGCCCAAATATCAGCCAGATGTAGCCCAACTATAGCCCAATGACAGAATGTCCCAGAGTGTTCTAAAGAACAACTAGAGCGCTAACAGTCTTACTTATGACAAAAGTATGGCACACCTGAAGTCATCTTGATTGGAATAAAGTGTTAACACTTAAAACATTTAATTTGCAAAGGAACAAAATGAGGGGGTTCATTTTGCCATAGAAATTATGATTAGTGCTGAAGAAAGAAAAATTAGGGCACATTTTGAGTGACTTCTCAAATCCTCTTATATTTCATTAAAAAAATTCTGATATGCAGTCTCCCGAGATGGCCACCAGAGACAAAAGAGCCTGTGCTTAAAAACTCAGTTAGCAAAGCAGGCATTTGAGTATCTAAAAATCCACTAAGTGATTCATAGATGTATACACACATCTAATCACTTACCTATGGATTCACTCATGCATGCTGTCAATGAACAATAGAACACTATCAAAAATACTTATACATCTATATCGACATTAAACAACAGCACGCATCCTATTCACATATGAAGTCATCCTACTCTCTTATGCAAACAATGGATCATACTTACATATTTACTTAGCAAAACACTTATACAAACACCACTTCTTCTATTCATTTAGATAGTAAGTCATACTTAGTGAATTATAAAATCATTATTACAAGTATACAGTTATCCATACAGTCACTCACACAATCATTGTGTCTTATGTATACTTATTTATATACAACAACTGACACATACACTGCCTTTTATTTTTCTTGTTTGTTGGACCTGTACCATTGAGAAATATATTTGCTCATCACCACACCCATAAAGATATTCACTCACCCTAACAACTTTTAGAACATGTAGTTTTAACTTCATATATCTACTGAATCAGCTATTCACACATCGTTGGACAGTCACACACCCCCCACCGAACCACACACACTTTCACACTCCCATACAAATACTCAGTTAACTAATCAATAACTAATATAGACTTTCACATAGCTAGTAACCAACTGTAGAATCAGTTTACACAACAACTGACAAAGTGATGCAGATATTCACACAGTTTAGTCACTATCCACTATATTTAGTGAGACATTATAAATTGGTCAAGTAAACAGTCAATTACACTGCTACTAAATCCTCCATCCAAATATTTATTTATATATATCCACTTATTCTTCAATACAAATTGCTATATATATAATGCATATTTAAATAACGAAGCAAACCACATTCACTGGATGATGTCATCAGTGATGTAATCAGTGATGTCATTTGAGATGTCATCAGTGATGTCACTGACCATGTCATGAATGATCTAATATGTGACATCATCAGCAGTGGATTGCGGGTGCGCGAAATATAGTTAGTACAACTAACTATATAGGAGCAATTTCAATGGTTTTGTATGAGTAAAATGTCCAGTTAACTATAACACCACTAAAACTTATAGTTTTTTGAGTGAATTTCAAAGGTTTTTTAAAAGCTAATTCCTAACTATATAACTCCTGAAACCTATGGTTTTTTCAGTGAATATATATATATATATATATATATATATTCACTGAAAAAACCATAGGTTATACACCATATATAGTTAGGAATTAGCATTTAAAAAACCTTATTTTACTCACACAAAACCATTGAAATTCCATATATAGTTAGTTGTACTAACTATATATCGCGCACCCGCAATCCACTGCTGATGATGTCACATATTACATCATTCATGACATGGTCAGTGACATCACTGATGACATCACTGATGACATCTCAAATGACATCACTGATGACATCACTGATGACATCATCCAGTGATTATGTGTTTCTGTAAAGTTTAAATATGTTTTACTTATTGAAGAATGAGTGGATGTATAAGTGTCTGAATGAAGGTTTTAGTAGGTGCGTGATTGACTGTATGAGTGAGTGATTAAATGCGTCTTACTGAATGCACGGGTTAGTGACTAAACTGTCTGAAAGTGTGCATCAGTATGTCTGTTGTTGTGCAAGCTGCTGCATGTGTTGATCAGTAGCTATATGATTAACTATATGGGTCATTAATTGGTTGCCCAAGTAATTGTATGGGAGACTGAGAGTGTTTATGGGTGGCTGGGAGGTGTATGACTCTCTGCATAGATGTGTGAGCAGTTGATTCACTAGGTGTATGGGTTCAAAAGTGCATGTGGAAACATCTGTATGGGCGGTTGACTGTGTGCATGAGTGCATTGGTGAGTGAATGGATATCTCAGTGCTACATGTCAAAGTAAGTACATATGTAAAACACAGTACATGTGAGAGTTGACATATATAAATAACTGTGCATAAGAGCCAGTGAATGTGTGAGTGGCTGTATGGATCATTGTGAACTTGTATCCAGGATTGTATAAGTGAGTAAATATGTGTTAGTATATGTTTCAATAAGTAAGGTGTGTATAACTGTATAGTTGAGGAAATGGAGGTGTGATTGATTCTTTGCATGACTGACTAGGTGTGTGAGTAACTCCATGGATGAGTGACAGTCTGTGAGTGTCTGTTTTCACTGAGTGTATATAAGGTTATATTAGAGTCTGAAGAGGTTCATCGTATTATCACATGAATGATGTCATCAGTGATGTGATCAGTAATGTCAAATGAGATGTCATCAGTGATGTCATCAGTGATGTCATTTGAGATGTCATCAGTGATGTTATTTGAGATGTCATCAGTGATGTCATCAGTGATGTCATTTGAGATGTCATCAGTGATGTCATCAGTGATGTCATTTGAGATGTCATCAGTGATGTCATCAGTGATGTCACTGACCATGTCATGAATGATGTAATATGTGACATCATCAGCAGTGGATTGCGGGTGCGCGATATATAGTTAGTACAACTAACTATATATGGAATTTCAATGGTTTTGTGTGAGTAAAATAAGGTTTTTTAAATGCTAATTCCTAACTATATATGGTGTATAACCTATGGTTTTTTCAGTGAATTTTCAAGGTTTTGTAAATGCTAATTCCTAACTATATATGGTCTATAACCTATGGTTTTTTCAGTGAATTTCATTGGTTTTTTAAAAGCTAATATCTACAGCTGTAAAATGTATTCTTCTTTAAATCCAAAAATATATTTTATATGTTTATTAATAATTTTTTTTTTTATATTTTTTTTGTTTCGCTCCCGGTCCGCTAACCGGGAAGCTTCCCGTTAGCTCAATTCGATTCCGCGATCCGGTCCGCGAACCGGTAACAAATCAACATAGTGACGGTATCGCGTTGCCGCGTAATGCGTCTTATGACGTACTGCGTTAGCGCACCCGGAAGTGCCCCGGGGCGCGGACCGAGGCGCGAAACGCAACTCCCCGGAAGCGATCCCCGGCGCGAAAGCGCGACGTATCGCGTTGCCGCGAAATGCGTCTTGTGACGTATCGCGTTAGCGCACCCGGAAGTGTCCCGGGGCGCGGACCGGGGCGCGAAGGGGAGCGACCCGGAAGCTAACCGGGGAGCGTTCCGCAGCGCGTAACATGAGCGTGAGAGGTCATGTGACTTGTTAATAAAACTTTTCATTGGTTCATTTCACTTTTAGTTTCATAATTATGGAAGGCTAGGTCATGTGACCTAAAAATAACACTTTTCATTGGTTAAGAAGTATTGTTTTTTCCAAATGATGAAAACCACTCCTTCTTTCCTCACTCTGACTTTCATTATTGTGAGAGGAAGACCTATTTTGCTTCTTGGAAGACCTATTTTGATTGTATGAAAATGGCTTCACTGATTGCTTCAGCTGGTGCACCCCCACCACCACCTCCACCTCCTCATGGGAAGAGAGGACCACCTCCCCAGGTGGTTACCAACACTGAGGAGGAAGATGAAGAGATGGATGAGGAGGGAGAACAACCACAATTCCTGGAAGAGTTGCCCCAGGTTTCAAGAAAGAAACCCAGTTTCATCTGGCAGTTTTTTTCCATCCCTCGTGGCCAAAAAAAGGTCAATGCCAGGTACGCAACATGCCTCATATGCAAGGAACAATTGTCCAGAGGGACGGACAAAAAATACAGCTATGGTAATCATACCATGCATAGGCACATGACGAGGAAACATCCCCTAAATTACAGCCGGGCGGAATTAAGGGATATGATGGACAATCCTCGACCAACTCCTGTGGCGAGACCAACAACATCGGTTTCTTTATCACCAGAGGAGGCACGGGAAACTGTGCCAAATATCCAACCAAATTTTGGGAATATGATACATTTATGTATGCGCTGTCGTGCATTATTAGCTTGTGGCAACATGAGCATCAATGCACTGAACCTGGCGTATGAATACCATGATTGCCCTAACCGCCCCCAGTAATTTTTTTTTGCTCCTGTTGAGCCCTTTTCAACGCCTGTTTTTTGTTGTTTCCCCCCCACAAAAAAAACAAAAAAAATTATAAAATCGTTCAAAAAATACAAAAAAAACAAAACATTTTCAAAAAAAAAAAAATATATAAAACAACAAAAATATTAAAAAAAAAGTTCTTTTCAGAACTACCTTCCCTTTCCAAAAAAATTGCTACAATGTTTAGCACTCTGGCAAGCTCTATTTCTTTTGGTTCGCTCCCGGGTTAGCTTCCCGGTACGCGGACCGGGAGCTAACCAAAAAAAAAATTTTTTTTTTTAAAAAAGTGTAAGTATAAGGAAAGTAAACAGAGAGTGATGTTTCAAGAAAGACAGCTATAGGGAGTGAAGAAGAGATACTGTTTAATAGATCTATTTACCAAAGAACAGACAGAAGAGGGTATAATTGTGAAAAACAAAATAGATAACGAAGTGAAAGAAAAACAAGCATTGGCATAGCCAATAGGTATCGACTTTGGGACCTTCTAAGTATTTAGTTATGCAGCATAATATCCTTGGTGCAGCAACATCAACTGTTGCATGGCTAAACACGTATAAGGTCCCAAAGGCGAGACCTATTGTCTATGCCAATGCTTGTTTCTTAAGTAGAATTGCAATACGTCTGGCTCTTCCATGTGAAAAGATCTTATCTTGTGCTCTAAAGATTGCTAAAGTCTCGACAGAGAACAGGCTAGGCTGTAAGTAGGGTAAATTGCGCTTGGTGATCTGTTTGAGGGAGCGTCTGCTTTGCCTGGTGTCTTTGGAGAGCAATTTTGATTGTTATACTGGACAATATAGCCCTAATGTAAATAACATAGGGGCATATTATCAACATAGGCAATAAAAGTTTTGCAGCTTTTATCGGCAGAAATGTGTCGCTAAAGCTGCTTTTGCGGCAGAAAACTGCCGCTAAAGCCGCTTTTGCACCAGTTTTCTGCCAATAAAAAGAGCAATAATTTTATTGGCTGCATTCATAATATGCCCCTTAGTGTGCTTCAACTACACAGAGAAAGCATTATGAACAAATAGTGATACAGTGATCAGTCAAAGACACTAAGAGTAATAGAGACGGAGTGAGTGAACAAGAGTGAGGAACTATGAGAAGAAAGGGACTGAGAAAAAGAGTGGAAGGAGTTGAGTAAGTAGGTAATAGAGAAAGGAATGAGGGAAGTAGCAAAGGCAGGAAACTGAGGATTAAAGAAATGAAGCAGTGGAACTAATAGTAGTTCAATGTGATAGAAATGTAACGAAAAGAGTACAAAATATTTACCTTATAATTGTCGTTAAATTACTCATTTTTTATTTTTATACTTTCAATCTGTGAAAGAGAGAACAAACATTTGAAAAATATAAAAACATGTATTAAAAAATTACAAAAGACAAGGGCAAAGATTGAAGGACAAACAGTTTTTCAATAACTTTGACACTTACAGAAGCTACACAGTCCTAAAGATATACATTTTAAACTAACACTATCTTGATGCAGATGAAGTGAGGCCTATCTTAAAACATGGTGCATCTTTTGCATTGCTGTTGTCTCAGAAAAGTGTCGCAAGACACTAAAATTTAAAATAATTGCTTCAGGATGTCAATAAGATGTCTACTATCCAGAGTTTTGTTTCAGGTGAGGCCTACTCAGGGTTGCAAATGAAATTTCGAGTTGTTGAAGAGAATAGAGGACATAATACATGTGAAGGTCTACCAATGAAGTGAGTCATGTCCACTGCAATCTTCAACAAAGTCCAAACCTCCTATGTTTCCCTGGACAGACCTAAACTTCATCTGCACAATGTGATTCGTAATGATAGGAAACACAGGTGATGTAATTGAAATACATGCAATTTATTTTGCTCATTTCACAATCACATCACTTGTGTTTCCTTTGCTTAGGTATCTCATTGTGCAGATGTAGTCTAGCATATGAAAGAATACGCAGAAGTGCAGCACTGCATGCAACAACTTTGACACTTACAGAAGCCTCACCTTCTCCATGCCTCCTACACAGTTCTACATATACATCATAAATGCAAACAGTACAGAATTAATTATACATGTTAAATGGTTTATTTTTGCTGTTCTCAGAATGTATCAAAATTCACTAAAAACAGTGACTTGAAGGTATTCATCATGTAACAGCGGGGAAAAAAAAACACAATCAAAATGATTGTGTTTAAAAAACCCATACAACATCAGAAATCAAAAATCAGAACTCCTTAAAGTTAACTTACTTTCCATGACGTCCAAGGATGTCCTATGAATAGCTTACACTCTTTTGTGCTGTTATTACTTTCAGCCCGCCACTTTCTGAAAGAAAATCTCCATCGTTTTTAAAAACATGTTACATACAATAAATGACTTCTTGCTCTCTACCACAAGATTCCACAAGGCCAAATCTTGTCAGAGCCATGTATAACTCTTGGATTTCTTGTTAGCCAATCCCATCATTTGGCATTTCCGCAACTTTCAGAATTAAAATGTTGAAGATCATTTTCACAATCCTGGAATAGTAATATCTTCCCCTTCTTGCTCAGTCATGTTCTACATTTCCTATGACACTGATACTGCTTAATATGAAGCAGACTTACACTACCTCTATGACTACAACAATTATTTAATTCTCTACATCACTTTTAATCACAAAGCAATGTAAAACAGTAGACAGCATTGCAGACTTACATTCCCTCTACTCCATGTTTTGATTGGCTGCTTCAATTAGCTTATAAAAAGAAACAGTTTTTCTGAACTCATTCAAAGTGCATATATATCTCCATGATGTCCAGTCCTATGATTAGAAGTTATGTCTCTGTACTACACTTATCCTCAAGGCCAAATCGTGTAGGAGCCATTAGAACTTCTTGAAATTCCACAGAGCACATCCCGAGATTATTTCCCTAAAATTTTGGTTTTAAAAACACCAGGTAAAGTTTTTAAGGTCATACGGCAATTTTTTTTTGAAAATTAAAACAGAATCATTGCAGAATGACCAGCCATTTCTAGACTTTAAATAAGCTGTGTAATGTCCTGATGATATTGAAGGGCCGTCATGATATATAATTGCTGTAGTTACAAAAGTCCTTCCTGATATTGACAACTGCGAAGCTACAAATTTTTTTATTAAAGTTGTCAATTTTGTTCCATCAGGCCTACATCGTTGGAACATTAAAATGACGTACTGGCCATATGTTCGTATAAATAATATGGACATCATTTCAGATTTACATTGGCTACACTCCATGTTGTGATTAGCAGCTTTTACTAGCTTATTAAAGGAGACTGATTTACTGTCTGGCAAAGTTAAATATATAAATCTTTCTGAGTCTACACTAGTAGTACTTGATATCATACAGTTCTCGCAGTCATGCTGCCATTGATAAGAAAGCCCAAACAGCTGATCTACATCTACACCTTCAGCATGTAATACATCAAGCATATACATTAAAAACTCCTGACAATCTTGCTGAATATTTTGAGAGAATTGTGTTTGGCCTGAACATCTGTCTAACAGATTTCGAATTTCAGACACACTTTCTATGTTTCTTCTATCAGTGGTACATTTCTCTAACACAGAATTTAACAAACCGCAAAATCTTTGATCAGAATTGACCACAATCTCTTCTTTTACATTTTTTAGAGAAAACAAAACATTAATTACTACATTAGCATAGCAGTTGACACCAGAACTGTTTTCAAACTGAAAACCAACAACATCTTCAACAGAATCCTTTTTGTTTCTGCTTGTAATTTTAGGTTTATTCATTTTTTGTCTTTTTGCTATAACCTCCCCAGTATTGTTCTCATTTCTTCGTTTCCGGCCTACCAGACGTTTCTCAAACAAAGGAAACTGAGGCAAATGTGGCGCATACTCTCTTCTTAACCTATTGTATTCCTTAACACAATCTAGATCTGCACAAATGTTTGTGACATCACACTCAATCAAGTACAATCCCGATAAAGTTCTAACTCGTGACAATGCCACATATGCCATACCCTCCTTGAACACAGAACTGCCAATATTCACCAATGCACTGTCTACACTTAAACCTTGCGATTTATGGATTGTCACCGCATATGCCAAGCAAACAGGAAACTGCTTACGGCGAACATATAAGTCTTTTACAAGCAAAAATCTAGCAGAACAACGAGCAATTAGCTGTACTTCCTCAATGCCATCAAATTTAATTTTTAAAAATTCAATTCCATCTCTATTTCTGTATTTCACAAAATCAACAACATTACCCATTGATCCATTTACCAGACCTCTTTCAACATGTAAATTCCTTCTTAAAATTATACGGCAGTTCAAGCACACATTCAGAGTCTTTTCAAAACCTGCAGTTTTAGATATACTCTTCTCTAATGAATCCAATTTTGTTTTCAGATTCTCAGACAAAATAATTGTTGATCCCATATGCTCTACTCTATCAATAGCTTCCAGTTTCACAATCTCTTGCTTTTCTAAATGCAACATTTTGTTGTTAAATTTGGCACATTCTGCAAGAGTTGGCATCAAACATATTCCAGATTTCTTTTCAGTAATTTTCTAAAAAATATTCTCAGGCACAACATCTTGTTCTGGATATAAATTTGACAGTAATCGTGCATGTAAAGCTTCTTTCCCATGCTCGGTCACTTTTCCGATTCTAACATCTTGTAGAATAGTCTTGTAAACTTCATCCTTCGCCTGACGCATATTTTCATGCAGTTCAGCATAATTGAAGTTTAACCATATATTGACGTTGCCAATGCTGCCTAGGCACTTCCTGGTATCTTCATGCGTGAGCATTTTGAACACAGGTTGCCCTTTCACTGGTGTCAGCTGCAAAAGATCTCCGAAAACAATGATGTGTTTGCTACCAAATAACACATCATACTCTGTTTTGAGAACTTCTTGCATCCTCAAATGCACAAAGGCAAGCATGACATTGGAAACCGTGCTTACTTCGTCAATGATAAGAAGTTTCATTTTCCTCAAGATTCTTGAAACTTCAAAACAAGCATCTCCAGATAGCTTGTGATATTCTAATTTGTTGTCATGCTCCACTGGCAGCATCAGTAAACGATGTAAAGTAATCCCTTTAATATTATGTGCTGCCAGTCCAGTTGGAGCAGTGACAACACAAGACAGCGATGACTCTGTCCTTTCCTGCAAATAGCATGAAATTGCTTTAATGAGGAAACTTTTTCCAGTTCCCGCTTCTCCACTCACGTACAGTCGGACAGGCTTCAACGACGTACATGAGCACTCTTTCTTATCATGATTTAATCCATGATCAATTTGCATGGTAACTTCGTCATATATTTTCCTCTGCTCAACGTTGAGTTGCCTTTCCAACTCTTCTAAGTTAACCGCATCCTCTTGAGCATGTGCCATGGCTCTTTCCACTTCATTCATAGCAGTGGCAGCTTCATTTTCGATAAGAGGTCCTCCTAGTGGATCCTGACTCAATGAAGCAGAACTCTGACTGTCCTGAGAACTGTCTCTGGCAATCTCGGCTGCAATCGTTGCTTCCTGCTCAATTTCCGCATTCAACATTTCTACATATTTGGGAAAAGCAGGACATTCTATGGTCTCCTTGGCGGCATTGAAAGAGTCTTCGTAACAGAGGAAATCTCCAAGCAGTTCCTCTTCTGCACGCCAAGGCTTGAAAAGTTGCAAAAGTGCTAAATAGAAAAACTCCTTTTTTTCAGGAGATTCGCCACTCAATTTTCGATGGTTTATCAAGTGGCATTTTCTTTGCTTGACCAGACATCCCTCACTTCCTATTACAGCATACACTCCTTTCTCAGTATCTTCTTTGATGTTCCTCTTGAATATGTAATTTTGCAGAACCTCATACAGACAAACATTCTCGAGGTGACTGCTTCGATTTGGATAATATGTATCCAACATGTTTGTCTTCAAAATGTCGGTACTGTTTGGCTCCTTTTCCGCCAAATACTCAATTTCCCGCACAGGTTTGAGAACTCGATTACGCGTTGCAGCAAGACCAAGACTCGCCCAAACGATACTCCTGGACTTGGCATAGAGACTTGCTGAAGACAACCGGTCAGAACATTCGTACGCTCCGATTTCTCGATGCGACAACATCTTCAGACTGAAACTGTACAACTTCTTGCTGAGGCTCTTTTCATGGGAAATGTCCTCCCACATATCCTTCAATTCTGTCTTCTCTTTTTTGGTGATGTAAGACGTCACATACCGAGCCACAGCCATACAGTTATCAGCCACAAACTGTATATCCATGTTAGCATTCCACATGGACAAAATCACCGGGTTGTAGTCGTTGATGTACTTGGACTCTTCGTTCCTCTTCAAATTGTATGTGTTTTTAGGTGATTTCTTCATCACATTATGTCGCAGCGAAGACATCAAACTGTTTACTCTTCCTTTAGAAATCACCGGTCGTGGAAAGCCGAAACGACATTTGGTGTAGAACTTGTCTTTGTTTCGGAATTTACGACGGCAGTACTTTCCACATCGATGGCTTTGGAAACGCAGAACTTTTTCTCTTAGGCTTTTCTTCTCCTTTGCGTTTGGAACAGCACACGTAGAATACTGTTGGATGAAACTCATCACTGAGTCTTCTGGATCCGTTCCAAATTTAGGTGCATCCTTGATCCACAGCAACATATGTATATGAGGAGCACCTCTTGCTTGGTACTCCTTTCTCCAGAAGAAATCCAACACCTCTCCAAGAGGTGGATTCTTCTTATTCATGATGAAAGACATCATAGCTTCAAATCTATGATTGAAGTACCTACATACATTGACTGGATCCAAAGAGCACAGTTCTCCGGGTGTCTTGAATTCGATGTTATCTACGTTAGCATTTGCCTCTCGTAGAAATTGAAGTAAGTCTTCCCAGCCATACTCGGCACAACTCAGAGTGAGGAACCATGTGGGAGTACCTAAGTTCCTCAGCATACATTTTAAATCACCATGACGACGGTACCAGTACTCATTAGTACCACGCTGACACGCCATGAGATTAATCAGGTGAGAATCCAAAATACTATCTTGGACATTCACTTTATCCATAAAATCACTTGCCGAGATGTTTTGCATGTGTATACCACTTTTCAAGATGTGGTTCACTGCATATGACAGTCCAGACAGATCGCTTTCAAACAGGAGATGAAACAAATAAGGAATGCATTGTCGAAACCTAGCATCTCCTGCATACAATCGCAAAGTCCGGTATTCAGAAGCAGGAATTTGATGAGGTCGCTCATCATATCTTCCTCCCTGACCTGTTGGAAAAAGCTGTGGGAAACACCGAGCTTCCAAACTTTCCTCCCAAACACTAATGGGACTCCCTTTGGCTTGTTTCATTTGAAACAACTCAATAGCATTCCCCATGACTTCCTTGGAATGCAAAGGATGAACACTATAATGTTCATATATTTCTTCACTAGTAGAGGGTTCTACTTTCTCAATTTGACCAGCACACAAATCGCTATCCTCTTCCTCACTTACTTCCTCTTCTGCAACATATACATTCTTATAGTATTTATTATTTTTTTTCAAATACAATGTTGCCTTTTTAACTTTCCTAACATCTACTAAATCTTGCCATATTTTCTTATTCTTTGTCGGAACCCCATTAACTAAGATAACCAGAGGTTCCTCTTCCACTTTTTCTACTCCAATTGTGTTAATGTTTTTCTTGAAATCTAGAGGCAAATAAACAACTCTTCCCTTTAATCCTCTCTGTAAATCTGATGGAGGCAATTTCCCTGTCTTTGGCTCCATTCTTACAATAGCCTGAAAGGGATGGATACTTTGAATCAAAATAGATTCATAAGTATTTAAGTCCTTCAATTCAGAAGGAATCTCAACCAATTCCAGATTATTATGAACTGCTCTAGCAGGCATCTGGTTTTGTTTTAATTTGTTACAACAATAAGTACACACACGTTGATCCAATCCCAAATCAAAACAATTTTCTACCATCAAGTATGTTGCAAAATCCTTCCATTCACTATTATTTTCCCTTTCACTTTTTGCATATAAATCCACTAACTTAGTCTGATTCTTATAATAAGTGCGTCTACAACACACACAAGTGAAATTAGGCCTCTCACTTGATTTCACGTCAAACGTCGCAATTTCCCTCTGGAAATTATCTGTACTGGAAACCTGTACACTATCTTCCACATGACCCTCTACTTCTTGCTCAATTTCAACATTCTCCTCTTTACTTCCAAAGTAACAAAACTCAATTTCTTCACATATATTCTTCACATCTATTTCAGAACCATGCAAAAGAGCAGCGCATAATTGTTTCAGCATAATTGCTGGACTCTTAGCATAATACAACATTCTAACTAATTTCCTCACTTTGTTATGATGCACTGCTAGCATCCTGAAATGATGAAAAACACTCTGGCATACTCTCCTGGAAAGACAAGCCAGTGAATGACCATGCAAACCTGTCACTTCTCTTACTCTGCAAGGATCTAATTCTTGCAACAACATCATTTTCTGCTTCAAACTTTTTTTGTTAAATGACCGTACAAAATCACAAAGCAAATTGATGGAATCCTGTCGCACACTGCAAATACTACTACACTTCCAGGTGTACACAGGACCCTTAGCACGTCTTCCTAAAACCTCATTACCTAACAACTCTTCTGCCTCTGTTGTCACAAGTTTTTCTTTTTCAACTGGACAACCATCTTTCACTTCATAAGCACGACCACTGGTGTCAACTGCATGCACCAAATCATTATCCTGGAAATAACTCTCCTCATTAAAAAATGCCTCACAGCTTGAACTATGCATCCATTCTCCAGAAAAAACTTCACAAAAATTACTACGATTAACTATTCTCTTCCATCTACTATTTCTTTTGAAATCAAAAATTGCCTTGTTTAGCTTCCTAATTCTATTGATTATCAAAATAAATAACTTACGTTTAATTTCAAATGCCTGATCAATAACTTTCTCAACTTTTTTTTTTCTCTTATAAAAAACTAGTTTCTGTTGACCTTTCTTAATATTTTTTAACAAATTGCCAATTATCCTGTTGCGGAACATTCGTTTACGAATCTCCCTAAACTGTTGTTTCCTTCTACTATCATGCACAGATTTATCTCTTGCTCTAGCAGTAACATTTTTCATTGTCCTTTTCTTTCCATTTGATTTCCTTCTCGTGTTATGGACTGAAACATTTTCTGTAGTAATATTTTTTTTATTACAAATATTTCTTATGAAATATTTAGAGCTCTTACCCGGTGCTTTCTTCGTGGCTTGAGAAATCTTTTTGTTAGAGGACTGCTGCGTTTTTTTTTCACCTGCTGTCTTTGACGTTTTGCAGCCTTTATCTGTCTTTGTATTGTAGGCATGGTAAAATCTTGAAATGATCTGCAGTTGAATCTGAGGAAAAATATAATAAAAAATGTTAATAAACATTATTATCAAACAGTAAATCAGTAACAGTGATCAAAAACATAACACACTACTTGACATTTTAATTTGAAGATTTTTTAGTCATTGGCAATTTTACAATACAAAAATACCAGAAAAGAAATGACATTTATATTTATGTTACCTATGCTATTTTATATGTGAATCTGATCTAATTTTATGAGCATATTTTAATATTTTATTGAAGACACTACACATAACCTGTTTTTGAAGGTGTCTTTATTTTTAAATTAAACGGTTTACCTTTTTACTTTTTATTGATTATAAATTTTAAAAATAAATGTTTATAATTCCAAAGGCTCAAGCAGGTCAGCTTCCCATCCTATATCATATAATTCGGACAAATCTGCATCCTCATCACGCTCTTCTTCATCCTCAGGATTTAAATCATCCAAAGGATCAACATCCACTGATGTTTCAATTACAAGTTCAATGATGAGGTCAAAATCAACTGATTGCAGATTGTCGCTCATGTTGAGGTTGTCTTTATCTTTAAAGAAAGATAACAACAATGAGATGTTGCAGAGTAAGAAACAAATCTCAGAGATTATAATAGTAAAATTGTTTAACAAGATTAACATTTTGCAGCTATTATTTAGCCATGTCCAGCAATGCTGAGCAGGTGAAGCCTATGTCTAATTTTTCACTGAACAGGACTCATCTCTTCTTAACCTTGGATAAGCCTCACCGACTCTGTGTCCCCTGCACATACTTAAATGTTAAAGGGCAGATTTATATTAAATGGCACATCCCCAGGCATGCACCAGTTAATGTGCACCACTGCTTTACCACCCATGGTGTGCCGCATTTACAATCAGATAGGAGAAAGCTGCGTCAAAACCCTGCGCCTGCTTGAAGGTGGCATAGGTCTTGACGCAGCATTGTGGAGATGGGGCACCCCTGAGCCTTGGTGGAGCTGCATCGCACTTGCGATACAACTCCAGCAATGCGCCACCTTTACGGCACAGATGCGTCACGCATCTGTGCCGTTTTTGCCCCATGCTGCGCCGCATTGTAAATGCAGCACAACATGGGTGGCGGAACAGTGGCGCAGGATGACTGTCACATCCCTGGTGATGCGCCAGTCATCATAAATCTATCCCTAAGCTTCTTATCTTGTTACAGATGAACTGCCATATGTATCATCAAAATATTTTACATTTTCTAAATAGCGAATTTTAAGGAATAAATAGCGATTCTTTACCATTCCTAATTTGCGATGAGCAAATTGCTAATTGCAAGTTACCCATTCATTTCCATGGCCTAGGAGGCTCATATGAATGAAGGTTTAATTTGCGATTAGCAATTTGCTCATCACAAATTAGGAATTTTTCCAAGGGTGCAGGGGTGTCTCAAGAACACCCTGCTGCACCCCTGAAAAACAAATTTGGGGGCATATGGCACACATACATGCCCTAAGGGCATGTGTTGGCGTCATATGGCACCTTTTGTTTTTTTGAAAAAAAGCTTTTTGAAAAGAATTCACAAATTACCACCAATTTACCACAATAGTTTCCAAATCCTTAATGTCATTTTTTACATAGTTTTTGTTTGATACATTGCATTTAAGTAGTCACAAAATTTGCAAATGCTTCAGTGCAATCGCAAAATAAGGAATAGCAAATTTTGCTACTCCTTATTTTGCATCAAAGTTGTTTGATACATACCATTTGTCTAATTAACATTCGCAAAGGCCGAAATTCATAGAATTTTGATCTTTGCAAATGCTAATTAGCTTGATACATATGGCCCCAAGTGAGGCCTGTCTTGCGACATGGTGCATCTTTTGCATCACTGCTGCTTGGGTTTTATGTGGTACGTTTTTTTTACACCATGACATATCTGCCTAAATGCATCAATTTGTAATGTTGTCGCCTCATAGCAAATCTTTTGCACCACCGCTGCATCATAAAAGTGACGCACAGTGGCACAAAAAAGGCATACACCTATCATAAATCTGTCCCTAGCATTTTAAATGATTAATCCAGGATGACAATAAAGTGTGTCCTATCCAGAGGTTTGTTTAAGGTGAGGCCTACTCAGGATTGCAGATTAAAGTTACGCTTGATGAAGAATACAGAGGAGATAATACATATAAAGGACTACCAATGAAGTAAGTAATGTGCACTTTATTGCGCCAGTCATCATAAATGTATCCCTAAGCTTCTTATCTTGTTACAGATGAACCACCATATGTACCATCAAACTATTTTGCATTTCCTAAATAGCAAATTTTAAGGAATAAATAGCAATTCTTTACTATTCCTAATTTGCAATGAGCAAATTGCTAATTGCAAATTACCCATTCATTTCCATGGGCTAGGAGGCTCATAGGAATGAAGGTTGCAATTTGTGATTAGCAATTAGCTCATCACAAAATAGGATTTTTTTCAAGCGTGCAGGGGTATCTCAAGAATACCCTGCTGCACCCCTGAAAAAGAAATTTGGGAGCATATGGCACACCTACATGCCCTAAGGGCATGTATGGGCGTCATATGGGACCTTTTTTTTTGTTGAAAAAAATGCTTTTTGAAAAGAATTCGCAAATTACCACAAACTAGAAGTTGGTGGTAGTTTCCAAATCCTTAATATCATTTTTTACATATTTTTTTTTTGATACATTGCATTTAAGGAATCGCAAATTTTGAATTATTGACATTTTAAGTCATTTCCACATGTGCAGTGTTTTCAAAATATAATTTGAAAATCGTTTTTGGGGAAAAGTAATGGTTTGCAAATTTATGACAAGGACATAATGGTGTATGCTTCTCTATAAGGCATTTCAGTGTCTCTGATGTCATTTTTCCCATATTACATTATAAGACCTTTCCCCATGAAGCACATTCCTTGTAAATATGCTCCCACCTGTGCATTGCGAATTTAGATTTTGACTGTTTCAGTCACATAGCCATGTTGAAAGTGACCCAAAAAAATTGCAAACGTTTTAAAATAACACATTCATATGTCTTAAGGACATTTTAAGTCATTTCCCCATGGACAATGTTTTCTAAGTGGCGCAAAAGAGGTACACACCTATCATAAATCTGTCCCTAGCATTTTAAATGATTAATACAGGATAACAATAAGATGTAGCCTATCCAGAGGTTTGTTTAAAGTGAGGCCTACTCAGGATTGCAGATTAAATTTACGCTTGATGAAGAATACAGAGGAGATAATATATGTAAAGCTCTACCAATGAAGTAAGTGATGTCTACTTCATTGTGCCAGTCACCATAAATGAATCCATAAGCTTCTTATCTTGTTAGAGATCAACCGCCATATGTATCATCAAACTATTTTGCATTTCCTAAATAGCGAATTTTAAGGAATAAATAGCAATTCTTTACCATTCCTAATTTGCAATGAGCAAATTGCTAATTGCTATTTTACCCATTCATTTCCATGGGCTAGGAGGCTCATATAAATGAAGGTGCAATTTGCGATTAACAATTTGCTCATCACAAATTAGGAATTTATTCCAAAGGTGCAGGGGTGTCTCAAGAACACCCTGCTGCAACCCTAAAAAAGAAATTTGGGGGCATATGGCGCACATAAATTTTAACAACATTCCTTTACCTCAACAACGATTTTCAAATCATAACTTCAAAACACTACACATGGGAAAATTACTTAAATTGTCCTTAAGACACATAAAAGCGTTTTTTGATTGGCTTTCCTGCATGGTAGGGTCACTTTTAACATGGCTATGTAACACAAACATTCAAAATCAAAATTTTCCATGCACAGGTGGGAGCATATTTACAAGCAATTTGCGCCACAGAGAAAGGTCTTACATTAAAATGGGAAAAATAACATCAGGGACAGTCAATTGCCTTATAAAGAACCATACACCATTATGTCCTTGTCATGAATTTAAAAACAATTCCTTTTCCCCAAAAACGATTTTCAAATCATAATTTCAAAACACTGCACATGAGAAAATGACTTAAAATGTCATTAAAACACATGAAAGCGTTTTTTGATTGCCTTTCCAGCATGGTTGGGTCACTTTTAACATGGCTATGTAACACAAACATTCAAAATCTAAATATTCCATGCACATGTGAGAGCATATTTACAAGCAATTTGCGCCACAGAGAAAGGTCTTACACTAAAATGAGAAAAATAACATCAGGGACAGTCAATTGCCTTATAAAGAAGCATACACCATTATGTCCTTGTCATGAATTTAAAAACAATTCCTTTTCCCCAAAAACGATTTTCAAATCATAATTTCTAAACACTGCACATGGGAAAATGACTTAAAATGTCATTAAAACACATGAAAGCATTTTTTGATTGGCTTTCCAGCATGGTTGGGTCACTTTTAACATGGCTATGTAACACAAACATTCAAAATCAAAATTTTCCATACACATGTGAGAGCATATTTACAAGCAATTTGCGCCACATAAATCATAATTTTCTCCTTAAAGCACACTATTCTCTATCTAAATTAAAGAAATATTTTCTCACCTTAGCAAATACTTTGAGTTTGAAAACAGTCTAAGAAACACACCAATTTGTCTTCAGCAGAGCAAAAGGTATGCACTCCAGAGTCTGCAGCTATCAAAAGCACAGAAATGCTGTAATTCTTCACACATATTTCTCATGTCACCCAATCAAAACTCTTCCCTCACTTTTTTTCAAATGAAAACCCTTCCCCCTCTGCCCTTTCTGCCTATTTTCCATAGCAACCACCTCTTGGAAAAACTCTGGTGTTTGCAAGTTCACACAACAATGTTGCAATTGAACTCTGAACTCTCAGTGCACCTGCATATCCAGTGCATTTTTTCATTTAATGATTTTTTATTGACCACTCAAAATACATCTTTCAAAGAACACATCTGTGCACCCTAACTTTCTGTTTTCATCAATCAAAATCCACCAATCACTGTTACTGCTTCATGAACACAGAAACTCCACAGTTTTTTTTTCATTTTACACTCTCATTTTTTCAACTGCCATTTCATTGCCACACTTCATCTGACTGCAGGAGAACCTTCTCTCACCATGTTTTCTGTCTGGATTGTTGGTCATAGTTATATTCACTGGGCTCAAAGGTACGTTGAAAGCAGGAATTTACCTAACCTCAATTTACAAGATGTGGAAATTAAGTGGTTCGGCCACAGAGGATTAAAATGTCACCAATCGATACCATTGGTGAAAACCTTTATGCATTTGCCAAAACCTGACCTGTTAATTGTGCACTGTGGAGGTAATGACTTGGGCACTTTGACTGGTGTAGGTCTGGAAATGCTTTTAAAGGACACCTTTGAGCAATTAATGGCACTTTTTCCTCAGACTGCCTTGGTATATTCAAATATATGCCAAAGACAGAAATGGAGGTGGTCAAACCAATTTTGTCCACAAATTGAGAAGTCGAGGAAGCATGTAAACAAATCTGTTTCAGCTTACATGAGAGACCATGGAATGGGCTCCCTGTACAACAATAACTTGCGTTACTACATGCAAGATATCTACAGAGGAGATGGAGTTCACTTCTCAGATGAGGGCAACAGAGTTTTCACTCTGAATTTAAGAATGTGCATTGGTACCTACTTATAAGTACCTAAATGTACCATAAACCCAAAAGCTCTTCTCAGAGCTACCCTACATCTAATCACTCACAATTATTATTTTACTCTAACTTTTTTCACTAATTTTCAACAAAGTACGCTCCCTGGGGCGCTACCCGGTACGCGTACCGGGAGCTAACCTCGCGAATTTTTTTAAAAAAAATGTTTTTTTTCGCACATATAAACCTCCTCAGCCACCCTCAGAAAACCTAGGGGGTCAAGATAACTCTACCGTGCCCCCTTCTACCCATTCCGAACATTATTTGCCCTCCATCTTGTATCTTAATTCGACCGAAACACAAAATGGTGGACTCCCGGAACGCTTAAGGTCCGCGAACCGAGGCGCTCAACGGTTCGTGTACCGGGTCGCTCCCTGGGAAGATAAAGGAAATAAAAAATAATCAAAAAATCCAACAATCAATTAACATACAGCATTTGAAAAGACTATCATTCATTTTTCATTGTAGTACGCTCCCCAGAACGCTTCCCGGTTCGCGGACCGGGCGCTAACCACGAAAAAAACCAAAATTTTTTTTTATTTTTTTTTGCCCCGCGGGGCCCCTTTAAAACCTCCACATTAAACCTAGGGGGTCAGCGAGGATCTACTATGCCCCCTTATAGTTATTTCCCCCTTTGTTTTGGCCTCCTCTTGTCTCTCGATCCTACCGAGAGACAAGATGGCAGCCGCTCCGGACTGTTTAGAATGTTGACAGACACCGGAGAGCCAATCAGCTTCGCTACGCGAAGTTCCGGTACGCTTAAGGTCCGCGAACCGGGGCGCTGCCCGGTCCGCGCTTACAGATATATATCTTTTTTTGAACGTTAATTTCTCAAAATCCACTGCAGCACATATATTGAGACCTACAAAAGGCACATCGGGCTACCAGTCCCTACAATTTAGCCAAGTTTCGTGCAAATCCATTCAGCCGTTCGGGCTAAAAGTGAGGCTAACCGCCCTATGGAAAACTCAATGTTAAAAACACGTTTTGGGACCCCCCTTTTTTCTCGGCTCCCCCTGGACGAACCCCCCCCAAATTTTCAGGGGCTCCTCAGAAACAAAATGTTCCATTTTCCAGAAAATTTCAGCCAATTCCATCCACAAACGCCAAAGTTATTAGACATAGAATTTTCAAAAATCCCATAGGAAAAAATCCTAACTATATATACCTACTGGCGACCGCCAGTAGGTAATATATATATATATATATATATATATATATATATATATATATATATATATATATATATGTATATATATATATATATATTCACTGAAAAAGCCATAGGTTATAGACCATATATAGTTAGGAATTAGCATTTACAAAACCTTGAAAATTCACAGAAACAACCATAGGTTATAGCCCATATATAGTTAGGAATTAGCATTTAAAAAACCTTTTTTTACTCACACAAAACCATTGAAATTCCATATATAGTTAGTTGTACTAACTATATATCGTGCACCCGCAATCCACTGCTGATCATGTCACATATTACATCATTCATGACATGGTCAGTGACATCACTGATGACATCACTGATGACACATCAAATGACATCACTGATGACATCTCAAATGACATCACTGATGACATCACTGATGACATCACTGATCACATCTCAAAAGACATCACTGATGACATCACTGATGACATTATTCATGTGATAATACGATGAACCTCTTCAGACTCTAATATAACCTTAGATACACTCGGTGTAAACAGACACTCACAGACTGTCACTCATCCATGGAGTTACTCACACACCTAGTCAATCATGCAAAGAATCAATCACACCTCCATTTCCTCAACTATACAGTTATACACACCTTACTTATTCAAACATATACTAACACATATTTACTCTCTTATACAATCCCTGATACAAGTTCACAATGATCCATACAGCCACTCACACATTCACTGGCTGTTATGCAGTTATTTATATATGTCAACTCTCACATGTACTGTGTTTTACATATGTACTTACTTTGACATGTAGCACTGAGATATCCATTCACTCACCAATACACTCATGCACACAGTCAACCGCCCATACAGCTGTTTCCACATGCACTTTTGAACCCATACATCTAGTGAATCAACTGCTCACACATCTATGCACAGAGTCATACACCTCCCAGCCACCCACACACACACTCAGTCTCCCATACAAATACTTGGGCAACCAATCAATAACCCATATAGTTACTCATATAGCAACTGATCAACACATGCAGCAATTTACAGAACAACAGACATAATGATGCACAAATTAAGACAGTTTAGTCACTAACCCATGCACTCAGTGAGACACATTTAATCACTCACTCATACAGTCAGTCATGCACCTACTAAATCCTTCATCCAGACACTTATACATCCACTCATTCTTCAATATGTAAGACATATTTTAACTTTACAGGAACATACAGTCACTGGATGTTGTTATCAGTGATGTCATCAGTGATGTCATTTGAGATGTCATCAGTGATGTCATCAGTGATGTCATTTGAGATGTCATCAGTGATGTCATCAGTGATGTCACTGACCATGTCATGAATGATGTAATATGTGACATGATCAGCAGTGGATTGCGGGTGCGCGATATATAGTTAGTACAACTAACTATATATGGAATTTCAATGGTTTTGTGTGAGTAAAAAAAGGTTTTTTAAATGCTAATTCCTAACTATATATGGTCTATAACCTATGGTTTTTTCTGTGAATTTTCAAGGTTTTGTAAATGCTAATTCCTAACTATATATGGTCTATAACCTATGGTTTTTTCAGTGAATTTCAATGGTTTTTAATAGTAAATATCAAAAGCTTTAAAATGTATTCTTCTTTAAATCGAAAAATATATTTTATATGTTGTTAATATAATTTTTTTATGTATATATATACATTTTTTTTTTGTTTCGCTACCGGTCCGCGCACCGGGTAGCTTCCCGTTAGCTCAATTTGGTGCCGCGACCCGGTCCGCGAACCGGTAAACGTTCCGTTAGCGCAACTGCCGCGTTAGAAAACAACATTGTGACGCGTCGCGTAAGCGCGACGTATCACGTTGCCGCGTAATGCGTCTTATGACGCGCCGCGTTAGCGCACCCGGAAGTGCTCCGAAGCGCGAACCGAGGCGCGAAGCGCAGCTCCCCGGAAGCGATCCAGGGCGCGTCGTGGAAGCGCGACGTATCGCGTTGCCGCGTAATGCGTCTTATGACGTGCCGCGTTAGCGCACCCGGAAGTGCTCCGGAGCGCGAACCAAGGCGCGAAGCGCAGCTCCCCGGAAGCGATCCGGGGCGCGGCGCGGAGCGCATAACGTAAGCGTAACAGGTCATGTGACTTGTTAATAAAACTTTCCATTGGTTCATTTCACTTTTGGTTTACTAATGATGTAAGGCTAGGTCATGTGACCTAAAAATAACACTTTTTATTGGTTTAGAACATTTTTTTTTCCCAAATGATGAAAGCCCCCACCTTCTTTCCTCATTCTGACTTTCATCTTTGTGAGAGAAAGACCTGTTTTTGCTTATTAAAATAATGGCATCTGTAGTAGCTACAGCTGGTGGACCCCCACCACCACCACAACCACCTAGGAAGGAAGGACCACCTCCACAGTTCCTTCCCAACCCAGAGGAGGAAGAGGAAGAAGAAGAGGAAGAGGAAGTAGAGGCGAGGCAGTTCTTACGTGAAGAGCCCCGGAAATCCCACCACAAAAACAGTTTTATTTGGCAGTTTTATTCTTTTCCTCGAGGCCAAAAAAAAGTGAATGCCCGACATGTGACATGCCTCATTTGTAAAGATGTTTTATCTAGAGGTACAGACAAAAAGTATAGTTATGGTAACTATACTATGCACCGTCATATGCAGAGGTGGCATTCACTGAATTACAACATTGCAGAGATGCGTAACCTCCAAGACAACCCACCAACTCCTGTGGCCAGTACATCGGCACAGGTAACTCTGTCGGGACCAGAGGTGAGGGAAACGGTCCCAAACATCCAACAGAATTTTGTGCACATGAAGATAGTGTGCCTTTATTGTGGTGACCTACTCTCATGTGCAAATATGAGTATCAATTTGATAAACAGAGCATTTGAAAACCACAAGTGCTCTAAACGCCCCAAAAAATAAAAAAAATGTTTTGCTCCTGTTGAGCCCTTTCTAATGCCTGTTTTTCGTTGTTCCCCCTCAAAAAAAAACAAAAAAAATATAAAACCGTTAAAAAAATACAAAAAAAGTAAAAAAAAAATTCAGAAAAATAATAAAGAAAATATAAAACAACAAAAATAATAAAAAAAAGTTATTTTCAGAACTACCTCCCCTTTATAAAAAAATTGCTAGAATGTTTAGCACTCTGGCAACCTCTATTTCTTTTGGTTCGCTTCCCGGTTCGCTCGCCGGTACGCGAACCGGGAGCGAACCCCAAAATTTTTTTTTTTAAAAAGAAGAGTAAGTATAAGGGAAGGAAACAGAGAGTAATGTTAAAAGAAAGACAGCTATAGGGACTAAACCAGAGATACTGTTTAATAGATCTATTTACCGAAGAAAAGATGGAAGAGGGTATAATTGTGAAAAACAAAATAGATAAGGAAGTGAAAGAAAAAAAGGAGAGTAGAAGAATAACAAACAAGAGTTTCTTAGAGAATGTGAGTGAATGTTCAAATTAAGATTAAAACATGTGGAATAACAGAGAGAAAAAACAGAATGCAGAAAAGAAGAAGTAACAGAAAAGGAATGATTGAAACAGCAAAGAAATGTAAATAATATAGGGGCATATTATCAACATAGGCGATAAAATTTTCGCTGCTTTTATCGGCAGAAATCTGCCGCTAAAGCCGCTTTTGCGGCAGAAAACTGCCGCTAAAGCCACTTTTGCGGCAGTATTCTGCCGATAAAAGCAGCAATAATTTTATTGCCTGTGTTGATAATATGCCCCTTAGTGTGCTTGAACTACAGGGAGAAAGCATAATGAACAAGTAGTGAAAGAATGATCAGTCAGAGACAGTGAGAGTAATAGAGACGGAGTGAGTGAACAAGAGTGAGGAACTATGAGAAGAGAGGGACTGAGAAAAAGAGTGGAAGGAGTAGAGTAAGTACGTAATAGAGAAAGGAATGAGGGAAGTAGCAAAGGCAGGAAAGTGAGGGTTAAAGAAATGAAGCAGTTGAACTAATAGAAGTTAAATGTGATAGAAATGTAACGAAAAGAGTACAAAACATTTACCTTATAATTGTCGTTAACTTAGTCACTTGTTATTTTTCTACTTTCAATCTGTGAAAGAAAGAACAAAAATTTGAAACATATTAAAACATGTATTTAAAAATTAGAAAAGACAAGGGAAAAGATTGAAGGACAAACAGTTTTTCAACAACTTTGACACTTACAGAAGCCTCTGCTTCTGCATGCCCCCTACACAGTCCTAAAAATATACATTTTAAACTAACAGTATCTTGATGCAGATGAAGTGAGGCCTATCTTGCAACATGGTGCATCTTTTGCACTGCTGCTGTCTCACAAAAGTGACGCAACGGCAGCGCAAAAGAGGTGCACGGCCATCATAAAACTGTCCCTAACATTTTAAATGATTGTTTCAGGATGCCAATAAGGTGTGGCCTATCCAGAGGTTTGTTTGAGGTGAGGCCTACTCAGGGATAAAGATGAAATTTAGGCTTGTTGAAGAGTACAGAGAACATAGTACATGTGCAGGCCTACCAACGAAGTGAGTCATGTCCACTGCACTCTTGAACAAAAGCCAGACCTCCTCTGTCTCCCTGGACAGGCCTAAACCTCATCTGCACAATGTGATTCGTAATGTTAGGAAACACAGGTGATGTCATTGAAAAACGTGTATTTTTTTCCTCATTTCACAATCACATTACCTGTGTTTCCTTTGCTTAGATATGTCATTGTACAGATGTAGTCCAGCATATGAAAGAGTACGCAGAAGGTCAGCACTGCATGCAACAACTCTGACACTTACTGAAGCCTCAGCTTCTCCATGTCCCCTACACAGTCCTAATTATATACATTTTAAACTGATGGTATCTTGTTGGAGATGAAGTGAGGCCTATCTTGCAACATGGTGCATCTTTTGCACTGCTGCTGCGTCACAAATGTGACGGAACAGCGGCGCAAAAGAGGCGCACGGCCATCATAAATCTGCCCCTAACATTTTAAATTATTGTTTCTAGATACTGATAAGGTGTGGCCTATCCACAGATTCGTTTCAGGTGAGTCCTACTCAGGGTTACAGATGAAATTTAAGTTGTTGAAGAGTACAGAGGAGATAATACATGTGCAGGCCTACCAACGAAGTGAGTCATGTCCACTGCACTCTTGAACAAATGTCAGACCTCCTCTGTCTCATGGAACAGGCCTAAACCTCATCTACACAATGTGATTCGTAATGTTAGGAAACACAGTTAATGTATTTGTAAAACGTGCAATTTTTTTTGCTCATTCCACAATCACATCACTTGTGTTTCCTTTGCTTAGGTATCTCATTGTGCAGATATAGTCTATCATATGAAAGACTACGCAGAAGGTGAGCACTCTATGCAACAACTTTGACACTTACAGAAGCCTCAGCTTCTCCATGCCTCCTACACAATTCTAAATGTATATCATAAATACAAAAAGTACAGAATTAATTATACATGTTAAATGGTTTATTTTTGCTGTTCTCAGAATATATCAAATTTCACTAAAACAGTGACTTGAAGGTATTCATCATATAACAGCGGGGAAAAAAAACCACAATCAAAATGATTGTGTTTAAAAAACCCATACAACATAACCAATCAAAATTCAGAACTCCTTAAAATTAACTTACTTTCCATGACGTCGAAGGATGTCCTATGAACAGCTTACACTCTGTTGTGCTGTTATTATTTGCAGCCCGCCACTTTCTGAAAGAAAAGGTCCATCGTTTTGACAAATATGTTACATACAATAAATGACTTCTCGCTCTCTACCACACTTTTCCACAAGGCCAAATCGTGTAAGAGCCATTTATAACTCTTGGAATTCTTCTAAGCAAATCCCGTCATTTTCCTTTTCCGCAACTTTCAGAAAGAAAACGTTCAAGATCACTTTCACAATCCTGTACTAGTAATATCTCACCCTTCTTGCTCACTCATGTTCCACATTTCTTATGACACTGATACTGCTTACTATGAAGCAGACTTACACTACCTCTATGACTACTACAATTATTTAATTCTATACATCACTTTTAATCACAAAGCAATTTAAAACAGTACATAAAATTATATCAACTCCTAGAATCTTTATAAAACAGTTACCTACCCTAAATTCTTTCTTCTGAAAACAGAAAGTAAGAATATTTTTAAATAAAAAGGCAACATTGTTTCATAGTGAAAATTATTTCCGGAACATCAGCTTTTTTACATTTTGAATAAGATATGTAATAAGTGGATGTTGTGAAAGGACCATCATGTCATATAATAGCTGCAGTTAGAAATGTTTTTCCTAAAATCAACGACTGTGTAGCCGCAACATTTGAAATTAAAGTTGAAAACTTATTTTCATCAGGTTTATATAGTTGGAATTTTTAAATGACATTATAACCAAAAGTTTGTTCAAAATATGTTGACACCATTGCAGACTTACATTACCTCTACTCCATGTTTTGATTGGCTGCTTGAATTAGCTTATTAAAAGAAACAGTTTTTCTGAACTCATTCAAAGTGCAGTTATTTTTCCATGACGTCAAGTGTTATGGTAAGAACACCGTTTGCTTTGGGAAATACTCTGTTGTCCTTTAACTAATCCGTGCCCACTGTAAGAAAACCTTCTTTTTTTTCAGTAACTACTTAAAACTCAAAAATAAATTTTTACTCTGTACTACACTTATCCTCAAGGCCAAATAGTGTAGGAGCCATTAGAACCTCTTGAAATTCCTCAGAGCAAATCCCGAGATTCTTTCCCTAAAATTTTGGTTGTAAAAACACCAGGTAAGAATTTTTAAGGTCAAAAGGCAATTTTTTTTTAAAGTTAAAACAGAATCATTGCAGAATGACCAGCCATTTCTAGACTTCAAATAAGCTGTGTAATGGCCTGATGTTGTCGAAGGACCGTCATGATATATAATTGCTGCAGTTACAAAAGTCCTTCCTGATATTGACAACTGCGAAGCCACAAAATTTTTAATTAAAGTTGTCAATTTTGTTCCATCAGGCCTACATCGTTGGAACATTAAAATGACATACTGGCCATATGTTCGTTTAAATAATGTGGACAACATTTCAGACTTACATTGGCTACACTCCATGTTGTGATCGGCTGCTTTTACTAGCTTATTAAAGGACACTGATTTACTGACTGGCAAAGTTAAATATATAAATCTTTCTGAGTCTACACTAGTAGTACTTGATACCCTACAGTTCTCGCAGTCATGCTGCCATTGATAAGAAAGGCCAAACAGGTGATCTACATCTACACCTTCATCTTGCAATATATCAAGCATATACATTAAAAACTCCTGACAATCTTGCTGAATATTTTGAGAGAATTGCGTTTGACCTGAACATTTGTCTAACAGATTTCGAATTTCAGACACACTTTCTATTTTTGTTCTATCAGTGCTACATTTCTCTAACACAGAATTCAACAAACTGCAAAATCTCTGATCCGAATTGACCACAATCTCTTCTTTTAAACTTTCTAGAGAAAAGAGAACATTAACCACTACATTAGCATAGCAGTTGACACCAGAACTGTTTTCAAATTGAAAACCAACAACATCTTCAACAAAATCCTTTTTCTTTCTGCTTATAATTTCGGGTTCATCGACTTTTCGTCTTTTTGCTACAACCTCTCTACTATTGGTCACATTTCTTCGTTTCCGGCCTACCACACGTTTTTCAAACAAAGGATATTGAGGCAAATGTGGCGCATACTCTCTCCTTAACCTATTGTATTCCTTAACACAATCTAAATCCGCACAAATGTTTGTGACATCACACTCAATCAAGTACAATCCCGATAAAGTTCTGACTCGTGACAATGCCACATATGCCATACCCTCCTTGAACACAGAACTGCCAATATTCACCAATGCACTGTCTACACTTAAACCTTGCGATTTATGGATTGTCACCGCATATGCCAAGCAAACAGGAAACTGCTTACGGCGAACATATAAGTCTTTTACAAGCAAAAACCTAGCAGAGCAACGACCAATTAGCTGTACTTCCTCAATGCCATCAAATTTAATTTTTAAAAATTCAATTCCATCTCTATTTCTGTTTCTCAAAATCAACAACATTACCCATTGATCCATTTACCAGACCTCTTTCAACATGTAAATTCCTTCTTAAAATGATACGGCAATTTAAGCACACATTCAGAGTCTTTTCAAAACCTGCAGTTTTAGATATAGTCTTCTCTAATGAATCCAATTTTGATTTCAAATTCTCAGACAAAATAATTGTTGCTCCCATATGCTCTACTCTGTCAATAGCTTCCAGTTTCACAATCTCTTGGTTTTCTAAATGCAACATTTTGTTGTTGAAGATGGCACATTCTGCAAGAGTAGGCATCAAACATATTCCAGATTTCTTCTCAGTAATTTTCCGAAAAATATTCTCAGGCACAACGTCTTCTTCTGGATACAAATTTGACAGTAATCGTGCATGTAAAGCTTCTTTCCCATGCTCGGTCACTTTTCCAATTCTAACATCTTGTAGAATATTCTTATAATCTTCATCCTTCGCTTGACGCATATTTTCACGCAGTTCAGCATAATTGAAGTTTAACCATATATTGACGTTGCCAATGCTCCGTAGGCACTTCCTGGTATCTTCATGCGTGAGCATTTTGAACACAGGTTGTCCTTTCACTGGTGTCAGCTGCAGAAGATCACCGAAAACAATGATGTGTTTGCCACCAAATAACACATCATACTCTGTTTTGAGAACTTCTTGCATTCTCAAATGCACAAAGGCAAGCATGACATTGGAAACCATGCTTACTTCGTCAATGATAAGAAGTTTCATTTTCCTCAAGACTCTTGAAACTTCACAACAAGCATCTCCAGATAACTTGTGGTATTGTAATTTGTTATCATGCTCCACTGGCAGCATCAGTAGACGATGCAAAGTAATACCTTTAATGTTATGTGCTGCCAGTCCAGTTGGAGCGGTGACAACACAAGGCAGCGATGACTCAGTCCTTTTCTGCAAATTACATGAAATTGCTTTAATGAGGAAACTTTTTCCAGTTCCCGCTTCTCCACTCACGTACAGGCAGACAGGCTTCAACAACGTACATGAGCACTCTTTCTTCTCATGACTTCATCCATGATCAATTTGGTTGGTAACTTCGTCATATATTTTCCTCTGCTCAACGTTGAGTTGTCTTTCCAAGTTTTCTAAGTTAACCGCATCCTCCTGAGCATGTGCCATGGCTCTTTCCACTTCAATCATGGCAGTGGCAGCTTCATTTTCGATAACTGGTCCTCCTAGTGGATCCTGACTCAGTGAAACAGAACTCTGACTGTCCTGAGAACTGTCTCTAGCAATCTCAGTTGCAATCGTTGCTTCCTGCTCGATTTCCTCATTCAACATTTCTAGATATTTGGGAAAAACAGGACATTCTATAGTCTCCTTGGCAGCATTGAAAGAGTCTTCGTAACAGAGGAAATCCCCAAGCAGTTCCTCTTCTGCACGCCAAGGCTTGAAAAGTTGCAAAAGTGCTAAATAGAAAAACTCTTTTCTTTCAGGAGATTCGCCACTCAATTTTCGATGATTTACCAATTGGCATTTTCTTTGCTTGACCAGACATCCCTCACTTCCAATTACAGCATACACTCCTTTATCAATATCTTCTTTGATGTTCCTCTTGAATATGTAATTTTGTAGAACCTCATACAGACAAACATTCTCGAGGTGACTGCTTCTATTTGGATAATATGTATCCAACATGTTGGTCTTCAAAATATCGGTACTGTTTGGCTCCTTTTCCGCCAAATACTCAATTTCCCGTACAGGTTTCAGAACTCGATTACGCGTTGCAGCAAGACCAAGACTCGCCCAAATGATACTCCTGGATTTGGCATAGAGACTTGCTGAAGACAACCGGTCAGAACATTCATAAGCTCCGATTTCTCGATGCGACAACATTTTCAGACTGAAACTGTACAACTTCTTACTGAGGCTCTTTTCATGGGAAATGTCCTCCCACATATCCTTCAATTCTGTCTTTTCTTTTTTGGTGATGTAAGATGTCACATACCGAGCCACTGCCATACAGTTATCAGCCACAAACTGTATATCCATGTTAGCATTCCACATGGACAAAATCACTGGGTTGTAGTCGTTGATGTTCTTGGACTCTTCGTTTCTTTTCAAATTATATGTATTTTTGGGTGATTTCTTCATCACATTATGTCGCAGCGAAGACATCAAACTGTTCACTCTTCCTTTAGAAATCACCGGTCGTGGAAAGGCGAAACGACATTTTGTGTAGAACTTGTCCTTGTTTCTGAATTTACGACGACAGTACTTTCCACAACGATGGCTTTGGAAGCGTAAAACTTGTTCTCTTAGGTTTTTGTCTTCCTTTGCCTTTGGAACAGCACATTTAGAATACTGTTCTATGAAACTCATCACTAAGTCATCTGGATCTGTTCCAAATGTGGGTGCATCTTTGATCCACAGCAGCATATGTATATGAGGAGCACCTCTTGCTTGGTACTCCTTTATCCAGAAAAAATCCAACACCTCTCCAAGAGGTGGATTTTTCTTGTTCATGATGAAAGACATCATAGCTTCAAATCTATGATTGAAGTACCTGCATACATTCACTGGATCCAAAGAGCACAGTTCTCCGGGTGTCTTGAGTTCGATATTTTCAATGTTTCCATTTGCCTCTCGTAGAAATTCAAGTATGTCTTCCCAGCCATACTCGGCACAGCTGAGAGTGAGGAACCATGTGGGAGTTCCTAAGTTCCTCAGCATACATTTTAAATCACCATGACGACGGTACCAGTATTCATTAGTACCACGCTGACACGCCATGAGATTAATCAGGTGAGAATCCAAAATACTGTCTTGCACATTGACTTTATCCATAAAGTCACTTGCCGAGATATTTTGCATCTGTACACCACTTTTCAAGATGTGGTTCACTGCATATGACAGTCCAGACAGATCGCTTTCAAACAGTAGATGAAACAAATATGGAATGCATTGACGAAACCTAGGATCTTCTGCATACAATCGTAAAGTGGGGTATTCAGAAGCAGGAAGTTGATCAGGTCGCTCATCATATCTTCCTCCTTGACCTGTTGGAAATAGCTGTGGGAAACACCGAGCTTCCAAACTTTCCTCCCAAACACTAATGGGACTTCCTTTGGCTTGTTTCATTTGAAACAACTCAATAGCATTCCCCATAACTTCCTTGGAATGCAAACGATGAACACTATAATGTTCATATATTTCTTCATTTTTAGAGGCTTCTACTTTCTCAATTTGACCAGCACACAAATCGCTATCCTCTTCTTCACTTACTTCCTCTTCTGCAACATATACATTCTTGTAGTACTTATTGTTTTTCTTCAAATACAATGTTGCCTTTTTGACTTTCCTAACATCCACTAAATCTTGCCAGATTTTCTTACTCATTGTCGGAACCCCATTAACTAAGATAACCAGAGGTTCCTCTTCCACTTTCTCTACTCCAATTGTATTAATGTTTTTCTTCAAATCTAGAGGCAAATAAACAACTCTTCCCTTTAATCCTCTCTGTAAATCTGATGGAGGCAATTTCCCTGTCTTTGGCTCCATTCGTACAATAGCCTGAAAGGGATGGATACTTTGAATCAAAATAGATTCATAAGTATTTAAATCCTTCAATTCAGAAGGAATCTCAACCAATTCCAGATTATTATGAACCGCTCTAGCAGGCATCCGGTTTTGATTTAATTTGTTACAACAATAAGTACACACACGTTGATCCGATCCCAAATCAAAACAATTTTCTACCATCAAGTATGTTGCAAAATCCTTCCATTCACTATTATTTTCCCTTTCACTTTTCGCATATAAATCCACTAACTTAGTCTGATTCTTATAATAAGTGCGTCGACAACACACACAAGTGAAATTAGGCCTCTCACTTGATTTCACCTGAAACGTGGCAATTTCCTTCTGAAAAGTATCTGTACTGGAAACCTGTACACTATCTTCCACATTACCTTCTTCTTCTGGGTCAATTTCAACATTCTCCTCTTTACTTGCAAAGTAACAAAACTCAATTTCTTCACAAATATTCTTCACATCTACTTCAGAACCATGCAAAAGAGCAGTGCATAATTGTTTAAGCATAATTGCTGGACTCTTAGCATAATACAACATTCTAACTAATTTCCTCACTTTATTATGATGCACTGCTAGCATCCTGAAATGATGAAAAACACTCTGGCATACTCTCCTGGAAAGACAAGCCAGTGAATGACCATGCAAACCTGTCACTTCTCTCACTCTGCAAGGATCTAATTCTTGCAACAATTTTATTTTCTGTTTTAAACTTTTCTTATTAAATGTCCGTACAAAATCACAAAGGAAATTGATGGAATCCTGTTGCACACTGCAAATACTACTACACTTCCAGCTATACACTGGTCCCTTAGGACGTGTTCCTAAAACCTCATTACCTAACACCTCTTCTGCCTCTGTAGTCACAAGTTTTTCTTTTTCAACTGGACAACCATCTTTCACCTCATAAGCTCGACCACTGGTGTCAACTGCATGCACCAAATCATTATCCTGGAAATAACTCTCCTCATTAAAAAATGCCTCACAACTTGAACTATGCATCCATTCTCCTGAAAACACTTCACAAAAATTACTACGATTAACTGTTCTCTTCCATCTACTATTTGTTTTGAAATCATAAATTGCCTTGTTTAGTTTCCTAATTCTATTGATTATCAAAATAAATAACTTTCGCTTAATTTCGAATGCCTCATCAATAATTTTCTCAACTTTTTTTTTTCTCTTATAAAAAACTACTTTCTGTTCACCTTTCTTAATATTTTTTAACAAATTGCCAATTATCCTGTTGCGGAACATTCGTCTACGAATGTCCCTAAACTGATTTTTCCTTCTACTATCATGCACAGAGTTATCTCCTGCTCTAGCAGTAACATTTTTGATTGGCCTTTCCTTTCCGTTTAAATTGGCTCTCTTTTTCTGTACTAAAACATGTTCTGTAGTAATACTTTTTTTTTTACAAATGTTTCTTAGGAATGATTTCGTTCTCTTACCCGGAGCTTTCTTGGTGACTTGACGAGTTTTTATTGTAGAGGACTGCTGCAAGCATTTAGTAATCTGCTGTCTTTGACGTTTTGTAGCCTTTCTTGTTCTCTCTTTAGAAGGCATCTTATACTTTTGAAATGATCTGCAGTTGAATCTGTGGTAAAATATAATAAAAAAATGTATTAACCACTATTACCAAACAGTAAATCAATAATAGTCGTCAAAAAATTAACATACTAGTTGTCAATTCTACATACAATACTTTTTAGTGCATTAGCAAATATAAAACTCACAAATAGTAGCAAAGAAATGGAATGCTTCTACATTTGACCTGTGCTCTTTTATATGTGAATCTGAACTAATTTTATTAGCATATTTCACTATTTTATTAAAGACACTTCACACAATCTGTTTTTCAAGTTCTATTTAATTTTAAATGAAACGGTTTACATGGTTACTTTTCATTTTGAGTTATTTAAATTTATTTGTAAAAGTCTTTATAGGTTAATAGGCTCGAGCAGGTCAGCTGCCCACCCTATGTCATACAATTCTGACAAATCAGCATCCTCATCATATTCTTCATCATCCACAGGATATAAATCATCCAAGGGATCTACTTCCACTGACGTTTCAATGACAAGTTCAATGATAAGATCGAGATCAACAGATTGGTCATTATCACTCATGCTTGATGTTGTCGTTATCTTTAAAAAAAGAGAACAACAATGAGATGTTGCAGAGTAAGAGACAAATCTCAGAGACTATAATAGTAAAATTGTTTAACAAGAGTAACATTTTGCAGATATTATTTAACCATGTTCAACGATGCTGAGAAGTTGAGGCCTATGTCCAAGTTTTCAGTGAACAGGACTCATCTCTTCTTAACCTTGGATAAGCCTCACCAACACTTTGTCCCCTGCTAATACTTAAATTTAAAGGAGCAGATTTATGTTAACTGGCGCATCCCCAGGGATGCACCAGTTAACGTACGCCACTGCTCTGCCACCCATTATGTGCCGCATTTACAATGCAGAGCACCATTGAGCAAAAACAGCACAGATGCGTCACATATCTGTTCCACAAAAACGCCACATTGCAGAAATCACGTCATAAGCGCGACATATCTACTGCAATGCACAGGGGCAAGCCACACATTGCATTGTGCATCACTCTTTATGCCTGTTTCAAACAGGCGTAAGGATTTGATTCAGCAATGCCATAAAGCTGACTCAGTAAAATCTTCTTAATTTTACTGTGTTAGTTTTACACGACTTTCATGCAAATGACTACCAACCCTGCAACAAAACGCCCACATGAAACCTGACACAGGTTTCATGTGGCACAGGACTTTACAGCATGACAAATCTGCCTAGATGCATCAAGTTGTAAATATTTCGCAACATAGCGCATCTTATGCTCATCTTCTCCATGCCCCCTACACAGACCTAAATGTATACAGTTTAAACTGACGGTATCTTGTTGCAGATGAAGTGAGGCCTATCTTGCAACATGGTGCATCTTTTGCACTGCTGTTGCGTCACAAAAGTGACGCAACAGCGGCACAAAAGAGGCACACAGCCATCATAAATCTGCCCCTAACATTTTAAATGATTGATTCAGGATGACGATAAGGTGTGGCCTATCCAGAGGTTTGTTTGAGGTGACGCCTACTCAGGGTTGCAGATGAAATTTAGGCTTATTGAAGAGTACAGAGGAGATAATACATGTGCAGGCCTACCAATGAAGTGAGTCATGTTCATTGCACTCTTGAACAAAGGCCAGACCTCCTCTATCTTCCTGGACAGCCCTAAACCTCATCTGCACAATGTGATTCGTAATGTTAGGAAACACAGATGATGTAATTTAAAAACGTGCAAATATTTTTCCTCAATTCACAATCACATCACCTGTGTTTCCTCAGCTTAGTTATCTCATTGTGCAGATGTAGTCTAGCATATCCAACAGTACGCAGAAGATGAGGACTGTATACAACAGAGCAATGTACATTACTCACCTCCCTTGACACTTACAGAAGCCTCAGTTTAATATTTCTCAGTTCAATATTTATTTAAAGAAGCAGACACCAATATGACCTTCTCATAAATGTGAAAAGTGTTTATTTTTGTAAAAAAACGTTTTTTCTGGTCATAATTTGAAAACACAACACAGGTCCTATGTAGAAGCACACCCTATCAGTACTTAAATTAGCCAAGCACACATGGGGGCGTATTTACAAGGACCTTGCACCACAGGGAAATGACTTAAATTAAAATGTGGAAAATAACATCAAAGGGACTCAAAGGCCTTGTAAATATGCCCCAAGCAGCCTATGAAACTCTAGCAGTACATATCAAGAAACTTAAATGACTTCAATAAACGTTTTTAAATACATCAAATAAACCAGTTATTCAACTACATTCATGGGGAAGTGACTTAAAATGCCCTAAGACACATGAAAGCGTATTTTGAAGGCCCTTGCACCATTTTTGCGTCACTTTTAACATGGCTATGTAACTCAAAGAATCAAAATCTAAATTTGCCAAGCACACATGGGGGCGTATTTACAAGGACCTTGCACCACGGGGAAAAGTCTTAAATTAAAATGGGGAAAATAACATCAGAGGGACTCAAAGGCCTTGTAAATATGCCCCAAGCAACCTATGAAATTTTAGCAGTACATATCAAGAAACCTAATTGATTTCAAAAAACGTTTTTAAACACATCATGTAAATCAATTATATACCTACATTCATGAGGAAGTGACTTAAAATGCCCTAAGACACATGAAAGCATTTTTTTAAGGCCCTTGCACTATTTTTGCGTCACTTTTAACATGGCTATGTAACTCAAAGAATCAAAATCTAAATTTGCCAAGCACACATGGGGGCGTATTTACAAGGACCTTGCACCACGGGGAAATGTCTTAAATTAAAATGGGAAAAATAACATTAAAGGGACTCAAAGGCCTTGTAAATATGCCCCAAGCAACCTATGAAACTCTAGCAGTACATATCAAGTTGGCCTCACTTTTAGCCCGAACGGCTGAATGGATTTGCACGAAACTTGGCAAAATTGTAGGGACTGGTAGCCCGATGTGCCTTTGCTAGGTCTCAATATATGTGCTCCAGTGGATTTTGAGAAATTAACGTTCAAAAAAAGATATATATCTGTAACAGCGGACCAGGCAGCGCTCCGGTTCGCGGACTTTACGCGTTACGGAGCTTTGTGAAGCGAAGCTGATTGGTTCTCCGGCGTCTGTAAACATTCCAAACAGTCCGTAGCGGCCGCCATCTTGTCTCTCGGTAGGATCGAGAGACAAGAGGAGGCCAAAGCGAAGGGGCAAATGACCATAAGGGGGCATAGTAGATCCTCCCTGACCCTCTAGGTTTGATGTGGAGGTTTTAAAAGGGCCCCGCGGGGCAAAAAATAAATAAATAATAATAATCGAACGGCTGAATGGATTTGCACGAAACTTGGCAAAATTGTAGGGACTGGTAGCCCGATGTGCCTTTGCTAGGTCTCAATATATGTGCTCCAGTGGATTTTGAGAAATTAACGTTCAAAAAAAGATATATATCTGTAACAGCGCTCCGCTTCGCGTACTTTTCGCGTAACGGAGCTTTGCGAAGCTGATTGGTTCTCCGGCGTCTGTAAACATTCCAAACAGTCCGTAGCGGCCGCCATCTTGTCTCTCGGTAGGATCGAGAGACAAGAGGAGGCCAAAGCGAAGGGGCAAATTACCATAAGGGGGCATAGTAGATACTCCCTGACCCCCTAGGTTTGATGTGGAGGTTTTAAAAGGGCCCCGCGGGGCAAAAAAAAAAATAATAATAATAATCGAACGGCTGAATGGATTTGCACGAAACTTGGCAAAATTGTAGGGACTGGTAGCTCGATGTGCCTTTGCTAGGTCTCAATATATGTGCTTCAGTGGATTTTGAGAAATTAACGTTCAAAAAAAGATATATATCTGTAACAGCGCTCCGCTTCGCGGAGATAAAATTATCTCTGTATTACCTAGCTGTTGCTAACACCAGTTAGCGACCGCTAGTAGGAGATAGCGACCATCTTGGGCCCCACTTTGCATGTCAGTGATATTTATCACTAATGACATGCAAAGTGGGCATGCCAAGATGTTAGCGACTTGAAACAGTCGCTAACATCGCTATCTCCTATTACCAACTTTTGGAGATATTCGCGCTAAGCGCGAATATCTCCAAAAGCTACCACCTGCCCTGGGCAGTTCTTAGCCATGTTATCCAATGGGAGGTGGATAACATGGCTAAGAGCATTAGCTTGGTAATGCATGAATATCGCTGAGTTTTCAGCGATATTAATGCATTGCGGTCGTTTTTTATGGCATTTGCGATAAACCTTGATAATAGCAAGGTTTATCTGCGATAATTTCTGACGATGCTTAGCGGTAAAAAATTCGTTGCTAAGCATCGTTAGGGATAAATATCGCTTAACTTTGGTAATATGCCCCAACGTCTGTTAACGTTCGATTCGAAGGAAATCAGGAAGTGTTGAAAAACATTGTCTGCGCCATCTTGACTTTTTTCAAATGCCACACTTTTGTCGTGCACGGCAGCCATTTTAGATGACTTGACCAGACCCACTCTCTGCACGCTGTCGATCCTTAGCATGGCTCCCCACCCTCGCAAGCATCTCCCCCAGGCACTGGTCACCCCCGCTCTCTGTCTTATGCATGGGTAATAAACCTCCCCCCATCTGCGCTGCTCTTCCCTGAGAATCACACCCTGTGCCGGCCCGACACCTCCCTTTCGCCCTATTCACTACCGCACCCTCTGACACTCCTCTTCCTCTGTGTCCGATTGTCCAGGCCGGTCCTAGGCTATCAGCTAGCCCTGCAGATGTAGTTTATGGCCCCAGCCGTAAAGAATCACCCCTCTTCAAAGGAGTTATAGTAGATCAAGGCCCACACTCGATGAGATCCGTCACAGCACACGCGTTCCTACTATCTGAAAACCATCCTGTATTGTGATTGGGGAGGGGACCGAGCCTGAAGCGGAAGATTCCAGGGATGACTCTTTGTACATCAAAGTTTTTACAATTATGTGTCACATTAAAAATATATAGCACTCCAACAAAGTAGTAAGATTATAAAACTTTAATAACTTATAAATATATACAACAAAACAAAAACAGTAAAAACATATAAACATTTTTAGGGAAAAACAACGAAGTAGCGGTCGGCTGTGCGAATAGTCCCAACGCAGCACAACGTCCAGATTTCTGGACGGCACCCAGGTGATGTTGCCTGGGTGGCGCACTGATTTCGGCATCCGGCGTGGGGCGTCGCGGGGGGGTGGGTCATCAGTAGCAAACTGTTGTGCGAATAGTTCCAAGGCAGCAGAACGATGGCACCAAGGTGATGTCCTGTAAGTTGCCGCACTGGTTTTGGTATCCTACAATGCTGCTCCGAATAACGGCGTGGGGCGCCCCGGGGGGGGGGGGAGGCGGCGTGAACGGGCCTCTCCAGGTGGAGTCTCGTCTGTTGTAGTGGGGCGCCCCTTTACCGTTTCAGTTGCCATTGCGTCCGCTTTTGGTCCACTGTGTCAAAAGCCGCAATTCAGCTGAGTTGCGCCCACTCTTGCGGTGCAGCGATAGGCGGCTGCCACAGGACTCTCAAAATGGCGGCAGGCTCTTTTCTTTTTGGGCTTGGTCCACTGAAATGGCCCTGGGACACCTTGGAAATCGGACGACTGTCTGCTAGGTCTTGGACCCCATTCTCGAAAGCGTCCCCTCCGCCTTGAGGATTCAACAAAAGTTTTGGGGGCCCCCGACTCCTGCAGGCTTCTGGTGGGGAGCGGCTGCCATGATTGCTCGCGGAATGACCACGACGGAGCCACGAGATGGTGGTGCTTTCATGCTGACGCCAGCTTCAGTCTGAAACATCCAGAAACAAGGTGGGGCTTTCATCGTTTGGGAAAAAAAAAAGTTTTCATCCAATGAAAAGTGTTATTTTTAGGTCATATGATCAAGCCTTCCATCATTAGGAAACCAAAAGTAAAATGAACCAATGAAAAGTTTTATAAACAAGTCACATGACCTGTTATGCGGCATAGGGTATAAAATGCGGAGAAAATACGTTGGCACGTGAGGCGGCGTCAGTAGCGGACCGATGTGCGAATAGGCCGAAGGCAACACAACGCGCCAAGATCCGGATGGCACCGAGGTGGTGTCCAGCAAGTTGCAGCACTGGTGTGGCCATCCTACAATGCTGAAAGTCGGCGTGGGGCGCCCCGTTGGCCTGTGAGTTCGCGTCAGTAGCGGAACGATGTGCGAATAGGCCGAAGGCAGCACAACGCGCCAAGATCCGGATGGCACCGAGGTGGTGTCTAGTAAGTTGCCGCACTGGTGTGGCCATCCTACAATGTTGAAAGTCGGCGTGGGGCGCCCCGTTGGCCTGTGAGATGGCGTCAGTAGCGGACCGATGTGCGAATGGGGCCAAAGGCAGCGCAACTATATTTTCGGAATAGAAGACACCACAAGGCGCTGAGATGCCAACATCCGGATGGCACCGAGGTGGTGTCTAGCAAGTTGTGGCACTGGTGTGGCCATCCTACAATGGTAAAAGTCGGCGTGGGGCGCCCTGTTGGCCTGTGAGATGGTGTCAGTAGCGGACTGATGTGCGAATGGGGCCAAAGGCAGCGCAACAATATTTTCTGAATAGAAGACACCACAAGGCGCTGAGATGCCAAGATCCGGATGGCACCGAGGTGGTGTCTAGTAAGGTGCACTGGTGTGGCTATCCTACAATGCTGAAAGTCGGCGTGGGGCGCCCCGTTGGTCTGTGAGATGGCGGCAGTAGCGGACCGATGTGCGAATGGGGCCAAAGGCAGCGCAACAATATTTTTGGAATAGAAGACACCACAAGGCGCTGAGATTCGGTTAGCACCGAGATGGTGTCTAGCAAGCTATGCAGCTGAGTTGCGTGCGCACTTGCGGCGAATAGGTCGAAGGCAGCACAACAATGTTTTCTGAATAGAAGACACCACAAGGCGCTGAGATTCGTTTACCACCGAGGAGGTGTCTAGCAAGTTGCTGCACTGGTGTGGCCATCCTACAATACTGCTCCGAATAACGGCATGGGGTGCCCGAAGGGGGGGGGGAGGCGGCGTGAACGGGCCTTCCTAGGTGGAGGCTCGTCTGCTGTAGTGGGGCGCCCCTTTACCGTTTCAGTTGCCATTCAGCTGAGTTTTGGCCGCTCTTGATGCTACAGCGACAGGCGGCTGCAACAGGACTCTCAAAATGACGGCCTGTTCTTTGGATTTGGGCCTGGTCCACTAAAATGGCCCTGGGACACCTTAGAACTCGGACGCTCGATTTTTTTTTCCTTTCCTCTACATGCAAAAAAAGGTAAATGCCCGGTACGTTATACGCTTCATCTGCCACGATGTACTCTCCAGAGGAACCGAACAAAAATATAGTTATGGTAACTATACCATGCATCGTCATATGGAGAGGTGGCACCAATTAATTATAGTGCTGCATAAAAGAGAGATTTGGAGGAGAACCCCCGACCTGCCAGTACATTCATCAAAGAAGTGGCACTGACAGCATCAGAGGCAAGGGAAACGGTCCCAAATATTTAGAAGAACTTTGCAAAGATTAAAATGACATGTTTAGATTGTGGCAAATTAATTTCATGTGGACAGATGAGTGTTACTCTATAAATACAGCATATGAACATCATCATAGTCGATGGTTGGTAGAGACATGTTGACTATATCCTGGACCTGCCCGTCCTCGCCCAAAATGGCGCCGGAATAAATGGGACTCGTAACTCCTTGTTGTGTACTGGTTGCAGAACCTTGAAATCACGAGATACGTATGCAGTTTTGAAGCACATGGCGGGCGGGGACGAGAATTGATTGAGTATTTCGACATCCCTATTGATATTAAGTTCTGATGTGTTATTGATTACTGTACTATTGAAAGTTCGAATTAACGTCACGCATGGTACTTGCCCGCAAATGTATATCTAGATAATTTTATTGTAACTGGCCCTGTCGTATTTTAATTATAAAATGTACGTCCACCGATTCCGCAACTGTTAGACACCTTAGTTCTTGCAACCTAATGGCCCGCCCGTTACGTTCCTCTACAGTGTAAATGTCTACTCATCATATACGATTACAGTTTGCTCCGTGGCCGGCCCACGTGGTTATAGGCTCGTATTTGTATAATGAAATTTTCACAATAAAGGTTTTTAAAAGAAAACATGGTAGTAGTATATACATTGGTAAAGTTTTTAATAATAGTCACTGTTTTAGAATCATTAAAAGGCAAGTGAAATAAAGCAGACCAATCACATGAAGGGTAAAAGGTATAATACGCAGGAACGCAGTAAAGATAAATGGTCAAGGGCTGTTGTGTTTTCTACTCCTGCAACATAAAGTGATCGATAAGAATCTCATATTCAGGCGTATCGGCGACTAAGACAGCAGGTCGACCCTCTTTTGCTCAACGGCTCCGTCATGGGATGAAGAAACGCCCTTTTTCTCGAAAAAAGAATATATTTTACTTGCAGGACAGTTGTAAATTTTCCGGGAAAGTACATTAGCCTGGAACATTATAACATATATTTAAGAAAAAATAATGTTCGGAAGTAATAAAAAGCATAATTTTTAGGTCATATGACCAAGCCTTTCATCATTAGAATAAGAAAAGTAAAATGAACCAATGAAAAGTTTTATTAACAAGTCACATGACCTGTTATGCTTACGTTACGCGCTGCGCGTTGCGCCCCGGATGACTTCTGGATGCGCTAACGCGGCGCGTCATATGACGCATTACGCGACAACGCAGGTGCAGAATATAGTCAAAATTTCTCCACCAACCAGCGGTCGGAACACAACCCCTTTCAGCAGGCTAAATAGTTCTGTTAAATGACAACAGAAGGGACAGGCAACAAGAACCATCAGTCAAAGAGGGGAGGGCTAGTTCTTCTCTACCGGGTTACATTGGGGCGCTACCGGAACTGATCGAATTGGTAGTCTACCGTGTTTCTGGATGTTTCAGACTGAAGCTGGCGTTAGCATGAGAGCACCACCATTTCGTAGCTCCGTCGTGGCCATTCCGCGAGCAATCATGGCAGCCGCTCTTTATCGTTATTTTGGGCGGGGTGGGTGGCGGAGCCGAGCTGTATTGCAGCCATCATGGTGTGGAGTTCAGTTCATCTCACTAGTTTCGTATTTGTCATGAGGGGTTGTTCTTAATGTTTCTATTTTAGCGAGGTCAAAAAGAGATCCCATTAGTGGCCTACTGATTTTGCTCGATTCCTTTTGTTTTTTTACACGATTTTTCGTTATCTGCAAAGACTAAACAGAGTATTGCGACTCTGTGTTTGTTTGTATATAGAGAATGAACCAAAGAGAACCAATTCTAAAACAGTAAATGCTTGGATAACAATCAATCAAATGGAGAGAGAAGCAGGCACGACGTATTACAACGGGGGCAAAGGCCTGCGTTAACTACCTTTCACTATCTGCAAAGAGAGAGTACTCTTAATAGAAATGAGGGGGGGGCAGCATTCAAAGCAGATCAGTGTGCATAAACACGAAAATGTTTTTACTTACCACGTACTTGACATTCGACAGCTTATGATATTTGCTATTAAAAAAACATTGAAATTCACTGAAAAAACCATAGGTTATAGACCATATATAGTTAGGAATTAGCATTTACAAAACCTTGAAAATTCACTGAAAAAACCATAGGTTATAGACCATATATAGTTAGGAATTAGCATTTACAAAACCTTGAAAATTCACTGAAAAAACCATAGGTTATAGACCATATATCGTTAGGAATTAGCATTTAAAAAACCTTATTTTACCCACACAAAACCATTGAAATTCCATATATAGTTAGTTGCACTAACTATATATCGCGCACCCGCAATCCACTGCTGATGATGTCACATATTACATCATTCATGACATGGTCAGTGACATCACTGATGACATCACTGATGACATCTCAAATGACATCACTGATGACATCACTGATGACATCTCATTTGACATCAATGACCACATCACTGATGATATCATTCATGTGACAATACAATGCATCTCCTCACATTTTAATATAACCTCTGTTTCACCCAGTGTTAAATACAGAGTATAATTTTTGAAACCATTGACACACCAATACTAGTTACTACATACGCACTCACTGATTCCTACGTCTACACACACCTTCACTCATTCACCCATACAATCATTCATACATACAATCACTCATCTTTACAACACTATCATATGCACTCATACACCTATACAGACACTCACAGTCTGCCACTCATCCATGGAGTTACTCACACACCTAGTCAGTCCTGTAAAGAATCAATGACACTTCCATTTTCTTGTCTATACAGTTAAACATAGAGCACCTTACATTTTCAAACATATACTAACACATACTTACCTTCTTATACAATCATTGATACAAGTACACATTGATCTGCACAGAGTCACACACCTCCCAGCCAGCCACACACACACTCAGTCTCCCATACAAATACTTGGGCAATCAATCAATAACCCATATAGTTACTCATATAGCTACTGATCAACACATGCAGCAGTTTACAGAACAACAGACATAATGATGCACAAATTAAGACAGTTTAGTCACTAACCCATGCACTCAGTGAGACACATTTAATCACTCACTCATACAGTCAGTCATGCACCTACTAAATCCTTCGTCCAGACACTTACACATCCACTCATTCTTCAATATGTAAGACATATTTAAACTGTACAGAAACAAAAAATCACTGGATGTTGTTATCAGTCATGTCATCAGTGATGTCATTTGAGATGTCATCAGTGATGTCATCAGTGATGTCACTGACCATGTCATGAATGATGTAATATGTGACATCATCAGCAGTGGATTGCGGGTGCGCGATATATAGTTAGTGCAACTAACTATATATGGAATTTCAATGGTTTTGTGTGGGTAAAATAAGGTTTTTTAAATGCTAATTCCTAACGATATATGGTCTATAACCTATTGTTTTTTCAGTGAATTTTCAAGGTTTTGTAAATGCTAATTCCTAACTATATATGGTCTATAACCTATGGTTTTTTCAGTGAATATATATATATATATATATGACAGATACTCTCTCCAAAGAAAAGAACAGAGGCCTCACGGGGGGTTCAGAGCAGGACACAGGTTTATTTACAGGAGTCCCAGCGGTGGCGGATGCATTTCGGCATAGATAGCCTTCCTCAGCGCCCAACGCTGTAAAGAGTACTTCCCTGTTCCACTTAACCTGTGTGAAATACCCGCCCGCACCACAGTCTCCTCCCTCTGCAGCTGTCGACTGACCAATAGAAGTTCGTGCCAGGTAAGTCGGACTTCAAATCCCAGCAGGCACTGTGTCGGCGTTGCTGGGGTCGGTTCACATGAGGGAGTTATATATATATATATATATATATATATATATAAAACCTACTGGCGGTCGCCAGTAGGTATAGATAGTTAGGACATAGTTACCATAGGAAATCCGCAACATTCTATTGGGAATAACTTTGGCGCCGATTGAGGAAATTACGTGCAATTTTCCAGAATTTTGGCCAGCTCAGTTCTGCTCCTTCCCTGAAAGTTTCGGGGGGATTCGTCAAGCAGAGGCAGAGAAAAAAGGGGGGTCCCAAAATGTGTTTTCCCCATGTTCATTTCCAAAGGACGATTAGACACGGCTACAGCCCGAACGGCTGAGCGGAATTACACCAAACTTTGCAAAATTGTAGGGACTGGTATGCAGAAGTGCCTTTACTATAGTCATCTTGATTGGAATGAAGTGGTAAGTCTGAAAACATTTAATTTAAGAAGGAACAAAATGAGGGGGTTCATTTTGACATAGAAAATATGATTAGTGCTTCAGAAAGAAAAATTAGGGCACATTTTGAGTGACTTCTCAAATCCTCTTCTATTTCATTAAAAAAATTCTGACATGTAGACTGAAACATGCACTTTGAATACCAGCAGCAGACTTCCCTGGTGAGCAGTAGCTTTACTACAGTGATATAATGAGCAACTAGAGTGCTAACATTCAGAATTTATGGCAAATGTGTGACACATCTGAATGCCTTCTTGATGGAACCAAAGTAAACAAGCATTGAAAATGCAATAGGTCTCGCCCTCGTTTAAGTTAAAGCCATTCTGTTTGTAATGAGGTGGCTTTTTAGCTTTGCTTTTAATAGTGTTTTTCAAACTTTCATGTAAATAACATGCATATGTATGCATATATGTATATGTATGCATGCATTTATATTTGTATTTATATAGATATGCAGATTATATATGTTTATATATGTATGTATATATATATATATATATATATATATATATATATATATATATATATATAAATGCATATATATGCATATATATATGTGTATATGTGTGCGTGTGGATAGACCGAGGCACAAGAAAGCAGAAAAACAAACGTGAAGAACACAAAAAGGGGGCAGGGTAGATACACCCTGACCCCTAGGCCTGCACAGGTGGTCTCACAAGGACAAAAAAGGCCCACATTAAAAAAAAAAAAACGTGGTCTGTTTTTTTTTTAAATTACCCCCGGGGGGACCAAATAGTGGCGGCATAGGCATAAGGAAGTGTGGGGGTCCACAATCCCCCCACACTGCCCTGGGGACCGCCGTCCCCGGGGCAAAGCAACACAGCCCCATGGGGCATACTGGAGGCTCCTGGTGGGCTACTTGGCCCCCAGGGACCCCCAGTATGCAAGGGGAATTAGTTCCTATTCTGCCAACACGCCAGGGGCTGCGCTGCAGAGAGGTGTAAAAAAGGGTGTGGCCTCATTACACCTCTCTGCAATGCAGCCCCCTGGCGCATACTGCAGGTTCCAGGTGGGCTAGTTGGCCCCCAGGGACCCGCAGTATGCAAGGGGAATTAGTTCCCCCTCTGCAAACACGCCCGGGGGCTGCGTTGCAGAGAGGTGTAAAAAAGGGTGTGGCCTCATTACACCTCTCTGTAATGCAGCTCCCTGGCTTATACTGGAGGCTCCTGGTGGGCTAGTTGCCCCCCAGGGACCCCCAGTACGCAAGGGGAATTAGTTCCTCCTCTGCAAACGCGCCAGGGGTTGCGCTGCAGAACGTTGTAAAAAGGGGGCGTGCCCTCTGAACACCTGCCTGCAAAGATTTAGTCAATCAGTATAAAAAAACAACAATTAATACATTTAAAAATTGTCATTTAAAAAACCTTCGAAATTCAATGAAAAAAAACATAGGTTTCAGGCCTTATATAGGTAGGAATTAGCATTTAAAAAAACCTTGCAAATTCACTGATAAAACCATAGGTTTCAGGCCTTATATAGCTAGGAATTAGCATTTAAAAAACCTTGCAAATTCACTGAAAAAAACATAGGTTTCAGGCCTTATATAGTTAGGAATTAGCATTTAAAAACCTTTGAAATTCACTGAAAAAACCATAGGTTTCAGGCCTTATATAGTTAGGAATTAGCTTTTAAAAAACCTTTGAAATTCACTCAAAAAACTATAGGTTTTAGGGGAGTTATAGTTAGCTGGACATTTCACTCATACAAAACCAATGAAATTGCTCCTATATAGTTAGTTGTACTAACTATATTTCGCGCACCCGCAATCCACTGCTGATGATGTCACATATTAGATCATTCATGACATGGTCAGTGACATCCCTGATGACATCTCAAATGAATCACTGATGACACCGTTTTGGGGGGATTCGTGAAGTGGGGGCTGAGAAAAAAGGGGGGCCCCAAAACGTGTTTTCCCCATGTTAATTTCCATAGGACGTTCTGACACGGCTACAGCCCGAACCGCTCAACGGAATTACGCCAAACTTTGCAAAATTGTAGGGACTGGTACGCAGATGTGCCTTTGCTATATTTGGTGAAAATTGCTCCAGGAGTTTTTTCAAAAATTAACTTCAAAAACACATATATATCTATAGGCACGCTCTGAGCGCTCACCGGTACGCGTACCGGAGAGCGCACCCGGCGCGCTACGGGAGTGCGCGAAGGGAAAGCTGATTGGATGTCGACATTCTAAACAGTCCGGAGAGTCCGCCATCTTGTGTCTCGGTAGAATCGAGACACAAGAGGTGTCAAAAAAAGTGGGAAATGATTAAAAGGGGGCAGGGTACACACCCCCTGGCCCCCTAGGTTTTCTGAGGGATTGCCTAGAAGGACCCTGAAGGGCAAAAAAACTTTTTTTTTTTTGCAATTTTCGCGGGGTAAACGATGTGTGTGTTCCCATGTACGCTCACCAGTACGCGCACCCAGAGCATACCACAGGGAAAACATTGAAAGAAAATAGTGTAAAATACGAATTTGGATTGCTTAGAGGCAGGGTAGCTCTAAAAAGAGCTGTTGTGTTATGTAGGTGATTTTAGTACCTACAAGTAGGTACCGATGCAGAGTCTAAAATTCACTTCAATACAATCACTTTGCTACTACCTCATAAATTAGAAATAAAAATGAATAATATGTCAACTAATTTTTAATTTGTAAATATTAATTTATTGTTCAGAATCTACATAATTTAATAGAACTTGTAGCATGTCCTCATCTGAAATTTCCTCTTCAATCATATGAACAGGAATGTCCTCATTATAAGTGTGCCATGATGATTGTTGGAATTCTATTGTATCCAAACATTCGATTAATTCTTCGTCAAGAGATTCATCCCAAAAATTATTTATGTCATCTCCTCCTTGTGATAAAATGGTGCTGTCGATATCCGTGACATTTTCAATTTCAATAAATGTAGTTGAAATTTCAAAAGAAATTTCCTTGGTCTCCTCCATCTGATTAATTTTAATTTCAAATTTCTTGCTGTAAATAGCAGAAAAAATTAATCACTTTCATTTATTGTTTTTAGTAATACATAATATAAAAGTAGCTTAATCAAGTATTTAGCTCTTTAAAATTAATTGGACAGTGTATAGTATCTAGCAGGAACTAGAAATATAAAGCACTGGATGTGATGCAGCCTATCTTAATCCATAATTATAACAGAAGGACTGTAAATAACTAACAGAAAACATTTTCCAAATTATCTTAAAGTGTACAACATAGTTCCCCTTACAAATTAACAACTCACCTTTTTGAAAGTAGAAGAGTTAGTACTGTGTAATTCAAAGTCCAGCAATTGAGCACCCAAAATTGCTCTCAAAAGTACCTCAGACAGGAGTATCACAAAATGGCCGTGTTTTCCTCTCATTTAATATATATACATAACCAATGAAATGAAATGAAATGAAATGAAATGAAATTGGGTTTATAGAGCGCATGGCTGCCCTAGAGCGTCCCAGCGCTTGTACAATTAATAACAGAACACATGAGGAAGAAATTAGGGGGCCTTGGGGAAAAGAAAGGATTTAAGTGATTTTCTAAATTTCAGGTAGGAGGGTTCCTTCCGTAGATCCCTGGGCAGGGCATTCCACTTTTTTGCTGCATTCAGCGAGAACCGGCGGCCTCCAGTGCGGTGCCGCCGGTTCTCGCTCATCACACACAAATTCAAAACGAAAGTAATATTTTGATTCGCTCTAAATTTCAATACTTTCAAATGTGTTTTCCCCATGCAATTTTCCATAGGACATTTAGACACGGCTACAGCCCGAACGGATGAATGGAATTACACCAAAGTTGGCAAATGATAGGCACTGGTATTTAGTAAGGCCATTTACCATATTTGTTTAAAATTGCTCCAGTAGTTTTTATGAAAAGCAACTTCAAAAACACATATATATCTATAAGCGCGCTCCGAGCGCTCACCGGTATGCGTACCAGGGAGCGCACCCGGCACGCTACGGGAGTGCGCGAGCGGAAAGCTGATTGGCTGTCGGGTGTCTGTCAACATTCTTAACAGTCCGGAGAGTGCGCCATCTTGTGTCTCGGTAAAATCGAGACACCTGAGGTAAAAAAAAAGGGGGAAAATATTAAAAGTGGCCAGGGTAGACACCCCCTGACCCCTTAGGTTTTTTAAGGGGGGCTTGGAAGGACCCTGAAGGGCAAAAAAACTATTTGGTGAGCGCGCCATGGGGAAAAACAGTGTAAAAAAATAGAGTAAAAAAATATTTTAGAGAGCTTAGAGGTAGGGTAGCTCTGAAAAGAGCTGTTGTGTTATGTGGGTGTTTTTTGTACCTACAAGTAGGTACCAATGCAGAGTCTCAAATTCAAGAGAAAGACTCTCTTCCCCTCATATATAAAATGTACACTCTCCTATAGATGCCTTGCATGTTGTAACGCAAGTTGTTGTGGTAAATGGAACCCATACCATAGTCTCCGAGAAAAGCAGAAACAGTTTTATTTACATGTTTCCTTGCTCTCTCAATCTGTGGACAAAATTGGTTGGACCAGTTCCATTTTTGCCTTTGGCATATATTAGAAAATACCAAGGCAGTTTTTGGAAAAAGTGACATCAATTGCCCAAAGATGTCCTTTAAAAGCATTTCCATACCTACCCCAGTCAAAGTGCTTAGGTCATTTCCACCACAGTGCACTATTATGAGGTCAGGGTGTGGTAGATGCATAAAGGATTTTATCAATGGTATCAATTGGTGGCTTCTTAATCCTCTCTGTCCAATCCACACAATGTCCACATTTGGTAAATCAAGGTTGTAAATACCTCTGTTACTTGCTAATCTTTCACTCCAGAAGACATAGCTATGACCTACAAACCAGACTTTTGGCATCTTGAAGGTAGATGTGCTTGTATTCAGATGAGTTGTGGAAATGAAATGGCAGTTTCAAATTAGGAATTATTAAAAAAAAGTGGTTTGAGATTCAGTGCACTTGAAAAACAAGAAATGATTGGTGCTTTCTTAAAATTCACCACCGAAAATTAGGGTGCAGGCTTTTTTTTTAAAGAAGTCAGTCAGTCAGCGAGTCAAAAATCTTTATTTCAATTAATTAAAATCATAAAAGAAGCAGAAATACACACATCCATTGTGCATAAAATGAATAAAATATGTACAAGAATAAATATGCATACATTTGCGGACATTCATATATATACACTATTTACAGTTCATAATTTGTACAAAACAGTTAATTTCAGATATCTCCACATGACCTATGGAGCCGCAATATGAGCTACAATATAAAAATCTTTAAAAAAAACATTATATATATTTCCCTACTAAAAGGACAGATATACCCCCGCCTTCTCAGTCTGGTGTACTCAGTGCATACAAATACTTCTTCTGTTTTTCACTCTGGTTGCGGCCGCCAAAAAGCTTGCTACGCTAAAAATAATGCGGACGCTACTCAACAGTTGCAGATGTAAAAATGCAGGCCTCACCTGCAAAAACCCAGCTTCACGTAATATAGGACATAGGAATTTTTTTCGTGCCCTGGTGAAATTTTCACAAAACATGATCAGGTGGAGGGTATCTTGTGACGAAAAATTATCGCAAGAACATGGTGGAGACTCATCTGGTTTACCCCAGTGCGGGAAGGTTCCTAAAGTGAGGTGAATTAAATTGAACCTAAATCGTGTCAGCAAAAAGCGATGGAAGGGCTTAGTGACGATCTTTAGATAAGGTTCAATAGATGGAGAGGTCTGTAGGACATAGATACTTCTTACACCTTGTTTTTTAGGCTCCTCCTCTTCCCTCTCTGCCTCCAACATGTTCCTGAAGTTGTGTTTGATCCACACCAAAACATCTTTCTTAATTCCCTCTGGGGCTGTATATAGTTCAGGACGTCCCAGTCTGACACACGCCGCTCTAACGTATGCCAGCCATGGGATGCTATCTGCCTTATCGAGGGCCAAGCAGTCTTTTAGGATAAGGTGATTGAGAGTAATTTCCTCGTTGAGCCACGTCTTTGCCCAGCAAATCAGTGGGGCTGCTTTTAAATAGTCTGTTATGTAACCCAGACCTAATTCGGAGTGAACAGACAAAGTCGGGGACGACTGAGGGAACGCCAGCAGGGATCTGAGGAACCTATTCTCTGCTAATTGTATTTTATCCACAGGCGCGTAGCCCCAAACTGATGCCCCATAGGAGGCGATTGCACAACACTTAGACTTATATATTTTAAGCATGGCCTCCATGGGCCTAGATCCCAGCCTTTTTGCGAAACTAAGAAGGGCTACTGTAGATCTTACAATGGCATTACTTTTATGCTTCTGCTGAGGGCCCCAGTTGCCCTTTTCGTCAAACAATACTCCCAAGTAAGTGAACACTGGGACCCTAGAGACTTCCGCACCCAAGCATCTGAAAGCTTTAACCTTACTGACCCTCCTACGGGCCCCAACAATCATAACATGGGATTTGTTGCTATTTACTTTTAAATCTAGGGACTCCATGAATGTGTCAAAATTATCCAGCAGCCTCTGTAAACCCAGGCCTGTGCGGGCGATGAGGACGGCATCATCCGCATACAGGAGGACCGGGATACCAGATCCCCCTGCATGCGGAATGTCCGCACTGACCTCAGCTAAGGATTTTTCCAGGCCATTAATATAGATCGTGAAAAGTAGAGGGGCCAGAATGCAACCTTGTCTGACCCCCGCCTGGAGCTGAGTTTGCCAGTGCATCTGCCGTCCTGCGTGACCCTAATGACTGCCGCTAGGTCTTGGTAGAGATCGCTAAGAAAGTGAACCAGGGGTGCCTCTACGCCCATTTCTAACAAAATACACCATAGTTTGGATCGATTCACCAGATCGAAGGCTGATGATAAATCCATGAACCCGAGATATAAAAAGCCCTCTTTTGCTATTGTGTACTTATTGATCAAAAGGTGTAGGTTTAGGCACTGGTCCATGGTGCTTCTATGTTTCCTAAAACCATACTGGAGGTTCGAGAGCACCCCCCTACCATCCATCCAATCTCCCAGTTTCTGAAGGATGACTCTGCCCATGATCTTGACGGCAGAGTCCAGCAGGGAGATTGGCCTATAGCAGGCGGGGTCCCCTATGCTCCCCTTTTTGAAAATGGGCACGATAATAGAAGATGCCCACGAGGTAGGGAAACCCACTAGGGTTGCTGCATTGAACACGTTGGTTAAGATCTTCGCCCAAAAATTGGGGTACATGATGTAGAGGTCAGCAGGAACCTCATCGGGTCCTGGGGCCTTGTTTTTAGATGTATCTCGAATAGCCCTTTCTACTTCAGCCAACTCAAATTTGACAGGGTTTGTGGGGCAGCCCATGGTGGTTCTTCCTAAGGTTGGCTCCTGATGCTCCTTATTTCCATAAATACCCTTAAAATGCTGTAGCCAGATGTCGTCAGGCATTACACATTCCGTGTCTAAATTATACCTTTCTGAGAAGAATGGCTGATTTATCGTGGCCCAAAACTTTTTGCTGTCCCTCAATACGTCCGTAGACTGCAGATTATCCCAGGCCTCCTCCTTAATTTTATTTTTCCGCCTGGTAATTGCTTGTTTATACTCCTTGCGGAGAGAGGACACTAGAGCCCTATCCCTCAGGGACTTCTTAAGAGAATTAAGAAGAGCCTCATGGGCCTTTGTACATGAGGAATCGAACCATTTCTGGGCCTTCCTGGAATGTGGTCCACTCCCCTTATGTAGGTTTTCTGCAATTTGCTTGCAAGTTGCTGTAAAGGAAGTTATAGTTCCTGCTCCTACAGCACAATCGTCCAGGCAGATACCAATGTTGGTTTCTACCTTGGCTACCAGGTCCTTGAAAAAGGTTTCCGGAACTATAGCATCCCACTTTATACGTCTGCCTTGGTCTTTTGTGGATAAATCCCTCACTACCTCCCTTCCTTGATCAATGGTGACACAGTTAACCCCTAGATCAACTTTCACTACAAGGGGATTATGCTCACTAAAGGTTGACGTCACCACTATATAGTCCATGGTCTTAGTCAGAACTAAGCGGGATAAGAAGATATAGTCGATCACAGAGTTAGCTCCTCGACCTATGAAAGTGGGGACAGTCTCGCTACCGCTTTCCTTGCCTGGTTCAAATAGATTTAAATTGGAAAGCAATTCCTCCAGAGCCCCACTATGTTTGCCGTGTTCAAAATGTGGTACCCTCCCGTTCATCTGCCCATCAAGGTCATCACCATAACAGTCCCACAAGCAAGGATGTATGATAAAATCTCCCACTAAAAACATCTCTGGCACAAAAGAAATATTAAGTTTATAGACTGACAAAAATTGCTCTAATATGCAAAAATGCTCCTTCTGTACGGAGCCTTCAATGGCATTATACAAGTTAATCAAAAATAATACTTATTGGAAACAAACCATTCTAAAATGAGGAAATTCTCTGACTCCCCATTAAGTTTCCTGAAAGTACCAGCAAGGTTTAGGGAAATAAGGAAGAGTAAACCCCCCTTAGGCCTCCCCGCAGACCCTCGAATTGCCGGAGTAGTGAAGCTATGGTAGCCATCCAAAATAAAGTTAGAATCTGGATCCCAGGTTTCCTGGAAGGCCGGGATGTCGAATTGTTTTATAAATTGTAACCAGATGGGGTCAGTGTTTTTGGGTCTAATACCTGAAACAGTCCAGCTTAGAATTTTGCATTGGACTGTCTGATTACTTGTTATATTGGATATACCATCTATACCAGGCCCCAGTCCTGAAATTTCAGGGCCCAGTCAATTGTTGGACTCCATCTAGGACAAGGGCGAAAATCGGTTACAGAGCTCTACCCTCCCCCCAGATTGGAGGTGCACCGGGGATGCTGCTAGTATAGTTAAAGGTACAGTATCCCCTCCCCGTGCAGGTCTCTGGGCAGATCCCATCCGTGCGCTCATCCTGGCCTGGTATGATAAAGTGCATTTGTTATTAGGGTGGGTATGGGGCCGGGTAGATAGCTGTGGGTATCTATAGGTCCTAATTGGGGGGTAAAAGAATCCCAAGGGGAGTGGTCTGTGCCTTTGTTGTCAAGGTCGGAACCGTCCCAAAATAATCTTTCAGCACTATTCTTGTTGTTAAAATTCACCACCACGCAATCCCCAGGAATGTTCTTGAGGCAATGTCCAACCCAACAAACCCTCCTTGCCATTGTAACAGCACTTGCGACATCAGTTCCACCCGTGCTGAACTGTGCGCACTACTGTCTAGCCTGATTCATCAGGTCAGCGGTTGTTTCGCTGGAGCCCCCCCTACCCGGAGGCACCCCGGTGAAGACAGCCACCAGCGGAGCTGCATCCGGAGGCAGCTCCAGGATGTTACCATGATGGCGAGTGCACCTGCTGCTGTCATAAACCTGGCTGCCTCTGACATTGGGTTCAGGCATAGAGTTCCCTGGCACGTCCCTTGTGGTTTGCTCCCCTCTGTATCTACAGTCCCTGCCGGTCCATGCGGTCTGCAAGGGATAGGGCTGATGTTCCTGGTATCAGCTGTAGGGAGGTAATCAGCTGAAACTGTTTGCTCACTCAGACCCCCCTTTGGCCCCCTATGTTGTGTCAACAGCACATCAATTTTCTCACATTTGGACAAAAGCCCCATTACGCAGGTGTTTAAAGTGTCCACAATGTCCTTAGCAATGGACACAAGTGCTGGTTCTAAACGTGAGATAAATAGGTCCTCTATTATGTTCCCAATTAGGCCCTTAAGACGATGGTCTGTTTGAGTAGTCTGAGCCAAGTCTTTTTTCTTCCTGCCCGTTGGTTTTAGCAACTTTCGCTTCCTATGCTGTTTTTGTGGAAGAACAGCAGGGGTTATGGGCAATGGCTGGTGTAAAGCCTCATTTGGGATAGGTGATACGGTGTTAGTTGGGTTCACTTCCCGATTGGTGATCACAATGTTTGGCTCCAACGGTATCACCTTACTGTAATCTGTAGGAGGGACTGGATCACTCTCCCCTGTGTTCAAACCCAACTCTTTCTCCGCATTTGCGATCTCTTTAGTCAATACCCCCACTGCAGAAGTTAAATACGAGATGATGGACTCGGACTTTCTAGGATGTTTGCTTTCGACCCATCATCGTCCCTGGCACATACCTGTTTCCTCTTGCCCATCATGGATGTTAGGGTTGTAGCCCGGCCCGGCCTCTTCCGGCCCCTGACTGCCACAGACGGCCTGCCGTCTGCCCGGGCTCAGCCCGGCGACGCCCGAGCGCGTCCCGCGATGCGGGAGGCGTTCCGAGTTCTTAGAGCGCCTCCGGGCGCGTGGAGAGCGTCAGGTTTGTGCGTCACCCCCGGGGTTTGTGGGAGGTGTAGTTCGCCTGGTTGAACTACACCGTGGCGAGCCCAGGAAAAGACCTGCCGTTCCCCTCACGGCGCTGGCGGTATGGAGCCGGTGCTGCTGCACTCCCGGCGTGTGGTGAGTCTGCTGCAAAATGCCCACAGGAGCATCCAGCGCTCCGAGTTCTTAGAGCGCCTCCGGGCGCGTGGAGAGCATCAGGTTTGTGCGTCACCCCCGGGGCTTGTGGGAGGTGTAGTTTGCCTGGTTGAACTACACCGTGGCGAGCCCAGGAAAAGACTTGCTGTTCCCCTCACGGCCCTGGCGGTATGGAGCCGGTATGGAGCCGTTGCTGCTGCACTCCCGGCGTGTGGCGAGTCTGCTGCAAAATGCCCCCAGGAGCGTCTGGCGCTCCGAGTGCTTAGAGCGCCTCCGGGCGCGTGGAGAGCGTCAGGTTTGTGTGTCACCCCCATGCTCGTGGGAGGTGTAGTTCGCCTGGTTGAACTACACCGTGGCAAGCCCAGGAAAAGACCTGCCGTTCCCCTCACGGCGCTGGCGGTATGGAGCCGGTATGGAGCCGGTGCTGCTGCACTCCCGCCGTGTCGCGAGTCTGCTGCAAAATGCCATTTTAATGGTTGAGAAAAAGTCATTTAAAGAAACATTGCACATGATTAGCAAGTACATTGAGAGGACAAACCTCCTTGCTGGATTCTTTTGCAACATAGTATGATGAACTTTTCAACTGTGTGCTGGGTTAGGAGGGAGTTACCATGGTAACAGGGTGAATGAGCACTGGGGGGATGGGTGAATATTATGTGAGTTTCAAAGTGTTCAAATGTACAACCAATTAAAATGTGCAGTTTGGTTTTGAATTTGTGTGGGAAGAATTTTGATTGGTTATGTACAAGAATATGGGTCTGTATTGAGAAAGAATCTGTGCCATTATTATGAGGCTCCAGTGACAGAAGCATTATTCAGAGATTCTGATTAAGAAAATCTGTTGTGTGTGACTGACACTGCTCTACATCTTTCAAAGCATTTTTAAAGGTGAGTAATGATTCTTTTAATAAAGATAGACTGCTGTATGCACTATGGGGAAGATTAAGAAGCATATTGTGCTTCTTTATTCTTGCATTTTGTGTCATTTTTTTGTAATGCTGTTTAAAAATAGAATGGTGCATATTGGAAATGTATTTTGAAAATGAGTTAGGTTTCTGCTTTGTTTCTGTAGTGGTCACTTAAATGAGCTGTGCTTTGTGTCAAAAACGATTTACTATGGAAAATGTTTTCTGGTAAAACGTCTGGGTTTTAAATTTTGGTGAAGGATCACACTGAGTGTCTGTTTGAAATAAGAGAAAACGTTTTCACATTTTTCAATAATGTCACCTGTGCCTTCTAACAGTTTGCCTTAATTAGCTTAAAGGGTATTCTTTGCTTGTGTCTCACTTTACTCTGTGCCTGTGTGTTATCTGATATATGATTCATTTAATGAAGATACACTGCTGTATGCAATATAGGGAAGATTAAGAAGCATATTGTGCTTCTTTATTCTTGCATTGTGTGTCATGTTTTTTTGTAATGATGTTTAAAAATTGTATGGTGCATATTGGTTATGTATTTTGGAAATGAGTTAGGTTTCTGCTTTGCTTTGTAGTGGTCATTGACATGGGCTGTGCTTTGTGTGAAAAACAATTTACTATAGAAAATGTGTTCTGGTAAAAAGGTAGGCTTTTAATTTTTGGTCAAGGATCACATTCAGTGTCTGTGTGAAATAAGGAATTTTATTTTTACATTTTTCAATAATGTCACCTGTGCCTTCTAACAGTTTGCCTCTCTTAGGTTAAAAGGTACTCTGTGCCTGTGTCTCATGTCACTTTGCACGTGTATAATCTCTCTTTTTCTGTGTGTCATTTCTCTCCTTGTGTGTGTGTCATGACATGTGTCTTATGTTCCTAAGATCACACTGTGAGTTGATGTCTTTAAAAATATGGAAGTAAATGTTTTTTAAAGACATGGTAGATTACATGTAACATCCTGGTCATGTGTTTAAGATCACACTGATGGGTGAATCAAGCTTCACTCACAGTGTGATCTTAGGCACACGACCAGGATGTTACATGTAATGAGAAATAATTGTTATGTCTTGCTTATATATAGGTGGCCTGTTTTTTGCCTGTAGAGACAGTGAAATAATATGAGCAGAGACACACATACTGCTTGCAGAGACAGACATGGTAGATTATATGTAACATCCTGGTCATGCGCCTAAGATCACACTGTGAGTCAAGCTTGATTTTAAATGGATATGGGTGAATAATATGCTTAGTTGATGTCTTTAAAAATATGGAAGTACATGTTTTTTAAAGACATGGTAGATTACATGTAACATCCTGATCATGTGCTTAAGATCACACTGATGGGTGAATCAAGCTTCACTCACAGTGTGATCTTAGGCACACGACCAGGATGTTACATGTAATGAGAAATATTTGTTATGTCTTGCTTATATATAGGTGGCCTGTTTTTTGCCTGTAGAGACAGTGAAATATTATGAGCAGAGACACACATACTGCTTGCAGAGACAGACATGGTAGATTATATGTAACATCCTGGTCATGCGCCTAAGATCACACTGTGAGTCAAGCTTGATTTTAAATGGATATGGGTGAATAATATGCTTAGTTGATGTCTTTAAAAATATGGAAGTACATGTTTTTAAAGACATGGTAGATTACATGTAACATCCTGGTCATGTGCCTAAGATCACACTGATGGGTGAATCAAGTTTCACTAACAGAGTGATCTTAGGCACATGACCAGGATGTTACATGTAATGAGAAATTAATGTTATGTCTTGCTTATATATAGGTGGCCTGTTTTTTGCCAGTAGAGACAGCGAAATAATATGAGCAGAGACATACATACTGCTTGCAGAGACAGACATGGTAGATTATATGTAACATCCTGGTCATGTGCCTAAGATCACACTGTAAATCAAGCTTGATTTTAAATGGATGTGGGTAAATAATATGCTTAGTTGATGTCTTTAAAAATATGGAAGTACATGTTTTTTAAAGACATGGTAGATTACATGTAACATCCTGGTCATGTGCCTAAGATCACACTGATGGATGAATCAAGCTTCACTCACAGTGTGATCTTAGGCACATGACCAGGATGTTACATGTAATGAGAAATTAATGTTATGTCTTGCTTATATATAGGTGGCCTGTTTTTTGCCAGTAGAGACAGTGAAATAATATGAGCAGAGACACACATACTGCTTGCAGAGACAGACATGGTAGATTATATGTATCATCCTGGTCAGGTGCCTAAGATCACACTGTGAGTCAAGCTTGATTTTAAATGGATCTGGGTGAATAATATGCTTAGTTGATGTCTTTGAAAAATATGGAAGTACATGTTTTTTAAAGACATGGTAGATTACATGTAACATTCTGGTCATGCGCCTAGGATCACACTGATGGATGAATCAAGCTTCACTCACAGTGTGATCTTAGGCACATGACCGGGATGTTACATGTAATGAGAAATTAATGTTATGTCTTGCTTATATATAGGTGGCCTGTTTTTTGCCAGTAGAGACAGTGAAATAATATGAGCAGAGACACACATACTGTTTGCAAAGACAGACATGGTAGATTATATGTAACATCCTGGTCATGTGCCTAAGATCACACTGTGAGTCAAGTTTGATTTTAAATGGATCTGGGTGAATAATATGCTTAGTTGATGTCTTTAAAAATATGGAAGTACATGTTTTTAAAAGACATAGTAGATTTTATCTAACATCCTGGTCATGTGCCTAAGATCACACTGATGGGTGAATCAAGCTTGACTCACAGTGTGATCTTAGGCACATGACCAGGATCTTACATGTAATGAGAAATGAATGGTATGTCTTTTTTATATATATGTAACATATATAACACACCCTGGATCTTGATTGCAAAGCTTTGAGCCTATTTCAGAAGTAAGAGGCCTAACAGACATGCTGCCTTAGATTTCCTACTAGTACATGTACTAAGCAAATTATTCACCCAGATCCATTTAAAATCAAGCTTGACTCACAGTGTGATCTTAGGCACATGAGACACATGTCATGACACACATAGAAAGAGAGAAATGACACACATAAAAAGAGAGATTATGCACATGCATTTTGACATGAGACACAGACACAGAGTACCTTTTAAGCTAAAAGAGACAAACTGTTCGAAGGCACAGGTGACAATATTGAAAAATGTTAAAATAGACATTCAGTGTGATCTTTGCCAAAAATTTTAAAGCCAGACATTTTAGCAGAAAACATTTTACATAGTAAATCGTTTTTGACACAAAGCATAGCACATGTAATGTAAATCAGCCTTATGTTGTAAACTAGTGTTTATATCGTGTACTTATTGTAATTGCTATGTAATATGTTTGTAGTGGTCTATAATATGTTATTTTTTCTTTACCACAGATTATATTCATCTATAGAAAGATAAAAGAATATGCCATCCAAAGAAAGACAAAAAAAAATACAAAACAGATTTAAGGTCTAAGGAAAGAAAAATACAAGACTCATCCAAAACAAAATCTTCAGTGAATAAAAATAATTCTCCTGGTAAGCAAACTAAGAATTTTCTCAGGAACTTATTGAAATGTCAAAAAATAAAAGGTGTTGTTTCAAAGAAGAATAAAACACCTCTAATTAGAAAGAAGAAATTGTGTCCCTCCAAAAATGTTAGACCTGTAGAAGGAGATGATATTGTCTATAGCAATAGAAGGAGAAATCAATTTATTGAAATTCATAGACGAATGAGTATCTAATTTATTAAAAAATGTAAAGAGGTATCAAAAAAAGACCGCTTTTTACAAGAAAAAAAAACATAGTTAAGATTGTGGATGAAGCATTTAAAGTGAAAAATACATTGTATAGTTTAGTAATGAATAGAATTCGTACACTAGATAAGCTAATCAATGTTTTCAAATCAAAATGTAAGTGGAAAAGAGTAATTAATCAGACTCATTTTTGTGATGTTTTTTCTGGAGAATGGAAGCATAGTTCAAGTTGTGAGCCATTTTTTAACGAAGAAAGTTACTTTCAGGATAATGATTTGGTGCATGCAGTTGACACCAGTGGTCGAGCATGTGAGGTGAAGGATGGTTGTCCGGTTGAAAAAGAAAAGATTGTGCCTAGAAATACAGAAGAGGTGTTAGCTGGTGAAGTTTGAGGGAGATGTCCTAAGACTCCAGTGTATACTTGGAATTGTAGTAGTATTTGTAGTGTGCGACAGGATTCAATTGATTTGTTTCGCAATTTCTTACGGACATATAGTAAGAAAAGTCCATAACAAAAAATGAAGATTTAGCAAGAGTTAGATCCTTGTAGAGTGAGAGAAAAAACAGGTTTGCAAGGGCATTCACTGGCTTGTCTTTCAAGAAAAGTATGTCAGAGTGTTTTTCACCATTTTAGGATGTTACCAGTGCATCATAAAAAGTGAGGAAATTAGTGAGAAGGTTGTATTATGCAAAAAGTCCAGCACTTACACTAAAACAGTTAAACAGTACTCTTTTGCATTGAACTGAATTAGATGCGAAAAACATTTGTGAAGAAATTGAGTTTTGTTACTTTGGTGAAAAAGAAGACAGTGCAGAAATTGATACAGTAATAGAAGGTAATGTAGAATAGAATGTAGAAATTTCAAGTACAGAAAAATGTAAACATGAAATTACAAAGTTTAAGGTCAATTCAAGTGAAAGACCTAATTTTACTTGTGTGTGTTGTCGACGAACTCATTATAAGCATCAGACTATATTAGTTGATTTATATGTAAAAAGCGAAAAGGTAAATAATAATGAGTGGAAGGATTTTGCAACTTATTTGTTGGTAGAAAATTGTTTTGATTTGGGTTCTGATCAACGTATTTGTAAATATTGTTATAATAAATTAAATGAAAACAGAATGCCTGCTAGAGCTGTTCATAATAATCTAAAGTTGGTAGACATTCCTTCTGAAATGATGGATTTACATACGTATGAGTCTATTCGGATTCAATGTGTGCATCCTTTTCAGGCTATTGTTCGCATGGAGCCTAAGACAGGGAAATTGCCTCCTTCAGATTTACAGAGAGGATTAAAGGGAAGAGTTGTTTATTAGCCTCTAGATTTTAAGAAAAATATTGATACAATTGGTGTCGAAAAAGTAGAAGAGGAACCTCTGGTTATTCTAGTTAATGGTGTTCCGACAAAGAGTAAGAACATCTGGCAAGAATTAGTGGATGTTAGGAAAGCCAAAAAGGCAACGTTATATCTAGTAAAAAATAATTAGTATTATAAAAATGTGTATGTGGGAGAAGAGGAAACAACTGTAGAAGACAACACTGATTTCTCAGCTGGGCAAATTGAAAAAGTTGATGTCTCTAGAAGTGAAGAAATTTATGAACATTATAGTGTTCATCCATTGCATTCCAAAGAAGTAATGGGGAATGCTATTGACTTGTTTCAGATGAAAAAAGCCGAAGGAAGTCCCTTTAGTGTATGGGAAGAAAGTTTGGAAGCTCGTTGTTTTCCACAGTTATTTCCAACAGGTGAAGGTGGACGATATGATGACCGACCTGTTCAAATTCCTGCATCTGAATACCGGACTTCAAGATTATATGCAGAAGATCCAAGGTTTCGTCAATGCATTCCATATTTGTTCCATCTACTGTTTGAGTGTTACTTGTCTGGACTTTCTTATGCAGTGAACCATAAACTGAAAAGTGGAGCACATCTACAAAATGTTTCGGCAAGGGACTTTATGCATAAAGTGAAACTGCATGACAGTGTTTTGGAATCTCAGCTAATTAATCTCATGGCATGTCAGCGTGGTACTAACGAGTATTGGTACCATCGTCATGGGGAATTGAGATGTATGCTAAGAAACTTAGGAACTCCTACATGGTTCCTCACTCTTAGCTGTGCTGAGTATGCTTGGGAAGACTTACGTGAATTTCAATGAGAGGCAAATAAAAACATTGAAAATATTGAATACAAGACACCTGGAGAACTGTGCTGTTTGGATCCAGTTAATGTATGCAGGTATTTCAATCATAGGTTTGAAGCTATGATGTCTTTTATTACAAAAAAAAAAATCATCCGCTTGGAGAGGTGTTGGATTTCTTTTGGAGAAAGGAGTATCAAGCAAGAGGTGCTCCTCACATACATATGCTGCTATGGATTAAAGATGCACCAAAATTTGGAACAGATTCAGATGAGAAAGTGATGAGTTTCATTGAGCAGTATTCTACATGTGGTGTTCCGAAAAGTACAGAAGAAAACAATTTAAGACATCAAGTTTTAGGCTTTCAAACCCATCGTTGCGATAAATACTGTCGTCGAAAATACAAATCCAAGGATAAGTTCTACACAAAATGTCGTTTTGCATTTTCACGTCCAATAACATCAAAATGAAGAGTGAACAATTTTATGTCTTCTCTGCGACATACTGTGACAAGAAAATCACCAAAAAATACACACAACCTAAGAAGAAATGAGGAGTCCAAATACATAAATGATTACAACCCAGTCATTTTGTCCATGTGGAATGCTAACATGGATATTCAGTATGTTGCTGACAACTTTATTGCTGTGGCTCGATATGTGATGTCTTACATCACAAAATCAGAAAAGATGGAACTGAAGGAAATGTGGGAGGAAATTTCACATGAAAAGATCTAAGCAAGAAATCATACAGTTACAGTCTAAAGATGTTGTCGAATTGAGAAATTGGAGCATACGAATGTTCTCATCGGTTGTCATCAGCAAGTCTATATGCGAAATCTAGAACCATCATTTGGGTGAGTCTAGGTCTTGCTGCAACACGAAACCGAGTTTTGAAATCTGTACAAGAAATTGAGTATTTGGCGGAGAAAGAACCAGACAGTACAGATATTTTGAAGACAAACATGTTGGATACAAACTATCCAAATAGAAGTAGTCATCTTGAGAACGTTTGTCTCTATGAAGTTCTGCAAACCTATACTTTTAAGAGGAACGTCACAGAAGGTGTATAAGCTGTAATTGGATGTGAAGTTTGTCTGGTGAAACAAAGAAAAGGCCATTTGATTAATCATCGAAAATTGAGTTGTGAATCTCCAGACAAAAGAGAATTTTATTACTTAGCTGTTTTGCAACTCTTTAAGCCTTGGCGTAGAGAAGAGGAACTACTTGGAGATTTTCTTACTTATGAAGATTCATTCAATGCAACCAAGGATACCATAGAATGTTCTGTTAAACGAGGAAATACAGCAAGAAGCTACAATTGCAGCAGAGATTGCTAGAGACAGTTCTCAAGACAGTCAGAGTTCTGCTTCATTGAGTCAGGATCCACTAGGAGGACCAATTATACAAAATGAAGCTACCACTGCCATGGATGAAGTTGAAAGAGCCATGGAACAAGTTCAGGAGGATGTAGTTAACTTATAAGATTTGGAAAAAGAACTAAACATTGAGCAGAAAAAATATATGACGAAGTCACAGAACACATTGAGCATGGTTTATCTCATGAGAAAAAAAAGTGTTTATGTACATCATTTATACCTGTCCGACTGTACGTGAGTGGAGAAGCAGGAACTGGAAAAAGTTTTCTGATAAAAGCAATTGCAACGTATCTGCAGAAAAGAACGGAGTCATCGCTGTCTTGTGTTGTTACCGCTCCAACTGGGTTGGCAGCACACAACATTAAAGGGATTACTTTACATCGCTTATTGATGCTGCCAGTAGCGCATGATAATAAATTACAATACCACAAGCTATCTGGAGAAGCTTGTTGGGAAGTTTCAAGAGTCCTAAAGAAAATGAAACTTCTTATCATTGATGAAGTAAGCATGGTATCAAATGTAATGCTTGCTTTTGTGCATTTAAGAATGCAAGAAATTCTTAAAACAGAGTATGATGTGTTATTTGGAGGCAAACACATCATTGTTTTTGGAGATCTACTGCAGCTAACTCCAGTGAAAGGACAGCCAGTGTTTAAAATGCTTACACATGAAGATACCAGGAAGTGCCTAGGAAGCATTGGAAATGTTAACATATGGTTAAATTTCAAATATGCAGAACTGCTTCAAAATATGCGACAGGCAAAGGGTGAAGATTATAAAAATATTCTACAAGATGTAAGAATTGGAAAACTAACTGAGCATGGCAAAGAAGCTTTACATGGACGATTAATTTCAAATTTGTTTCCAAATGAAAATATTCTCCCAAAGAATATTTTTATGAAAATTCCTGAAAACAAATCTGTTATATGCTTGATGCCAACTCTGCAAGAATGTTCAATCTTCAACAACAAAATGTTAAAGTTGGAAAATCAAGAGATTGTGAAACTGGAAGCTATTGATAAAATAGAACATGAAGGAACAACTATTATTTTATCAGAAAAGTTGAAATCAAAATTGGATTCTTTAGAGAAGACAATATCTAAAACTGCTGATTTGGAAGAGACTCTGTATGCATCTTTAAATTGTCGTATAATTTTACGACGTAATTTACATGTGGAAAGAGGTTTAGTAAATGGAGCAATGGGTCATGTTGTTGATTTTGTGAATTACCGAAATAAAGATGGAATTGAATTTATAAAAATTAAATTTGATGATATTGAATAAGTACAACAAATCAGTCGTTGTTCTGCCCGATTTTTGCTTGTGAAAGATTTATATGTCCGCCGAAAACAGTTTCCTGTTTCTTAGGCATATGCGGTGACTATTCATAAATCTCAAGGTTTAAGTGTAGATAGTGCTTTGGTGAATATTGGAAGTTCTGTGTTCAAAGAGGGTATGGCATATGTTGCTTTATCTCGAGTCAGAACTTTATCAGGATTGTACTTGATTGATTTTGGTGAGATGAAGATTAATGCAGATCTAAATTGTGTAAAAGAATATAATAGGTTAAGAAGTATGCTCCAAATTTACCTCATTATCCTCTATTTGAAATGCGTGTGGTAGGCCAAAAAAGAAGAAATGAGAAAAATTGTAGTGAAGTTGTAGCAAAAAGAAAAAAAGTAGATGAACCAGTAATTGTAAGCAGAAACGAAAAGGATTCAGTTAAAGATGTTGTTGGATTTCAGTTTGAAAACAGTTCTGGTGTCAACTGCTATGCTAATGTAGTGGTTAACATTGTTTTTTTCTCCAAACTGTACAAGAACAGATTGCTGAAAATCGTGATCAAACATTTTGTTGTTTATTAAATTCTGTGTTTCAGAAATGTAGCAGTGATAGAACAAAAATACAAGGTGTTTCTGAAATTCGAAATGTTTTAGACATATGTTCTGGTGTAAATCAATTTTCACAGAATATTCAGTAAGATTGTCAGGAATTTCTAATGTATATGCTTGTTGTTTTGCAAGATGAAGGTGTAGATGTAGAAAATCTTTTTGGCCTTTCTTATAAATGGCAGCATGACCGCAACAATTGTTCCTTTTCAAGTTGTACTACAGTACACACTGAAAGATGTATATATTTGACTTTACCAGACTGCAAATCAGTGTCATTTAATAATCTAGTTAGACAAGCAAATCAAAGCATGGTCTGTACTCAATGTAAATCTGCAATGCTATCAACAATATTTATACAAAGATATGGACAGTATGTAATTTTAATGTTCCAACGATGTAGACCTGATGGAACTAAATTGACAACATTAATTCAAAATTTTGTGGCTTCTCAATTATCAATTTCAGGAAGAACCTTTACAACTGCAGCAATTATTTATCATGATGGTCCTTCAACAACATCAGGACATTACACAGCCTATTTAAAATGTCATAAAGGATGGAAACACTGTAATGATACTCAATTGACTTTCAAACAACGTTTGCCTTCTGACTTACAAAATTCTTACCTAGGGTTCTTACAACCGAAATTTTAGGGAAGGTAATTGGCCTATGAAGATTGCAGCAGTTAATAAAACTTAGTTTGCTGTTCAAAATTACTTTCCGAGTGAGAGTGATCAAGATAATAAAAAACATGTAGTTCTCATAGAAGTAGTATATGTATATCACGTAGTTTGTGCTGTGAGTATTATAGAAAATATTAATAAAAAGTAAGCTAGAGGTGGAAATAAAACTATTGTTTCATAATGTAAAAGATGTTGGAGCTTTTGTTTCAGAAACTCGAGTAATTGAGAGATTAAGAATACTCTTGACTAATTTCCAAAGAAAAGGACTTTCCATATACTATTTGGCCTCGTGGAAAAGTACATGGATCAAAAGCCATGCCGGGCCCAGGGCCCAGTACCTCGGTCCCACTCCTCCGTAAGAGTATAACATACTCCAGGGAACTCCTAGGCCAATTGAACCAGCCCCCACGTCCCTCTGTGCCCACTCCATTAGAGTCGATGGCCCTCGTAACCATTGTCTCCGCTGTACATATAAACTTTCCTCTCCAAAGACCGGCCATTCTGCCCAGACTGTCATTAATATGGTCATGGTAAACTGCCGATCCCTGCCTAAACACGCACAGGAAATCCATATGCTCTTAGAGGAGCAACAACTAGAGATTTTGTTTTTAACAGAGACATGGCTCTCATTAGATTCCGATCCGGAGATTGTTCAGGCGCTGCCTCAAGGCTTCCTCATACAACACTTAGACCGAGTGAAGGGAAGGGGAGGAGGGATAGCCATAATCCATAGAGACCACCTCTCGTGTCGGCTCCATGGCAGCCCCCTCTCTGACTGCGAAAATGTTCACTTCACCATCCAAGTATCCCCATGTAAATCCCTCTCGGGAGTTCTTATTTACCGTCCCCCAGGCATCATGGGACAGTTTTGTAGCTCTCTCTTAGAAACTTCCATGGCCATGACCAGTGCCATGACCAGTACCCTGCCCAATTTTATGATTCTAGGGGACCTAAATATTCACTTTGACAATAGTAATGACAGCACAGCTTCCGAACTGTTATTAGATCTAGCAACTCACCAGCTCTCTTGGGGAACGACCAACCCACGCATACACTGGGGCATCTGTTGGATCCCATTTTTTTGAACATCCTGGACCTTAAAGTGAGAGTACCAATCCCGATACCGTGGACTGATCACCTGCTCATTCTGTTTAGCTGGTGGATCCCCACCACTCCACTCCCCAGGCAAGCTCCCGGTAGACCCTCACGCCCTTGGTCTAAATTAGACACTGTCAAATGGAAGCATGCTCTGGAGCTCTCCTTGCCAAATTATGAGGTAGACCCGCAGTCGCGGATGTCAAGCTCTCCTCGTGGATCGAAAACTCCCTTAACACCGTCCTCCCCAAAAAACTCCATCTTAAACCACGGGAAAAAACCACCTTGCCCTGGTTTACTCAGGAGGTCCGCCTCCTGAAAAAACTTTGTAAAAAGTCTGAAAGATTGTGGAGGAAGGATTATGATTCCAACAGGAATAGGGATTATAAACTCACAATTCTCAACTACAAAAAAACTCTTAAAGCTGCGCAAACAGTCTTCTTCGAAGAAAGAATTAGAACTGCCTCTAGCTCGTCAAGAGAAACTTTTCAAATCCTGAAAAAGCGTTTAAAAACCCCGGAGCCTACACGTCCGGGTGATCTCTCGGACAACCATTGTAACGAGCTAGCAACTTTTTTTGATCAAAAGATTCAAAATATCCTCAAACAACTCCCCCCTCATTATCCTGCGGACCTATCCGACCCGTGTCCAACTCAGTCGCAGAACCTCAATATAGGACTGGACACGTTTAACCCTATTAGCGAGGACACCTTGTCTCCTATTCTACAGTCAATTAAGAGTGGCTCCCCGCTTGACCCAGACCCTGTTAAGATCCTAAAACTTGTGGCACCTACCATTCTTGCCCCAATGGTGAATGTGATTAACTCCTAACTATCGCAGGGAATGGTTCCCCCTAGTTGGAAGAAGGCTGTGGCAAGGCCCTATTAAAAAAAAACGAACCTCGACCCCCTGAACTTGACCAACTTTAGGCTGATTTCTCTTCTGCCAAGTATCAGCAAGATAGCAGAAAAATTCATCAACAGCCAGCTGTCTAACTACCTCGAATCCAGTGAACTGCTCAAACCCTCACAGACAGGCTTTCGTCTGGGCCAGGGCACAAAGACTGCGATGGTGGCGGTAGTCGAAGAGGCCAGGAAGATCATCGTTGCAGGAGGATCAGTGGCAGTGATCCTCCTACATCTAAGTGCGGCCTTCGACACCGTTAACCATCATACGTTGGTCCAACGGCTCAGGGATCTGGGTATTTCAGGGCTTGCCCTGTCCTGGCTAGGATCCTTCCTTCACAGCCGCTCCTTCCAGGTGGCTGAGGGTAACCACATCTCCAAAGAGACCCCAATACACTGCGGAGTGCCGCAGTGTATTGGGGTCTTACTCAGGATAGGTAACCCAACGCATCCAGCCACTAGCAAAAGTAGGTGAGACCCAAAAATCTAGAGATGGATTCCCATCAAAATCTTGTAGTGATCTAATGTTATCATCTGGTCATCCAAAGGTTGGGCTGGTGTGTCTCTAGATCATTGAGACTGCTTCCAGGCCCACCATGTAGGACTGGGATCAAGCCCACGATTACCTGTAGACCATGCGTGTGATCACTAAATGGGACTAAGTCCAGTGCAAAAAGTGAGTGTGTGTAAGGTAAGGATTAAAAGTAGAATAGAGAACGAACAGCAAGGAAACAAAGCCTCTTTCTGATTAAAAACAAGAACAGCGCACAAAAGCAGTGTCAACAAATAACTGCTTGTTGGCCGACATGTTTCTGCCAAAAAGGGGGTGGTGCCTCCCAAGGCTTTCTTCAGGGCCTCTGTTCTAATAAAAAAAAATTGCCACTGCTAGTGCGTACTACAAACACAGAAAACAATATAAACTGTGAACAAAGCAAAAACATAAAGGATATGTGTTCCTATTCCTCTATGTCAGGTGGTGTATCGTTCACCTACAATCAAATGCAAAATGATATAAGTACATTGGGTATTACTCAGCATATAGATTAAAACTATAAAGGACATCAAAGATTCCTTACTCACCCATACTGACTGGGGATATTACCTCACCTCGCCTGGACCAAGCTCAGGGTAAGGGAGGCCACGCTCTATAAAGGTAAGAAAAAAAGGGATGCTCACTTTTGAGGGAAAAGGAAGAAACTGCTCCTTTCCACAACTAAAGGATAGACTATTGCTGTCTTAGCTTCAGAGCCCATCATATCAATCAGCTCTCTCCCAGGCTCACCCACAGCCTATCTGACTAAGCAGTCAAGATAAGGAGAGATGTGCTCTCTTCCTTCAATGTCTGGCTCCAACCACAAATGTTTGATAAATGGACCTGTAGATACACCCACTCCTTACCTCTCCGTCGTTACCTCAGACATTTCCTAAGGTTGGGGGAGGTAACAGGCGAGAGGCGGAGGATGTCTTTTATAGGGCATATCTATAGGTCAGCTGTCTGTTTGTCCAACTAGCTTAAACCATATGAAAGCTAGTGACCAATCAGAGCGCTCATTATTCGTTCTGTCGAGCGTGCTCTCTACTCGTTTCTTACACGTCAACTAATGTTGAGAAACTTGAGAAACTCACCCTATAAAGTAAAGATGTTACGAGCTGCATGCTTCTTAGATATGTTTAACACACAGATCGGCGAGAAAACGCTCATCGGCGTAGCATAATCTCCACGGCTATTCCCACCATAGTCTCGCGGGAGGGAGTGGACTACAAATTGACGTAATTTGTTTGTGAACTGTAGTTCCATGCTTTCGAAACGGGAGTTAGATTCCTTAGTGTGTCATATAAATGAGTAAACTAGGTAGGTGGAAGGCCTTCTGTTGATAGGGCCATATCCTTCATGTTTCAAAGAAGCTATTGCATGTCATGAGCAAGCGTGCTATCTTATTAATACCCTTGTTACCCACGGTGGTTCGGACTACGAGGTGACATCATCAATAGACTATTTGTAGTTCAATAGTGGTACTGCATAACTGTATTGTGCCATTGCTCCTACTAACAGCAAATGAGATTGCTGATGTACAGGCTCATCACTATACTCGGGACACACTGTTCCAAAATAAGCACGTCTGTCTCTCTAAGCGACATCCTAAATCCGAGCGCTTTCTTAGTTTTGCTTAAAACAATGGGTCTTCCAAACGACATGATAAGTCGATCAGACCGGGTTATACACAATTCATAAGCCACTCTATTGTACCTCAGTACCTAGTAACGGGGAGGTCCTCTGAATGGGCATTTTGACCGTCTGCCAAAAAAGAATGCGGAACTAGTGGCCAAGACGCATGCGTAAAGGTGGTATGTTAATTACTGACAATTTCTCCCCTAAAAAAGATGTCAAAGTGGAAATAGCACTTGCTTCTACCGAGTGGATGTAAATCCTCGGAAGGAGAGTTATATAATTCTACTAAAGTATATAGTAAGCCTCATAGGAGTAGTTATGTTCTCTGTCCAAAGTGTTATGAGCCAGTTACAGCATAGTCCAAGGTATTTCATCGTTCAGACCACGTGTGTCTGAACTGTAATAGCTCACAAGTGATCTATTTACTTACCTGTCCCTGCCGAGAAAAATACGTAGGAATGACTACAAGAAAAGTACGGCCGAGGATGTTAGAGCACAAAAGTGCGTTTAGATGCAAAAAAAGTGTCTCCAAGCTCACGAAACATTTTATCGAGCAGAATCACAGTGAAACTGATTTCACATGGACAGTTCTGGAGAAGCCTTTCATACCCTCGTATATTGGGGATGTTTCTAGGTATCTGTTTGTCAGAGAACAGAAATGGATCTATAGATTATCCTCAGACATTCAAAAATAGAAACTAACATTTTCTTAAAAATGGAGATACCAATACGAATTACAACAACCTATTAGGTACTAGAACTGTTGGTGAATGAGTGGATGTGTATGTAGATATTGGAATAACCTAATAGGTTGTAATTAGTATTGGTATCTCCATTTTTAAGAAAATGTTAGTTTCTATTTTTGAATGTGTGTGTCAATTCAATTTCAAAAGCTTTTATTCGATTTGTACATACAAATCATACAAGCATAATAAGATACATAAATTTAAAATATTAGATCACCACTTGAACGCAAGTTAGAAAAGGAGTAGGAAATATGCAAAAAAGGCTGGTATACATCGGCTAAAAAAGTAATACTTTCCTATTTAAAATCAACAAACTGTTATGATAATACAAAACATTCATAAGTGTACAGACAGGAAGTCGATATAATAGCATGATAAATGATTTCCTGGCAGCTGTACTTATCAATAAAAATAATTATGATAATGTGTGTGTCAAAGGTTATTTTACGCTGAGAGGAGGTCTGCTACTTTGTGACAAGGATGATGTCATCAGTGATGTCATCAGTGATGTCATTTGACATGTCATCAGTGATGTCATGAGTGATGTCACTGACCATGTCATGAGTGATGTAATATGTGACATCATCAGCAGTGCATTGCCTTCGCACGAGTTATAGTTAGCTGAACTAACTATAACGGGGAAATTTCAAAGGTTTTGTATGAGTGAAATGTCCAGCTAACTATAACATCTGTGAAACCTATGGTTTTTGCAGTGAATTTGCAAGATTTTTTAAATGCTAATTCCTAACTATAATGTGTGTGAAACCTATGGTTTTTCAGTGAATTTGCATGTTTTTTTAATGCTAATTCCTAACTATAACGTGTGTGAAACCTATGTTTTTTTTAGTGAATTTGCAAGGTTTTTTAAATGCTAATTCCTAAGTATTAGGTGTGTGAAATGTTTGCTTTTTTCAGTGATTTTACAACGTTTTTTTAAATACGAATTCCTAACTATAACGAGTGTAAAACCTATGGTTTTTTCAGTGAATTTGCAAGGTTTTTTAAATGCTAATTCCTAACTATGACGTGTGTGAAACCTATGGTTTTTAAGTGAATTTCAAAGGTTTTAAAATTCTAATTTCTGTATCAATTTTTATATTTTTTATATATTTATTTTTCCACAAACTGCCTTTGTATGTTGTAATACATTGACTGTATCCTGTAATATGCAATGGCACAGCTACTTTTTATGATTTGGATAAAGTTGAACAGTATAGTCTACATCTTAAATCAACATATAAGCCCTCAAATTTGTTATTGAACTTTTTTTTGTTTTTTTCTAACGTGCGCGCAACATGCGCGCACCTCGCTATTTTTTTTATTTAAAAAAAAAATAATTTTTGCCCTTCGGAGTCCTTCAGGGACCCCATGAGAAGGCCTAGGGGGGTCAGGGAGTCGCTACACTGCTCTCTTTTCACGTTTTCCACTATTGTTTTTGACTCACTTCTGCCTTGGGGGTGCGAGCAACGTCCGCGCACCTCGCAGGTTTTTAAAAAAAAGAAAAAATGGGGTTTTTGCCCTTCGCTGTCCTTCAGGGACCCCCTGAGATGGCCTAGGGGGTCAGGGAGTCTCTATCTTCCCCCCTTTTCACATTCTCGAGTATTGTTTTTGAGTCCCTTCTGCCTAGAGGGTGCGTGCAAAGTGCGCGCACCTTGCAATTCTTTGTATTTATTTATTTATTTCTTTTTGCCCTTCAGGGTCCTTCAGGGACCCCCTGAGAAGGCCTACGGGGTCAGGGAGTCTCTACCCTGCCTCCTTTTCACGTTTTTAAAAGTATTTTCGAAAATCGGATAAAACGTCATTCATCTGCGACGGTTGCACAACATGCGAGGGCACGTGCAAGCGCCCGTGTGCGTACGTAAAGTCATGTGACTAGAAAACAACACTTTTGATTGGTTTATACTAGTTTCTTTTCCAGAATCTTCAAAAACCCCACCCACTTCCCTCACTATCTCTTTCAGTTTTCTGGGAGAAGGTTCTTTGCTGATTTGTTCCAGCTTTTTTGGCAAAATGGAAGAGCAAAAGCAGCCACAGTACACATCATCATCTGATTCAGATGTGGAGTATGTTGAAGAGCAGCCACGAAGACCAAGGAGTCCTTCATCTGGAAGTTTATTAGCTATCCAGAGGGGCAGAAAAAAGTTAATGCCCCGAAGGTCACCTGTAACATCTGAGGAAGTGTGCTGTCTAGAGGAAATCCTAACAAGCACTACTCTTTCAGCATCCACACCATGATCCGTCACTTAAAGAATGTGTATCCTAATAACTTTGCACGTGCTTCAACAAGAGCCCTTGCTACTAATCCTCCAGCTGCTGTCCCCAGCACCTATACAGCAGGAGCATCTCCATTGACATTGAGTTTAGATGTCCGGCCATTTTTGGCAATGTACATATAAAATGCTACTTCTGCTACAAGATCCTCTGCCATGGAGAGCAGAGTGTGAACTTGATCGAGATGAAGATTAGACAGCACACATGCCGCCGCTCTTAATTTTTTTCATTTATTATTTGTGTTCCAGTTCAACAGTTTTTTGTTACCTGTTTCCTTTTTTGTTTAAAAAAAATCCCAAAAATATATAAAATTGTTAAAAAATACCAAAAAAATACAAAACATATAAGACAAAAAAAAAGTTCTTTTCAGAACTAACTTCACTTCTCCAAGAAGAGCTATATCTCTTATATACTGTGTGTCATACTTTTTTTGAATGAATGTGTACTGTAGAAATGAATGACTGAAATGACTGAGTGAAAAGGAGGAAAGGTTTGATGGAATGAGTGAGGAAAGGGTAGCATGGTGGGTGAGGAAAGGGGAGTCGAAGAGTGACTGAAACAAGAGGACTAAGGGTAGGGGAGTGAGGTAAGGGGAGAGAAAGAGTAAAGGAAGGGCAGTAAGGAAAGGAAAGTGAGGGAGGAGGAGTGAGAAAAGGGGAGCAGGGAACGGAGACAGGGAAGGGGAGTAAGAGATGGAGATCGAGAAGTAGAGCAGAGTAAAGGGAATGTAGGTAAGAGAAGTGGAGTGACGGTGAGGGAAGGGGTATGAGGATGAGAAAAGGGGAGTAAGAGAAAGTGAGAAATGGGGAGTGAGGGAGAGAGAAGTGGAGTGAGGGGATGGAGGGAGTTAGAAAAGGAGAGTGAGAGAAGGGGAGTAAGGAATGGAGTGAGAGAAAGAGAGTGAGGGGGAGTGAGGAAAAGGGAACGGGAAAGTGAAAGGGTGAGAAATATAGACAGGAGGAAGTGGAGAGGGGGAAAGGGAGTGATGGTGAGTGAAGGGCAGTGACAGTTAGGGAAGGAGTATGAGGGTGAGGGAAGATGAATGAGAAAGAAGGAACAAAATTAAGAGAGAGTGAAAATGAGTGACAAAGAGAGGAGGAGTGATATAAAGAGAGAGGAAAGGAGTTTAGAGGTAAGGGAGAGAGAGGGACAGAATGAGAGACAGGGAGAGCAAGGAACTGAGAAGGAGTGAGGCAGTTAGAGTGAGTGAGACAGAGAGAGACAGGGAAAGAAACATGGATAAAAAAAGTGAGTGAGGGAGTGAATGAAGGGGAGTAAGTGAGATGGAGTGAGGGAGTGACAAAAGAGGAGTAAAGGAAGGAGAGTGATGGAAGGGGAGTGAGAGAAGCAGAGCGAGGGGGAGTGAAGAAAAGGGAGCAGGAAAGTGTAGGGATGAGAAATACAGATAGGATATAGTGCAGAGGGGGAAAGGGAGTGACAGTGAGTGAAGGGCAGTGACATTTAGGGAAGGAGTATGAGGGTGAGGGAAGATGAATGAGAAAGAAGGAACAAAATTAAGAGAGAGGTAAAATGAGTGAGGAAGAGAGGAGGAGTGATATAAAGAGAGAGGAAAGGAGTTTAAGGGTAAGGGAGACAGAGGGACAGAGTGAGAGAGAGGGAGAGCAAGGGACCGAGAAAGGGTGAATCAACATATATAAGGGACCCCCTCTTTGAGTACTTTGGGCCAGGGAAAAGAGAGGAACACAATATCATAACAAAGAAAATTTCCCTTGTTGCCTAAATTCCTTTAACAATGTCATATAGTACCTCTACTTTCAGAAAAGGTCCTTCAAAGCATGGCAGACACAATTGTTTATTTCATTTTTATGCTTTTTTTATTATTTATTCTTCTTTTTCTTTTTCAACAAAATTACTTAAACATTTTTATATAAATTCATGATATTCTCATCTCATTAAAATTTGAATCAACACATATATATAATTAGCAATGCATATGTGAGCAATAATAAAATACACAAAATGCCATACAGAGAACACACCTAAATAATCTCACAAATTACTCATACACGCACTATCATTCAAACGACATGCACTCTTTATTCTGTGTCTAAGGAGTCACAGGTCTTTATGTTTACTGTCACGCTAGGTCTACACGATTCGGTGGGCTCAGACCACCTTCCTCAGGACCTTTGACAGAACAAAGCTTGTCTCATTAGTTTGTGGGCTCTGTATGGATATCTGTAATAACAAATAGAACACAATGTATCTATTCCATCAACACTTAAGAGGGTCAAACAATTTCATTTTAGACCAATAGAACATAATGTATCTATGCCAACATCACTTAAGAAGGACAAACAATTTTACAAAACACATTTTATTCCTTATTTCCTTTTTTTCACCATTTTTTTGTTGTTGTTGTAAACTAACACTGACCAAACTATGCATTTACATTAGTACTAAGGATTTCTACAGGCATTATGAGTTAGGGAAACCCATCATTAAAACCAATTCATATATATTAGAAAAGTTAGGAGCCAGTCTAAGATGGTAAACTCTCAGACTTTGTAGTTGAGGTAGATAGTAAAAGATGAGAGAGAGAGGTTTAACAATGAGAAATAGAGAGCTATAATGAGTTTGAAAACAATAAGAAATCACACAGTTAAATTTCAAGGGGGTAATTCTCCATGCCTGCCAACATAGATGTGCCAACTATTTATTGAAAACACTCTTACCCTAACAAAAATGCAGGGAGATGGTCTGTATGCAGACTTTCATAGATCAATTGGTTTAGCGGTCCGTCCTATAGTGACAACAGACAGTCATTAACAATTTGAATATACATATGCAAATATTCAAATTCCTGTATAAACACTCAAGATCTGCTTACCTATTGAGAAATCAGCTTTATTATGCCTCTTGTATCATATAGCTCTAATTTGGTTTCTCCTTCGTTAGGTGGGCACCATTTCACGCGAAATTCTCTGTTAATCATAAAATATAAGCAACATCTAACTATATGTCCTTCAAATTTGATAAAAAAAGGGTTCCAGTACTCAATGATGACAAAACTAACCTCATATTAGAATGTTGCTCCAATGTCGCTATTCGGTAAAAAAATGATACTTTTTCAATTTTACATAGTTTTCCTCATTTTAGATTTTTTACACGCCTTATGGGCTTCACCTCGGAGCTGTAACGATATATTAAGCAAGGGTTTAGAATGACATTATGTGTATTCAGGGATACCCGATTTAGTTCCCCATTTACAATTTTTAATTCCACACGAACGTTGTCGACACAATTAGCAGCGTTTATGAACGATTGTATCTATCTTGCTCATATTTCTACAGGTTAGCATTAGTGTTGTCGATCGACGAACACCGTACTTTACAAAATTGGTCTAGTTATTCTAAAAAAAAACGCATGAAGGTGTTTAAACGTATTCATATTATTTTCTCATTCTTTATTAAAACCTCAATTAAAGCACTCTTATCGTGGTTACTCTAACATGAGAGCTGGCTGTTGGTAATTAACTATCCTACCTAGTGCTACAACCGTCAAATTGAGCAGAAGGTAATACGTTTTTATCAGTTTAAGTGCCATCTCCCAATCCAACTAAATGTCTAATATAGCGCTTACCAGAGTTTCCGTCTCGTATCCTCAAGTTGCCGTCATCTCCCAATATTCCAAAAAACGGAAGCTTACTCTGGGTCAGTTTAAATATCGTCATGCGTGCGACAATTCAGCTCACGTGTAAGAAGTTCCTAATTACCCGTTATGTGTGTAAACACGGGCGCCATTGCTAAAAGGGGTTTCGTGTTCTTTGTTTATCCCCGTTCGCACATGATTTTATTTTATACCTGTTGGCCTTTGTATTTTTTCGAGATCAATCGGGTACCGATGTTAATCCAATTAAATTTTTTATGATTTTAATCATATTTAAATGTAACGCAAGACAGTAGAGGCACATGTAGAGAGTTACTAATTTTCCGTTTCATATGCAAAAACAGGCGCCATTACTGCAAGGGGTGCCATGTTCTCTATTTATCCCCATTTGTACATGATTTTATTTTATGCATATTGTTTCGAGATTATTCGAGTGCTAGTGTTATTTCAATTAAATATTATATGGTTTTACTCAGATTCCAACGTATTACGATGTCTTTACTATATTCGTATATATTAAAACCAAAATCGCGATATTACATTAAACCACAGTTTAAAAACATGACAATATCACTGGTCTACTCTTCCTTTCACTCATACATTTTCCGCTCATTTCCTTGTAACAAAGGCCATACCACCTAAGCCTTACATCTTACCTCTATCTCAAGGTTCCAGAGGTTATGATATTACAAGGTCAAATTGACCTACCTCAGTGTGATGAAAATATTCAATGATGGTTAAAATAACCACCAATCTGTTTCAGTATATTCGGTACCGCATTCCTGTTGCAACGGTGTGTTATGCTGTAGAAGGATAAAGCAATAACTTGCCACGAGCAGATCTAATATTTCTATTACTGTTTCGTTACATACCATGATATATTTTCATTTAAGCCTCTACTAACGCTTTCCAATTGGAAAATCCAATATCTCTCACGTTTCTTCCTTGTTATTTCCATAAGTTCACCATTCTTATGCTGTACCTTTTCCAATATACACCATTTTAAGTCAGATTCCTTATGATTCAAATCCAAACAGTGCTGGGTTAGTGGTGCTGTCATCTTACTTGTCCTCACAGCCGATTTGTGTTCGCTGAACCTTATTCTAAACTCACGTCCTGTCTCGCCTATGTAGGCGAGGCTGCACGGGCACAAGATATAATAAATGACGTTTTTACTTCTACAATTAGTGAAGGATTTCAGTTTCACATTCATACTGTTATATTGGATGGTATCACTTACTAATGCGGACTCACACGCATGACAGCTACCACATCTATGATTTTCCTGTACTACGGTAAGCCAGTCAGAGTTGTCTGCGCCTCTCATGATTTAAGTCAGTTCCTTGTGTGGACCAGCCGGTCCTTAAGGTTCCTGTTCCGTCTATAAGCTATCAAGGGTTTAGCGAACTGTCTGTCATTTTCCACATCTAAAATTCTCCAATTCTAATTGATTACGTTTTTTATCTTGTAATTCAAAGGCGAATGATTTATGACACAAGTTATCTTCCCATGAGATTCACGTTTCGTATGATTAAGTAGGGCATCTCTGTCATAATATTTCGCTCTTTTAAAAGCTTGGCGAACTAAACGATGTGGGTACCCTCGATTAATTAACCGGTCCCTTAATGCTGCGCCGTGAATAGAATAGTCAGATAGCGATGTGCGATTACGGCGGATGCGAAGGAACTCCCCAAAGGGGATGGAATCTTTTTGGCAGTGGGGGTGAAAACTCCCAAACTGGAGTATCGTGTTTTTCGCTGTCGGTTTACGAAATAAGCTAACTTGTAGAGTTCCATTACTTCTATCAATGACGATATCAAGGAATTCTACTTTGTTACAGCTGTAATTTGAGGTAAACTTTAAGTTTTTATCGTTCACATTGAGCCACAAAATATATTCCTCAAGTTGTGTTACATCTCCACGCCACACAAAAAAAATTTCGTCGATAAATCGCCGCCACAAAAAAAGTTTTCAAAAAAGGGGCAGTTTCATTGTAAATATTTTTTCTCTCCCATGTATGTGTTTGCCACACTTGGAGCACAAGAGGCTCCCATACTTGTGCCCTTAACTTGCTTGTAGAGCGCTCCATCAAATTCAAAAAAGTTATTAAAGAGGACTACCTCTAAACATTGTACAATGAATGTGTCTGGTCTATTGTCCAGGTATCTTTGCAGAAGAGAAGTCACAGCCTGTAATGCCTGACATTGAGGTATGTTGGTATACAACGCCTCAATGTCAAGCGTTACCAGGATGTCTGTAGTCGGATTAAACAAAGTGCCTTTGATTTTATTAATCATGTCACCCGTGTCACTTACAAATGACTCATATTTCTGTGTCAAAGGACACAAAAATGTGTCAATATACTTTGAAAGTGGTTCGGTGTTGGAGCCTATAGTTGAAATATTTGGACGCATTGGTGGCTGACTTTCATTCTTGTGCGTCTTCGGGAGGCCATACATGGCAGGTGTCACTGGGCATATTTTATTAAGAAAGACAAATTCATTGTCACAGATATAACCATCCATCAATGCCTCTTGTGTCATTTCCTTAATAGATATGTTAAGCCGCTGTATTTCTCTAAGATGAGCTGGTCTATAATGTTCTGCATTAGACAACATCTCCTGCATTTTCCTGTCATAGTCTGTCTTATCAAGGACTGTGATTCCTCCACCTTTTTCACAAGGTTTAATCACTAATTGTGAGTTTATTGCCATTTCTCCTAATGCCATATTCTCCTGTTTAGATAAGTTAAAACACGGTCTCTGTGATCTTGACAGTAAACGTGTTATATCTTGTATCACTTGTCGTTCAAAAATTTGGACCTCAGGTCCTACCATATCGAAAGTCGGTGTGAAGATTGATGGGGGTTTACATTTTGATAAATTGTCGTTCTCCTCTTCCAAATCTCTACCTTCAAAATACTTCTTTAATCTTACTTTCCTGAAAACGGCGTGAAGGTCTTCATGCAATTTAAATTTGTTAAGAGAGGTGTAGGGGACAAAGGACAATCCCTTGCTGAGCAACGCTGATTCCTCATTATTAAGATTGGTAGATGACAAATTATAGATAGGGAGTATATCCCTACAGCTATTCCTATAAAGATCATTATTTACCACCAATACTGTTGGTTCCTCGTTTTCACATATGGTTGCTGAGGTTGTGGGCTCTCATCTGTAACCCCCCTCTGTCTTGTTGCCAATGTACCGCTTTCCCCCTGTAGGGGCCCCTCGAATAAAAAACCTTTATTTTGGAAGTTTTGATGACCTTGCCTACCTCTGAAGTGTCTGGAGTTGTAGCGTCCCACCCCTTGATCTTGATAATTATCATTATCTGAGTCAGAAAAGCCAGTATCAGAGAAGTTTGTATAGTTTTTCCTATAGCTGTTACTGTAATTTGGAGTAAAGTTACCCTGATAACCTCCTTGATAATAGTTTGGGTTTAAGTAGGGATAGATTTTCTCTTTTGTAAACCACCGCACATCATTCTTAAGTTTTTCAGTTTTTTTATTAGTTAAATAGGTCTCAAAGTCTTTCATTTCTGATTGAATTTTCTCCAATTTATTCTTTGCATCCTCTACTGCATTAGAAGTATTAAGGTTCTCTTCTAATGTTAACATTTCCTTATTCAAAGTTATCATCAGCTCCCTCGCTGTTTCAATAATCAGCATCATCCAGTCCCTGGAGCAGCGGTTTGAAATCAGTGACCACCGCTCCAGGAACTTGAGTATTTCAATAAATAATGCTGGTGCATTCCTTACTCTTAGTCCGGACGGTATCACTCCTGCCTTCAAATATTCAAGCATATAGAATACGTGTGACTCTATCCGTTTCACTTTTTTCTTAGATTAAGTAGGTTCTGCCATTCGCTGTTATCACCCAGTGTGGTACTAGTGGAGCTTGTATTATCAACCACTTGGCCTAATAGGGAGCTAAATTCTTCGTCTGTGAAGCCAAATGTCTGTAGACCCTCCATAATTGGGGTCTTGATATTCTCTTTCAGGTCTAGCCCACTACACAACTATGAATATAAAGATAATTATAGAGAATATATTGTGAATAAGTTCAAGAGTATTTAGAAAAGGATCCACCAATTCCCATCTGTCAAATCCAGGTCAGTGCTAACATACTAACAACAAAGCAACGCACAAAAAGTTCAAGTGATCTAACAACTATATCCCACAGTTAAACAACCGTGAATGTATCAACATATATAAGGGACCCCCTCTTTGAGTAATTTGGTCCAGGGAAAAGAGAGGAACACAATATCATAACAAAGAAAATTTCCCTTGTGGCCTAAATTCCTTTAACAATGTCACATAGTACCTCTACTTTCAAAAAAGGTCCTTCAAAGCATGGCAGACACAATTGTTTATTTAATTTTATGCTTTTTTATTATTTACTCTTCTTTTTCTTTTTTAACAAAATTACTTATTATACTTTTTTATATAAATTCATTATATTCTCATCTCATTAAAATTTTAATCCCCTGCGGTCTCTCCACTGGCTCCCTGTGCAGCAGAGGATTAGATTCAAGGTTCTCTGCCTTGCATTTAAAATCCTCAAGGGTACTTCCCCACAAATCTTGGAGAAACTGCTGATCCCCTATGTCCCCTCTCGCACTCTTAGATCGCTAGGCCAGAACATAGCAGTGGTCCCGCGTTTTAAGTTGAGCAGAATTGGTGGCCGCTCCTTTCGAGTCCTGGCAGCGAGCTGGTGGAATTCTCTCCCTCCACAAATCCGGGCCATCGATGAGTTCCTTCAGTTTAGACGGGCTATCAAGACCTTTTTATTTGTTTAGCTCATCTGTTGTGTCTCTTCTCCTTTCTGCCCGCTTTTAATGCTGTGTTGTGTTTACCTTCTCAAAGCGCCAGGACGCCCCTTTGCTGGGGCAGCTGTGCGCGGTACAAATAAAAATAACATAACATAACATAACATAACATATATATAATTAGCAATGCATATGTGAGCAATAAAAAAAATACACAAAATGCCATACAGAGAACACACCTAAACAATCTCACAAATTACTCATACACACACTATCATTCATCCGACATGCACTCTTTATTCTGTGTCTAAGGAGTCACAGGTCTTTATGTGTACTGTCACGCTAGGTCGACGCGTTTCGGTGGGCTCAGACCACCTACCTCAGGACCTTTGACAGAACAAAGCTCATCTCATTAGTTTGTGGGCTCTGTATGTTTATCTGTAATAACAAATATAACACAATGTATCTATTCCATCATCACTTAAGAGAGACAAATAATTTCATTTTAGACTAATAGAACATAATGTATCTATGCCAACATCACTTAAGGACACACAATTTTACAAAACACATTTTATTCCTTATTTCTGTTTTTTTCAACATTGTTTTTTTATTGTTGTAAACTAACACTGACCAAACTATGCTTTTTCATTAGTACTAAGGATTTCTACAGGCATTATGAGTTAGGGAAACCCATCATTAAAACCAATTCATATATATTAGAAAAGTTCGGAGCCAGTCCAAGATGGTAAACTCTCAGACTTTGTAGTTGAGGTAGAGAGTAAAAGATGAGAGAGAGAGGTTTAACAATGAGAAAGAAAGAGCTATAATGAGTTTGAAAACAATAAGAAATCACATGGTTAAATTTCAAGGGAGTAATTCTCCATGCCTGCCAACATAGATGTGCCAACTATTTATTGAAAACACTCTTACCCTAACAAAAATGCAGGGAGATATCATTCCTCATGGCCAAATAGTATGTGTGAAATCCTTAGTTTGGAAGATACTTAATAGTACTCTTAAGCGCCCGTTTCCCAACCTTCTGAATCAAAAGCGCCAACATCTTTTGGACCATCTAACAATGGTTATACCTCCACCCGATGCTATTTATCATGTTCATAGAACTTTAAACAACTAGCTTGCTATCAGAACTTCAACATCATCTGGTATGCCGATCACACTCTGCTCATCCTTTATCTTACCAAGGAGCTGTACCATTAAAAGAAACCTCTACAAGGGAATGAAAAATGTCAGCAACATCTCCAACAACTACAACAAATCTAAAACACCTCTGCCTCACTGATGATCAACATCTCCTGTGATAGCCACATCACCCACAATCTGATACATTTACACAACCTGTATGTCAGCTACAAGAATTTTTTGAACCTCATCACCCTCACTCTCAAAGTACTTTTCAACACCAGACTACCCTTTCTTAATAGCAGTAATTTTCCCAGGCCAAATATTTTCCCAAAAATTTGGGTTGTAAAAACACTAAGTAAGAATTTGGTAAGTCATAAGGCAAACGTTGTTTAAAAATCAATTGTGTATCATTACAATAAGTCCAGCCTTTCGTACATTTTAAATAAGCTGTGTAATGTCCTGATGTTGTAGAAGGACGATCATGGAAAATAATTGCTACAGTTACAAAGTTTTACCCGATATTGATAGTTGAGAAGCCACAACATTTTTTATTAAAGTTGTCAGTTTTCTTCCATCAGGTCTGCATTGTTGCAGCATTAAAATTACATACTGTCCATATCTTTGTATAAATAATGTTGATACCATTTGATAGTTACATTGGGTACAGACCATGTTTTGATTTGCTTCTCTAACTAGATTATTAAAAGACACTGATTTGAAGTCTGGTAGAGTCAAATATATAAATCTTCCAGTGTCTATTTCAGTACTACTTGAAAACGAACAATTGTCACAGTCATGATGCCATTTATAAGAAAGGCCAAAAAGATTTTCAATTTCTATACCTTCATCTTGCAATACAACAAGCATATACATTAGACATTCCTGACAATCGTGCTGAATATTCTGTGAACATTGATTTAAACCAGAACATATGTCTAAAAGATTTCGAATATCAGAAACACTTTCTATTTTAGTTTTATCACTACTACCTTTCTCAAACACAGAATTCAACAAACAACAAAATCTTTTGTCCCGATTTTCAACAATTTGTTGTAGTAAAGTTTCAAGAAAAAAACCAACATTAACCACTACATTAGCATAGCAGTTGACACCAGAACAAACTGTTTTCAAACTGAAAACCAACAACCTCTTCAATAGAATCCTTTTTCTTTTTGCTTACTATCACTGGTTCATCTAATTTTTTTCTTTTCTCTGCAACCTCGCTACAATTTTTCTCATATTTTCTTTTTGACTTACCACACGCTTTTCAAATACTGGATATTGAAGTAGAATTGGGAGCATGTTCTCTTCTGAACCTATTATACTCTCTTACACAATATACATCTGCACTAATCTTTACCGGATATGCCAAACAAACAGGAAACTGTTTTCGGCGGACATATAAATCTTTTACAAGCAAAAATCGAGCTGAACAACGACTCAATTGTTGTACTTCTTCAATTTCATCAAATTTGATTTTAAAAAATTCAATGTCATCTCTATTTGGGTAATTCACAAAATCAACAACATTACCCATTGCTCCATTTACTAAACCTCTTTCCACATGTAAATTACGCCGTAAAATTATCCGACAATTTATACATGCATATAGATTCTTTTCTACACCAGCAGTTTTAGATATTGATTTTTCTAAAGAATCCAATTTTGACTTCAACTTTTCTGACACAATAATAGTAGCTCCTTCATGCTCTATTCTGTCAATAGCTTCCAGTTTTATAATTTCTTGATTTTCTAACTTTAGCATTTTTTCATTGAATATTGAACATGCTTGCAGAGTTGGCATCAAGCATATCACTGATTTCTTTTCTGCAATTTTTCTATATATATTCTCTGGGAGAATATTTTCGTATGGAAACAAATTTGTAAGTAATCGTGCCTGTAAAGCTTCTCTGCCGTGTCCACTCACTTTTCCAATTCTTATATCTTCAAGAATACTTTTAGAAACAGCGTCCTTTGCCTGTCGCATATTTGTAATGAGCTCTGAATATTCGAAATATGACCAAACATTAACATTTCCAATGCTTCCCAGGCACTTTCTGGTGTCTTCATGTGTAACTGTTTTAAATACTGGCCGTCCTTTCACAGGAGTTTGTTGTAGTAGATCTCCAAAAACTATGACGTGTTTGCCTCCAAATAACACATCATACTCTGCTTTAAGGATTTGTTGCACTTTTAAATCCACAAAGTCAAGCATGCTTACCTCATCAATAATGAGAAGAGTCATTTTTTTCAAGACTCTAGAAACTTCACAACAAGCTTCCCCAGATAGCTTGTGGTATTTTAGTTTATTTATTTCATGCTCTACTGGCAGCATCAATAAACGATGTAAAGTAATCCCTTTAATGTTATGTGCTGCCAACCGTTGGAGCAGTAACAACACAAGAGAGTGACGACTCAGTTATTTTCTGTAGATAAGTTGCAATTGATTAAATTAGAAAACTTTTTCCAGTTCCTGCTTCTCCACTCACGTACAGTCGGACAGGTTTAAATGACGTACATGAGCACTCTTTTTTCTCGTGCTCAATCTGTTCTGTCACTTGATCGTATATTTGTTTTTGCTCAACATTTAGTCGTTTTTCCAATTCTTCTAAGTTTATTATATCCTCTTGAGCTTGTTGCATTGCTGTTTCCACCTCATCCATGGCAGTTGCTGCTTCATTTTGGATAATTGGTTCTCCTAGTGGATCCTACCTCAATGAAGGAAAACTTTGACTGTCTTGAGAACTGTCTCTAGCAATCTCTGCTGCAATTGTAGCTTCTTGCTCTATTTCGTCGTTCAACATTTTCAGATAATTAGTAAAAGCAGGACATTCTATAGTATTTTTAGTTGTGTTGAATGAATCTTCATAACTGTCACAATCTCCAAGTAGTTCCAGTTCTGTTCGCCATCGCTTAAAGAGTTGCAAAAGAGCTAAATAGTAAAATTCCCTTTTATCAGCAGTTTCGCAACTCAGTTTTCGGTGATTAATCAAATGTCCTTTTCGTTGTTTCACTAAACATCCTTCAGATCCAATCACAGCATATACTCCTTTATTGATATCTTCTGTAATATTCCTCTTAAAAGTATAGCTTTGCAGTACTTCATAGAGACAAACATTCTCAAGATGATTACTTCTATTTGGATAGTATGTATCCAAAATATTTGTTTTCAAAATATCTATACTGTCTGGTTCTCTCTCTGCTAAATACTCAATTTCTTGTACAGATTTAAAAACTCGGTTTCGTGTTCTTCCAAGACCTGAACTCACCCAAATGATTGTTCTAGATTTGGAGTATAGACTTGCAGATGATAAACGATCTGAACATTCATATGCTCCGATTTTTCGATGAGACAACATCTTCAAACTGTAGCTGTACAGTTTCTTACTTAGGCTATTTTCATGAGAATTTTCTTCCCACATTTCCTTAGGTTCCGTCTTTTCATATTTAATAATGTAAGACGTTACATATTGAGCCACAGCAATGGAGTTGTCTACAACATATTGAATATCCATGTTAGCATTCCACATGGACAAAATGACTGGGTTATAGTCATTTATGTATTTTGACTCTTCATTTCTTTTTAAGTTGTAGGTATTTTTCAGTGATTTTCTTGTGACAGTATGTCACAAAGATGACATAAAATTGTTCACTCTTCCTTTTGATAATACTGGACGTGGAAATGCAAATCGGCGTTTTGTGTAGAACTTATCCTTGGATTTGTACTTTCGATGGGTTTGAAACCGTAAGACTTGATGTCTTAAATTCTTTTCTACTGTACTTTTGGGTACAGCACATGTAGAATATTGTTCAATAAAACTCATCACTGAGTCATCTGAATCTGTTCCAAATTTGGGGGCATCTTTGATCCATAGCAGCATATGTATGTGAGGAGCACCTCTTGCTTGATACCCCTTTCTACAAAAGAAATCCAGAACCTCTCTAAGAGGAGGATTTTTTTTGTTTCTGATAAAATACATCATAGCTTCAAATCTATGATTGAAATACCTGCATACATTAACTGGATCCAAAGAGCACAGTTCTCCAGCTGTCTTGTATTCTATATTTTCTATGTTAGCATTTGCCTCTCGAAGAAATTGAAGTAAATCTTCCCAAGCATACTCTGCACAGCTTAGAGTAAGGAACCATGTAGGAGTTGCTAAGTTTCTTAGCATACATTTCAATTCCCCATGACGACGGTTTCAATACTCATTAGTACCACGCTGACATGCCATGAGATTAATTAGCTGAGATTCCCAAACAGTATCTTTCTGTTGGACTTTATCCATAAAGTCCTTTGCCGAAACATTTTGCAAATGTACTTCACTTTTTAGTATATGGTTCACTGCATAAGAAAGTCCAGACAAGTCACTCTCAAACGGAAGATGAAACCAATATGGAATACATTGGCGAAACCTTGGATCTTCTGCATATAATCTTGAAGTCCGGTATTCAGATGCAGGAATCTGCACAAGTCGTTCATCATATCATCCACCTTTGCCTGTTGGAAATAACTGAGGGAAGCAACGAGCTTCCAAGCTTTCTTGCCATACACTAATGGGACTTCCTTTTGCTTCTTTCATTTGAAATAACTCAATAGTATTTCCCATCACTTCTTTAGAGTGAAGTGGATGCACACTATAATGTTCATAAATTTCTTCAGTTCTGGACACATCCACTTTTTCAATTTGTGCAGTTGGCAAATCACTCTCCTCTTCTACAGTTGTTTACTCTTCTCCTACATACACATTTTTATAGTAGTTGTTGGAACTGGCCCTTCTTGCAGGGTCATCCTCAAACTTTTTGCTTCTTCCTCCCTTATTTTTCCTGACCCGTGGCTGTTGGCAATAGGACTCTGCGCACTTTACCACTGCTGATCAGTGCTAAAGTGCATATGCTCTCTATGTAAATTGTTATTCTGATTGGATATACATGTTTGGCATATTTGTATCACCATGAAGTCCCTAGTAGAGTGCACTGGGTGTGCCAGGGCTGGTGATGACAAATGCTACTAGTGGGCCTGCAGCACTGATTGTGCCACCCACAGGAGTAGCTCTAAAATGGTGTCTCAGGCCTGCCACTGCAGTGCCTATGTGCAGTTTAGAACTGCCATGTCCTCCTGGTCAGTGTCCCCACTGACCAGGCCTAACCCTTCCCTTTTCGTGCACATCAGTCACCCCTATGGAAGGCCCAAGGTACCCCCCTGGGCAGGGTGCAGTGTATGTGAAAGGTAGAGCATGTACTAGTGCAGGTGACATGCTCTGGTAGTGAATGGCAGCCATTTTTGTTTTTCACTACTGTAAGGCTATCTTGCTCCATAGGTTAACATGGGGGGTGCTGGCTACAGTGGTTAACAGCATTTCTTCCCATAGGAACAAGATAGGACATAAGTATCTAGTATCCCTGAACTCAGAATTTAATAACACATCTTTTGGGAAAGGTTGTTTTTAAATCCTGTATTTGAGAACAGCACTTTTAGAAAGTTGCTGTTCTCTTGTCTGGCCCTTCTGTGTGCCTGGGCCTGTTTGTGTATTGACTGTCTGGTTTGAGAGTGACAGGGGCTGGGGAATTCCCCAGGAGGCTGGATGAGTCAGCACTAAGCTGAATGACTGCATTTGCAACTGGAGTGGTGGGAGGAGTTAGCACCTGGGCAGAATAGGGCTGTGCCTGCCTTCCACAATGCTGGCTCCACCCCCCTGCTGGGCGGCTGAGGACCCTGCCCCTCACTCTGAAAGGAAAGAAGCAGCCAGCAAAACAAAGTACTCAGGAAACCCCAGAACTGGTTCAGACCGGGCTCAGGGCCCACATGCACAGAGAGAACAAAGACTTTAGGGGTATAAGAACAGGACCCCTGACAACAGAAAATTAGATCATCCTGGAAATCAAGAAGGAACCTCTGCCAAGGAGAAAGCTGAAACTGAAGAAGGAAGATTGACCTGCTGTTGCTCTGCAGGACTGACCTGTTGCTTTGCTGCCAAGGAGAGGGGAAGGACTTTGCTGCTGAGCTGTGTCCCCTGTCTTGAAGGAATCTCCAAGGGCCTGAGAAGAGCTGGCTCCCTGTTTTGAAGTCCCAGGAACAAAAGGACTTCACCCCCAGCTTCCCTGAACTCTGCTGAGAGAGTTCTGTCCTTCCTAGAGTGCTTGATCCAGTTGTGGGGCCTCTGGAAGTTGTACCTGAGCTGGGAAGCTTGAAACTAAGCTTGAGTGACTTTTGAACTTGAAAAGTGTTGCATCGCTCGCTTGCGGAGCGCATCCCCGACAGTGCGAGAAGTTTCCCGCCGCTATGGAGGTCGAGATCGTCTGACGCCGCTGCCAGAGACGTCGCATCCTTCGTTTGCGGGACGCACCAGACCGGTGCGGGAGAATCGAACATCGCTGCGAGTATCGTCGCAGAGCCTGTCATCGCTGGGTGAGATCGCTGCACCGCTTGCTTGCGGACCGCATCACGTCGCTGCGAGCATCGTCGCAGAATCAACGCATCGAGGAGCTGCGAGAGAGAGGATCCCCGCTGGACCGCGCATCGTCGCCCCGGAGATCGTTGCAGCCCCTACGAGATCGTCGCATCGTGCCTTTGCGAGAACAGACTTCCTACGGAACCTACGCACCGGAATCCACGCAAGTGGCCTTCCTGTCCCTTGCTCACTGCTCCATCAGGATTCAAGCAAGCCGGGCCGACGACGCCTGAAATGGCAGAAACCGGTCCCCGGAAGCTTGTCTCCTTTCTGGTGAAGAATTGGCTTGGTAGTTTGGTCTGCCCTGTTCCCATGATGCACTGGGCCAGGGACAGACTAATTTGCATATAGCCAGGTTCTGAGCTGGGATGGGGCAGTGAGCTAAATAACGGTGATGGATCAAGCCCTGATCTTTGGACTGGGTAAGAGTGGTCTGCTTAATTCAGACACTCTGTTCATCACCACCCCCTTTTCTGAATCATTTTGTCCACCATAAGCGTGGAAGGGTATACTCAGACATGAGTCCCTTGCTCACTGCTCCATCAGGATTCAAGCAAGCCGGGCGGACGACGCCTGAAATGGCAGAAACCGGTCCCCGGAAGCTTGTCTCCTTTCTGGTGAAGAATTGGCTTGGTAGTTTGGTCTGCCCTGTTCCCATGATGCACTGGGCCAGGGACAGACTAATTTGCATATAGCCAGGTTCTGAGCTGGGATGGGGCAGTGAGCTAAATAACGGTGATGGATCAAGCCCTGATCTTTGGACTGGGTAAGAGTGGTCTGCTTAATTCAGACACTCTGTTCATCACCACCCCCTTTTCTGAATCATTTTGTCCACCATAAGCGTGGAAGGGTATACTCAGACATGAGTCCCTTGCTCACTGCTCCATCAGGATTCAAGCAAGCCGGGCCGACGACGCCTGAAATGGCAGAAACCGGTCCCCGGAAGCTTGTCTCCTTTCTGGTGAAGAATTGGCTTGGTAGTTTGGTCTGCCCTGTTCCCATGATGCACTGGGCCAGGGACAGACTAATTTGCATATAGCCAGGTTCTGAGCTGGGATGGGGCAGTGAGCTAAATAACTTTGATGGATCAAGCCCTGATCTTTGGACTGGGTAAGAGTGGTCTGCTTAATTCAGACACTCTGTTCATCACCACCCCCTTTTCTGAATCATTTTGTCCACCATAAGCGTGGAAGGGTATACTCAGACATGAGTCCCTTGCTCACTGCTCCATCAGGATTCAAGCAAGCCGGGCCGACGACGCCTGAAATGGCAGAAACCGGTCCCCGGAAGCTTGTCTCCTTTCTGGTGAAGAATTGGCTTGGTGGTTTGGTCTGCCCTGTCCCCATGATGCACTGGGCCAGGGACAGACTAATTTGCATATAGCCAGGTTCTGAGCTGGGATGGGGCGGTGAGCTAAATAACGGTGATGGATCAAGCCCTGATCTTTGGACTGGGTAAGAGTGGTCTGCTTAATTCAGACACTCTGTTCATCACCACCCCCTTTTCTGAATCATTTTGTCCACCATAAGCGTGGAAGGGTATACTCAGACATGAGTCCCTTGCTCACTGCTCCATCAGGATTCAAGCAAGCCGGGCCGACGACGCCTGAAATGGCAGAAACCGGTCCCCGGAAGCTTGTCTCCTTTCTGGTGAAGAATTGGCTTGGTAGTTTGGTTTGCCCTGTTCCCATGATGCACTGGGCCAGGGACAGACTAATTTGCATATAGCCAGGTTCTGAGCTGGGATGGGGCAGTGAGCTAAATAATGGTGATGGATCAAGCCCTGATCTTTGGACTGGGTAAGAGTGGTCTGCTTAATTCAGACACTCTGTTCATCACCACCCCCTTTTCTGAATCATTTTGTCCACCATAAGCGTGGAAGGGTATACTCAGACATGAGTCCCTTGCTCACTGCTCCATCAGGATTCAAGCAAGTCGGGCCGACAACGCCTGAAATGGCAGAAACCGGTCCCCGGAAGCTTGTCTCCTTTCTGGTGAAGAATTGGCTTGGTAGTTTGGTCTGCCCTGTTCCCATGATGCACTGGGCCAGGGACAGACTAATTTGCATATAGCCAGGTTCTGAGCTGGGATGGGGCAGTGAGCTAAATAACGGCGATGGATCAGGCCCTGATCTTTGGACTGGGTAAGAGTGGTCTGCTTAATTCAGACACTCTGTTCATCACCACACCCTTTTCTGAATCATTTTGTCCACCATAAGCGTGGAAGGGTATACTCAGACATGAGTCCCTTGCTCACTGCTCCATCAGGATTCAAGCAAGCCAGGCCGACGACGCCTGAAATGGCAGAAACCGGCCCCCGGAAGCTTGTCTCCTTTCTGGTGAAGAATTGGCTTGGTAGTTTGGTCTGCCCTGTTCCCATGATGCACTGGGCCAGGGACAGACTAATTTGCATATAGCCAGGTTCTGAGCTGGGATGGGGCAGTGAGCTAAATAACGGTGATGGATCAAGCCCTGATCTTTGGACTGGGTAAGAGTGGTCTGCTTAATTCAGACACTCTGTTCATCACCACCCCCTTTTCTGAATCGTGATCCAGTTGTGGGGCCTCTGGAAGTTGTACCTGAGCTGGGAAGCTTGAAACTAAGCTTGAGTGACTTTTGAACTTGAAAAGTGTCGCATCGCTCGCTTGCGGAGCGCATCCCCGACAGTGCGAGAAGTTTCCCGCCGCTACGGAGGTCGAGATCGTCGCAGCGCCTGACGCCGCTGCCAGAGATGTCGCATCCTTCGTTTGCGGGACGCACCAGACCGGTGCGGGAGAATCGAACATCGCTGCGAGTATCGTCGCAGAGCCTTGTCGTCGCTGGGTGAGATCGCCGCACCGCTTGCTTGCGGATCGCATCACGTCGCTGCGAGCATCGTCGCAGAATCAACGCATCGAGGAGCTGCGAGAGAGAGGATCCCCGCTGGACCGCGCATCGTCGCCCCGGAGATCGTCGCAGCCCCTACGAGATCGTCGCATCGTGCCTTTGCGAGAACAGACTTCCTACGGAACCTACGCACCGGAATCCACACAAGTGGCCTTCCTCCTCATACAGACCGGATTCGTCGCAACACGCCCGCTGCTGCAGCGGGGCTGTTCCATCGCCTCCCCAGGGTCTCAGGAGCAACTCATCGCTTGTATTCCACCGCACCAGCTTCTGCTTTTGGAACTTTGTTGCAACTAAAAGGTACTGTGAGTAAACCTGACGCAACTGTGAACTTTTCACGCATCAGTAGAGAATTCTATCGCAACGTAGAGAATTCTAACGCAACCTTAAGAACTCTTTTTGAAACCATATTCTTGAACTGTGTATGTTGGATTTTTGTCGTTTTGGTCTTGTGTAGTTTAGATTAAAAATACCTTTATTTTTCTAAACTGTTGTGGAGTCAGTTTGTGGTGTTTTCACTGTGTTACTGTGAATGTTGGTACAAATACTTTACGCATTGCCTCTGGTTAGCCTAGACTGCTCGTGTCAAGCTACCTAGAGGGTGAGCAGGGGTTATCTCAGAGGGTTATCTCCTTGCCCTGACTAGAAGCAAGGGTCCCTATTTGGACAGTGATACCTACCTCTGTCAACTAGAGACCCCCAGATCTAACATTGGTGGTCAGGCGGTGGGATTTGAACTTGTATTTGTACTTGACCCACAGTAATTGGTGTACATCACTAGTGAGTGTAGACCACTACGCCACCACATACTGTTTGTTTTTTCCGGTGTCCTCCTGGAAGTATTTTTGGATATTGAGACTCTGGCTAAGTGTTGCACCTGTAAAATCCTGCCAAAATGGAAGTCAACTTTTTTCACCTGTGCATCTACACAGAAGAGGAGATAAAAGCCTTTTGCAAGAAGAGGGGGCTGCCTGTGGAGAAAGGTTCCACAAGGAGGGATTTTGAGGCATACCTGTATTCCCATGAGGCCAGAATTTGGGAAGCAAAATTAGCAGATGATTCTGAGGAGGAGGACTTCTCTGATAGTGAGGAAGAGAAAGATGAGTGGCTCCTTGCTGCTGAGCAAAGGTGCAGAGAATTAGACCGGCTAAACAAGGAAGGTATGATCCGGTGGGCCTTAGCCCCGAAAGAAAAATGGGATGCTCAAGGCAGGAGCTTTGCTGATTTGGAGGTGGAGTCCAGCTCAGATGGTGGCAGCACGATTATGATACCTAGTGTGGAAAGAAAGGTACAAACACCCAGAGATGTGGCGCCTGACTTGAGGGAGGGGGTCGACATACACCGGGGGGTTCAGGTTTATGATGTAGTTCCAGTGGAGTGCAGTGTCCCTGAAGTAGATTGGGGGACTTGCACAGGGGACCATATTCCTAGTGGTGGGAGGGACACTCTACTGACTCTAGAAGAGAGGTACAGGGAGAGGGGTTCCCCCGTGGTAGAAACCTTGGTGTGTGTGTGTGAAGACCTGCCAGAAGAGTGTGGGTTGTGTGACAGAGACAGTCAGATACTGTCTTGCCAGTCTCAGGAGAGTGGTGTGGGGTACTTGTGTGAGGCACTGGAGGGTGAGGCAAAGGGTAGCGTGGGTAACAACTGTGGGGGGCTGTGTGATTCATTTGTTGGAGAGCATATTTTAAGTCCCTGTTTTCCAGAGCGATGCCAACACCCGGTGGAGTGTGAGTTCTCTGATCCCAGAGAGCTTGCGTTTGAGGCAGACCTCTTGGTGGATTCCAGAGAGTCTGAGGAGGCATTGGGGAGTGATCCCAAAAGGAGTGGCTTAGATATCTTCCAGACGTGTGAGGTGGAAGAGGTTCAGTGTAGCCCAGTTAGGTCCCAGTGTAGTGGGAGGGGTGTAGGGGCTCATGTCCGGTCTCAGTGGAGAAGGAGTGAGTGTGGGATGGGGTGTCTCACAGTGCCCGAAACCCAGTCTCAGGGCCTGGAGGGTTCCTTAAGGGAACACCAGGTTGGGGACCTAGACTGTACTTGTAGTCCATTTGAGGAGGATCTCCTAGTGTCTGTTGAACGGGGAGTGCCTGTAACCAGGCCTCCATCAGTTCTGGTGTCTGGCAGTACCGCTCCATTTGGGAGGGTACCGAAGTCCAGACTGAGGGGTGAGAGGGGGAATGAGTCCCCAGTGGGAGAATCAGTGGGTCAGGGACCAGTCAGAAGGGCTGAGTCTCCAGTGAGTGACCATGGTGACCTCACTTCTGTCCTGGGGGATCTTCCCACGCTGTCAGGTGGACAGGGTTCGGGAGATCTGCGCCAGGCAGACTGTCACAGGACACATGAGTTGTGTGTCACCCTCAAGGGGGTACTATGTGAGTCCCCAGAAGTCCTGGCGTGCCAGGCAAATGCACAACCGCAGGTTTTGGTCCCTGGGTTGGGAGACCAGGTTCAGGATTGGCCTGACCTGGAAGGAAGGACATCTGTAACCAGTGTCCTGACCAATATGATTCCCAGGGGTACCCCTCCAGTAGGTAGGGTGCAGCGCTCTGGAAGGGGGTGCAGAGGGAGGGAGTCCTCGCCTCTGACCCCGGTACAACCTGAGGGGTTAAACCCTAGGTTGGGAGACCAGTTGCTGGAGGGAGGTCCTGAACTGGTAGGAAAGTTGTGTTCTTGGTTGTCTTGGTGGACAGGGTTGCCCCTGGAAGGAGGGCAAGAGTCTCACCATGGGGGTGGACTGGGCCACACCGTTGTGTTGGCCAGGTGGGTACTGTCTACTAGTATAGGCACCTCAGTGAGTGAAGTCCTGGTGCGCCAGGCAAGTGTTCCATCGCAGGGGTTGGTCCCTGGGTGGGGATGCCAGGTTCAGGTGTTGTCTGGCCTGGAGGCTTTGGAGCCTACGTTTGAGGGCCAGGTCCGGGGTGTCCCCCCTGACCTGGAATACCAGTTGCAGGATAGAACCCCTGAACTGGTGGGTGAATGGTGCAGGACAACTGCCACATGTGCCCTGACTATTCTAGAAGGGGGTACCGCTCCAGGTTGGAGGGTACAGAGCCCCAAGGAAGAGGAGGACCGGGTGTGGAGAAGCCCACCTCAGCCTCCTGTCCAGCTGCTGGATACAGGTCCAGGACTGGTGGGTCAGTGCCAGAGTGTCAGAGTTGAACTGACAAGAGAGGGAGTGGACAAAGGGTGCCAAGCACCTGGGGCTACTGCCCCCCACCCACTGATGCCACAGAGGTTTGAGCACCCTGAGAGGCATGAGGCCTGGGTCTCATCCCTGATCACTGTTGGTGGTCACTGTGGCTTGCTGTCGGTCTGTTGGGACACACCTGTGAGGAAATTAAAGTTAGGTGCTGCACAGGTGGTGTCCACAGGTGAGGAGAAGGTTTACCCATGGATTGGCATTGTGGACCCTGAGAGTATGGATAGAGTGATCCAACTGGGTTTAGGATGGCGTAGAACAGGACTGCCCTGCTGTGTGGGCCAGTTTCCGTGTTCTATCGCCTTAAGCAGGGAATCCCATTGAGGTATCGTTTGGTCTAACCTGGCTTTAGGCTGGAAGGGGGTTGTGTTGGAACTGGCCCTTCTTGCAGGGTCATCCTCAAACTTTTTGCTTCTTCCTCCCTTATTTTTCCTGACCCGTGGCTGTTGGCAATAGGACTTTACCACTGCTGATCAGTGCTAAAGTGCATATGCTCTCTATTTAAATTGTTATTCTGAATGGATATACATGTTTGGCATATTTGTATCACCATGAAGTCCCTAGTAAAGTGCACTGGGTGTGCCAGGGCTGGTGATGACAAATGCTACTAGTGGGCCTGCAGCACTGATTGTGCCACCCACAGGAGTAGCTCTAAAATGGTGTCTCAGGCCTGCCACTGCAGTGCCTATGTGCAGTTTAGAACTGCCATGTCCTCCTGGTCAGTGTCCCCACTGACCAGGCCTAACCCTTCCCTTTTCGTGCACATCAGTCACCCATATGGAAGGCCCAAGGTACCCCCCTGGGCAGGGTGCAGTGTATGTGAAAGGTAGAGCATGTACTAGTGCAGGTGACATGCTCTGGTAGTGAATGGCAGCCATTTTCGTTTTTCACTACTGTAAGGCTATCTTGCTCCATAGGTTAACATGGGGGATGCTGGCTACAGTGGTTAACAGCATTTCTTCCCATAGGAACAAGATAGGACATAAGTATCTAGTATCCCTGAACTCAGAATTTAATAACACATCTTTTGGGAAAGGTTGTTTTTAAATCCTGTATTTGAGAACAGCACTTTTAGAAAGTTGCTGTTCTCTTGTATGACCCTTCTGTGTGCCTGGGCCTGTTTGTGTATTGACTGTCTGGTTTGAGAGTGACAGGGGCTGGGGAATTCCCCAGGAGGCTGGATGAGTCAGCACTAAGCTGAATGACTGCATTTGCAACTGGAGTGGTGGGAGGAGTTAGCACCTGGACTGAATAGGGCTGTGCCTGCCTTCCACAATGCTGGCTCCACCCCCCTGCTGGGCGGCTGAGGACCCTGCCCCTCAGTCTGAAAGGAAAGAAGCAGCCAGCAAAACAAAGTACTCAGGAAACCCCAGAACTGGTTCAGACCGGGCTCAGGGCCCACATGCACAGAGAGAACAAAGACTTTAGGGGTATAAGTACAGGACCCCCGACAACAGAAAATTAGATCATCCTGGAAATCAAGAAGGAACCTCTGCCAAGGAGAAAGCTGAAACTGAAGAAGGAAGATTGTCCTGCTGTTGCTCTGCAGGACTGACCTGTTGCTTTGCTGCCAAGGAGAGGGGAAGGACTTTGCTGCTGATCTGTGTCTCCTGTCTTGAAGGAATCTCCAAGGGCCTGAGAAGAGCTGGCTCCCTGTTTTGAAGTCCCAGGAACAAAAGGACTTCACCCCCAGCTTCCCTGAACTCTGCTGAGAGAGTTCTGTCCTTCCTAGAGTGCTTGATCCAGTTGTGGGGCCTCTGGAAGTAGTTGTACCTGAGCTGGGAAGCTTGAAACTAAGCTTGATTGACTTTTGAACTTGAAAAGTGTCGCATCGCTCGCTTGCGGAGCGCATCCCCGACAGTGCGAGAAGTTTCCCGCCGCTACGGAGGTCGAGATCGTCGCAGCGCCTGACGCCGCTGCCAGAGACATCGCATCCTTCGTTTGCGGGACGCACCAGACCGGTGCGGGAGAATCGAACATCGCTGCGAGTATTTGGACAGTGGTACCTACCTCTGTCAACTAGAGACCCCCAGATCTAACAGTAGTGATAATGTTTTACCAAATACAACTTTGCCTTTTTCACTTTCCTAACATCTACTAATTCTTGCCAGAGTTTCTTACTCTTCGTAGGAACGCCATTAACTAGAATAACTAGAGGTTCCTCTTCCACATTTTCTACACCAATTGTTTCAGTATTTTTCTTTAAATTTAGAGGCAAATATACAACTCTTCCCTTAAATCCTCTCTGTAAATCTGAAGGAGGCAATTTCCCTGTCTTAGGCTCCATGCGAACAATAGCCTGAAATGGATGCACACATTGAATGAGAATAGACTCATAAGTATTTAAATCCATCAGTTCAGAAGGAATATTTACCAACTCAAGATTATTATGAACAGCTCTAGCAGGCATCTTATTCTCATCTAATTTATTATAACAATATGTACAAATATGTTGATCAGAACTCAAATCAAAACAATTCTCTACCAAGAAATAAGTTACAAATTCCTTTCACTCATTATTATTCTCCTTTTCACTTTTTAAATATAGATCAACTAACCTGGTCTGATTTTTATAATGAATTTGTCTACAACAAATACAAGAAAAGTTTGGCTTTTCATCTGAAATGACCTTAAACCTTGTAATTTCTTGCTCAAAATGTTCTGTACTAAAATATTATACATTTTCTTCCACATTTCCTCCTATTAATGTATCTGTTTCTGCACTTTCTTCTTCAGGACCAAAGTAATTAACCTCAATTTCTTCACAAATGTTGATCACATCTAACACAGATCTATGCAAAAGAGCACTGTTCAACTTCTTTTTAATATTAGTGCTGGACTTTTTGCAAAAAACAGCCTTCTCACTCATTTCCTCACTTCAGTATGATGCACTGCTAACATCCTAAAATGGTGAAAAACACTCTGACATACTTTTTTAGAAAGAAAAGCCAAAGAATGACCTTGCAAACCCTTTTTTCTCTCACTCTGCAGGGGTCTAATTCTTGCAACATCTTAATCTTCTGTTTAACACTTTTCCTAGTATACTTACGTAAAAAATTGTGAAAAAAATCAATTGAATCCTGTCGTACACTACAAATACTACTACAATTCCAAATGTACACTGGAGCCTTAAGACGTCTCACTAAAACTTCATCAGCTAACACCTTTTCTGCATTTCTAGGAACAATTTTCTCTATTTCAATCGGACTACCATTCTTAACCTCATAAGCTTGACCCCTGGTGTCAACTGCATGCAACAAATCATTACTCTGAAAGTAACTCTCTTCATTAAAAAAGTCTCACAACTTGAACTATGTTTCCATTCTTCAGAAAAAACATTACAAAAATTAATTCTATTAATTAGTCTTTTCCATTTACTTTTGACCTTCATTGATTGGCTTATCTAGTGTACGAATCCTACTGATTACTAAAACAAACAGTTTTTTTTAATTCAAAAGCTGTGTCCACAATTGTCTGTATATGTTTTTTTCTTATAAAAAGCTGTTTTTCTTTTACAATTCTTTATATTTTTAAATAAATTTACAACAACTCTGTTATGAAACATTCGCTTCCAAATCTCAGCAAACTGATTTTTTCGTCTATTACTATAAAGACTATGTTTCCCCGCATATTTTTGCATATTTTCCATTTTGTTCTGGTTTTTCTTTGTAGTTACAGATATATATCTTTTTTCCTGATTGTCCACAGTTTTTTTAATTTGTGTTATTTTCCTTATAAAATCCTTTGTTGACTTACCAGGAGCTTTCTTTGTTTTTTCCAGACATTGCTCTATAGATACATCTTGTACTTCTTTTTTCTTGGAAATGTAAGCCTGTTTATATCTTTTTCTTCTCTCACTTTTAGATGGCATATTGTTTTTTCCTTCTGTAGATAATTAAAATCTGTTGAGAAGAAAAAAAAAATATTCAATTAATTTTTATACAATTGAAGACCACTACTAGCATACTACATAGCAATTAGAAGCACTATATGTTGTTAAGTCTGGTTCACTCCATAAGTAATTTTAAGGCACAGCAGCAGAGTTCGGGCAGTGTAGGAGATCATGCAGGGGGTGCTGTTTCAGGGTTTAGGACAGTGCAGTGGTGTTTGAACATTATAGGGGCATTTGCTGATAATTATGTTTCAGGGTTTACAGCAGTGCAGTAGTGTTGAAAGAGTTTAGCAGGTTTTGCTAGGGATGGCATTTCAGGGTTTATGATAGTGCAGTGCTGTTCAGGCACTGTAGAGGTTCAAAGTGGTACTGATAATTCTGAGTTTAGAACAATACCTGAACACCACTGCACTGCCCTAAACCCTGAAACAGCACTGTGATGTCTGCCTCTTCCCCTTTAATGCTTAATGTTCTATCCACATTCTAAGTTCTAAGAATATGCTTGTCAGAAGATTCTCACCATGACAGTTACTGTTGGCTGTTCATGGGATGAGGTTTTATTAAACCCACTTGCTCTTCAATCTATTGATTCCTCGTTTTAATATATTTATAATTGACTAATTTTACAAGCACTACCTGCAAGAAACCCTTTCACTGTAGTAATAATTTTACTGAATGTTAAGGGATACTGTCATGTGCCTAAGGTCACACTGTGAGTTAGTATTCATTTCAGATAATTGTGGCAGAATAATTGTCTTACTTGATGTGTTTAAAAATATGGGAATACATGTACTTATGTAGTGAGTCAGACTCTAAGACATGTAGTGCTATAAAAATCTATGCAGCATGTGTGTCAGGCATCTTAATTCCCAAATAGTCTGCATGTTGTGTAATAGCGATCCTGTGTGTGCTGTAGAAATGGCATAGCAACTCTCTCTGTAGCATGTAGTAATTATTTCAGTGTATTTTCATTTCTATATTCTCAGTCCCACCTTGACCCCTTATACTGCCTGAACAGCACTGCACTGTCCTAAACCCTAATACACCATTCCTATCAAAAGCTGCTAAACTCTTTCAACACTACTGCACTGTCCTAAAAGCCGAAACAGCACTCCCAGCAAAACCCTTTTTCACTGTAGTAATCATTTTACTGAATTGCAAGGGATACTATCATGTGTCTATGATCACAGTGTGAGTCAGAATTCATTTCAGAAAAATGTGGCAGAATAATTTACTTAGTTGATGTGTTTAAAAATATGGGAATACATGTACTCATGGAATGAGTCAGGCCTTAGGACAATTAGTGCTACAAAGTCCAAAGCAGCATGTGTGCCAGGCCTCTGAATACCGAAATAGTCTCCATGCTGTGTAATAAAAATCCTGGGTGTGCTGTTGAAATTGCATAGCAACTTTCTCTGTTGCATGTAGTAATACTTTCAGTGAATTCTCATTTCAACATTCTCACCTTGACCCTCTACACTGCCTGAACACCACTGCACTGTCCTAAACCCTGAAACAGCACGCCCAGCAAGACTCTCTTTCACTGTAGTAATCATTTTATTAAATTGCAAGGCATACTGTCATGTGTCTAAGATCACAAATAGTCTAATTTTTTACCACAGTGCATACAAACGGACATTCTCTTGAATACCTCTGTACAATAGGAAATCAACAATCAGAGACTTTGCTAAAAGTCAAACAATATACACCTGAAAATAAAAACTATGCTGTAAGACTCAGTTTATGCCACAATAACTTGGCTTTTAGCTCAAAGACTACAATTGTACAAGAAGACTCTCTCAAATCATTTTTAATTTTTAATCATAAATGTATTCTTGTGACATTTTATATTGTAATAGAACATCTAGTATGATGTTATCAGGAATTTCAGTAACATCTTCATCAACTTCTGAACTTGACACAATAAAATCAATATCATCCAATGTTTCAATTAATTCATTATCTAAACTTTCAACCCAAAAATCATAGGTTATATCTCCTGCACCAATAGGTTGTTCTTCATTGCTGCTGTCCACAAAAGGTACATTTAAGTCCTCTATCAGAGTGTTAGAAATGTCAAAAGTGACTTCAATGTTCTTCTGATTTTGATTCATAATACATTTGAGTATGTTGCTGTACCTAGCAGAAAAATATAAAAACTTGATTTGATTATTGTTACTAATAGATAATACAAAACTAGTTTTATCAATTTCATGGGGACATGTATTCCCATATTTTTAAACACATCAACTAAGCAAATTATTCTGCCACATTTTTCTGAAATGAATTCTGACTCACACTGTGATCTTAGACACATGCCAGTATGCCTTGCAATTCCGAAGTGCTGTTTCAGATTTTAGGACAGTGCAGTGGGGTTGTATGACGTTACAACACATACCTTTACAACGCACCTTTACAACGCATTTTTTACAACGCAACATTCATTACAACTCATTTCATTACAACGCATACCATTACAACAAATTCTTAAAACATACCTTTACAACGCATTCCATTACAACGCATACTACCTTTATAACACATATCATTACAACGCATAACATTACATTGCATGTATGGTAAGTATTGGATAGTGTAGAAGTAAAAATTACTATTCTAACTCCAGGGGGTGCAACAGTAGGGTAAGTGTTGGATAGTGTAGGGGTAAAAATTAATATTCTAACTCCAGGGGGTGCAATAGTAGGGTAAGTGTTGGATGGTAATGGTATGCATTGTAATGGTATGCATTGTAATGACTGCGTTGTAATTACATGCATTGTAATGGTATGCGTTGTAGTGTCACGCTTTTTAATGGTTCCGTTGTAATGGCATGCTATGTAATAGATGATGCGTTGTAAAAGTTTTGTTGTAATGGTAGTGCGTTGTAAAAGTTGCGTTGTAAAGGTTGTTTCCCATGCACTGGTGTTCAGGCGTTATATGGACTCAAGATGGGACTGAGAATGTACAAATGAGAATTCACTGAAATGATTTCTACATGCTACAGAGAGATTTGGTATGCAATTTCTACAGCACACCCAGGATCTTTATTACGCAGCATGAAGACTATTTAAGAATTCAGAAACCTGGCACACATGCTGCTTTTGACTTTATAGCACTAACTGTCCTAAGGACTGACTCACTCCATGACTTCATGTATTCCCATAATTTAAAAACACATCAACTAAGCACATTATTCTGCCACATTTTTCTGAAATGAATTCTGACTCACACTGTGATCTTAGACACATGACAGTATGCCTTGCAATTCCATAAAATTATTACTACAGTGAAAGAGAGTCTTGCTAGGAGTGCTGTTTCACATTTTAGGACAGTGCAGTGGTGTACAGGCAATGCAGCGGCTCAAGGTGGGACTAAGAATGTAGAAATGATAATTCACTGAAATAATTTCTACATGCTACTGAAAAAGTTGGTATGCAATTTCAACAGCACACCCAGGATCTTTATTACACAGCTTGGAGACTATTTAATAACCAAGGTATGGAGCTGATTAGACCCTTAGAGAATTCTTGGAATAGATTCTTGGCTAAGAATTCTAAACTTAGGCTACACCTCACTTACTTCTTCCCTTGTACTAGACTTAGGTTAGGTAGACCGGGGTAGGCGTATTTTAGAAGCACCAGTTGAGTACTTTTAGTCATTATTTATCACTGTATGTATTTTAGGTATTTTAGGTATTTTATGGCTTAGAAATTATATCATGCTTTTACAGTATTATTTTATAATACTCTTCGTGCTATACGCATTTTACTTTATAACCAGTATTACGATTGTAGCAGTAAATTTCTTATGCTTGAGAAAGAAGACTGTTCAATAAATACTTTTTATTGAAAACACCGGTCTCTCTATTTCTCAGCACCTCTGGTGAAGCGAAGCACGCATGAGTGACTGAGTAAAATAGCTATCTATTGTTTCCGCGACTCTGGAGATTGATTTCTTATTTTTGGGAAACAATGTTGTCATGTTTATGCGGTTGTCAGAAACTAATCCCTTCTTGTGAATTCGAGAAAGTTTCTAGTGACCTCTGAGCTAGCTGGCACTCACAATTAAGTTTAATATATTTGGTAGAGACCTAGTCGACCTCAGTCCTACGTCTAAACTACAGGATAAATTATTCCAATGCGCAAATCCTATTGGGAATATAGGAACTACACTACAAGATGAGGGTAAAAAACACAGGAAAGACACAGAAGGAGAGTGAAGGTGGAGCTTGAAATGAGGGGCAAACAACAGAAAAAGTGCAAGAAAGAGTGGAGGAAAGACACAGGACAAAGGAGTGAAAGGCGGAGATTGAGATGAGGGTAAAAAACAAGTGAAAAACGGAGAAAATACACAGAAGGAGAGTCAAGGGGGAGCTTAAAATGAGGGGGAAATGACAGAATAAGTGCAAGAAAGAGTGGAGGAAAGGCAGAGGACACAGGAGAGTGAAAGTGGGAGATTGAGATGGGGTATAAAATGAGTGAAAAATGGAGGACGGACACAGAAGGAGAGTAAAGGGGGGAGCTTGAAATGAGGGGCAAACAACAGAAAAAATGCAAGAAAGAGTGGAGGAAAGACACAGGACCCAGGAGTGAAAGGGGGACATGGAGATGAGGGTACAAAACGAGTGAAAAACAGAGGAAAGACACAGAAGGAGAGTGAAGGGGAGCTTAAAATGAGGGGGAAATGACAGAAAAAGTACAAGAAAGAGTGGAGGAATGACACAGAGGACACCAGATAGTGAAAGGGGGAGATTGAGATGAGGGTAAAAAAAATGGAGGAAAGACACAGAAGGAGAGTAAAGGGGAGCTTGAAATGAGGGGGAAACAACAGACAAAGTGCAAGAAAGAGTAGAGGAAAGACACAGAGGACACAGGAGAGTGAAAGGGGGAGATTGATATGGGGTAAAAAATGAGTGAAAAACGGAGGAAAGACACAGAAGGAGAGTAAAGGGGGGAGCTTGAAATGAAATGAGGGGGAAGCAACAGAAAAAGTGCAAGAAAAAGTAGAGGAAAGACACAGACGACACAGGAGAGTGAAAGGGGGAGATTGACATGAGGGTAAAAAACAGAGGAAAGACACAGAAGGAGAGTGGAGGGGAAGCTTGAAATGAGGAGGAAACAACAGACAAAGTGCAAGAAGGAGTAGAGGGAAGACACAGAGGACACAGGAGAGTGAAAGGGGGAGATTGAGACGAGGGTAAAAAAAGAGTGAAAAAAGGAGGAAAGACACAGAAGGAGAGTGAAGGGGGAGCTTGAAATGAGGGGGAAACAACAGAACAAGTGCAAGAAAGAGTGGAGGAAAGACACAGAAGACACAGGAGAGTGAAAGGGGGGATTTACATGAGGGTAAAAAATAGAGGAAAGACACAGAAGGAGAGTGAAGGGGGAACTTGAAATGAGGGGGAAACGACAGCAAAAGTACAAGAAAGAGTGGAGAAATGACACAGAGGACACAGGAGAGTGAAAGGGGGAGATTGACATGAGGGTAAAATACGGAGGAAAGACACATAAGGAGTGTGAAGGAGGAGCTTGAAATGAGGGGGAAACAACAGAAAAAGGGCAAGAAAGAGTGGACGGAAGGCACAGGACACAGGAGTGAAAGGGGGAGATTGAGATGAGGGTAAAAAACGAGTGAAAAGCGGAGAAAAGAAACAGAAGGAGAGTGAAGGGGGAGCTTAAAATGAGGGGGAATTGACAGAAAAAGTGCAAGAAAGAGTGGAGGAAAGACAGAGGACACAGGAGAGTGAAAGTGGGAGATTGAGATGGGGTAAAAAATGAGTGAAAAACGGAGGAAAGACACAGAAGGAGAGTAAAGGGGGGAGCTTGAAATGAGGGGCAAACAACAGAAAAAGTGCAAGAAAGAGTGGAGGAAAGACACAGGACACAGGAGTGAAAGAGGGAGATTGAGATGAGGGTAAAAAACGAGTGAAAAACAGAGGAAAGACACAGAAGGAGAGTGAAGGGGGAGCTTAAAATGAGGGGGAAATGACAGAAAAAGTACAAGAAAGAGTGGAGGAATGACACAGAGGACACCAGATAGTGAAAGGGGGAGATTGAGATGAGGGTAAAAAAAATGGAGGAAAGACACAGAAGGAGAGTGAAGGGGAGCTTGAAGTGAGGGGGAAACAACAGAAAAAGTGCAAGAAAGAGTGAAGGAATGACAGAGAGGACACAGGAGAGTGAAAGGGGGAGATTGAGATGAGGGTAAAAAACGGAGGAACGACACAGAAGGAGAGTGAAGGGGAAGCTTGAATCGAGGCGGAAACAACAGACAAAGTGCAAGAAAGAGTAGAGGAAAGACACAGAGGACACAGGAGATTGAATGGGGGAGATTGAGATGAGGGTAAAAAAAGAGTGAAAAACGGAGGAAAGACACAGAAGGAGAGTGAAGGGGGAGCTTGAAATGAGGGGGAAACAACAGAAAAGTGCAAGAAAGAGTGGAGGAAAGACACAGGGGACACAGGAGAGTGAAAGGGGGAGATTGACATGAGGGTAAAAAAACGGAGGAAAGACACAGAAGGAGAGTGAAGGGGGAACTTGAAATGAGGGGGAAACGACAGAAAACGTACAGGAAAGAGTGGAGAAATGACAAAGAGGACACAGGAGAGTGAAAGGGGGAGATTGACATGAGGGTAAAATACGGAGGAAAGACACATAAGGAGTGTGAAGGAGGAGCTTGAAATGAGGGGGAAACAACAGAAAAAGTGCAAGAAAGAGTGGAGGGAAGACACAGAGGACACAGGAGAGTGAAAGGGGGAGATTGAGATGAGGGTAAAAAATGTGTGAAAAACGAAGCAAAGACACAGAAGGAGAGTGAAGGAGGGAGCTTGAAATGAGGGAGAACCAACAGAAAAAGTGTAAGAAAGTGGAGGAAAGACACAGAGGACACAGGTGTGTGAAAGGGGAAGCTTGAAATGAGGGGGAAATAACAGAAAGTGGAGGAAAGACCCAGAAAGATATTTTATTAAACAGAAGTTTAATTTAACTATTGTTGTGTGGTTAAAAAAAGATGCATGGAAACATATGGCTATTTGTCTTGTAGTATCGTTTCTCAATTAACGAGTTTTTATTAAACAACTGTTATCTTTTTATTTTGTTAGAAATATGACTATATATTACCTTCATTGCATCCCAATTAATTTAAGGAAGCCAACAGGAAGTATTCACGAGGACTTGCTTACATCCTCCCACCCGCCCACGGGTAAAAAAAATGGTTGGGAGCCACCGCCAACTGTCAATTAGGTCAAGGGAGCCACGGGTTAAAAAAGTTTGGGAACCACTGGGTTAGTGACTAAACTGTGTGAAAGTCTGTATTAGTTGGTGTGTAAGCGGCTGAATGGGTTGGTGAGTAGCTACATGAGTGTCTATGTGGGTTATTGATTTGTTGTCTGAGTATCTGCATGGGTGCCTGAGTGTCTGTGTGGGTGGGTGGGAGTAGGTGTGACTGTGCATAGATGTTTGAGTGGGTGATTCACTGGTTGTATGGATTCAAAAGTCCATCTAGGAAGGGCTGTATGGGTGAGTAAGTGTGTGTATGGGTGTGTTGGTGAGTGAATGAATGTCTCAGTGGTAAATGTGTGAGTAACTACATATGTTTTAAGGCAGTATATGTGAGTGTTAGAATATGTAAATGACTATACCTGAGACTAAGTTATTTGAAGACTGTGTGTATAAATGAGTGTCTGCTTGTATCAGTGATTGTTAAAACAGTAAGTATGTGTTAATATCTGCATAAATAAGTGATGTTGTGTGTGTATAAATAACGGAGTTGGTGTGTATAACTGTATCCATGAGTAAATTGGTATGTGATTGATTCTTTGCATGACTGACTAGGTGTGTGAGTAACTATGGATGAGTAGCAGAGTGCTACTGTATGTATAGGTGTTTGATTGCATATTATAGTACTATATTGATGAGTAACTGCATGTATAAGTGACTGGATGTGTGTACAGACCTAGGAAATAGTGGGTGGTATGTAGTATCTGGTATTGTTGTGTGTAGGGTTTCAAAAATAGCAGTCTGTACTTTAGAATGTGTGTATACAACTTTACATTAGGGCATCATTATATGCATCAGATTTTCATGTGGACGATGTCATCAGTGATGTCATCAGTGATGTCATTTGAGTTGTCATCAGTGATGTCATCAGTGATGTCACTGGCCATGTCATGAGTGATATAATATGTGACATCATCACAAGTGCATTGTGGGTGCGCGAGTTATAGTGAGCTCAACTAACTATAACAGGTGAATTACTCTGGTTTTATATGAGTCAAATGTTCAACTAACTATAATGTCCCTGAAACCTATGGCTTTTTTAGTGAATTTCTAAGGTTTTTTAAATGCTAATTCCTAACTATAATGTCTGTAAAACCCATGTTTTTTTCAGTGAATTTCAATGGTTTTTTAAATGTTAATTTCATATTTTAATGTTTATAAAACCTATATTTTTTCTATTAAATTTTTTAATATTTTGGTACTCTACTATACTTCTTTTTTTAACTTGAAAAATTATGTAATGTTTTATATCTTCCTAAAAAAATATGTATCTCTTTTTTTGGGGAGAAAACTGCACTCCCATACCGGTAGCGTATCAAGCTCCATCACCCCGCATATCTTATCCCCCATAAATATAAATGATGCGCATTTCATATCCAACGGGTTCGTGACAAGGCGTCCTGCAGAACATCATATATGCATGAAGTCACCCCAGCTGCTACTTTGGTATCCGACGGGTACGCAGTACCAAGCCACGCATTACATCATGTACGTTTGGGGTCGCGCCCGCTGTACATTGCGTATGCAATTAGTGCACGCCACCAGGCCTTGTGTTACGTCACAGACGTATGGTGTCACGCCGGTTACACCATTCCCTCTTTTTTTGTCTCAAAAGTATATCTAAATAACTTGAAACAGTATATGACAGCAAGCGATAATCTAAAATATTTAAAATATATATATATTTCTAACTGTAATAAACTTATATTGTGATAAATATATTTTCTCAAAATCGCGTTGCGCTCGGTGCGTGATTGCCAAGTGACTTAAAAAAAAGCATTTGATTGCTTCATAACATTTCCCATTGTGACAGTTGGACGACCTCACCCATTTTAGTCATTCTCTCTACAGTGTTTGATGAGAGACACCACTTCAACTTAAACAGCTTTTTTGAAATGATGAGAGACAGCGCTTCACCTTAAACAGCTTTGTTTTAAAGTTTTTTTTCTGTGTACACATATCTTATACTACACACAACATGCAACGATCATCTTGATCAATATTCATGGTCTGTACATTAAGCCTTCCTTGTGTGATGGCCATGCATCTCAAACATTACATCAAAAAAGAAATGTGTGTTACACGATGCCGCTAGTGTAGGTGTCTGCACATTATTGTGCTGCCTTTCAGCCTGTGTTTTGGTGGCACTAAGGAGTATCATCAGCCACAGGCAGAGTGCACATCATAGATCACATTTGACAAACAGTAAACAGTAATGTGTAGATTTGTATTGCTGCACGCTCTGTTGTCAGGCTATACCAATATAGTAGTGTGTCATGTGTGAAACTTTCAGATTTACGTTTGACTTACATTGCTTGACTGTAATGAGCGTTATCACTGTGTATGACGTAGCCTCACTGCTGATCCTCCCTCCATCCGAGCACATTCACATGTGCACGCTTCGCGATAGCAACACTTTCAATATTACCGCACACCATTGACATGCATGTCTGCGCATATCCACAACCTTGACAAAGACATGTAATGTTCGCCATTCAATCTTTTTGAACAGCGTCTCATTAGCAATAGTTGCCGCCCTCCCGATACATGCTACATTAATATAAATTGCGCAATCTGCAACGTCAAATCTTCAAAAGAAACACACATAACTACACTTCCTGGCCAGGTAGGCACTGAACTACCCCCAGTTCCCCGGAACAATTATTCACAGCCCTAGGCTGGCCTGACGTACACAAGCCCAGCCCACTTTGCGTACGTATAAATAGGATAATGACAACGCCACATGTCCCAGTTCTTCCACACTGCCTCAGGTGATATGGCCGCATCCACCTCGCATATCACAATACGTAATAAAAAAAGAGATCCATGAGGTGTACACCATCCTGACAATCAACACTGGTTCGAAATTGTGGACCGTACTGCCTGTCGTGTTTCCAAAGGGATTCATGAGGTCTACATCAGTCTGCAATAAACACTACAACTGAATTGTGAACACTGCTGCCCGTAGTGTTTGTACACACAACAATGACAGCAGGTGAGCAGTGGAGCCTGGGTGCACAGCGGCTCCAATTGAAGTTCCCTGCGTAGTGATGTGATCTCTGTCCTCATTCAGTCACATCTCTGTCTCATTTTAATGACCTGCTGGACCGTACTGTAGGCCTGAACCAGCGGGCAGCGCTGCCCTACAGACACGTGTAGTGGACGGTTCTGCGGGAGGGGTAGGGTGCATCAGCCTGGGTACGCAGGTCCGAACAAGCGATGTTGCCGTGCGTTATGATGTGATCTCTGACCTGATTCAGTCTCATCTCTGTCTCATTTTAAGGACTTACTGTAGGCCTGAGCAAGTGGGCAGCGCTGTCCTACAGACACGTGGCGTTGGCTTTTAGGGCACTGTAGTGAGCTCACTACTAAGTGTACAAGCACACAGGCTTCCGCCACTGCATTACATGTGCACATAATGCTTCTAGCATGCGCTCTGTTCCTTTGTATGTAAACATTAGTGTTAGAAATGGGAATTTCTGGCTGGCTGAGGCTTGCGCCAAAGCCAGGCAAAAACCACCACTCTAGTCAGGGCAAGGAAGTTACCCGCCAAGATAACCCCTGCTCACCCCCTTGATAGCTTGGCACGAGCAGTCAGGCTTATCTCAGAAGCGATGTGTAAAGCGTTTGCGCATGCACCCAGCAACAACACCCAAGGCCCACCACAAAGGACACTCCACACAAGGGTATATATAAAAAATAGTCTTTGTATTATACCACAAACATTAGATAATAAACATGTATTTTACAGGGTGCCATAGGCACGGGCAGAATTTACAAGGGATATATGTACAGGACAGGGCCACCTGGACCACTGTCAGTAATAATCACTTTTAGAATTAGCACGTAGAACATAATCATACTGTAGTACAAAAACAGCACATATAGCACACAACCAGTACTCACTAGTAACAGGTAAACACCCCCTACGCAATCCTAAAACACTTTAGGTAAATATCACGCAGGGCACCATGACTTCACTAGCATCACTCTTCTAGGGCAAACAACCTCCTCGGCATAAAAACACATATTTAGAGGCATGGGCAAAAGCATTGCATCAATCACATTAGGCAGGAAATCACATCTGCGCAAAACACATAGGGCATACCAAAATGAGTAAGTGTCTTCTGTGAATACCAAAATGGTAGGAAGTTTAGGATTTTGTCTTAAGTTAGTTCAGTGAATCGCGCCCATTGATGCTAAATAAATGATGCAGTACAAATCCCACCATTATGCTTGAATGGCCTTAGGACAGAATAGAATGGAGAAAGAAACACAAAGAAGCAATGTATTTTATCTTAATTCAGTATCACAATAGATTGTTTGAGGCGGTCAATTACCCATAATAGAAGTAATCATTTCAGTGGAAAAATACCCTTCTAAGTTTAAAATACAAAGTTTTATCTAACACTTGAATGCCTTTTTCAAAAAATGCCTCAAATGTATTTGTGCATTTGCTGGACAAGAATCTTTAAATCCAACTACCATGTGAAGTTTTTGAAAGCTGCTTCTCCTGCTTTCTACATTAACTTTTGTGTTGATGGCAAATGTGATCAAGCTGTTGTGTGCTTAGACCATAAGTGCATAGGACCACTTTGCCCCAACATATATTTTGTATACATAATTTATACCAGAGAGCCACTGTTGGTATATCTCAATATAACACAAATTGGTGACAAAACGCTGGTCACTCAGGTATACCTGCTGCATCATTTACACGCCATGATGACCAGCACCATAGCTTATCTTGCACAGAAGCTGTCCATCCCTATTGGTTCATGGCATTCGTGCTGCCAGGACACTATCAGACTGCAGACTCACAAGTGTAACTGGCGTTTTCCATGTTTTCACCTAGGATAAGGAACAACATCCCTGCATCCATCAGGAAGGTCCCAAAGCTACTGCAATGTAGGAAAAAGTTTAGGATGAAATGCTCTAAAAACATTGCGTCAAAATGCTCTAATTTGCCACAAAGCAGGTACCTGTCCTCTCCTTGTCACACACTTTCTGCTTGTCTTTTGCCATGTACAGTGCTTCACTGCCTTTTGGCTAGGCGCTTGTTATAGAAATACCACATACATATATAAATGCATACAGCTGTACCCCAAACCCTTTTCCGATACAACAAATGTCTGAGCATAGTGTAGGAAGCAATAACTAAAATTTCCAGGTGCATGTTCAAAGGAATTTTATGCATGTCAGAAGGAAGCCTCAATAGCCCTTTTCAGAACTTTTCTTTCCATGTTGACAATTGTGTAATGTTTGAATAAGCCTAGAGCTCTAATCCATAGAGAGAAGATTTGAGCCACTGCTCCCTTACACCTCACAAGAAGGAGATATGATGTGCCACCATTTTTCATTGCAATTGCAAAATGAACCATTGCACCAGCTCCTAGTGCAAAAAGGTCCCCATTCTAAAGATAGTATGCTTACATGCAATGCGTGATGATAAGCTTATCACAGGTAGGTGATTTTGACTACATGTTCAAAGCTGGAATCATTCAAAGTGAGTTTAATTTTCACAGTTGTATGCATATTGAGCATCATGAGCATAATGTGTCATCCTCTACCACACCAAACTGATTCTGACTTCATCTCTCCTCCCAATGGAATGATTCCAATATGGCTACCCTGTGCCCTATGATAAAAAGGTCTCAGCCTGGTCCCTTCCAAGTTATGTTCCTGAAGCCTCACTAACTGCCCTTCCTGAGAGTGGATGAGTCACATTTCTCACACCCAGGTCTTCCTGTCACACAGCCCAGGTCATTGGTTCCACTCTGGGAGCAGCATTTACACGTCATCAAGGAGAAAGAACTGACATTGGGCAGCTGCTGGCAGGCTAATGCTAATTGGCGTATGGGAGCTTCAGCAGACATGTCTAATATTTCTAAAAGTTACCTTTCTCTACATTTATCTAAACTCCAAACTTACCATTGAATTGGATTTTTAATAAATATCAAAACAGTGATTGAATGGCTTCTGTAGCTCATCACAAGCCACAGTTAGCAGATGTTGTATTTTCATTGCACTTTAGTTTTTCTGATAGGAGTAGCTACAACATAGTTGAGTGAAAATATCTTTTGTAGGATAGGCATTGAAGGAACATGCCAATATGAAAAGCTTACATGTTCCACTTTTAAATACTATGAACCCTGCAGTGTGGGCTAAATTGCATACTTAAGGATGAATTACTTAATATGCAAAAGTATGGTTCCTTCCTATCCAAAGGGTTATGTTTGACAGGTTTAAAAGCTGCATCAGTCAGATTACACCTGTACGACTGAACCAATACCATTTCTAGTCAGCATAGTGGATGACACGCAATAGGCTAAAGTGACATTTAGTCTTCCATGCGAATAGTGCATATTGCTACACCATATACTATAGCCTTAAGGGAAAGTTAAATGTGCCAAATTGGGATTAGCCAATTTTTCCATGGTTTAGGTTTCAGAGCACATACAATGAAACTGAACAATGGATAGAGTTAAAAAAAAACACTAGCAGTCCACAGAAAATAGGAGAGCCCATGTGAAAAGAAGTATTTCCTCACAAGTAATCTAAAGCACAATGATAATTTCAATTAACAAAAGAATGAAGAATGTGGTGCAAACCGTGCATAATGTGCACAATTTAAAACAACCCAGAAGCTGGTAAGAACGTGTTTACATACATTGACCGTAATATGCATACATCTCCTTTATCAGTCCTTGAACGTGGGAACTAGCATTACTTTAGCTACTCTGAAGATCTCTTTTAATTTCTCTCCACATGTTTCAACCACTCTTCTCTATCTAGTTCACAGTCTTAGCCTTGATTCTATGCCACAATAGTAACTGTTTTTTATCTAAGGATATCCAATTAATCCAGTTGATGCATGACTCATGTTGGCCCTGTCAATTAAAGCTGGCCTTATTTTGCTATTTATTTTGTGCTCTATTCCTACCCATCGCTATTTTCTCAGGCCTCCTGCTCTGATACCAGCATTAAATCACTTCTCTTGGGTGATTGTTTTCTCCATGTGAAATTAACTTGAAAGGACTCTGAGGAAGCTGCCTGTTATAGGCCAGACTTTTAAAACAGATCGCCGTATTTTGGGCATCCTTGGGCTAATCATGGAATAATGGTAACTGATATTGCCATTTTATGCATATTGTTGTATCTTAAGATAGGTAGCTGGGAAGAGTTTTGTGGGTTTCTTTATTAGCCTCTGGTTCAGGATATTAAATATGTACAAAAGTCCAATAATATGATGTTCCTTAGAATCCAGTCCTTACTCCAGCCCCATCAGGAGCAGCCTGCCTGCTGCTCAGCCCATCTCAAACTGTCACCACTCATCCACACAAGCAACCAAGCATTCCACGCATCACAGACACACCAACATTTTAATGCCAACTCTCACGCTGGCTGAGCAACAGGAAGACAGCTAGGCTGGGTAACATGCATAAACACTACGATTATGTAACACATATGATCTATCTAATTGTGGCCATCTATTACATAATTGTGCTAGCCTTGGAATAATAATGTCCATGACTGATATAACGCAGTGTTTCTTGGTTTTATGGTGGGCAGCTAATGCACAATTCTGGCCCTGACATGATGATAGGCATCCTTGGCATGATGGAAGCATCTTTGGCACAATGGTGCACATCCTTTACATGCGATGATAATGCCTGGGCAGGTAGAACAAAATCTGTCATTGTGATGCATTTATACTAGGGACATCACAAGCTGATATTTACGGTCCATGCTTGAAAAGTGATTTTTGAGCAACAGTTTTTTTTAGAAAGACAGAATTTGTTTGCGTGTATTAACCGAACATGAAAAGTGCATATTTGATAGAAAAAAATACATTGAGAATCTGACATAATGATGTTTGAAAACAGAATTATTAAAAATCCAAAACAGAATTAAAGCTGCTCTTTGAGTAGTATTCAAACTATTTTGAGAAGATTTATTGCTGTTAGTGTATCCTTTGTGCCAGTATATGCTTTCTTCTTTGGCTTTTATTTCATTAGCTGTGTAGAAACATTTAGTATAGATCAAGCTATTCAGGACATAACTGTTAGTAACCCAGTTTTATGCATTGGGGTGGTTGATGTACTACTACAATATCAAGTTTTATATACTATCCACCTAAAATGTTGTATCCTGAAAATTGACTACCACAATATCATGAAGACAACTATTTTAGAAAAGTTCACTTATATGCATGTTCTCAATTCCATATCAATCTACCATGAAGCTATATGTAGCTTTAGGGTACATAGATGTAGAGTTAAAAATAGTAAATCTATACTTACATATATACAGTATTGTATTATATTGTATCTGTCAATATTCAAGTAATGATATTGTCACTGACAATACTTTGTCAATAACATCCATCCAGGTGGTCACCACTAGTAATCCTGTACGGTGTGATCATTTTTGTGTTTGAATTTGATGGGGTCACTACTGCAATAATGGCCAAAGTTATTAGTAACTCATTAATATTTGAACTGATGAAAATGTGGCACTCATTACAGAAAAGGTTGGAGACATGTGGTTTATTCAATGATGTATGGTGGGCTAGGATACTTTCCACAAATACCATCCCTAGAGAATGTTGTTTTCCTTCTATAATGTGAGAGTCAAACATGATATGCTCTATTTGTTATTACATTTAACCTTCACTTTCACACTCATTGTATCATTGAAAGACTAAAGTTAAATCATCACACTATATTGTATAATATATTTCTCTAAATTGTTAGTACATCAGTCACAATCCACTCGGTGTATTATTCATTCTTTCCCCCAATATGTTTACATTTTCTGCTTGCATCGTGGCACCCTCTGCATTTGGAGTATTTGCCCAGCTTGCAGAGGGATCTGCCCTGCTCTCCATGTGGGGCGGAGACATCTATTCTCAGGGCAGACATCTCTGAATACTACTTTCAAAAAGGAAATTACACACAGGAAGATGACCATTTTCTGGTAATTCCGAGCCATCCTTTCAACACAATAGCACATACGCCATCCTGCTTGTCCTTTGCTAACCAAAACCACCAATATGAGTTTGTGACAAGAAGAGAGGGCCCTTAGTTTTTACTTACGAAGAACTAAAAATTATTTGCAATAGGGTTCTCAAAATTCACCCTAATCTCTGTGGGGTTCCAGGGACCGGATGAATATTGCAGCACAAGTACAGATGTGTGGGGTCATCGGCATGAGTTTCAGTGCAGTTGGTATCCACACATGAAGAATGACGGATTACCTCAAGCGCTGGAAGGACTTTTGAAGATTGACCAGGAGTTAGGCCCAGGCCATTCTAAGTGTGCTATCCTAGGTATAAGACTACTGCACTGAAAGGTCCTCGCAAAATCCAGGCTGATCCTCTCTGCTCAGCTGGAAGCATTTGAGCAGCAGAGAGGCAGTGAAGATAACATGTAAGTTAACTTAAGTGAGTTTGTGTTTTGGGATTGTGGTCCAGTCATCTCCCCCTTCTAATTTTTATGTGGTAGGTAAAAAGTGGTGTCCTGTTTTATTTCTTAATACATTTTTTTAAATGTGTTTAATTGTGTAAGTCATGTGTGCAACGTTAATCAACTTAACTTAGCAAAATAGCAAAATAGAAACTTTCCAAGAGCTTCAAATTTAGTGTCCATATTAGATTCCCTTACAGAGTTTTAACCTTGACCTATGTAACATTTCAAAATTGCTAATATATGTGTATGCATGACTGACATTATGTAAGTTTTACTTTCTATGCTACATGCTATAATATATTTTTTATAAAACCATTAAACACCCACAGCATATTTGCTGGCTTAACAGTACAACTTTTCTGTGATAGGTAGCATCTCAAGGATAACTTTCATATTTACCATTGTTTGTCACAATTGTTTCATACATCCATGTTTCTAATATGAAAAAAGATGTTTTGCGTCGAAGGACTGTTTTTTTACATGCCTGAATTCTTTGAAAAAATAGTCATAACGTTTCATTCTTAATGAAAGTCAATACAAAGTTAATCTTTCTCATACTTTGTGAAGTAATATCACTAAAAATTATGTATATCTACATGTGAACTAAAGAACATATATATGCACACAAATTGTTTTTTTTTGTTCCCCTTCCTCTCCAGTAGACACAGCTGTCCAACCACTATCTCAGCAGGACCTGGAGCTAACATCCAGGTCCTTGGCTGCAAGGCTGGCTCAAGTGCTATCAACTTCCAGCAAGGAGGAAGGGCCAACATATAGCAGTGGGGGTGCACCCACCCAGAGATAGGCACATTCCATCACCAAAGGACTTTCACTCAAAGAAGATGAGATTAGGGAGTAGTTCAGAGAGATTTAGGGAGGGTTAGATAGCTCCTGCACTCCCTGTTGGAGAACCCTGCTCTAACTATTGCACAATAATGTTCAAACATTTTATGATCCTACTCTTTAAATTGACAATCCTAATGAAATGGCTTTGTAGCAACACCATTTCTAATGCTCTATTATGTGACAGATGTTCTTTATTGTGAGACTTTTGAATTATTTTCTGCTACAGAAGAAAATGTAATGTCTAAATGCATACATATATTAGGTGAGAAAAATACTGAATACAACAAACTTAAAAGTCAACTGGAATTATCTTTGTGTGAAAATAAATGAAGAATGTGTTTTTGTTTAATCAAAACAACATTCTAGAAAAAGCAGTAAACATTCTACTTGGAACACAGTGCACCGTTTCGTGTGGTAGAGCTGCATTTGAAAAGGTATTATTTATGTTTGAAAATTATCTTCAAAATGCAAAACATTACCAAGAATGAACTTGAATGAATACACCATGTTTATTGTACGCAATAGAAGCCATATTGATAAGAGAAAACAATTGCAGATAAAGTCTTATAATATGAGGTGCATCTCAACCATGATTTACGTTTTTTCTTAAAACAAAAAATGCTAATTAAATGCAAACTTTGTTCAGAAATCTGCATGGGTTTCAATATACAAACATCCAAAATATCAGTATGTGCCCCCTATTTAGTGATGATCCCACTATACCTCAAATGTGATTGTGAACAAGAAATCCTATATATATAAGATAAAATAAATTAGGTTCTATGAAATACCAAAAGGCCATACTTTGCGTATAGAGGTGATCAGGTGAGGAATGCTAATATGTTGCCACCAAATCTAAATTACATTGATGCAGTGCACATTGATATTAACACTTTCAAATGCACAGGCAGGTATTAAAAATGGGCTTGAGAGCAGTGTATGGCAAATGATTGTTTTTATGTATTCATTTAGTTAGGAGCAAAAAGATCAAACTTTCACTCATCACATCGCAGCAAGCCACCTTGGTGCACTCTGCTGCTTTAAAGGGAAAGAGCAGGAATGCACCTCATTTAGCATTATACCATGCATTCCTGCACTTTCCTTGCACTGGCACCCTTTTGACTGCCTAGTGCCAAGGCAGGCATCCTTTTGCCATAGTGCATGGGTGCCTGCGTTGTAGGCAGGATTGTTTTTGTGCAGAAAGGGGCACGTAGGCAGGATTGTTTTTGTGCAGAAAGGGGCACCTTCCTGCACAAAAACTATCATTAGATGCATTCCAATGTAATGCCTTCCTAGGGCAGATTAACACAACGCAGCAGTTTCTGCTGCGTCAAGCTACTCTAGAGTTATCAAGCCATGCAGGGCCATGCCAGGTGACCTTGCATAGCTTGATAAATCTTACTTTAGTGTTGTGTCACCCTTGTGCCTCTCCTGTGTGATGCAAGGGTGATGGAACACATTGATAACCATGCCCATTAGTTCCTTTGATATATGTTGCCTCTGCTCTTTGGGTATGGCCATGCTATATTGATGTGCAGCCATGCACAATCACATTGGCCTAACACTTAGAGAGACATCTTTGGGGGGGATATAAGGTTTGTGGAAGCTGGTGAAGGAACAAATAAATAGACATACCATTTCAGATTTGAAAAATTGGTCTTGGAGCTGTCTTCGAGTGAGCACTGTGATATCAAGAACTAACCGAAATATATCTTGAATACATGTGCTTTGTAAGCTACTAAAAGGAGGACTGGATTCTCAATTGCATGAGGAGAAAGTTCCATAAACAGGATGCTTTGCTTGTGATGTACTGTTTCAGGGATTAAGGCATTCTAGTATGAAGTTTGTTCAGGATTCAATCAGTCTGTATATGTTTGGACATCATTATGAGCTGCCTGGAACAGTATAGCTCTCTGGGCCCCTACAGGTGGCCGGGTTTTGTAGACCTAGTAGATGTGGATCTGAAAATATTGGTCCCAGATTTGAGTTTCCAATCCAAACCTGGTGAAACTGCAGCTCTTGAGAGGAAAAGGGGTGCAGCAAGTGACACAGCCAGTGCCTCGCACTCCCCCTTCCTGTACCACACAAAGAGAAATCAAAACTTGTCTATCTGTCATATCTCCAACTATAGTTCAGAATCATTAACATGTTGGTTAATCGTGACATATGTATCTATTGAATGCGTTGTTAGATGTTCCATCATAAGTTAAACAATAACTGGGAAAGTATTCACCCTTGCAGAACTCCACGTGGCATAGTTGCCAATTTAGAGGTATGACTGCTCATTTTCACGAAGTTGTTGCAGTTTGATAGAAATAAGGGGAAAATATTTAAAAGTCCATCGCAAAACTAAATTAAATATACAGGTGTTTTAGGCAGTTTCTGGTATTCCTTCAGTGACAAATGCAAATGACATCCAGTAATTTAAGTAGGAATTCCCCCTCTTCATCTAGAATGCTGTGAACATCAATAAGTTTGGCGAAAGGTTGTCACACATTTCTCAATCGTCTTTCCTAGTCAAGGTAGGTTGTAGACGGGCCATAATTGAATGGGATGTTTCGGGTAGTATTTTACTATTTTAGGAAAGGGTGATTTCACTTGTTTCAGAAGGTTTGGAAAAGTCCGCTGCATCAGCATTGTGTTTATAAGAAGGTTGATTCTATTAGCTGAACTTCTATTTATTGTTATGTTATTCTGCTGGAAGCATATGTTTGTTAGAAGAAGTTGTATTACTGCACCGTGAAGGTAATCTATAGTATCTGCTGCTAGATTGACCATGTTTTCTGTGGTTTTGAGTTTTATTAAAGGGTGGTGATTGTTAATAAAATATTTGTTATGGTAAATACCTTCTCTGTGAAAATCTTTGACTGGGAGGACAGAAGCTGGGGCCTTTCCATTTGTCTCCTAACATTTGGTGAGCACACCCCAAATGGAATTTTCTGCTAGGAGAAAATAAGCACTTCTCCACACCCAAGCCATTGTCTCGGCCCTACCTCATCTAGACTGCTGCTGGAGAGTAAATGCAGCCTAGCCTCCAGGAGCTTCGGGCAGGGAAAGGGTACTTTTCACAAATCTACTTTTGCTTAATATTCGTTTTTTAAATCCGACTTCACTAATAAATTGGGGTTTTGGTACATAATAAAAAGAGTGGTTTAATCCATGTTCTGGCTGTTACCGGTCCAGAGATATCAGAATGATTATTTCATACCACTCCCCTAATTTCCTGTGAGCCAACCAGGACCTTCCTATAGTGAAAATAGCTTTTGGGTGCTAGTCACTTTAAGGACACGATAATTTTAACTTCTACAGGACCTATTTTTAATTGCAATGCACTGTGCCTTTTGGTTTGCAAGCCCTACATGGGGTCACTTACCAATATTTAAAAGGAAGGGTACTTTGACAATTCGTGTTGCAGTTTTTTTAACTGCTGTTGCCAGGCCAAACAGAATACGCCTGAAGTCATATTTGCCCTACTGCTATAGTGGATGGCATAATAGGTGCTGCAGTCCACAAATGATATTCACCGTCCAGGCCCTGGGTGCACTTTCTACACCATATACTAGGGGCTTATAGGCAAGTTAAGTCTGCCAATCAGGTGTTACCCAAATAAACCAGATTTAAAGGAAGAGAGTGTGCACTTTAGCACTTTTTGACTGGGGTAAATTGCATTGATTTCTAAGCTAGTAAAGCAAAAGGTTCATAAATCAGGGGGGGACAGCACACCAAAGATGGTTGTTTCCTACATTGTTATTATGTGTGGGACCCTTGAGTTGTAGTTGGAAGTGCAACACAACGTGATTATTATCCAATAAAACTTTGCCACAAAGCTATGGCACAGAGCTGACAGGGTTATTTTAAAGAAATGTGTAAGGCATTTAGAAGTACCAAAACTGTTAAAAAGGCAAATAAAAAACACAGTAAAAATTACCCTCTAATTTACAAAAAAGAGAAAAACTTACCAAAATGACGAAATCAATTAAGGGGTACAGGAGATAAAAATTTGTAAAGATTCTAGTGACATAGCAGTAACAATGATAGTCTATAGTCATAACTGTACCTACCTAGACATGATTTCGGGCTGACAGTGATGGAGCACGGGATGGATACATTAAGTAGGTATGTCCTTATTAGAGATTTTACCTTGGGACTTTGTCTCTGGAATGGAAGTTAAAATCCTCCAGCAGAACAATGTTGCGGCTGTAACCAAGATAGTACTCTCAAAGCCAGATGGTCATTGGTGAGGTCCTGCTGAAGCCATTAATGTGGGTGAGAAAAGCTCTGAGTGGGAAAGTTACAATGTTGTGCTTTTGGCTGATCTTGATTTCTACATGCATACTTAGGAGCCCTAATGGAGGCAAAGTATCTAACCGGCTCACATTAGGGTCCACCTACCCAATTTAGAAGCTAGCAGGCCATGGTTTGATGATGGTGTAAACTATTCCATCTCTGCTGTGTTTAAATCCCTCCTACTATAGCACGTTTTTTAGGATATTCTTTTTTTTTAGAAAAAAAAACATGTAAGTTTGCTGTACAGCTCTGTCATGTTAACAGAGCCATACAGCAAACTTACATTGATTGCTACTGCGCTTCCTGTCTATGATTGAAATGTCCACTGATGAAGCAGACATTTCAAAATGTGGCCAGTGCCACTTCCACCAGGGCAATGGAGTAAATTACTTCATTGCCCAGGCAGAGAATGGGTTGTCGGCCAAATACTAAATCAGGCCCCTAGTCTTTATTTTGGAGCTCAACATCCTCGAGTCGAGCAAGGTTACAGATATATACAACAATGAGTTTCATGGGGCAAGACTTCTTCTCCATGAAGGCTTGCTGAAACGATTTACTGTTGCAGAAAAGCTCCAAGTGGGAGAACCCTGTTTCCATATTCAAGCAAAGTTGTAACTTGACCAAATTGGCTCGGGTAGTTGATTCTCATCCTTCTGCAGCTGAATGTCAGAATTTCTTATAATTCCCAACTTTTTTAAAGATAACAGGAAAAGTCGGATTGGCATGCATAGCCAATGGTCCAATGACATCACAAACAGTACTTTGGTGTTAAACCGTTCTCCAGAAGAGACCACCAGCAGGGCCAAACAAGGCTTTTGGCAAGTGGCCAGGTAGAACCCGAGGAAAAGGCCTTTTGTAGCTTTTTGGTTCACTGTAGCCACACAGAAGGTCAGGCAGATGAGCCTTGAAGGCTTTTTTCTTTCTCCTGGGTACAAGTAAGATCAGTACTGTCCTTCATGTCTCTTGACATGTTTCAAACAGCAGCTGTAATCCTTCTTCTGTTCTTCAACAGGTCCAGAAAGTCTTCTGGGAGTGGTGACTTGGGGGTGCCACACTTATAGTCGGCACCTGCTATTGGGTGGGGTGACTCCTGACTTCTCCAAGATCAATGGGGTAAATGTTCCCAGGGACAACACTGCCCATGTTTGCAGTAGTGTCTGTTTTGCCTTCTGTAGACAATCCTAAAGTGAACCTTACTCCAAAAATCCAAGGCTTGGCAAACCATCTCCTCTTAATCAAAACATGCATGCCCACCCAAAGGGGTGACCAGTGTAATTAGCATAATTCTCCTCTAATGTCACTCAAAACCAATTCTAGAGGTACGTCTCTCCTCTTGGTTTGGTACCATCCTGACTGGGGAACAAAGACTGGCTCACTCCAGGTCTCACCTTACATTTACTTGTGGAAGGGTTGGCCCCTTAGACGTTAGTAAAGCTAACTCAAACTGTGTTTTCCTTTTTGGGTAAGAAAACACCTCCGCACACCCATGCCACTGTCTCTGCTCTAGAAGCAATTTTCACACCTCTTTATGAGCAAATACTGCTGCTGAAAAGTTCAAGTAAATGAGCATCCAGCAGCTCCAGGCAGGTAAATGAAATTTTCATAAAAGTTACATTAAAAAAAATATTAATTATGAATTCATCTTCACCATCGATTTGGGCTTTGAATACATTTTAAAAGGAGTGCCCTATTTTTTTCTAGGTGTTCCCAAAACAAAAAAAATATTTTAATCTCTATTCTAGTTTTCTCATTGGACAGTTAAGGCCTTCCACAGTGAATATAGTTTTGAGGGCTTGCTGCTGCATGGGCTCAGGGACATTACATTTTTCATATCCCGTTTTTAAATAGATTGCACCCTAATTTATTACTAAAAGGCTCACATAGGGATGACTTAGAAATATTTTAAAGGATGTTGTTTTGACAGAGTGAATTGCAGGTTTGAACTGCAGCAGTCAGTCTTCTCTGGGATGCCCGAAGCCACAGTTTCCTTGTCACACTAGTGATGGCACATCAAGTGCTGCAATCAGCCGTGGCCGGCAGTAGGAGTACCCACAGGGCGGTGACGTGGGGAGTGAGGAGGGGAAGGGGGTGGCTAGTAATGTATGGACTACGGAGCTTCCCAGGTAAGTAAACATTTAAATAAATAAAACAAATTTCGTTGAGTGCACTGCATCCCCAGATGGGATGCAGTGCGTGCAACGAAATTCGTTTAATGTATTTAAATGTTTACTTACCTGTAAAACTCCGTAATATACATTACTAGCCCCCACCCTGCCCCTCCCCCTCCCCACATCACCGCCTTGCACGTACTCCCACTACCGGCCATGGCTGGCTGCAAGCCATAGGTGACATTTACCTTTGCCAAGGTTGTAGAATCTTCAACATATACTACAGCCTTATAGGAGAGTTAAATATGTCAGTTAGGAATTAGCCAATTTCTACGTGCTTCAGGAGTCAGACACGGTTCCATGATGGAATATCGATTACTAAAACATCGACCTACAAAAATATCGCCACAAATACATAGTCTACAAAAATATCGTAACCATATACTTAAACAAGGATTTACACAAATATCGATAATTTTTTATCGACTACTCTAATATCGTTAACAATTATATCGACTACATAAATATCGACTACTACATTATCGACAATATTTAAAATAACATTACCTTCTACACTAATATCGACAACACTAATATCGACTACCTTTCTACTCATATTAATATAAATAAAATATTGTCATTTTCTTTATAACCTTATATACACATTACCTTTCTGTTATTCACTTTTTCATAGTTATTTAAATTCAAAAAAAGCTTTTCTAACATATATCTATATACAATATGTATTATTTATTTATATATAATAAGAAAAAATAAATTAGTAATATAAACTATGTATGACGTTACAACACATACTTTTACAACGCATACCTTTACAACGAAATTTTTACAACGCAAAAACCATTACAACGCATGTATTTACAACGCATATTTTTACAACACAGGTACCTTTACAACGCATACCATTACAACGTAAGTATTAGTAAATATATAATAATTTTTTTAATATAAATTAATTAAAATGAATAGATTTTAATTAAATTTAATTTAATTTAATGTAATTTCATTCAATTTATTTAATTAATATATTAAAAAAATGTTTTACCCTGTACCCCTGTACCCCAAAAACACAAAACTGAGCCTTAACAATAAAAATACCCCTTTACCCAAAAACTAAAAACTGACCCTGACCCCTTAAAATACCCCTTTACCCAAAAATTAAAACTGACCCTGAACCCTAAAAATACCCCTTTACCCAAAAACTGACCCTGAACCCTAAAAATTCCCCTTTACCCAAAAACTGAAAACGGACCCTGAACCCTAATAATACCCCTTTTCCCAAAAACACAAAACTGACACTGAACCCTAAAAATAACCCTTTACCCAAAAACTGAAAACTGACCCTGAACCCTAAAAATACCCCTTTACCCAAAAACTGAAAACTGACCCTGAACCCTAAAAATACCCCTTTACCTAAAAACTGAAAACTGACCCTGAACCCTAAAAATACCCCTTTACCTAAAAACTGAAAACTGACCCTGAACCCTAAAAATACCCCTTTACCCAAAAACTGAAAACTGACCCTGAACTCTAAAAATTCCCCTTTACCCAAAAACTGAAAACTGACCCTGAACCCTAAAAATACCCCTTTACCCAAAAACTGAAAACTGACCCAGAACTCTAAAAATTCCCCTTTACCCAAAAACTGAAAACTGACCCTGAACTCTAAAAATACCCCTTTACCCAAAAACTAAAAACTGATCCTGAACCCTAAAAATACCCCTTTACCCAAAAACGTAAAACTCACCCTGAACCCTAAAAATACCCCTTTACCCAAAAACTGAAAACTGACCCTGAACCCTAAAAATACCCCTTTACCCAAAAACTGAAAACTGACCCTGAACCCTAAAAATACCCCTTTACCCAAAAACTGAAAACGGACCCTGAACCCTAAAAATACCCCTTTTCCCAAAAACACAAAACTGACCCTGAACCCTAAAAATACCCCTTTACCCTAAAAGCCAAAACTGACCCTGAACCCTAAAAATATCCCTTAAAAAACCCCAAACATATTACATTTTAAATATAATTATATACTTACCAATACTTACGTTGTAATGATATGCGTTGTAAAGGTACCTACGTTGTAAAAACATGCCTTGTAAATACATGCATTGTAATGGTTTTTGCATTGTAAAAGTTTGGTTGTAATGGTAGTAAGTTGTAAAAGTTGCGTTGTAAAGGTTGTATACCAATATAAACATTACCAAACACTATCATACACTCTTATCGGATTACTTTAAATCACATTTTACTAATGTTAACATTGTAATAAATATTTACCATTAAAATAAAACACATATAATACATTTGGTAATAAAAATCGAAAACTATTATTGATGCTACTAACTCTTTACAAAATAACGGCTTTCAAATTCAAACTAATGTTGTCAGCCAATGAATTTAAATTATATTTAATTGAACCAATCAAATATAACCATTAATTAACTCACTACTATAAATACAATTACAAACTTAACTTAAATTACCATTTTCTGGCCAAACTTGGAGGGAAACGGTTACCTTGCTGGAAAGAAGAGAATACACACCTACTACAACGACTACAACACAGCATACTACAACTCAAGTAAGTCAAGTCCCATTTCATTTATCATACAAACCTGTCGAAAAGTAGCTAAACTCCCTAAACTAAAAACATGGGGGCAGATTTATGAAGGACTTGCGCCGCCGGTGCGTCATTTTTAACAGGGGAAAAAGTGACGCACCGGCGGCGCAAGGCCTTCATAAATCTGCCCCATGGTCTTTATATTTGTTTAAATATAACTACAACATCCTATCAACAACCACCACAAGATAATAATTAAATGAAATTATGAACTGCCTTATCCATGTCTACTTAGAAAGCTTTTAAATAATTTTAAAAAGTTGCAAAGTAAAGTTGCAAAAGACTTGATATGTTATTACCTACTAATATATCCTAATACAATAAATAACACAAATTAACTTTCTTTTACAGAATATACAAACTTCATCTACCAATCTACAACTAAACTAACAACATCTTCTACTACATTAAGTAAGTATACCCACTGTGTCTATTAATAATGAGAAAGACAAAAAAACAACTATAAAACTAAATCATTTTTTTGTATTATTCTTTACCACAACTACAGAACATTAAAGAGTGAAAATCTACATATAAGAACAGAAAACATAAAATTAGCAGGAAAACAACATTGTAAGTATGTTTTTGCACTTTTTCCTTTTAACGTACACATCTCAAGAAATGTTTTTCACTTTTACTAAAAAAACATATATATGTCTTCACAGATCTACCTTAGACATGGCAACAGGAGCTACTTTTATTACTTCTCAAAAAGGGAAAATAATGCTGAGCTACATGGGTTACACCTACACCCAAGAAAGAATAAAAGGGAATAAAACTTACTGGAAATGTAGTAAATATTACTCAACTGCATGCTATGGTAGAGTACAGACTGTTGATAACAATGTTGTAAATGTACATGAGCATAACCACCCACCCAATGTAACAGAAGTCGAAGTAAGAGAAGCACTAGAGATATTGAGAGAAGCTAGTACAGGCTCACAAGAAACAAGCACCACTATTTTGAAAAATGTTTTAAGCAAGGTGCCAGAACATGTCACAGGACAGTTACCTTCAATACCCAACTTGAAAAGATTAATTGCTAAAACAAAACGAGATTCTGATCCAACTCCACCAGCACCTGAAACTTTTCAAGACATTAAAATATATCCTGAATATACTATTACACACAATGAAGATAAATTCTTAATGTATGATAACCACAGTCATGATAAAAGAATTTTACTTTTTGCAACAAATAGCAATTTGCAAAAACTAAAATCGTGTGAAACCTGGATGATGGACGGAACTTTTAAAGTATGTCCCAAACCTTTCTATCAACTTTACACCATCCATGGTGAATACCAAGAAACAAATATCCCTTTAATTTATACACTGCTGCCAAATAAAACAAATGCTACCTACGTAGAAATTTTAACAACTATCAAAGATTTTACTGATAATTACTATCCACAAAGAATAATAATAGACTTTGAAATAGCCATGATTCAAGCTATACTTAAAATATATCCTCACACATCTATACAAGGGTGTTATTATCACTACAACCAAAGTATATGG